>NC_135310.1:5531383-6131383 GCF_048772815.1 Callospermophilus lateralis
TGTGACCACAGACCAGGACCACAGCTAGCGGGTACAATAGGACATCATAGTTTGCAGCAGACCTTCCTTGATTTTCCCACGTCTACTTCTAGGTATGTTGTTTCCAAACATTATATGTGAGCGCTCATTTGTTCTGCCTGATCATTATAATCTCCATTTATTCTAAAAAATGCTTACAGAAACTAGGTGGTAACATCTAAATGCTAGAATCCACATGCTGAGACAGCAATCAGTGAAGATGAATAATGAACTAGTTCACAAAATCGGTGTTTGCCTTTGGAAACTTGCGCCTTTGACAATTACTAACAATAATATTGAGGCCAAAGCTCAGTGGATGGAGGAACACTGCTCATTTCTTCACTTTTATGCAGAAATTGCATTTTGCTACAGAAACAAGACATTCAGGCTGTGCATTTCTAGGCAAGTATAGCATTGCTTAGGTGTGCAAAGCCAGCGTCTACCTAGGAAGTTTTCTGGGCTGCGTTTCAAACGCCGGGAGCTCCGGGTGGCAGGCTGAACAGCCGCGGTCCAGCGCAACTCTCAGTCTTCTCTTTGGGCACCGCCTTTCCCTTCTTTGCTGAATGGAAAGTGCACATCTTTAGCTTGGTCTTGGTTTTCGGTCTCAATGAACGCCTGAAACGCTGCCCTCAGACCTGCCCGTGGCGTGATGAGAGCCGTCCCACCAGCAGGAGGAAGCGGAGGCAGAGTTGCCTGGGGGAGATCCGACGGGGGCCATCATGAAGATGCATGTGGGCTGTTTTCAGGAATGATGAAAAGCCCACAACCAACTGCGGGCTGCCTTCTCAGCAGCAGGCCAGGTCCTGAGATGCGGTGCATGACACGGTGCACCAGGATCCGGCCTTGCTTTCCGTTTCAAACCCTGTTTGCAAAGTTACGCTTCACACATCACCCTGACCCCAGCCCCTCCCCAGCTTCCCCACCTGCACCCAGATATAGACTGGAAAGGCCTCGGAGCCCAGATCACTAGCAGGCTCGAAGCATTAATTACGTCTATAGCTGAGGTTATAACGGGCTGCAAAAATCTCCTGCTGTAATTGGAATATAGATTCAACACTTTTATTGAATGTCAAAGCACATTATTCTGCACAGCTGCTAGAGAGGCACCCTGAACTGATGCTTCTCTTCCATGACAAACACCTATTAAGCAGTCAGCACAAACTCTTCCCTTACAGCCTCTGACATCACCCTCAGGGCAGGCGGACACTGCTCAGCAATTGCTGAATTGCGTATGAAAATTATAGTTTTATTGTCTACACAAGTGAAGGTTTAACTGCAACTCCTGCCTCCATCTGAGCTGTATAAAGAAGCAATTCTTCTCCTAGAACAAATAAGCACAGTACACTATTGTAATCTAAGAAACAGGCACTATTTATGTATCGGAAAGCCTTGCTCTCAATAGGGCGAACAGTCCAGTGGCCCATGAGCCACTATTCTAGCAGCTGTAGAAAGAAAGCGTAGAAGTCACTAGTAATGAGATGCTAAAAGCGGCAGAGACAGATGACCGCGGCCCCAGGGAAGCCTGGCTCTCAGGCAAGCTGCTCCCACCGTCAGTTCAGCAAGCACGACTCATAGGTGGGGACCATGTACTTGATGTTGATGAAGGCGTCTTCCCCTCCGTAGCGCTCGAAGGCTTCCAGCGTCTCCTGGATCAGGTCCCCGATGTTCTCTCTCTTCTGCTGGCTGTAGTCGATGCCATCCCCAGAGTTAACTGGTCATGCAAACACACAAAGAGGCTGGTTATTCCCGTGTGGCTCCCCAAAGTCCTACACACCAGTCTAGACCCTTCCTCTGAATGGTGACTAGGAGAACCAAAGAGTTAACATTTCTACGTGACCATGCTGAGAATTAGAAATAATGACAACTAATCAAAAGTACCCAAACCTCGCATGGAGCGGATGGAAAATGATTTAACATTAAAAAACAGTGGAGTAAACGAAAGTGAGTTAATCACAGGTTCTAGACCTGCAGCAAGCCTGGGAGGGGCTCTTTGTCTGACTGTGGCACCGACTCTTCTCCTGGGCCTGGAGTTGCGAGTCTCACAGCATGGTGCATTTAGAAGGCCCAGGTATTGGTCCCTGTGATTAAAAGGGGTGTACTTTGGAAGGAGAGGCCTAGCCCACCCCCGTGCTTTGCAGCTTTGGCCCACAGGAGAGCTTTCCCTCCTGTGAGTACAGGTTCGGCGTTGGGTTATCTGCCATCATTCCCACCACTCGGGACAGAGGGATGGAGGGAAGTGCTCTCCAAGCCAGTGGCTACTCCTGAATGACCACTGGCCCTCTGAATGACAGCTCTGGGTTATGGCTTCAAGGGGGTTTTGGCTGCTGCTGGTTTTGGAACCTCTGAGTCCAAGGGGACAGGCCACCCCAGTGGGTGCCCGCAGGCCTGAACCCAGCCCAGCCATGCAGTGCCCCGACGTGACCACTGTGGCTGCCTTCCAGAGGCTCTAGGAGAGGAAGTGCTGGGGCAGCGTGGAAGGCCCCGTAACCTGCATCTGAGACCCTCGAGCTACTCTGCAAACTCGGGCCATTTGGAAGACAGACGCCTGACAGCACCCAGCCTGTGAGGTGTCTGGAGGAACTGCTGAGACTGTGGGAGTCCAATAGAACGACCCCTTCGCTCCCATCCACACCATCAAACCCCCACGTTTTCCTCTCTACCCTTGCACACCTTCTGTGGCATTCAGCTCAGAGAGGCCAGTGGTCAGTGTGCCCCTGGAAAGGTGCACGGGTTGCCCCCTCCTCTGCGAGGACCAGGAGCCAGGCAAGGGTGCCACTGCAGGGCACTGCCACGCAACCCGAGGAAGTGCACGTCACCAGGAGGACTCGGCTCATTCCTATCTCAAATACAGCCTTACAACGTGTATCTAGTTCCAATGTAAAAAGAGCAGGGCGGAGGGGTGTCTTGGCTAATGCACAGGGAGGGAGTCGCCATCTTGGTCCGTCTCTCTTGGCGGAGGGGAAGGCAGGCGGAAACGTACTGGTTTCCAAAAAGAAACGTAGTGTGAGGCAGACAACTGTGGAGCATTTTCATTTTTCATAAAAAATTTAAATGGTTTATAAAACCGTTTGCAACTAGGTGCCCTTTTCTTTCTCACGGTGGAAGCCACCCCGTCATCACAGGAGAGCTAAGGTAAAGTCTGGTCCACAGAGAGGCCAATCATCCCCAAATGCAGAGGATCTATGACCTCAGAATAAGATTTAGAATACAGAACAGACAAGAAATGATATTTTTGAACAGAAAGGCCTTACCCTGAAGGTTTTTGTAAAAAAAAAAAAAAAAATCAAAACAACAAAGATAACACTTTTTATAAACAAAAACACAGATAAACGCACATTCAGAAAATACATGCTTTTTACAGAGATTGATCTGGTGGCCTGAGGAGAGGGCTGTGGTGAGGAGTGGCCACCCAGGGCAGGCACCTCAGGAGGAAGTGGGGTTTGGCTTCTGTTGGTTACAGGTGGAAGAAGAACTGCTCAGTAGGAGAGCCCAGGCCACTGAGACCTACGGCGACAGAGGAGGAAGCCAACCCCTGTTCAAGGAGACGGCAATGGAGAGGCACCTCAGCGTTCCAGGATGCCAGGGGAACGGGAAGAATGTCCCAGGGGGTCTTTGGCTGCTCTTGGGGTCCCTTTTCCTCCCTGATCCCAGCCCTGCTAAGCTCCTGCTCATGGTCTCTGGAGTTCTTAGGGAGAGGGAGGCACCATGGAGGTGTGTGGAGGACAGAGGAGCCCAAGGCACCCCCAAGGGCACGTGGGAAACACCGCCTGAGGAGGCCGAGCTGTGACGGCCTTGATCCGCTTGGTATGGACAGAGATACATACATTAATCACTAATAAATGTCCTTTTGTTGGCGTATTAGTCAAAAGGTCAAGAACTGAATAGATCACGGGATAGACATATTTTCCCAGTGGGAGCTGGGGGTTTGGAAAGTCTGCACACAATGGAAATCTTAACACACCCTGTTGTTTCCCTGTCCGCCAGAAAGTAGCAACGACAAGCAACACTTTATTTCATATTCTTACTTCGAAAAAAATGTCTAACCGTAGGAGTAAGTAAACTATGTAGCTTTTTTGTTCCTCAGCAGTGCATAAACCAAATGATAAAAGGACAGTACAAAAGTTGCCTGTTCAAAAAGTGAGTTGGAGTTAAAATACTTGGCGGTTGCAGAATGTGTATCACTGGGGCAGAAAAAAGACCACAGAGAGACAGCAGGTCCCTCATTTTGTATGCCTCAGTGATGACACTGCACAGTTCAGTGTTAAACTCTGTTGCGAGGCAGGTGAGTAATGGGATCTTCATTTCAAAACTGCGATACTGTCAGTTTCTTCGAGAACTTGAAATTGAGGTGATTAGTTTGAGCTCACCATTTTAAATACACATGACGCTGTTGGAAAATATGTTTGTGAAAATAGGACACTTTTTAAAAAAGCCAACCAGATGGTTATTTACAATTGTCAATTCTGATTAGGAAGGTGACATTTCAATTTAGGAAGCTAGGAGTCTATTTTATGTTCAGCAGCTAGAAAGATATGTTGATGATGGAAAAGATATGTTTTATTTATAGCTGAACAAATAAGGCTATAGGAAGGGTTTAAACCAGATTTTGTGCTTCCACCAGGATGATATGCAGACAGAGAAGAACAAGGGTCTCAGGGCCTGTTCTTGTAGGTAGAAGGCATGAACTGCCACCAGGTTAGAAGTTATTTTAAATGCAGTTATCACTCTGAATGTTGAATTTCCTGTGCTGTTTAAGCATTGCGTTGAAGCATTAAAAATATGCAAACTCTTTGTCTATCTAAACCTTTTTGACCTGTCCTAACCTGGATGCTTCTGTCTCTGAAGCCATTTGGGTCAGAAGGAGGATGTGTGTGTCCCAGCCCTATCCTCTGACGGCATGCTCCTGGTGCACCACCCAGCTCAGGCCTGCCAAGTGACCATCGTGCCACCTTGTCCCAAGGACCACCACAGGGGGCTCTTACATAAGCTGCGTTCACATTTCACCAAGTTATCTGAGGCTTGGTGGATGCAGGCCAGTCGCAGACGGGGCTCATGTAGGATCTGGGTGTCTATCTCTCATTGGTGGTAGGTTGTAGCCTCTGGAAGCTTCATTCTTTTCCTTTCTTATAAGCTATTTCAGGGAAAGGAGAAAAATCAAAGGCAAGGGAAGCGAAGCCAGAAAGAAGGACAATATGGTGGCCAGAGCAGCCTTCCCAAGCCAGGGCTGGTCCCTGGCACAGAAGCATGTCTTCTGGGTGGAGAGCCTGGCCATGGCAGCGACTGTGGCTGTGATCACACATGCTCTCTGCAGACTGGGTGCTCTGCTGGGCCTTGCCCCTGCAGCCTGCATCTCCCTTGGTGCTTGGCTCGCCACGGGACCTGTGCCTGGGGAGAACTCTGACCCATTTGTTTTAGCCTGACGCTGGAGCCTCTTTTCTCCGAGACAGGAAAAGCAGTAAATAACACGTGGACGGCCCTGGGAGGCTCAGGGACAGCTTAAATCAAATTTGGACTTTTCTGACTCTGGTGCTTTTTTGGAAAAATACTCTTAGATGGCAAATGTATAGATATTCTTACGAATAGTAACACACATGCACTTATTTGGAAATGAAAGCCTTATTGAAGTTATTGGAAACACACATGAAACAAATAAATGCTAACTTCAAATTGCTCACACAAAATACCTGAGGTGGTGTTCATTTCATACCAAGCAGATGAAGTAATTCATGAAATCTATTTGTGCTTTCTGACATTAGCTAAGAAAATGAACAGGCCTGATCTCAGGAAGGAAGTACTTCCGTTCACGTCGACAATGCCCTGGAGGAGGTGGCAGCATGGCTCTGGAGAGGGCCAAGCCCACACGGCGGGGAGGCAGGTCATTAGTCGGCAGGGCTCTCCCGTCTGTCCCCGCCACACAGGTTTAAAGGAAATACCACTGGGAACTGAGAACCACTGCATGGACAAGGCACGGCAGGGACAACCTGGGCACCCCATTGGCGTGGTCACCCTCTTCCCTCGCCAAGCCTCTAAGTGCTGCTCTGTAAGGTGAACCGCCAAGCCCGATAACCAAAGACGGCCCATGTTGCCTCCTAAGGACACAATAGCATTTCACATAACCAGAGAAATTAGGAACGCCTTGGAGGAGTGAGAGGGTGAGTAAGCAGAGGGCCGCTCCGTGGCCTGGAGCAGCACCCGACAGGCAGGCCCCTTCCAGCGCACCCAAGGGGGATCCAGCCCTCCAGCCGGGCTTTGAAGTTAACTGCTGCTCAGGCACAGGGCTCGCCACACCCTCTTGGCCTCTGCCTTCCTCTGGCCACCTGTGGGCAGTGGGGGTTGTCACACGTAGGCTCTTTGCACACAGAACTTGAACGTGAATCTAGGCCGGGTCCAGGTGGAAGCTTTTCTTCCTTGAGAGCTTCATCATCGTGCAGCAAACTGCTGAAGTATCTTTGCCATGGCACCTTTGGGGCGTCTGGCGCACCTGGCGGCTGATCAAACTCTGGTGCGCGGTGCTTGCCCACTGGGGCTGGGTGAGCTCATTGCAGCAGTGTGGAGTGGAATTAAGAAAGACCAAGGGAAGAGGCACAAGCACTTCTTTTTGGACCAGAAAGGTCATTTTTCAGATTTCAGATTCTACACTAAGAAACACCCAGCTTCCTCTGAAGCCCGACTGGAGGACTTTCCCTTGAGACCTGATGGCACTAGTCACAGCTAACGCTGCCTCCTTCCCTTTTGGATCATGGTGATGACATGGGGCAGAGCAAGTGAGTCCCGGGGCCCAGGTCTCGACAAGTATGTGCAGGAGAGACCTACTGCAGACATCACACGGAACCAAATTGCAGATTCTCTGCTGGGTGATTCTAAGTGAGTTTTCTCTTTGCATTTGGTGATTAGCAGTCAGAAGATCGAGGTGGCCAGAACAGCAATTCCCTGATTGTTCTAACTGATATTTAAACAGATACATCCGTTTTCATGCAGTGAAAACTTTTTAAGAAGTAAAAAATTTTTTAAGAAGATAACTCTTGCCATTTAAAAAAGATGTCATTAAAAAGATAACACAATGCTTGTGAGGGTCAGAAATGGCTACTTTAGTTTTTTCCTTTTAATTTGAATTAATAAAAGAGGAAAAGAAGATCCTGGCTATGTTTTGTCTTTTAAGCTATCTTCAGTTCCAATACCATAAAGGGCTGACATTTGTTTAAGCAGAAATAGCTGTTTATTTGGAGTTAGCTTGGATTCAGTTTCCTTTGTAGAAACATGTTTGCCTGTTCTAGAATAAAGCTGCATGGATTCTCTTCCAGGAAGCTTGGGTGATCACGGGGAACGCAGCTGTGAACCCCACTCTGGCCTTTTCTGGAGGTGAGAGGATGGAGAGGAGAGGACAAGGCGAGGCATGGAATCTAGGACAGAACTCCTTTTTCTACATAGAGTATAAGAAGAAGGCTTTGGGGAAAATGTTATGAGGTTATCTGCTTTTAGAAACCTAAAGAAATCACTTTCTTTATTTAGTTTTGCTGTTGCTTTGAGGGAACTGATCTATTCCCCTCTCAATCTTAACATGTCACCCCACTGGGAATTCTGGGTGTTTCTGTCTTGGGGTCACGCTTAGACACTGCTTCCTTGGCTGACTCCAGATCCCTCTTGAAACTGAAGGTCTTCAGGTCATACCCTGAAGGATGACCGGACAATGGTTATTTCCAAAGTCCTGGTTCATGTATGTATGAATCAGAGTTGGAATGGTTTTGCAACCCCAAAACTTATAATAACCACAGCATCTGGCCTGCTAGAGATGCCCAGGGGCTTAAATACTTCAAATCTCCTCAGATCTTGTTGACATTAATGAAATTCACAAGATTTCCTTCCTCTGAAGATGAAAGCTTTGAAGCAAGTCCTTGGTTCCCAGCTGGGCATCCCCCCACCCCCGCCCTCTCCTTGACACCAAAGCTGGGGGACTAAAGCAAGAGGCCGCTGAGCCACCACCTCTGGGAGGGCTCCAGGAGGCATCTGCACCTCCTGAGTGGTTTCGTCCATCACTTGTGGGACTGAAGATATCATGGGTCTTGGGCCAATGGCCAATTCAATACCTAAACTTCACTGAGATGGACCATGATGAGCTCTCAATTGTCATTTTCCAACTGCAACTTTGGTTTGTTTCTAAGAGGTCAATGGGAATATTGGAGAACACCGGGACAGTGGAAAGGACACTCCACTTAAGATGAATGACTGGGAAGAGAGGTTTTCAGTGACTCAGTAGCTGTTCATCAGTGGGCAGGCTGCTTCCCGCCTCTGAACTGGAGTCCCTGCCTTTGTATAGGAAGGGACTGAATTTTGGATGATCTCTGTGTCCTCCTCATCCTAACATTACCTTCTATAATATCAACAGAACTTTGGAACAAGCCCCTGGAAATGATGGCTATTCAATGGGTGCCTTGTATTTCAACTGGAAATATGATCAAAAAGCAACTGGATAATTCTTAAAAGTTCAAATTCAAGTTCTAAGAAAACCCCAAAGGACCTAATGTTTATAAAATTAATTGTAGTTAAGAAAGAGAGCACTGTTATTTGTTGACACACTACCAAATGTTATTGCATTCTGCAATTTCAGTAAGTTGGTGTGGAATTTTCATTCCTTAGGCTAATGTGTGGGCTGTTTTTTTTTTTTTTTTCCACATGTTCAATTGACAATGATTTGCCCAATTAGATTCTTCTTTGATGAAGGACTATTTTTGACTTGAACTTTATACTGAGAAAACAGGAGGTCTCACCAATAATCCTTGCACAGCATAAATACAATGACCGAGTCAGTCATCAATGAACTCAGAAGGAGTCAAGTTTATGAAGCGCAAACTTATCTCTCGTTTTGTTGGCCAACATGACTCAGTGAGCAGATTGTGTCAAAAAAGGATCAGGCTGTTCTAGCTTGTCTGTCCTAAGTGATTTCCCTGTTGACTTATCTCATGAGGGGCAACAACAAGAACACAGTGTCGCTTCTGCAGTTAGACTAGCCGTGGGAGCTGAATAACCCCGTAGCTCCCCTCCGTGAGAAGGGAACTGATATTCCCGGAGGTGAAACGACTTTGACATGAGCAACAGGGGACACAGGAAGCCTAGACAAGGAAAGTGAGGCAGAACTCCATTCAAGTGTAGGAAGGGTGACAGGAAGGTTTAGAATGAGGGTCCAGGCCCCGTGGGGCTCAGGGAAGGACTGTCATCAGCAGAGTTGGGGACAGGTGCTGGCACATGGTGCCCTTGTTGTGGCCAGGCAAGGAGACCCTCCTGGGCAGCCCTTGCTGACCCTGGCTTTGGGTTTATGAGTCCATGAGATGCAGCACCATTCACAGAGGTACCTGCGGGAGGACAGAAATCAGGGTGGACTGGTCTCACGGAGGTGGCCAGTGCCATAGATGAGTGGTGAACGTGAGGGACTCCAGGGCTCACTTCACACTGGGCTTCTCCATCTCTGTGAGCATTTACTAGGATTCATTTGTAGACCTACTATGAGTCAGTTACATAGTTTACAGAGGAAGAACTGACAGAGCTTAAATGCATATGAGAGAGAAAAGCGGCCTGAGGGTCACACAGGGACATCTTTGCTGCGTAGTGTAGGTGCGAGGGGTGCAGGGCGAACCTGTATCTGCAGGGTGGCAGCGCTAGGGCGAGGAGGGAGAAAGTCGGAATACTGAAGTATCTGAGCGGTCCTTCTATAGCCTTAGAAACAAAGACACGGCCCCAATCCAGTCATAGACAGGGGGAGTTTATGAATGAAATTTCAAGGTGTCCCTTCTTTCTGAAGGTTGGGAGGTCTCTGGTTTCCCTTCAGGGCCTTGTTTTTTAGAATTCTCCAACTGTGCTTCATGGATCTGAGGTTGACGGAGGCCCTGGGACGCCTGCCCCCCACTAGGAAAATGCTGGTAGTAGGTTATAGCACACGCCCAGGGTTAGAGGACTGGAAGTTCTCTATTTTATTTCATTGGGTTTTCAATGTCTTCCTTAACTTAAAATAGGATTCACCTAGATTTTCCTTAAAATTGAGAACGAGATCTTTTCTTTTCTATAGAGGAAAATCAGATTATCCTATTTACTTCATTAGCAGTCTTTGCTCCAAGAAGAAGATGTGGGATTTTTATAGAGCTCTCAGTTAATGTTTAAGTTCTGTCTAATTTAATTTCTTCCATAGCTTACATGGTCATTTTCAGCCAGCCTGAGAAACAGCAAAATAAGCTTCTCTGGTTGAAAAGGAACTACTTATTGCTGCTTTCAGGAGTGATGCAAACCTATTGGAAATAATTTTAAGGACTTCTAGATTGATGCTGGAAGCTGTTTAAATGAGCCAGAATAGCTGCTGTTATCACTGTTTCCCATTTCTAGGAAACAATAATGATGTCAGATACAACCCATTACAGCTTTTTTTCCCCTGTAATTGAGACACAAAAGTGAAAAATGATTTTTAAAAATTTGGATTTCTACAAATGTTATCAGCAAACACAGATGACTGTGGAGAAATGCACCTTTCAAATTGTCTTTTTTAGAACTTTCACCTATACAGTGAACTCTGACCTCAGGCCTTTGTGCATCTAGCATCACGACAGGTTGTGGTTAAATTGCTGTAGAAGATGGGCCTGCCTCGCAGGCACAGAGCTGCGGAGCAGAAGACTTTAATGGGGTTCGTGTACTCTCCATTTTATTGAAAAAAATAATTAAATAGATAAACCCACTAATTGTGCTTACAAGGAAAATGCACATTGTTCCACGGTTCCATTTGTGCAGATCAGATGGTCACTGTGGTTATTTGGGACATATCTCAGCTTTGCCTAAAGGATCTAGTATTTAAAAATTAAAAAATGAATTTATGGGTGAAGAATTTGAATAGATTTCCAAGCCACTAGCTGGAAATTTTATAGAGTAGAAATATTTCTCATCAAATGAGCTCAATTAATGCAAAAATAATATATTTAATGAACAAATCAAAGCAATCTGCTGTGCTGGACTGAGCTAACTGCTGTAAAAGGGACAGAGTTAAAGTCTTCAAGCCTTTTATGATGGTCTCAGTTTAAAATAACCTTGAAATGTCTTTCAAAGCTCTGACTCTCGTCTTTTATCAGCTTCTACAATGGTGAGTTAAATGTGGCAAGAGACAGTCACTTTGCCCCCAAGCGTACCAATGCAGAACACTTGAGCTTGCCTAGCAACATTTTCATGATTGTTTAGGGTTTTGCTAAAGTCTAATCAAAGTTTTGGCTTTACAGTGAGAGAGAGAGAGAGAGAGAGAGAGAGAGAGAGAGAGAGAGAGAGAGAGAGAGAGAGAGAGAAATCTAAATGGTGTGGGGAAAAACCTAAATGTGGACATTTAATTTGTCACAGCAGCAAAATTGGGACTGCACAAGAATGGGTGCTGAAGCTTGTTGCAAGTGCTGATAAGTGAAATATGCTGACTTTTGATAGTTTTGAATGAAGAGGGTTTATTTGCCCGAGTTACAGTTTTATCTCTTAAAATGCCTCAGTTGAGTGTACCCATTTGCTTTCCTCTGAATCTGGACGTTGCGTAGGTGAGCTGAGATAAGGGCAGCGTGGAAATAAAACCATAGTATCCCCGAGGGTTGAGGAGGTGTCCAAAGGGTGCCCACGGGCTTCCGTTGACCCCAGATGGCCCTGCATTCCATGCCAGGCGCCCTCAGCTGCTCCTGAGGTCTCTGATTGAAACAGGAGTGGTCATGTGTGCCCCTGAGGACAGGAGCAAGAACAGAAGGAGGATGTTTGCTGAGTTTTAAGCTCTGTCACATGGTGTTGATAAATTCTGACAATCGTAACTGCACTTGCTATTTTACCAACACCATAGCTCCTAGATAACTGTAGATTATCCATGATTTCACTCTCCCCTGGGATGGGACAAGGACGGCCACCTGAACACCAGCAAGTGAGCTTTTTGCTTCATTGTTTAATACAAAGGGCTCATTCGGGCGCCTCCCAGAAGGGGCAGTGCTGTGAAAGCTGGGCTGCCGTGTCCTCAGGTGGCGCAGTCTACAGAGCAGCGTCACCTGAATCTGCCACGGACACGGTGCCCTCCTCTTTGAGACGGACGACTGCGAGGTTCCACAGTTTCTTTTTCTAGCCTAGACTGAACCTGGGACCCTTTTCAAGATTCTTGGTTGCAGGACTTTATCTGAAAACCATTTATGGCTAAGCTTACACTAAGTCATTTCATTTTCCTCCAGTTCAGTGTGTTAGTGCCTCCGCGAATGGGGAAAAGAGACTGGTTCTTGTTCTCCTGCCACAGTGGTCAGGCTTGGCTGGGTGAGGGTGGCTGGCCCTGCGTATTTCTCTTGTGCCTTCACAAAGTCCTGATTCTTCTAATTTTAGGAGCACAGTTCATGATTAGCCAGCTCCCTGGATTGCTGGCTGGCTGTGAGAATTGAAATCCTAGCAAACCAACAGGAAAAAGTGGATTTTATTTTTTGCATGCACATCTGACATGTGTGCTTCAAAGTCACCACAAACAAGATCATTATTTTCTGGCATTCCTGAAGGGCTTAATATTAGTGTTTTGAGGAGGATGTCTTATTAGAACTTAATATATGCATCATAAGTCCAATCTTACACGAGACAAGTAGCTGAGAGAGAGAGAGAGAGAGAGAGAATTTAGTAGTCTCATTGCCTGTGTGACCACAGGAGAGAGAGATGCTGGGCAGGAGATGGTGAGAAGACTTGGAGCAGGTCTGGTTCATGTCTTACTCCTGTAGGAGGGGAGAGTCTAGGATTGAGTCACCTAGGAAGGAAACTTGCCTTCCTGCTTCTTAAACTACAGCTAAAGTCTCTGTCCCTGCCACCTTCTCTGTGTGGATTGCTTCTTTAGCTTCTCCAAAGCTATGGCCCTGATCCCTTGAGATGGGGGTAGACCTCATATAGTTCCTGCCCCGGATCAAATTCCCAAATCTGACTTCTGGAAGGCAACCCAGAGCCTTGAGGAACCTGGGGTGAAGGCCCGGCAAACAAGCACATTCGCTAAGCTTCTGTTAGGTCTTCATTTCCCCATTGGTCTGTCTGGACAATGAGTCCCCAGAGGGGTGAGAGAGATCTGGATGGAGCTTGGGCTCACTCTGGGGTCCTTACCTGTTAGCCTTTTGCTGCCTGAGGCCTCTATACAAGGTGATCCACTTAGTCCCTGCCTTTGCAAATACTCTGCATTCAGGAGCTCTGTTCCCACCCACCCTTCTATCAATGAGACCTGAGTCCTAGACTTAGAGACCTGGCCTCTGGTGGTGGGGCCAGTGGTGGTCACACTTTCAGCTCAGAGAGCAGCTCTGATGAAGGGGATTTCAGGCGTCAAGTAGGCTGTGGGGGGAGGCATTTGTGGCAAGTCTCCTGGCCTCTGGGATGACACCAGCTCCCTTGCCTACTCTCCTTCTTGCAGGCAGGCCCTGCTGCAGGGAGCTGGGCTGGGGAGAGTGGCTGTTCTGGCCATGCCTGTGAGCTGGGCTGTGGAAGGGCTACTAAGGCAAGCGCTAGTGCACTCAGCCCGTGAAGCAGAGGAGGAGCAGCCAGCTCTGTCACCCGCATGGCCTGCCTGGTGCTGCAGGGAGGAAGAGTAGGCATCAGATCTGCTGTTGTCTCAGAGGCCAAGAAGTTGCCTGTCCATTAATACTTCCCAGAGCAGACTACCTGGACTCCAGAAATTCCCATCATCCGAGCTGCCCGTCTGAGCTGAAGGTTTCTGTGAAAATGAAACCAAGAGTCTGGACATAGGCCTGTGCCCAGATCAGTGGCTGTCACAAACTGGCTCCCCAGTGTGAGGAGGGGAAGAACGAGGGAGTAGATTCCTGGAGGAACCAGGTTCTAACTTGAACTCAGGTGTCATCCTCTAGCTTCTGCCACGATTTCAAGAAGAGCACCTGGGACCTGGTGCTCCAGTAGTGGAGGATGGCACAGGGGACTGAAGCCAGGACTGGGGGGCTTGCCTTCGGGGGGAGGGAGCAGATAATATGCCGGTCAACCAATCACTAGGCAGAGGATGTCGGAGTGTAGCTGACCGGCAGGGTCTAGCATGCTGTGGTGTGGGAGCAGGTGGTGGGTGGTAAGGTCTTCCCAGGAAAATGAAACTTACCCTGAGCCCTGCATGTGCAGAAGGCAGCTGTGTGAGGAGCCAGCCCGGGGGACAGACCGTGCGCAGCAGCAAGTGCAGAGGCCTTGAGGTTGAAACATGTTGTGTTTGGAGTGTGGAGTTTCACTAAGTTATCACATGCATTTTATCAGCCTTGATATACACCAGGCACAGTTGTCATTTGCAATGGCTGTTTAGTAACTGTGGGATGGGAACAGTATGAATGGCTTCACGCTTTTCTCTAGGTATGTCTACTCCATCCTCATTTGCACAATTTTTGATACAAATGTAATAAACAACCTGGTGATACAGTCTTTTTCTTTACTCATATTATTCCTTGCAACAATTCTCAGAAATGAGGCTATGGCTTCAAAGAATATGAACATTTTGTAGTTATTGGTTTACGTTGCCATATTGATTATTCAGAAAGCTAATGCCAACTCATAATTTGCTAATGGAGTATGAGTGTACCTGTTTTAATCCAGCAGTAGGTGTTATAATAAAGATCTTGTTTGCTAATTCAACGTATAGAAAATGTGACTTTAGGTTGCTTTGGTTGCCATTTTTCTAATTATTGGGAGGGTTAATATTTTTCCTTATTTTTTTTTTTTTTGTTACTTAGACTTTTTTTCTCCTTATGGGATTGATTCTTTCCCATGTTTAGTTTATTTATCTAACTTGAAGTCTTTATAAAAGACACACAATCTCATATGATCATCCTGGGAAGCTGGGGAGTGGCAAGAAGAGTTAGATTTCTCTGGTGCACAAGGCATTGCAGTGTACATGTCTTTTTGACTGATTCAGAAAGCATGGTTTCACACAGAAGCATAATTTCAGAGAGCAAGAAGATGGCCTGAAGGGTCCCTATAACTCACAGAGGAGCTCAAGTGACCCCAGGCACTATTCTGGGAATTGAGGGAGCAGAGAGATTGTGTTAAGCAATGAGGAAGAAATTGTGTAATCAATCAATAATTTGGAGTAATTAACTCCAGAATGAGGAACATTCATAGAGAATTAGTTTTCAAAGGCTTCCTTTGCCTCTTCCCTTCTGACTGTCCACCACACATCAGTTTACTTCCCAGGCTACCCTGTGAAGGAAGGGCCAAGCTCAGGGTCTACCAGACCAAGCTGACCTCAGACCTGACACCACTGGGCTGGGCTTTCCAATCAAGAGGGGCCTTAAATATAGATTTGGGGGTTATCTTCAAATTGGATTTGTCTTCAAATGTGGCCATAGATAAAAAAAAAAAATCACTGTTTTTTTGGTTTGTGTGGCTAAATACAAACACTCAGTATGCACTGCAGTTGAGTTAATCTCATGTGGGCATTCCTACATTCTGGCATTCTAGTGTATGAGAGCCTTAAAAGGTGAAAGTGACCTGGGACTATCTCTCTTGACCTCGAGGAAGGCTGGGAGGCAGATAGATAAGACATAGCTCAGTAGGTCCTGGGAGACAAACCTGGAGGTGTGCACGAGCTAAGGCTGAGCATTGGTTCTCACTGAAGGTTAAAAGACCAGTAGCAGTGGAAACTGAAGTCTGCTATTTATCTTCAGGCCGGGGCCAGTGCAGACAGCTGCAACATGAACCTCCTCATAAACCCGTGCCAATGACCTTAACCATGACCTCAGGTCGCAGCAGCACTTCAGTGGGTGCACTGATATCCTTTTTAGCATCAAAGAAGCATGGTTGTGTCAATTTGTTTTGAGGCCTGGTAATGAATTTGTCTACCCTATTAAGTGAATAATAGGAGAAAAACTGTCTTTACATATTCTTACTTCAACTTAACTAATGTAACAAAGCTTTAGAGCAGGAAGAAAGTTACAGAAGACACAGAGAGCAAGTTTTAAAGTTGTAAACCAACACTCCAGAAGTCTTAAATTTCTGAAAGGTATTAAGCCCTTGCAAAGTCAGATTGATAATTGACATATCCATTCAATTAATTAAAGTAAATATGCTTATCTGGAGAAATCACTTAGTACACGTGATCTTTACTTCAGAATTATCAGTGTATTTCTTTTATGTTTTTTCCACTTCCCTTTATGTTGCTAATTGCCTGTTAGAAGATATAAATTAAGAACATACACACTGTTTACAGAAATCACTGTGAAGCATTTAAAGTGACATTTTTCATATTGAAAAGCCACTAGCAGGTCTAATTATTGCCCTCTCTAAAATACCAAGGTATAATAAATGCTGAAAGACATCACCAGCTGCATGTGTTAGCTCATGCTCCCATCTTTGGGCCAGCCAGAAAACTGTTTATCCATCCTATAAGGAACTGCATGATTAGGACCTCAAACATTACCAATGTAAAAAGACTGATGGCGAATAAAACTACTCAGAACACCAAAATCTGTGAATCCTGTTGTAATTGTTTTCTGCTTAACAGAACTAAATTGACTGATTTTTTAATTGGTTCTATTAGTCTCTTTAAAAACCTGGCAGCTGTAAAATGGCAAATTAGAAGTTTCATAGAGGAATAGACTTTGGGTCCCATAATTCCTGCAGGATGAAAATGGATTCCACACCTCTCCTAAGGGGCTGGGGTTTGAAAGGCAGGTGCTCCTGAGAGCCAGCTGCTGGTGGCCTGGGCAGGGCTGTGTCTGGCTCCAGATGAAATGGGGAGCAGTGCTCACCTGCTTTGTTAAGGAAATCTTTCTGATTATTAAAAGGGAGGGGACACGGGGCCTCAGGGCATGGCACAAGTACCCTCTGGAAGAGCAAGCGAATGATGAAGATGATAAGGATGAGGTGAAGATGCTCACAGATTCCCAGGTGCCTCAGGGAGACTATGCGTGGGGCTTGCGTGGAATCACACATGTCCAGTAGCTGGTGTGTACTAGTAAGTGCGATGCTAGTGTTGGCTAGTACTGGGATCCTTATAAGAAGGTTAGTATCTGTGTTTCTCACCATGGAGCCTAAGAGTCAGATGAACTGACCCCCAACACGACCATTACAGGACATGTGGGGAGCTATGGTTTCTCTCACTTCCCTAGTGGATCAGTTGAAGGAGCTCACAGTGTGCTCGCTAAAATTCCCTGTCACCCATCTACAGAGGAGCAGATGGTCAGAGATGGGATTTGATCTCAGATCTGCCTGAAGCAGAGCCCCAGCTATTTTCCTCTCAGGTCAGGAGGGTCAAATCCAGGTGACCAGAATGTCCCCACGGGGGACCCTGTAACCACTCCAGGAGGCCGGTGCTTCCTAATCTCCATGCATTATTCATTCTTAAACATATTGTACTCCACGTCATTCTTCCTTCTGTATCCAAGAAAGATAAAACAGAGCCAGGTGCTTGCCTGTAATTCCAGTGTCTGGGGAGGCTGAGTAGCTTCTGGCTAACCAAGTTAGCAAGACTGTGTCTCAAAATACGAACAATAAAAAGGGCCAGTGACATGGCTCAGTGGTTATGTGCACCTGGGTTCAATCCCTGGTTCCAACAAAAAAAAAAAAAAAAAAAAGAGAGAGAGTTTTTTAAAAATTTGAATGCTGTTGTTTAAAAATGTACGCATGTGGTTACAACAATAATAAAAAGCAAACATTGCTTTATATTTAACAGAATTGCCAACATTCAACCAAGTTTGATTTATAAAAGTGTCAATTTAATATGATTTGACCCAGATTTTAATTCTTACTGTGTATCAGGCACTGGCTAATCATCTAAGCCCATTTACTTGCTGAATCTTGGCTCTCATTAACCCCACAGCAATAGTCGCTACATATTTGCAGGTAATGTTTCCCCCAGGTTTACAGGGGCTTGCAGTACAGAAAGGTTAGGTCTGACTGCCAGTAGAAAGTGTAAACCACCATATGTAAAATAACTGTCCTCATGGGTACTTTGACCAAGAAATTCAGATCTGATGCTCATGGAAATGATGAAATTAAAAACATCATTTAAAAATATTTCTTTACAATAGACAAATTATTCACCTAAATGAAAATTGCTTTCCTTCAAATCCTCTCTCTAAATGTCAGTCATCTATCTATAGCTTTTAAGTTATCTCTGAAACTAATTATTAGTTAATAATTGGAATTATAAGCTACAATTTCGTGTCCTGTGATTTCCAGACTCGAAGTGTAAGGATAGCTATGGCTGCCAGTAATCCATTGCAAAAGAAAGTGGGAAACCCATATTTGATTTTTAAAAGCATTTCTTTCCTTTCAAATACTCCCTAGTGGTTCTCCTTTCCATAAGCTGCCATTCTACATTTGGGGAAACTAAGGTCAAAATTGACAACCTGACTTTTATTGACTGATTTTAAATGTAAATTTTGGTGTTTTTTTTTTTTTTTGTATTTTTCCTTGCTTCTTCATGAAAATGATTTGTTTACAGGTACCATCCTCATGCAGTAGAAGATTTTTTTCCCCTCACTGCAATATGCTTTTTTTTAAAAACAGTTTTATAAAAATATTTCTGTAGGGAATACAAAATAATATCATGGTGACATAATTTGTTTTACTGCCATGCAGTTCCACACAAACATATATAAAGCATTATTATAGCAGATTAACTTTCTTATATGAGATTAAATTCTCATTAATATATTTTTAATGTTTTATGAAAAATATTTTAACACAAAGAAGTACAATTTCCTCATCAATTCTACTAAAATTGCATGCATTTTTTGTTTTAGATCGTTTTCATTAAGATATCTTCTTTTCCTAACCGAAAAAAAAAAAAGTTAATTCATTTTTTTTCTTAAAGAAATAATTGGGTCATATTCTGTAATTGCTATTGGAGGTTTCAGGCTAGATTGTATCTTGACAAAAATAAAATCTAGGTTGGAAGTGGAAAATCGGAAAGTGCTAGAAGATATTACTAAACTTTATGAAAATATATCAAATATACTGTTAGTACTGTTATTTTTTCCATAGTTATCTTTTTTATATTCATATTGAAAGAATACATGCTTTTTCTTGGCTCCTTGCTTAGTTTCCAAAAATGATTAAAGAAACTACATAAAATAACACTGTAAGCCTGTATTTTGTCTATTAAATCGTTACACAACACACACACACACACACACACACACACACACACACACACGAGCTGTATCTCCAGCCCTTTTTAATTTTTGAGACAGGGTCTCACTAAATTGCTGAGGCTGGCCTCAAACTTGCCATCCTGCTGCCTAGGCCTCGAGTAGCTGGGATTACAGGTGTGCCACTGTACCTGGCTAAAATGCAATATTTCTGAGTATTTTGGTGTTTTATGAAAAATATTTTAACACAAAGAAGTACAATTCTTAAGGGTTGTGTGAGCTCTCATTCGTATGTTTATCTTGCTGTAGCAGGTCTTCGTAATTCCCCAATTCTGGATGTGAAAGTTGTACTTTTAGTTAGGAACCTTCTTCATCTCCTGGACCATGGCAGGCAAGAATGGGAATTTCCACAGGAAGGGTTTGCATGATTCAAGATGGGCCTATCCACCAGGCCATGTGCTGCTCAGAAGGCAGCATTGCCTTGGTGTGGGGGCTACTTGGGATCCCTCAGCAGTGAGGACCACAGGCTAAATGCATTGTATGCTTTGACGGTTGATTTATGTATGTGTTAATTTTGATCAGAACTGAAACTAGGGCCTGCTCTGGCCTTCTACGTGTTCCAAACCACAGAGGTAACTTTGGTGCCCACCCTCCTGTCTGCCGGGTGAGTGTGTGCGTGCAAGCATCTGCACACACACACAGCTCATGTGTAGGCTGGGATGCTGTGACCACTGGAAGGAGGGATGAAGGGCACTTCCACTGTAGCTGAAATCAGTAGTTCATTATTGATTGTTGTTCATGACCTAAGTGGCATTAAAATCTTCAAAGAATATGATGGTTCATGGGATTTTCGAGAAACTACTTGTTTAGAGTTTACAGTGTAAATAAAAGAGGAGCAGTGGGAAGTCTTGCTTGGAACTTAAATAATCCCTTGGTAAACTGGGTTTAAACATTAGCATTGTTCCAGGTTACAGTCAGGATTCATTGGAGTCTTTGCTAAACAGCCCTGTGAAGATGTGACTGCAGGAACACTCCAATGAGCCTGGTTGGGAGGGAAGAGCCAGCTTCTACAGGTGCAAATTTATAGGAAAACCTTTTTGAAGGAATTGCAAAAACAGAATTTTTAATTTACCTGGTTTAGATTGCTCAATATTATTCAAGAGCATTAAGCTAGCCAACGAGAGTGTCTTTGACTCATTCAGTATTTAAAACAAACATTGGCCCCTCTTTAGCTTCCTGTAATAGCTCCTCCTTCATTCTGCATTGATTATGCTTTATTTTAGTTGTTTCCTTAGAAATATCAGATACTAGATTATGCTACCAAACAGTTGGGACCTGGCACGTGTACGTAAGAGATGAGATCTGGTCAGCCTGCTGCGCCCAGTCCCTCACTGTCCCCGGTTCCATTTCTAGTGCCACCCCGTGTTTGTCCAGGCCTCTCCTACTCTCCTTCTCTAGCCCTTCAATTCACTTACAATGGCCTCATCCGCTCGGCCTGGGTTGTGTTTCTCCACTGGGGCTGGTTTCACGCATTGCCGCCCCTGGGTCTGGGGGGAGCCTCCCACTGCCCAGCCGGCTCCTGACCGCCCCTTCCCTCACAGGGGCACTGGGCTCTGGAGGCAATTGTCATAATAAGCAAGTGGCAGGGCCCCAGATTCTCAGTTGTCCTTCACCTTCCTTCCTGCTGGGTCCCGCCCCATCTCTGCTGGCTAAAACCGGTGAAGGCTGGTTTATCTGGGAAGCCTCCCTGGTCACACAAGTCAGAGGACGTTTTTCTTTCTTTTAATCATTTATACAGTGTTTATGTTTCTCTGCTGGTCCTTGTTACCAAGTACCCTATTTTATAGTTTGCCATGGTTTAGATGTGGTAAGTGTCCTCCGAGTTTCATGGGTTAAAACTTAACCCCACAGTGAGGTATTATTTAGAATACTTAGGAAAGTATTAAGAAGGTAGAAACTTGATCCACATGATGTTCAGAGGTAAGGCTTTGGGGAGGTGATTAGGGTACAGAAGGGCATCAAGGAAAAGCCCCTTGACTGAACCCTGGTGGCTTTGTAAGAACACACACACACACACACACCCCAGCTCACACTCATGCTTCCTATCAGCAAGGCCACCATCCGATGTGCTCCCTTGACCCTGAACCTCCAGAACTGTAAAGCAAAATAAACTTCTTTTAAACAGTAGCCTGCCTAAGTGTTTGGCCATAGGAACCCAAACAGACTAATACACAGTGATTGTGAAAATATCTCATTTACAGGAATTAAACTCCTGAAAAATGGGTGCCATCCTTGAGTCCACTATGGTGTGCCCCTGAATCCAGTGGGTCCTTGGGCAATGTCTGTGGTGAAGATGAACATGGGGGAGGAATATCGAATGAAGGAAGGGTGTGGCCCGGATGCTTCATCCCTCTTCCTGGTTGGAGAAGGGTCACATCTGCCAGCAAAAGATCATCAGGTGACGAAGCAAAAACCCGGAAACTGTGACCAAGGGAGACGGCGCTGGGCAGATACAAAGCCAGGAACATAGGATTTGAGTTAAAACTGGGTCAGTGCCTCCCAGAGAGGAAATCAGTGTTGGAAGTGGAAACAGTTGTTTGCTCAGGAGCCCTTGGATAGGAAGGGAGAGGCCTGCAGAGACAGAGGAGGCCGGGAGGCCCTGCAGGTGTAGCTGCACTGGTGACGCCCCATCTCTTTGCCGGCCGTGGGCTGCATGCTAAGCTCAGGTGTGTCTGTCTTCCCTCCGTGCAGGTCATTACAAACGGCCACTGTGGGAGGCACTGTGGCAAGTGTGCACCATGGAGTTGTGACTGGCAACAGAAACCCTGCTGTCATCTGCTGAGAATTTTCAGGTGCTGGGTGTGAACTCTGCTTAAATGTATCATTTCATCCAATCTTTGTGAGGGAACTGTGAGGCAGGTGCTACGCCTGTCATCCTCATTTGTACTTTGGGTGAAACGTTAGAGAAAGAAGCAATTTATCCAGATTTGAATGGATAAGCTCAGGCAGGACCAGGTCTGGCTGCGGAGGCTTTGACAGGCTTTTAGTCCCCCACAGTGGCCAAGCACTCTGGGCGCTGGCCTAGCTTCTTCCTGTTGACATCATCTGGCACATTTTTTAAAGGCCAAAGAGGTATCAAGAGCTTTTAGATCTGGGTGCTGATGAACAATTTTGGCCTCTTGGAAAATTCTCTCCTATAAAATATTTTATGAGTCTAACCTGAGATGGGCATTCAGTGATTGCTCTCTCTCTCTCTCTGTGTGTGTGTGTGTGTGTGTGTGAAGTGAATTCAGCGTTTCACCGGATCCCTCTAGGTAAGGACTAGTCCTGACCCGGAGGCACGTTCAAGGTGGGAGCCCAGCTGGCCCCTCCTGCCTCGCCCTCCCCTCTGCTGTCTTGACTGAGGCAGCTGAGCTTGACCAGCAGGTCACTCAAAGCTGGCAGCCTTCATTTCCTGGCACCGTGGGGCTGGCAGTCTTTCCCTCCTGGACCCTGTGGGTCAGGCAATGCTGCACAGGGAGGGTCCACTCTGGACACACTGATGCTATTTAGACTGGAGCAGAGTTATTTAACAGAATGATGCTGCAGAACTGGATTAACTATAAGCCTTTGTCAACTTTCATTTAATTGTATTTAAATGTAATCTTAAGCATTTTAAAAGCTAAAAATACATATAAAAAGGAATATTGAGAATGTTAATGAAAAAATATTTACAAAAGAAAAACTGACATTAGGTTGGTGTGAGAAATGCAATTATTATTATGATAGCTTTAAGTAAAATGCTTTGAGAATACTTAGGGAAAACTGCATAAAGAAAGACAATTTTTAACTAATGAGGTCCCAAGCATCTGAAGTCCAGTCAAGAAAGTCAGTGGAGAAAATAAATAGAGCCAGGGCTCTAAGCAAACACCAGGGCTGACAGCTGTGATGATCTGGGGCCCAGGGCAGGACTCCGCCTCTGCTCGCCTGGGGCAGAGGCAGCACACAGAGCCCCAAACCTGCTGCCATGGTCTCGCTGATCATTTACAGCCTCCACTCTGGACACCATGGTCTAGCATTCGGGTAGCACCTGGCTGACCTTGATGCACGTCCTCTCCCAAGGAGAGATGGCTTTTATTACTTGGGTTTATCTGTCTTGGTCGTAGTCTTGCGATTTTCACTGTGGCAATTCACAGTTAACTCATGAAGGGAATCATCTGAGTCGAGTCACTCCTAAATAATTCATAACCCTAATTCCACTGGTATTTCTATTTAGAATGCATTTGGTGATTGTCCTACACCCATGCCCAATACATTGTAGCATTGTATTTTAGATATTACATAAAACTAATTCGTGTTCAATATATATTCTGGAAAGGTAATTAAGAAAAGCTCTTCAAAAGCATCAGGTGATAAAAAGTTCTCAATGTATTTTTCTGAGAGAATCAAGAACTGGTTCTGTGCTCAAATTTCAGGCAAAATTTTGCATAAAGTGATTTGGCATTATAAGTTTGGCAATATGGAACTTTTGGTTTCATTTTTGGTTGTTGTTCCTATTTACGGGCATGATAACAGCTAGACTCTTTTACCCTCGTTTACAATTTCAAACATAGGAGAATGTTGACGATCACTATGGGTCCTAGAGAGCTTGCCAAGGAATATTCACTTGGTAAACATCAAATCTAACTCTTCTAACGATCCTGCACAACAGAGCTCATTCTCCCTGTTTTACAGATGAGGAAACCAAGACTGAGACATTGTAGCAGCCTAGGCCACAATTAGGAAGCTGTGACAGAGGTGGGTGTGTTTGGTTCCTGCCATCCCACTGTCCAACTAAGAATGTCAGCTGTAGAACACCAGTTCAAGAGAATCGGAAAAGGAGGGTGTCTCCTTCCCACCCCAGGTTGCCGATTCTCGTGACCAAAGTCCAGCAGAAGAGTCAGAGGCCAGCCCCTCACGGCCAGCGAGTCCGTACTTTGGAATTTCAAGTACAAGAGATGCAATCACAATTAAGAAAAAGATGCAAGAATCTCAGTGTGATTCTATGATGGGTGGTTATCACAAGCTAAATGGCTTTATGAAAAACAAACTCTAAAAAGTGATACAGAATAAGTGTTATTTGAACAACATCTGAGTGCTGTGGAGAAGAGAGAACAGAGCGAGCCTTGAGGCCTTGTCTCTAGAAATTGTTTCCTTAATTTTTTTTATAACTTTATTTTATTTTTTATGTGGTGCTGAGGATCGAACCCAGTGCCTCACGTGTGCTAGACAAGCGCTCTACCACTGAGCCACAACCCCAAGCCTGTTTCCTTAATTTTTAAGAAAACAACAAGACAGAAGACATGGTTTCTATGATGGTGTCTTCATTTGAAAATCTTCAGGACACACCAACCTGGCACCAGTCTAGACGCACTGTGCCTCAGTTTCCACTCTACACATCACCCAGGAGCAAGTATATACTGGGATCTTTGTTCTATGTTAAATGAGTAAAAAAATAATCTCATAGCTCCAGCATGAGAATGATAGGGTTACGCCACAGTCTGGTGTTCTCCACACAGATGCTTCATTTTAAATGTCAAAAGACCACCTTTATAAACTGCCTGGGCTTGGGTGTTCATTTTAGGTGGTTTTATAAGAGACATTCAGAATTTAGAAGAAGCAGGGAAGAAAGTGAGAGCAGTGACTAAGTCCCAGCGCTGACTCAGGTAGGACCCTGCCTCCGAGGCTACTGGGGAGTAGCTGAGGCTGCTCCGGACCTGACTGCCCCTGGGAACCAGTGGCTGCACAGCTGGAGGCTGCTGGGGGGCAGGGTGCAGTCTCCCCTTGCCTCATGGTGGGGAGTGGGCATGGCTCTGTGTGCTGGGAAGGGGGCCATTCCGTTTTATAGGCACTGGAGGCACCAGGGTTTTGAAACGGTTGTTTAGACTTCATGAAGTGAAAAGCAGGAGCATGCAGCCCTCTTTAACCTGGAAAGAACAGCAGAAAGGACTGTGAACCTGGCATTGGTTCCTAATTGCTGTCCTTAGGGCTCTTCCTTTTGCAGTATTGTCTCACTCTGGAAAGCTACTTTCATTCTGAGAGGCCACCAACCAACAAATACAGAAACTTCTAAAAAGTTGGATGCTAACATGCTAACTATTCATGTTCCCTCTAGCCCTTGGAAAATTTAGGATCAGAGAGTCTTTGTGGCACTGTGTATATGAACATACACATATATGAATGTACATGCACATGTACACACGTACATACGTACAATACACCTATGCACACACTAATACACACATGTACACATAAATATTTATACACATGCATATCACATGCACATCACATGCACAGATTTATGTTTGTATTGTTACTGTTGTGGAGAGTTTACCCTCAATTTTTTTTTTTTTTTTTGAGAGGACGATGTAGAATTCAGTAAGGAATGTGTTTCACTGCAGATGACTAAAGCTCACATTCGTAGCTGAGAATTGTTGAATTTAGTGTGGATATGTTACTTATTCAGAGAATAATAAGACATTTTTATGGTAGAGGTTATATTGCTATTTTTGATTTTGAAACTTAATTGCTAGGTCCTGACTGAGTTCAAGTTCCCAGTAAAGGAATACAGGAGGTTTTGTTGATGGTGTGGGCTTTACAAATGGTTCTGTAAAACTCACTTTAGCGCCCCAAATTCCATCTTTGTTTCCAAAACTCTGGTATTCTCTACTGAATGTTGTTTTATTTCTACCTGTGTTATTATGTGTAGTAAACATAAATGTCCTACTTTACGTATCAATAATAAAATATGCATTATTTTCCTAAAATCAGCAATACACATTGATATTTCCTGACACTAAATATTTATGGACAATTCACACCGGTTTTATCATCCACACCGATCGTAACAGATGCTAGTTCATCGTTCAGTCTGGAAGATTTTATAAACCACTAAGTAATGAACTCCCACCCATTCCAGAAGACACAGACTATGAAATATCATGAATTGCAGTTAAATAGTTATTCTGATGAAATATCCCTTCACTCTCCACTTGCATAAAGATGGGTTGAGTTCCAACGTGTGCATAATTTGCAGCTGGAAGAGTAATTTTAGCATGAGATCTACATGGCAGAAGCATGCAGCAGAGCACTTGCCTCAGTACCCCTGTCGGGATGGGTTGGAGTGCTGGGTCCCAGGGTCTCAGCAGCCTGGCTCAACACCGGGGCTCCGCTCACAGAGACAGTGAAATGGGTGCATGGCGCCCCTACTGTGGGCAGTACCTTTGATGGATGCTGTCGCCTCCATGGCAAATTTGTAGCCGCACAGAGTGGAGGCTTCCTGATTGGGCCTCATCCTCAGCGCCTGTGACAGCTCTGCTCCTGGTTGTGACAGCGCCCATGTGGCTCTGTGCCTGAGCAGCTCCGTGCCTGAGCAGGAGCCTGGCTTGTCATTCCTCCCCTCATGGCTGGAGCCTCTCTTCCTGGGACCTCCTTCCGGCTCCGGCTCTCTGGGCTGGCCCGTCTTCCTAATTGCTTCCCTGGGAAATGCCTCGGCAGCGACTGGCTGGTGCATCAGGCCATGCCTTCTGTTGGTGTCTGAGTTGTGCGAGGAACCCAGGGCACCCTGGCTGACAGAACAGGCCCACCCTGACCTCCTAGGGGTTCAGTCCAGCAGGGAGGAGGGGCATTAAAGAGACGCTGCCACTACGCTCTGGGGGCCTGGTGCCTGGGAGACCTCACCCCTGGAGATGGCCTTAAGGTGCCTCAGCAGCCTGATGGAGGGATGGAGAGGGGAGGGGGTGGACAGGGCCACTGGCAGGGAGCAGGCTTGAGGGGACTGGACCTGAGATCCATTCAGTACTGCCCCAAGGGGTGGTGCTGTGAGGCAGGGAGTACCCAGCTATACTGAAGTGGACCCTTGGGGGCCCACAGAGGGCTGTCACCTTTGCTCTCAGTGTAAAGCAGTGTGACACAGGAAGCCAAGTGGTTTCAAGTGGACAAGAGGCACCACTGACGACTGCTCTTCTACTTGGCCTGCCTCTGCTGCTCCAGGGAATGCAGGGTGGGGACAGCAGCGTGGTCCAGGTGATGGAGGGAGAGGGACGCTTTGGGAAACCACAAAACAGCTAGAACCTGAATTCAATTTGATAGAGCGAGAGGGGTGTGCTGAGATGGCTGAGCTGTGTAAATGGATGACCGCGGCATGAGCTGTAGCAGGGGACACTGGAAGGCCCAGGTCTGAGGGCCAAGGGAAGAGCGAGAACTGGCCTCTGGACACATTAACATCGGGCCCTAGAAGATGGCTCTGCACATCTGGGACACCACCACAAGACCCGAGAGCCATGTGGCATCGTCGTCTACATCACAATGTGCTAAGTCAGGACTGATCTGCTAAATACCCTAAGAACCTAATGAAAACTTCCTAACAACTGCTCACACCTGGTTCCTAATTCAGGGCTCTCTCTGTCAGATCTCTGCTCTTCACATGTATGGACAGAGGCAGGGGCAACAGCCTGGAATGGGGGACAATGACCGATCTCAAGAGCTGGCTTTCCAGGACCCAGACCAGGCCGCCCAGTAGCTCTTGGCGTGGCTCAGGCTGCTGCCACCTCCCTGAATGAGATGGCAGGAGGGGCCAAAGTAATCTCTGAAGACCCCTACAATTGTATGATCCTGTGCTTCTTTGGGTCGCAGTCATTTAAGACATTTTAAATGAATCTGTTTATTAAACTGTTCTTTGTTGGAAATGCCCCATAACATTGTATTGGTGGTCTCCTAACGTGGACAATACAGCCTGACTCAAAAGGCATGGCCCTCTCCTTGTTCAGCTCGTCCAGCGGTCCGTTTCCAGTCACTCTAGGTACGTAATGGACCGGAGCTGGTTCCTTCAGCACTTTTTCCACATCTTCTGAGACAAGCTTCTTTTTGGAAATCATCAAGAATTTTATTTATGTGATTAGAGAATTCAGGCACTAAAATACACACCCGTCGCAAAGCACAATCATGACATCTGTTTCTCTACATGAAATCACACACATCTATGACCTGGGTATATGTACAGAAATGTCCTTGAAATCAATCTAATATTGACTACTTTGATTTTTTTCATAAAAATTATAATGTCCTATGACAGAGGGTTTAACATGCTCAAGGTGACTTTCAAATCATACACACACAAAAGATGCAGGATGCAAGATCCGGCAGAGAAAGGCATTTCACACGCACTGTGCTTCCGCACCGTGACAGCTTCTTGTGTTGGATAATAATCACCAAAATGTACACGTGTTTATATAAAATTTGCTCCACCGTCAGAATATTGTAGCTGTGATCCAAGGGTGACCAGGGCATGGGGACGCTCCACGCGTGAGCAGTCTGGTACCAGGTGTTTGCAGAAAGAAATGCTGCTCTTTCTGTCTAAGGAAGTGAAGAAAATGTCCTACTAGATGGGCTCAGTCTTCTCACAGCTAAGATCAAAACTAATAAAATGAATTTCCCTTTATCAAAACATCAGAGAAATAAGTGTTTTTGTAGAGGGAGAACTGGAAACCCGGAGAGCGGCATTTGAGTCCAGACTTTGTTTAGATTTTCACTTTTTTGTCTCTGAGGACGAGTTTGACTTGATGGTCTCTTTGGAGGACTCCTAGAGCTTCTTTAGACCCAGTACTGAGGTCCGTGTGCATATTATGATGAGTATGATATGCTTAACCCTTGTTAGGTTTTGACTTGTAGTTAGAGTAATTCCTATGGACTTTTTCTTCTATGGTGCCTTGGTTTGAATATTTTAATATTATCCACATTCTTTATTCAGTAAGGCAAAGAAAATCGTACTTTTTTTTTAAATGGTCCAAATAAGTTTGTTTTTTTTTTTTTTTTTTTTAAGGAAAGGAGAAAAACAACAACAGAAAATTCAAATTAATTCTAATGATTTAATCCAGAATATTTTTTTAAAAGAACTTGATCTGCTTCTAGTGCACGTGATACTTATCTGATTTTATCTTGAGTATTTAAGAGACTTTATTTTAATAAGAAAAGAAAGCCTGCTGTCAATATATTGGTTAAAGTTAATTGGATTTGGAATGCAAGTTAAAATTGGGTAGGCCTCATTTCTTTTCCTATGCCGCTAAATGAGTAGATCAAAAGGTTAGCTCAATGTAGCCTGACATACGCAGTGTCTTTCAATTACATGCCATTATTCTATGAAGGCTGTATTTTGCTTAGAATTGATAATTATTAAATGTAAGCTGTTTAAATTTCATCTTCAAAATGACACATTTGGAAGTTCATTTTCTAGAGAGATTGCTATGGATTTCTACTTCTGAAATTAAATGGAATTAAATGTACATTATCTAGATGTCAAAGTAAAAAACATGACTTTGTCTTGATTTTCAGCTACTGTCACTTTTTAGCCCCTGTGCCACATGCCTCGACATTCCTTCCCCTTTCCATCTCTTTCATACGCTGCAAGTTAACCCTCCCTCAGGCGCAGCTCCAAACATGTCAACTCCACTCCTCCCCCCTCCACACAGATGTCTTGGTCATGTATCCCCCAGGGTTCAAGTGCTGGGTGCCTGGGTCCCAGGGCAGTGATGCTAAGAGGTGGTGGGACCTTGAAGAGGTGGGGCCCTGAGTCAGTTCTCATGAGAATCTCCCCACATTCTTCCTTTCACACATTGTTCAGGATGCCACCTGCCAGGATGATGCAGCTGAGGGGCCTTGGCATGAACCAGCACTATGCCCAGCCTCAGGTGTTTCATTATAGTAACAGAAAAAAGACTAATACAACTATGTGGGAGCAAATTCTTAAATCTTTCTACAGGAGTTCAAGGAGTTCCCTGATGGTCATGATCAGGTGTTCTTCACTCCTGAGGTTGTTTTTCCCATGACCCTCCTTGCTACCACCTCAGCTTCACAGTCCAACCGACCCCAAGTTGGTGCCACTCACATCTCATACTTGCCCCCGTTTGCAGGCGCTATTTCTACACCTGTAGGACCCAACGTCACCTGCAGCTATACAAACCCTACCCTTCTCATCTCAGTTCAAATCATACTACTTCCATATTCCTTGACTGGAAGAAACTTCTCCTCCAATCCCTCAGTCATTTTAAGTCTCCTTCTCATGACATCATTTCCTGTTGTTTACACGTGTTATAAACGGGGTGTTTTTGTTCCCCAGGAGTCAAGTGTTGCTATACTTGAAGATGAGACCCTTAAGGAAGCAATTAAGGCTTAACAAGGTCACACAAGAGGGGCCTGGTCTAGTAAGGGCAGGGTCCTTAGTAACAAGTAGAGACAGTGGGGGTCTCTCTCCCCACACACCTTCACTGAGGGGAAGCCAGGGAGAGAGCCCTCCCCAGACGCCAAACTGGGCAGAGCTTGGTCTTGGGCTCGGGCCTTGGGAACTGGGGGAGCACAGGTTTCTGGTGTCCAGGCCACCCTGTCGGCCGAGCTTCGTGACGAGCTCTTCTCTTGTGGAGTGAACCCTTCTCTATGGGAGCATCCGTCTAGCACTCCTGCTCACCCCGGCCCCCACGCTGGGCAGGGAGGGGCCGTGCACAGCGTGGCCTCTGCCATCCAAGGTGCAGCGATACCAGGGCAAGCCCAGGGACGTCAGCACTACCCAGAGCACCTGAGGTCAGCCTAGGCGGGTGTCGGGTATGAAGTGCAACAGAGTGAGATGGTCCAAGGCGCAGAGGCCTGGAAATGGCAGTAAAAATTCACTTTCTTGTGGCGATAGATGTCCCCCATAAAGTGACAAACCTATGTTGCATCACACAAAAAGAGTTTCCAGAACTTGGGATGACAGGGTGGCACCTGGGCAGAAGCCATGCAGACTAGAAGTCAGGGCAGCGGCAGGCCACAGGGTGCCTCAGGACCCCTCAGCTTAGGTGGCCAAGGGACATGACCCACGAGGGAGCAGAGGACCCTGATATGTGGGCAGAGGGTCAACATCCTCCGGGGTCAATTTGGTATGGGAAGCAGAGAGGATCATTCTTCCCAGGTAACTTGACAAAGCAGGACCAGCCTATCTCTGTGGAGTGGACCGGGTCCTAGGATTCTGCTCCCGTCAGCTGGGGAGTCTAACCGACTCAGAAGGGAACAGCCTGCAGCGGGGCGTGGTGGTGCAGCCTGTGATCCCAGCAACCTGGGAGGCTGAGGCAGGAGGATCGTGAGTTCAAAACCAGGCTCATCAACTTATGGAGAGCGTAAGCAACTCATGGAGACCCCGTGTCTCATAAAATATAAAAAAGGGGCCAGAGATGTGGCTTGGTGGTTAAGCACCCCTGGGTCCAATCCCTGCTACAAAAATGAAAAGAAAGTGAACAGTTTTGAACAAAAACCAGCGCAGCATTGATAGGAGAAAAAAATGTGGAGAGAAATCACCAGAAGAAGGATATTCACACATCACCAGGAATGGCGAAAGCTTTGATTGGACATAGTTTTTAAATATTCATTTTTTAGATTTAGGTGGACTCAATATCTGCATTTTATTTTTATGTGGTGCTGAGGATGGAACCCAGTGCCTCACGCATGCTAGGTGAGTGCTCTACCACTGAGCCCCAGCCCCAGCCCTGATTGGATATTAATAACGGATAAGAGCTAATAAAATAAAGTGGGTGAAGCAGTCACAATCCTACAAGCAAAAATCCAAGAGCTCAGAGGGCAGACGGCAAGAAAACTGGAGACCATGAAAAATCAGTTGACTGAACTTAGGTAACAAGTGGAAAAAAAAAATCATAGAAATGAAAATGAACTTGAAAGGAGCAAAGGAGGAACAGAGCCCTGAAAAACTCAGGAGAGGCACAGATAAAAGAAATCAGGAAAATCAAGCCAAATCAAATTGATGGGGAATTTAAACTGACTAGAGATAAAATAGGAAGAACAAAGGCATGGAGATCTTAAGAGCGTGCAAGATCGGAGATCTTAAAGAGGGAAACTACTGGAACACAACAATGCTAAGACTTAAAGACATCATTCTTGAAATGAAGACTTGAACCTATGACTGAGTCAGTGTATTGCTATAACCGAGTGCCTGAGTCTGGGTAACTTAAAAACAACAGAAGCTAATTGCTCCCAGTCCGGAGGCTGGGAAATCTATCAAGGCTCCTGGTCGGGCCTGGTCCTCCCACAAGGAATGCCTCTGTGTGTCCTCAGCTGGCAGAAGGGCAAGGGGGCTCCCTCCAGCCTCTTTCATAAGGTCACTAATCCCACCGACAAAGGCAGAGCCCTCCTGGCCGAGTCCCCGGTCCTGCCACACTGAGGTCGCGATCCAAGACACACATTTTGGACAGGAGCCATTCAGACCCGGGCAACCCACACAGTGGAGAAGCCAAGAGCGTCTGCCCGGTCCCTGGTCCTCCCCGCCCGGATCAAAGGGGAGAGTGGCCACGTCCAGTCCCGGGGCCACCTGAGGGCTCCAGTTGCCGGGCCACACGGTGCGGGAGGGCGGCGCTGGCCCCCTGGCCAGGAGGAGGCCGGGGAGTGGCCGGCAGACTGGAGGCCCGGGTCCTAGGTCCACGGAGGCTCCGCCACATGGAGAGCCCGAGGGCCCGCCGCTGGGGACCGGGTGCCCCTGGGGCGCACCGAGCCTTCCTAGGCCTAGAGGGCGGCGCTCAGGGGCCCAGAGGCGACAAGCGAGGCCAGGGCTGGGCACCCGCGCGTTCAGCCAAGAACCGAGGCGAGAGCCACTTGGGGACGAGGAGCGCAGACGGGGCCGGGAGGGGAGGGGTGGTGCGGGGTGGCCGGGCCTGCAGTGGGGCCAGGGCGGCCCTGGCGCTGGAACACCAGGAGCGAAGCGGAGCTTTACAGAAGAAAGCAAAGTGATGAGAATACTGCCCAAGGAGAGCTGTAAGGTGGCCCTGAACTCCTCCGAGCAAATGCATTGCCTTGAATATTTGTATTAATAAAAAATAGAAAAGTTGAACAAGAATTAAACCAATTCAGAGTTGGGAAAGGAGCAACAAAATCAATGGGATGATATAAGGACTTAAAAGAAAATAGAAGCAGAAATTAATATTGAACTAAAACAGCGGAACTGCAAACAAATCCGAATGATGGCTTTTGGAAGGAAAAAAAAAAAAAAAACTAAGTTCAATGAAATAAGCCAATAGCTAAAATGATTTTAAAAAAGGAGAAAGGAAATAAAGGATAGGTAGGATAGGTGTGGTAACAAACAGTGCAGGGAACTAAGAGAGACACAGGACACTGGTTTGTTCAATTTTGTGCAAATAAACTTGAAATTTGGACACGCTGAAAAAACATCTAGGAAAATTTAATTTGCCAAGACTGATCCCAGAAAGAATAGAAAGTCTAAAAACAAAACAAAACAAAACAAAAAACCCCATCTGATTGTGAAGGAAGAAATAAATTATCAAAAAGCTACCTCTCCCCAACAAAGAAAAAAAAAAAGGAAAAAAAAAAAAAGAGGAAAACCACTTCCCCAAAACTGAGGGTTCCATAAATGCAGGGCTTTTCTTCCCAGAACTTACAGTGAAAAAAGGAATACTGCTTCCATTGCCTTCCCACTGCAGGGTAGAGTGACTCGATACCAAAGCAACAACCACAAAATTGTAGAGAAAGTAAATAATAGACCAATATTACTAATGAATCTAGCAGCAAAGTCCTACATAAAGTATCAGGAAACTAAATTCATCAGCATATTTAAAGAGTGATACATCATTATCAAGTGGAGTTTATTTCAGAAATACAAGAATGATTCACTATTATGAATTCTATTACTAAAATTGATGATGTTAAGGATGCAAGTAAAAATACTTATGATAATTCCCATGGATGATAGGGCACTATACAATATTCAACAACCATTATTGATAAAACAAAATAAAAACAATAGAACCCCTTTTTTATAGGTTAAAATATATCTTTATCCTGAAGCCAGCAGTCTGCTTAATGAGGACATCACAAATATTTCCATTAACATTCCACTATCATTGTTTTCATCACTACTAATTAGCAACACATTATAGACACTAGCCAGTGTTATTACATAAGAAAAAGAAATTTGAGGTAAAAAAAAAATTGGAAAGGAGGAAGCAAAATAACCGTGTTTTTAGAATTCATATTTTATGCCTGGAAACCCAAGAGAATCAACTGCATAATTCAGAATAACTCAGTAGGTAGTGGGGTGGAAAATCGTTATACCAACCTCAGGCTTTTATACAATAGTATATGAAGAAAACTTTAACGTAAGGACTCATTAGAAGGAACAAATGGAAAGACATATGTCTGGGATTTCAAAAGGATGTCAGTTCTACTACAGTTAATTTTAAAAGAGATTCCAATAGAAAAAGAAATAGTTTTTTTTTTTTTTAAATTTTAAGTAGTCATATTGGTTGCAGATTTCATATGTAAAAATATACGAGCAATAAGCACTAGAAATGCTCTTAAATTTAAAAGACCAGCCATTGGTGTAAATTACCAGATATTAAAATATACAGGGTCATATACATACAAGAATCTAATTCCTATGAAACTGTCTTCTCAAGTCCATACTTAAAATATGAACTACTCAACAAATGATGTTGGGACAACTGGGTAGTCTCTGGGAAAAAAGATTTGGATTCATATCTCACAACTTACATTAGGATGAATTTCAAAAGGATTTAAATATGAAAATACAATCATGAAAAGTATAGGCAAATTTATTCATAAACCTCAGTGGAAGGTCCATCAGACTGTGACTCAATTTCCAGAAACCTTGAGAAAAAAGATGTATTCGATCCTGTTCAGAGGCTTGGTACCATTTTCTGTTTCAGATGCTCTGGGGAAATAGTCACCCTCATGTTTTTTGTGTTTTTTTTTTTATTAATTTTTATTAACATTACATAGTTCTTGATATATCATATTTCACACTTTGATTCAAGTGGGATATGAACTCCCATTTTTACCCCATATACAGATTGCAGAATCACATCAGTTGCACAACCATTGATTTACATATTGCCATTCTGGTGTCTGTTGTATTCTGCTGTCTTTCCTATCCTCTACTATCCCCCCTCCCCCTCCCCTCCCCTCTTCTCTCTCTATCCCCTCTACTGTAATTCATTTCTCCCCCTTATATTTTTTTCCCTTTCCCCTCACTTCCTCTTGTATGTAATTTTGTATACCCCTGAGGGTCTCCTTCCGTTTCCATGCAATTTCCCTTCTCTCTTCCTTTCCCTCCCACCTCTCATCCCTGTTTAATGTTAATCTTCTTCTCATGCTCTTCGTCCCTACTCTGTTCTTAGTTACTCTCCTTATATCAAAGAAGACATTTGGCATTTGTTTTTAAGGGATTGGCTAGCTTCACTTAGCATAATCTGCTCTAATGCCATCCATTTCCCTCCAAATTCTATGATTTTGTCATTTTTTAATGCAGAGTAATACTCCATTGTGTATAAATGTCACATTTTTTTTTATCCATTCGTCTATTGAAGGGCATCTAGGTTGGTTCCACAGTCTAGCTATTGTGAATTGTGCTGCTATGAACATGGATGTAGCAGTGTCCCTGTAGTATGCTCTTTTTAGGTCTTTAGGGAATAGACTGAGAAGGGGAATAGCTGGGTCAAATGGTGGTTCCATTCCCAGCTTTCCAAGAAATCTTCATACTGCTTTCCAAATTGGCCGCACCAATTTGCAGTCCCACCAGCAATGTACAAGTGAACCCTTTTCCCCACATCCTCACCAGCACTTGTTGTTGTTTGACTTCCTAATGGCTGCCAATCTTACTGGAGTGAGATGGTATCTTAGGGTGGTTTTGATTTGCATTTCTCTGACTGCTAGAGATGGTGAGCATTTTTTCATGTACTTGTTGATTGATTGTATGTCCTCCTCTGTTCAGGTCCTTGGCCCATTTGTTGATTGGGTTATTTGTTATCTTATTGTTTAATTTTTTGAGTTCTTTGTATATTCTGGATAGTAGGGCTCTGTCTGAAGTGTGAGGAGTAAAGATTTGTTCCCAGGATGTAGGCTCCCTATTTACCTCTCTTATTGTTTCTTTTGCTGAGAAAAAACTTTTTAGTTTGAGTAAGTCCCATTTGTTGATTCTAGTTATTAACTCTTGTGCTATGGGTGTCCTATTGAGGAATTTGGAGCCTGACCCCACAGTATGTAGATCGTAGCCAACTTTTTCTTCTATCAGACGCCGTGTCTCTGATTTGATATCAAGTTCCTTGATCCACTTTGAGTTAACTTTTGTGCATGGTGAGAGAAAGGGATTCAGTTTCATTTTGTTGCATATGGATTTCCAGTTTTCCCAGCATCATTTGTTGAAGATGCTATCCTTCCTCCATTGCATGCTTTTAGCCCCTTTATCAAATATAAGATAGTTGTAGTTTTGTGGATTGGTTTCTGTGTCCTCTATTCTGTACCATTGGTCCACCCGCCTGTTTTGGTACCAGTACCATGCTGTTTTTGTTACTATTGTTCTGTAGTATAGTTTGAAGTCTGGTATCGCTATACCGCCTGATTCACACTTCCTGCTTAGCATTGTTTTTGCTATTCTGGGTCTTTTATTTTTCCATATGAATTTCATGATTGCTTTCTCTATTTCTACAAGAAATGCCGTTGGGATTTTGATTGGCATTGCATTAAACCTATAGAGAACTTTTGGTAATATCGCCATTTTGATGATGTTAGTTCTACCTATCCATGAACAGGGTATATTTTTCCATCTTCTAAGATCTTCTTCTATTTCTCTCTTTAGGGTTCTGTAGTTTTCATTGTATAAGTCTTTCACTTCTTTTGTTAGGTTGATTCCTAAGTATTTTATTTTTTATGAGGATATTGTGAATGGAGTGTTTTTCCTCATTTCCATTTCAGAGGATTTGTCGCTGATATACAGGAATGCCTTTGATTTATGCGTGTTGATTTTATATCCTGCCACTTTGCTGAATTAATTTATTAGCTCTAATAGTTTCTTTGTAGACCCTTTTGGGTCTGCTAGGTATAGAATCATGTCATCTGCAAATAGTGATAATTTGAGTTCTTCTTTTCCTATTTTTATGCCTTTAATTTCTTTCGTCTGTCTAATTGCTCTGGCCAGTGATTCGAGAACTATGTTGAACAGAAGTGGTGAGAGAGGGCATCCTTGTCTTGTTCCAGATTTTAGAGGGAATGCCTTCAGTTTTTCTCCATTTAGAATGATGCTAGCCTGAGGCTTAGCATAGATTGCTTTTACAATATTGAGGTAAGTTCCTGTTATCCCTAGTTTTTCTAGAGTTTTGAACATAAAGGGATGCTGTACTTTGTCGAATGCTTTTTCCGCATCTATCGAGATGATCATATGGTTCTTATTTTTAAGCCTATTGATGTGGTGAATATAATTTATTGATTTCCATATATTGAACCAGCCTTGCATCCCAGGGATAAATCCTACCTGATCATCGTGCACAATTTTTTTGATATGTTTTTGTATCAGATTCGCCAGAATTTTATTGAGGATTTTTGCATCTAGGTTCATTAGAGATATTGGTCTGTAGTTTTCTTTCTTTGAAGTGTCTTTGTCTGGTTTAGGAATCAGGGTGATGTTGGCCTCGTAGAATGAATTTGGAAGTTCTCCCTCTTTTTCTATTTCCTGAAATAGCTTGAAAAGTATTGGTATTAGTTCCTCTTTAAAGGTTTTGTAAAACTCTGCTGTATACCCATCGGTCCTGGGATTTTCTTAGTTGGTAGTCTTTTGATGGTTTCTTTTATTTCCTCAATTGATATTGGTCTGTTTAGGTTGTCAATATCCTCCTGATTCAATCTGGGCAGATCATGTGACTTAAGAAATTTATCGATGCCTTCACTATCTTCTATTTTATTGGAGTATAAGGATTCAAAATAATTTCTGATTATCTTCTGTATTTCTGAAGTGTCTGTTGTGATATTGCCTTTTTCATCCCGTATGCTAGTAATTTGAGTTCTCTCTCTTCTTCTCTTCGTTAGCGTGGCTAAGGGTCTGTCGATTTTATTTATTTTTTCAAAGAACCAACTTTTAGTTTTGTCAATTTTTTCAATTGTTTCTTTTGTTTCGATTTCATTAATTTCAGCTCTGATTTTAATTATTTCTTGCCTTCTACTTCTTTTGCTGTTGTTTTGCTCTTCTTTTTCTAGGATTTTGAGATGAAGTATTAGATCATTTATTTGTTGGTTTCTTTTTTTTTTTAAGGAATGAACTCCAAGCAATGAATTTTCCTTTTAGAACTGCTTTGAATGTGTCCCATAGATTCCGATATGTTGTGTCTGTGTTTTCATTTATCTCTAAGAATTTTTTAATTTCCTCCTTGATGTCTTCTATAACCCATTGATCATTCAGTAACCTATTGTTCATTCTCCAAGTGATGCATGATTTTTCCTTACTTCTTTTATCGTTGATTTTCAGTTTCATTCCATTATGATCAGATAAGATGCATGGTATTATCTCTACTCCTTTATATTGTCTAAGAGTTGCCCTGTGACATAATATGTGATCTATTTTTGAGAAGGATCCATGTGCTGCTGAGAAAAAAGTGTAACTGCTTGATGTTGGGTATATTCTATATATGTTAATTAAGTCTAGGTTATTAATTATGTTATTGAGTTCTATAGTTTCCTTATTCAACTTTTGTTTGGAAGATCTGTCCAGTGGTGAGAGAGGTGTGTTGAAGTCTCCCATGATTATTGTATGGTGGTCTATTAGACTCTTGAACTTGAGAAGAGTTTGTTTGATGAACATAGCTGCACCATTGTTTGGAGCATATATATTTATGATTGTTATGTCTTATTGGTGTATGGTTCCCTTGAGCAGTATATAATGTCCCTCTTTATCCCTTTTGATTAACTTTGGCTTGAAATCTATTTTATTTGACATGAGTATGGACACTCCTGCTTGTTTCCAAAGTTCATATGAGTGATATGATTTTTCCCAACCTTTCACCTACGGTCTATGTATGTCTTTTCCTGTCAAATGCGTCTCCTGAAGGCAGCATATTGTTGGGTCTTGTTTTGTGATCCATTCTACTAGCCTGTGTCTCTTAATTGGTGAGTTTAAGCCATTAACATTTAGGGTTATTATTGAGATTTGGGTTGTTCTTCCAGCCATATTTTTTTATTTATGTTACTAAACATGGTTTGTTTTCCTCTTTGATTATTCTCCCCCCCTTTACTGTACTACCTCCCACTGTTGGTTTTCATTGATATTTTCCATTTCCTCTTCCTGTAATATTTTGCCGAGGATGTTTTGAAGAGATGGTTTTCTAACTGCAAATTCTTTTAACTTTTGTTTATCGTGGAAGGTTTTAATTTCATCTTCCATCCTGAAGCTTAATTTCGCTGGATACACAATTCTTGGTTGGAACCCATTTTCTTTCAGTGTTTGAAATATGTTATTCCAGGATCTTCTAGCTTTCAGAGCCTGTGTTGAAAGATCAGCTGTTATCCTGATTGGTTTACCCCTAAATGTAATCTGCTTCCTTTCTCTTGTAGCTTTTAAAATTCTCTCCTTATTCTGTATGTTGGGCATCTTCATTATAATGTGTCTAGGTGTAGATCTCTTATGATTTTGCACATTCGGCGTCCTGTAGGCTTCTAGGATTTGGGATTCTGTCTCATTCTTCAAGTCTGGGAAGTTTTCTCGTATTATTTCATTAAATAGAGTGCTCATTCCTTTGGTTTGGACCTCTATATCTTTCTGTATCCCAATGACTCTTAAGTTTGGTCTCTTTATGTTATCCCATATTTCTTGGATGTTCTGCTCATGGTTTCTTAACAGTCTTGCTGAGCTGTCTATGTTCTTTTCAAGTTGAAATACTTGGTCTTCATTGTCTGATGTTCTATCTTCTAAGTGTTCTACTCTGCTGGTAGTATTCTCAATTGAGTTTTTAAGTTGGTTTATTGCTTCCTGCATTTCTAGGATTTCTGTTTGTTTGTTTTTTATAACCTCTATCTCCCTGTATAATTGATCTTTTGCTTCTTGGATTTGTTTTTGTAATTCATTGTCGAAGTGGTCCAAGTGGTCTTTCATTGTCTGATTTTGCTGTCTAATGTCTTCCTTGAGACTCCAGATCATCTGAAGCATGTATATCCTGAATTCTTTATCTGACATTCCATCTGCTGCAGATATTACCTCTTCTAAAGTTGAGTTGACCTGCATTGCTTGTGGTCCTTTCTTTCTTTGTCTTTTCATACTGATCGTGTTTCTTTCTGCTTGGTGAAACTGTTGTGTTATTGATTTTTCCCCCTATATATTTGTATTGCTCTTGTATCGTTGCAAAATCTCCCTCGCAGGCGCTGGTGGTGGCTCTGCCCCTCCTCCAATTGGGGCAATGTGCCTACCACGCTAGCAGGCCGCTGGGCCTGGTCTTTCGGTGGTTGTAGGTCCGCCTACCTTGCAGTCGCGGGCAGCGGCTCTGATCCTCTGCAGGCCGCTGGGCCTATTCTGCTGGTGGGTCGCAGGTCTGCCTACCTTGCAGGTGCAGGCGGCGGCTCTGCCCCTCCGCGGGCTGCTAGGCCTGTTCTGTCTGTCGGTTGCAGGTCTGTCTACCTAGCAGGCGCTGGTGGCGGCTCTGCCCCTCCCCCAACCAGGGGATGGCGGGCCACTGGGTCTGCTCTGCTGGTTGGTCGCAGGTCCGCCTACCTTGCAGGTGCGTGGGGCGGCTCTCTGTGTTTTATTTTTATTGGTGGTGATTTTGAAAGATAAAATATTTTCTTTTTTTTTGCAATCAAATTTGCCTTTTTGTTTTGGTTTCTTTTTTTGATGTTATGTTTGCCTGTATTGTGTTTAGGTTTTTAAAAAATAGCTTCACTTTGTTTTACATTTAATCATTAAATCATCTGTATTTTTAAATTTTAGTGGAGGTATAAGAAAAGACCTTGCTACTTAATAAAACTTTTCCCAGATAGTTAGCTGACCCTGTGCCTCTTTTTAGGTAATGTTTTATTTTCCCACTGATTAGGATGCCATCTTGATAAAATAATAAATGCTTTTAATATATTCTTGGATTTATTTCTGTTCCATTGATCTATCTATACTATTGTTGGGGCCACAAGTTTTTAATGACATTGTGATATTGTAAAATATAAATTTGGTTTTGGTTTCTGTATCTTGCTTAGTTAGGACTCCTAAAATCTTTGGACTCTCTGAAGGATTGCTATATTTTTTCTGTGCCCATGAAGACTGAAGACTGGCAGCCCTAGGTAGCTTCAGGAAGCGGGTTGGTCAGCTCTCTGTTGCTCTGACAAAATACCCGCCCCCCCCCAAAAAAAAAAAAAAAACCATGATGAAAGAGGGAAAGATTTACTTTGGGTCACAGTTTTGGAGGTTTGAGTCCATGGTCACTTGGCCCTATTACTGTGGTCCATGGTGAGGCTGAACATCACGGTGGCGGGTGTTGTGTTGGAGCAGAGCTGCTCCCCTCTTGGTGGCTAAGGAGCAGTGAGAGAGGAAGGAGCCAGGGTCCCGTGTCTCCTTCAAGAGCACGCCCTCAATGACCTATGTCCTCCAGTAGGCCTAAAGGTTCCTCCATCTTCCAATAGCACCATCAGCTGGGGACCACACCTTCAATACACGAGCTTTGGGTGACATTCAAGATCCAAAGGATCACAGATGGCTCACAGATACAGAGAAAAAAGTTAAGAACCAGGCCTCAGAAAGGAGGCGGGAATTAATTAGGGAAGCTCTGTGCTATGTTGGCACGGGATCCACCATCCCGAGAATCATCTCCAACACTTTCACCCTGGCCAAGCCCGCCAGGCCTGACCTTGCTCACATGCCCACCTCATGGCCAGGGGTGAGAAGGCCCCACTGAGACTGCTTTAAGTGGCATCTTTGCTGTCCCTTGGGGAAAACTATGCACAGACTTCCAGTGCTAGGTGGGTGGAAAGGCCAGCCATGAGTGGTTTCTGAACCATGAGTGGGTCCAGCCAGTGGCTCCATTAGTCCCTTCCTTTTTTTTTTTTTTTTTTAAAGAGAGAGTGAGAGAGGAGAGAGAGAGAGAATTTTTTTTTTAATATTTATTTTTTAGTTATCGGCAGACACAACATCTTTGTTTGTACGTGGTGCTGAGGATCGAACCCGGGCCGCACGCATGCCAGGCGAGTGCGCTACCACTTGAGCCACATCCCCAGCCCCCACTAGTCCCTTCTTGGGCGCTTTCCTTGTGTGGTTTCTTTCACGAAGAGCCTGCAGGTGGTGTATTACGCTGACTCCGAGGAGTTACATGGTTTTAGTTAATATTCTCAATGGAATCTTTTATTAGCTGAAATTTCCAACTGGCTATTGCTAGGATCCAGGGAAGATCAGTTAAGAATTTTAATTCATTTGACAGATGAGAAAGCTGTTACAGAAAGCTTGAGTGTCACTGGAAAAATTGGAAATAGCAGCTTGGAAAAATTGAGAAGCACGTCCTGGCCTGTCTGCCCCGGCTAGAGACACACATTAGGCTCTGAGGTGCAGAAGACATGCAAGGGGGAAGCTATAAGGAGCCGGGTTCTAGAAAAATGTAAGAAGGAAACATAGGGCTGGGGATGTGGCTCAAGCGGTAGCGCGCTCGCCTGGCATGCCTGCGGCCCGGGTTCGATCCTCAGCACCACATACAGACAAAGATGTTGTGTCCGCCGAAAACTAAAAAAATAAATAAATATTAAAATTCTCTCTCTCTTGGAAAAAAAAAAAAAGAAGGAAACATAATGGCAACCAACATCTCATTTCTGGCTTTCTAAGGAGGCATGGGTAAAAATGAAACCCAAGTGAATGGTACATGATACAGACAGAACCACAGCCCTGAGGGGCTTAGAATGGAGTGGGATGTTGGCGCTGAGAGAGCCAAAGAACAACTGGGAGCAGAGTGAGGGTGGGCTGCCCAATCCGAAAGATGCCAAACTGAAGGTCCATGTTGTCATGTGAAAGAAACAAAGCACGTAAGCACACGTTTCTATGATACTAAAAAAGTGAAGCGACACATTGTATCATGAAAATAAATTTTTTTTTCTGAGATTTTAAACTAGAGGTTGTTCAGATGGAATACGATCTCTTACAATATTTCACTATTTTCAAAGGATCTATAGCTTACTTGTGCTTTTCTGATAAATTTCATTCATTTAAAATGATATGTTGCATTTTATGTAATTTGAATATCTATTTTCTTTTAAAATTAATTTGATACTTTCCAGAGCTACATATTGGAGATATCAACATCTTATCTGTGAGCTAAAAATTCTCCCCAGAACTGGGAGAGCCTGGGGAGTAAAGCTGACTGATCTGAATGTTTCTTGGCTTTCTCTCTCAGTTCTGAAAAAGCATGTCAGATATCAGAAAGTGAGTGAACCGAAGAGAAAGGAAGCTCCATTAACTTGAACTCAGTCGTCGTTTATTGGGAAGTGGGTTGAAGTCTGCTTGCTTAGCAAGCCTGTACTCAGAGTAGATGATTCACACCTGACGGGGATTTGTGGGCTGTACTCTGGGAATAACCTATTTTAAAACACTTTAGCATGGTTTGGATGAGCAGCACACACAAGTGAAATTGATATATAAAAATAATTGCTTTTTAATCTAACTTCTAAAGCAGTTTCTCCTGAATATCTCATTAATAAAATTTGAGTAATAGTAGGTACTTCCAGGGAACAAACTGTGCCTTTCAAATGTTGGGTGGTTTAAGCCTTCCGTTAATTGCATGTAGGCTTTTGTAGAGTTGGTGTGAAATATTATGGTTCCATTGGGTATGCAGGATCCTGAAAACATTTCACTTAGCCAAGCGAGGACCCAGAGAAGGGGGCCGTGGGTCCTCATAGGTTGGCTCATCTCACAACCAAACACGAGGCAGATTGGCAGCACTTAGTGGGCACCTAGTAGACTTTTGGTGAGCTGATGAGCTGAGGTCTATGGCTGTTATGAGGAGGTTGAGGCTTGCTACCAGTGGGGTCCTGCTGAGAGTAAGGCCACTAGTCGGGGAAGACTGCAGTGGTTGTTTCTGGTCACACGAAGGAAGCATGGCCTTTTAACATTTTTTTATAATTCTATTTATTTTTTTATGTGGTGCTGAGGATCGAACCCAGGGCCTCACATGTGGCACTGGGTGAGTGCTACACCATTGAGCCACAGCCCCAGGCCTGGCATGGCCTTCTCCTAGCTACCGACCGAGCCTGCCAAGGGGTGGGCCCAGCTTTGGGGCCAAATCTGCAGGAGCTCAGGTCACAGGGCACAACTTCCCTGGCAGCCCTTCTCCCCTGCTTCCTGACTCCAGAGGCCGTTGAGCCCCTTGCTCCTCAGTACCCTCCTGACCCGACTCCTGGTATCTGCCTGGTTCTGGGCAGGCAGCCTTGATGTTCTAGACCTTTCTGTGTCAAGGTGGAGCCATGTGGTGAGAAGCTCATTGCAACTTAGCACGTGGAGAAGGAATGGAGAGAAGTTTCCCCCAAACTAGTGGCTCTCGGGACAGGTAGGGTGGGCCCAATCCACCTGATGGCTTGGGTGTCACCCTGGCTTGGCTCTGCAGCCAGAGGCAAGTCATTAATTCTCTAGCTTCAGAGAGATAGTCAATTCATGGGGCTCTTTTGAGGACTGAGAGGTAATACATGCAAAATTCTTCGCCTGCTGACCCGCCCAGAGGAAGTGGGATGGGTAACTGTTAGGGGGCTTTAGGTGTAGGCAGGCATGCAGATGTTCCTGAGCACGCCCTCCGACACTGGTCCCTGCACATGCCTCCGGCCCAGCACCCCTTCAGCCCTGAGCCCTCTGACCCGCCTTCTGCCCTCTCCAGCTTCTCCAGGCACCTGGCCTGCCCACTTCACAAGGGTCCCAGCGCTGACTCTCAGACACTAATTGGGGAGTTAGGATTCACAGAAACGAAATGATTTAATCTTAGCCTCTTGCGAGTGACTCAAAATTACCTCTCCCCTTCTAAGACATGGCATCTTCCCTCTTTACAAGATACACTGTTTATTAGCATTGGATTTACCTGTGATTTTTGAAAGCCAAATCAAGTTTCTGATTTTATAGTGTTTTTATGTCTTCTGAAAAAATAGAATGGACTAATTTCCACTTCCCAGTCATAACCCTTGTAATTGATGTTTCAAGAGCACAGGTTGAAAAATTCACCAGTAAGAGATATGAAAGAAGTTCTTTAATAGCTTTAAAATAACTTCATCAAACACAACGACTTATTCAATTAAACACAAATGACTGTTTAGGAATTGGTCTATTACTATTTTTTCATAAGCAGATAATTAGAAAGTGATGACAGGATGATTTTAATGCTAAATAATTGGAGATCACACCAATATCCATTTTAATTTATGGATCAAATTATTATTTCCAGAAGTAAAATGTATAGTAGTCAAAACATTATGATAGTAATCTTTGATTCAAAATTGAGAATCATTGTATTATAGTAAATGCTAAAAGTAAAAATTTAAGTGTTTTTTGTTAAATCACGAAAATAAAATTCTGATGTAATATTTAACCCCAGCCATCAACATGTCAACTAGCTACTTAAAAATTAACTGCCATTTTAAAGGAAAGTAGGAAAATTTGTACTGCTACAAGACATTAGGAAATTATTTTTATTTGGTTTATACCTAGAAAAGAAATATTTAAAATTTAATAGATGGAGCAACTTGTTAGGTTAGTAATAATACTACTACTAATAACAGCTAGACGTCAGTGACTGTTCTTAATTATTTATATTTATCGACTCCCTTAATCCTCACAACAAGCATACAAAATAGGAATTAATATTATCATTCTCATTTCTGTGCACAGGGACAGTATTTTCACATCCTTGAGATTATTAGCACACAGTTCATGGCCTGGGAGGGTTGCCCTCAACTCTGGATGCAGGGAGCAAGCCTGCAGCCTCCTAACAGGCAGCGGGGAGCTCCTGCTGTTGGGCCTCCCTCCAGGGAGAAGGGTGCGGCCAAGCAGCTGTGGGCCCAGGTGATGGAGCTGCACCTTCCTTCCCCCAGACAATCAGGCCGCTTCCTGGAAACTCAGGAAGCCTGGAAGCCCCCCCCACCAGGCAGCCACATTGATCATCTGCTCCCGCCCTCATCCATTCTGCATTGCTGAAGACAGACAGGTAAGAAAGTTAGCGCGCTGGTCCTTGAAGCACTTGCAGTTTAAAAGCAGATCATCAAATGTTTGCACACATCACCATAAAATTGTAACACAGGCTTACTAGTTTGCCATATTAGACGCTGTCCCTTTGCCTGGCCAGTGGGATGCTCCTGAGTGGCCCTCAGCCCCGCAGGCCAATACTCAAAAAAAACCACCGTTTTCTAACCCCTCACTTTCTCCTCTCCTGCCCCATCTGCACACTGCTGCCAGACTCCTTTTGGCAAAGGCAGCTTCTCTCCAGGCTAATTTCAGGTGTTTTAAAGCCTCCCAACCCCCTGCCATTTGTCTGTAAGTCCTCTGCAATTTGTCAACAACCAAGGTGTCTGTACCTACTACTGTCCAGCTAGGGAAATTTCTGTATTTACCTCTAATATCCCCCCTCTGCCTGTTGCACCCACGGCTTCCCTGACCTCAGATGCCCCTGGTTCCATGTCTGGAATCTCTTTCCAAGTCCAGCCCAAATCCCGCCCCTGGGCAGCATTTCCCCACCACCCCAGTGACCTCTCTCTCACCCCTGAGCCACTTCAGCTGCACCTACTGCTTGCACTGGCCAAGGGCACTCAGGGTCTCCTGGCGCCAGCTGTTCTGTGTGCAGAGCATGTCGGCACCAGGCTGAGGGAGTCTCCTCTGGATGAGCCCAGATGGTGACAGCACCTGGGAGGGACCAGCCTTTCCTTTCCCTCAGTCCTGGGGTGGCAAGCGTGAGGCCCCACCTCATTTAATCAGAACTCTAGTGACTTGGTGGGAGACCTGCTTCCGCCCAGGAGGGAGGGTTGGTGGAGGTCTGGGCAGGTGGAGGTCTGGGCATCACGGTGTGAACGCTGCCCGGTCTGGAGTCAGGACAACTGGGGACAGCTGCTTACTATGCCCTGGACTCTCAGCTCCCTCAGCTCAGAGCGCCACAGAGGGGCCTCCGCAGAGTAATTCAGATCACTACTTTAAACAAGAAAAACACTTTTGAAATTGCAAAATATTTACATTAACCAGAAAGCACAGTAATGACTATGCTGGTATTACAAATGAAGTCACAGCCCAGCTTTCCCTTAGTGCTTTTTTTTTTTTTTTTTTTTCAAAGTAACGTCAGCCTTCTTATTTATCCATGTTAGCTGTGCTCTTTATCTGAAAAATATGTAAATCTATTTAAATTAATTTCCTGTAATACCACACAAAACAATAATCATATTAGTACCATTCATAATGTCCTAATAACATTAACATAATTGCATTCAAATACGAAATTGCTAGGTAATAGGCTTTTCATAAATTGTTTCAGTGAGAATGTCATTTTTAACGTGACTCTGGGTCTTTAGTTCCAGATATCATGGGAAAAAATTGCGTGCCCTGTGTGAGAAGGTTTCCCACAGTTTTCGCCAGCACAGGAGAAACTATCAAAGAGCTTTTGTGGCTAGAGAGGGGTGTGTGCAGCAGCCTATTTCTGAGCACAGGCCGCCTTTCACTGTGACTTTCTCTGGTGCAGAGTTCTGCTCCGGCTCGCAGAGTGTTTTGTACCATGCTGTTGAGGGGAATAGGGACACGTAGGCTGTGGCCACCACATGATCTCTATACCTCTGCAGAGTGTGGGAGTAGAGCTCTTGGAATCTAGTGTGTCTGGGGGAATGAGGTCAGTTGTCAAAATTGGTTGGACCACGGACAGGGCAGTTTCTGGACTCTGGGGTGGCACAGGGTCTCTCAAGACCCTGAGCACAAGTGTCATGAAGGGTGTATGTTTGCAAGGTCTGGGATGTGGTGGGGAAGCAAAATACCTGGCTCCATAGTAGGGCTACAACTCCAGGCCGTGCATGTGGAACATGTGTACATTTCGTTTTCACAATGGCATGGAGCAGGAAATATTGGGCAAGTCTGTACTGCAGTAAGTCATCTGGACAGCATGAGTGACATGCACATGGCAGCACCTGAGTGATCTAGCTAACTTCAAGCCATTTCTAAAAACACGTGTCAGTTTGTAATACATTATGAGATCTAGAAAAGGTAGGTTCTTTTGTCACTGAGTAGATCACAGTGATTCTCTTTGATCAGCCTTTGGATCCTGCTGGATAGTTACAAGGCCCCTGCATTTACACAGAGGTGTTCTTCCTACTGGACTCCAAGGGCAGGTACACCCTGCCCAGCTCTGTTCTTCTCCCAGGGACCCTGTGAGGTAGGCAGAGAACCAAACAGTCTCCTCCTCGTTAATAAGCTAATTGCGCGTGGAAGTATTTTCAGTACTTTAAAACATGAATGGCATTCCAGGAGAGAGCTGGTTCCCCTTTCTCTGAAATTCAGAAGCACACGTGAGCAGCCGGGAATATTCACTAACACGCCACTGTGGACGTCAACCATCGTAGACTGGCGCACTCTTCCAGTGTCTCCCGGGTTTATCCCTCTACTTTCCTGAAGGTTGGAGTTTATCTTTCCTTTGAAGGCACAGAATACAGTTCTATACATTCCCCGTAACTTTCTTCACATTCGGAAGATATCAGCAGTATATGGTGTTGAGTACAGAAGCCGTGATAAGAGAGGTACATACATTGATACTGTGAGTTGCCTAGAAGAGGAGCCGGCACTGCAGAGATGAGCACCCAGTCAAGAACCTAATGGGTTTGAGGGTTTATTAATTGAGAAGCTGAGAATCTTCTTTGGACCAAATTGCTGCTGGTGATGATGGGCAGCTGGTGGCAGGGGCTCCAAGGGAAGGGCGATGTGTACCCTGCCTGGCACAAGGACAGGGAAGCTGAGATGAGGGCAGCAGGAGGCAGAGGGGAGCCTGGAACAATGCGGTGGGGGTGGAAGGGCCCTGGGGGGATGGGATCAAGGACTCCCCTGGCAGGACTGTCCTCTGCTTTTGAATGGCAAGGCCTCTAGCAGTCCTGGTGAAGTTTTCTAACAACAACTGAGCCATTTGAACACTGGGTTTACAGAAGTAATTTTCCATATCAAAAAAAAAAAAAGAGGTTCCTAGATTTCCTTGCCAACATGGTCCTGACATCCCAGGGGAAGTCCAGCTGGCCATGCGCTTGTGTCCCCATGGGCACAAGCATCAAGAAGTTAGGCACAGGATCTGGGAGGCCACGCGTTATAGCGAGTACTTTAAATTCAGCGGCTGGAGTGGACAGGAAGCGGGAGACAGGAAGCATGCAGAACAGCGAGCATTGAAATGAGGCGCGGGATTGTCTCCCTTCCCAGCCACCCCAGCAGCATTTTTCTGCTGTCGCTACCCAGGGAAGACCACAGGGTCCCACTCTGGACCCAAAGACATTTGCATAACACATTTACATCTGAAGGGAGTGCACAGATTGGCAAGTCCCGAAGCCTCAGCGAGGCAGGATTTCTATAATAGCAATTAGGAACAGAAATAGAATAACAATAGCTGTAGAAGCACAGTTGCTGAGCTGTGGGTAGATGAAGCAGAAAAATCTCTGCTTCTCAAGACAGAACTTTGAATAATTGCGGAGTTGGAGACTAACTGGCCTCTGTTCTTTGTGTTCCAGCTCTGAGGCCTGCAAGGGGCCAGACCAGTCTGGACCAATGTGGGAGCTGAGAGCTGGGGCCAGGAAATGAAGCCACCTGGATGGCAAGGACCAGGCCAGGACCTAGGTGTGGCCTGCCCTGGGCTGTGGTCCAAGGGGGACGAGGTCCTTGGGCTCTGTGGTGCCTGGGAGGGCAGTCCCCAAGCCTGAAGTGCTTGGGGACTGGACGTGCCACAGAGGAAGGCCCAGGAAGGGAAAGGGGATGGGATCTAAGATGGAGGGCGGAGCTGGGGGATGCCCTGGAGGCACCAAGGGTGAATCAGTCCTGGTGACAGGGCTGAGGACCCCAACTGCAGCCTATGATGGGGAGCCTTTGTCAGAAACCCCCACGCACACCCCTCTTCCAGTCCCCAAACTGAAACTGTAGAGGCAGCAGCATGGAGAGGCTCCTGGGGCGCTCTGGTCCCCCTTCCTCCCAGCCTCACTCCCTTGGGCCCTGAGAACAGCTCTGAAGCTGGGCAGGAGGCCCGGGCCCACGGCGGAAGTGATGTGAAATGGAGTCCATCAGATGGGGGTGCTGGAGGTGTCCATTGGAATACCGAGCATCTCAGGGGATGAGGAGCTGTGCTGGAGAAGCTCTGGGCCAGGTGCCAATGTCAGGGTCGGTCCGTGGCTGAGGGCAGCAGGTGACATGGAGCTGGAGGAACTTGGGGCTACACATCTAACTGGCCTTAACGTTACCTGGAGTGGGCTAGGACAAGGGTGGATGGGCACACTGGCTGGGAAGCAGCGTCCCTCATCTATAAATGAAGCCAGATTTAAAGTTAGGTAGTCAGTGTAGTCAGGTAAATCGGGTCTAATATCGAGTGAAATCTAAAATGGAGGCCACGCTGGGAATGACTCAGGGAAAACGCAGGACAACTCATGGAATGTTAATGAAGTCCCGAGAAAAGCCCTAGGCCCAAAGCCCATCCCAAAGAAGTGTTAATGAAGTCCTTCCTGCTCAGACTACTTCTTTGGCCCACCTGTGTCCCACCCCTCGGGCCTTCCCACCTACATTCCATCACTGAAAGAACTATAAAAAGGGGAGACAACAGCCCTTCCACGGATCCCACCTCTTGGGTCCCCTTCTTCCTCCGGGAGAAGTCTTTTCTGCTGTCCTTTAATAAACTTCTAATTTCTACTCTGACCTTGCCTCGGCGTGCGTCTTTGGTGTTATTCTTCAACATTGGGGAAGCAAGAACTCGTCACCGGTCAACAGCGGTATCATAAACATGGGTTAATAATGCTGCCCGTGATCATCTGTGCAGAGACAATTCATAAACTGTGAAGTACAACAGGATCAGGAGTTGTTGGTGGGGTCAGCTCCTAGAAGAGGAGCTCTCTGTGTTCCACCCAAGCTTCGGTGATGATTAGAGGCATTTCAGAAATGTGCTCTTACTGTGATGCTGACACAGGAGACGAGAGCTGTTGATAGACAGTTCTCAAAGGCCCTCTCCCAAGATGCCACAGTTACTGTATACTGTAATAAGATGTGAGAATATTGATATTAATGACGTCACCAACATAAAGCAGATCGCTAAAAGAAACAAAGAAATGCAAAAGAATAAGACCTTGAAATCTTCCTTTAAGCCAACACAAAGGAGTCTTCTGGAAGATGTATTTACCATGCAAGAAACCCAACATAGAAGCATCTACTAATAAAACACCCAACACCAAGAGTAAAAAAATAAAATAAATGACATGTCTATAAGACAGCTGATGAGATTTAATGAGATTCCTCAAAATATTAAAATATTAGGAGTAGTCTATTTCTTTACCACAATAACAAGCTGTGGAAAATAAGATCCCATAATATGCTTAATGGATAGATGAATTAAATTCTGCTTAAAAATTGGAACAAGAATGATTCCTTAATAGTGTTCTGAAAACTCTGGTTAATGCAATGAGACATGAAAAAATAAAGAGGTATGATAATGGGAAGAGAGAAAAGATAATTATTTGCAGTGAACAAAATGGAAAATCAGAATATGCAGAAGAGCCTGCAAAAATGGTCATATTTAATAATAAAATGATTCACTAAAATACTAGATTTAAAATAAAGCCACTAAAATTAACATTTTTACTAATTATCAGCATTCAGCAGCCAATGTAATGAAAATGTAGATCCTGATCACACTATCAACTCCTTTTTCAAAAGAAATCCTTAGGGCTAAAACCATCGAGGCATATTCATTGCTATAAAGAATTTTCTTTTTTAATGTTTGAAAAGATAAGACTTGGACACAATGGCATTAACCTAGCCATCCATGTCTCCATCCATCAACTCAAGTATACATTCCTGAATGAGGACAGAAAATACTTTCTCAAGCAAAATAATAGATCGATATAATTCAAATAGGAAAAGGAAGTGGGGTGATTAAATCAATCAGGTATTTTTAAAACATACACAGAGAAGAATTAGAGCCGTTTGGTAGTTGTTGAAATAGAGCAATTTCTACCGGTTGAGCGGACTGTAAGATCAGAATGAACCTTCTCTGTGGCTATTACCTCTTAAACAACTATTAGTTTCACCTATTACTTCTGCTAGGCCTGACTTCCCAAAAACCATGGTCTCCTGCCCGGGGATCCCGGAGAGTCTCCCAGCTGGTCTCTGTTCCCCTTAACTCTTATGCCCAAGTCCACACAGCAGCCAGGGCAAGCTGTAAAGCAGACGAGATGGTGCACTCTGGGGGCTCAGGTCCTCCGACAGCTCCCACCTCCAGTGGGTTGACCCCCCGAACTTAAGTCCAGGTCCTACTCTATCCCCGTGTTGGGGTCTAACCGTATTTGGAAAGAGGGTCTCTGCAGATGTAATGAAGTTAAGTGACCTGTGGCCTTTCATGAGACAAAGACACTGAAAGATGCATGTGGGAGGAGGCCATGAGAAGGTGGATGCAGAGCTTAGAGAGGTGGGCCCACAGCCAGGATGGTCTGTGCCCACCAGGGGCCCCCAGAAGAACCCACGTGGCTGACACCTTGACTTTGGACTTTTGGCCCCCTCAATTAGGAAACGATAAGTTTCTGATATTTTAAGCCACCAAGTTGTGGTGATTTGTTTCATGATCCCTACGAAACTAATAGACCATCTCACACCAAGAAGCCACGGAAGATCCATTTGAGGTCCCTTCCTGAACTGCCAGCCACCTCTCATCTACCACTGGACCCTTTGAACATGAAGACAGGTCCCCCCTTGGCCTTGGGCCTTTGCACATGCCTTCTGCCAGCCAGAACATATCTGCCTCACATCTCCATCATCTCTTGGGGTCTCTGTTAATGTCTTCCCTAAACACCCGATTTTAAATTGCATCTCGCCCACTCTGGTTGGATTCTCTATTCTTCTTTATTTCTCTATCCTTATCTGGTAGACTATGTGGTTTATTTTTGTCTTCATTTATATTGTGTCCTCCAAGTAAATTGCACTGCACATGGATACTCTGGCTGGGATGCTTCCTGATGCATCTTTCGCATCCAGAACAGAGCCGGGCACAAATGACTGCAGATAGACTGAGTGATGCGTTGGAGTTTGATAGCTAATAAAATAGGCATTGCCAAATGATCATGGAGGATTAATAGACACATGGTTTTGAGACATAGCACATAAGAGAAGAATTGACTCTAGGTACGCATCCTTCCTATGTATAAAAGGTTAACTCAAATATGTCTAGAAATGTATAGAAACATCAGCAGAAGGTAAAATAGTACTTGAGTCTATGGAAAGGTAATTTTTAAAGACTGGAAGCAAGTTTCAAAGCTAATAGAGATAGTTCTGCTTTTAGAAACTAAACTTTTGCACAGTCAGTGCCCTTTGGCTTCCAGTCAGTCGGTACCTATTGTCACTGGAAAGAATTCCCAGGCCATGGTCTGCTTCCAAGTCCCAGGGCTCTCTTTTTCCCTGGTTGACCTTCTGCTTGACCTTGGCTGACCTTCTGCCATCATTATACTCCTTTGCTAGAGTCTGTATCCTGCTCAGTGCCCAGGCCTCCTCTTGGCCTGGAGGACCATGTCCAGTTGCCTCCAGGCAAACACCCAAGTGGCTGCTGCGTTCAGCCACTTCCTGGGCTCCAGGGCACATGGATTCAGGTTGCTGCCTGCCTGTTAACCCTTGCTAAAATATTTGACAGAAAACCTGGCCTGGGGGTTCCCAAGCCTGGCTCTGTCTGCTTTCACGGGGGATACAGGCCCTTCCACCTCCTTATCTGGGCTCTCCTTCCTGCTCCCAAGCTTCGGGAATGATTTCAGTGCTGAAGCACTGAAAGCTGCAGCAGGCAAAATCCCGTGGACAGGGAGAGGTGCCCTTCCAGTTGATGTTGCATAGAAGTGGGTTCTTGTTCCCTGGTCGATGACGGGTCTAAGTCCAGGTTAACTTATTAACTTCTCAGTGTGACAGGTTCTTTCATGTGCTGCATAAACCCCAGACTCACAGGGAATGGGGCTCCTTCCTTAGGAAGCCTGCAGTTTGCATAATTGCATGGTTGATTAGAAAAGAAAGTATTGAGATAACAAGAAGCCCCCTGGCAAAGCATGAGCTGCCGCTCATCTCTCTGTGAGGGTTCAAGCTTTAAAAGTGTCACCGGGTGCAGGCCCAGAGAGCACGCATGCAGTTGGAACTGTTTCTTCCTAAAAATCCTGCTGGCCTGTGGGTGGAGCGGGGAGCGGAGGGGCCCCTCTGGGCAGAGGAGGCAGAGGGCCTGAGCCCCACACAGGCGTCCAGCAGCCTCGCTGCCGTGGTCTTCCCCAGGTCAATGCATGGTGTTCACTTAACACAATCCAGAGTTCTGTTGGAAGACTGTTTCCTCCTTGTACTTACTGGATGATGACTTTGCATGAGGGGCAAACTACACCTCCTGAGCCCCCGGGAGCCCACTCCTAAGCTGAAGAACTCAGATGATGTGCTGACGGGACAACTCTGGTCTTGGTTAACAATTGCATTGTCTATTAATTGTAGCAAAACAACAAAAAACAATGGATTCACTTGTTGGGATTTTTCGGGGTGGAATTTAAAGTTGCACTTGAATGGGCCTCATGTTTTTTCTGCTGCGCTTTTTCCTTGAATGGGAAACAATGTCAGAGTCCCCTGCTCTTCCTTTCCCTTTCCACCTCTTCCAGGCACATATCCTTGTGATACACAAGGCCTCAGGCTCTTTTGCAACCAACAGAAAATTCTTTCCAAAGCAGCCTCCTAAGAGGTCAGATGTCAGTTTGAAGTTCAGAAATGTCATGCAATGAATGAGTTTTTTAAAAGAAGTTTCTGCATTTTCAGTTTACAGCTGGTGATACTGTCACAAAGCCCACGATGGAGAAGTGGGACCAAGCCCCCAGAAGGCATGGCCGGTACTCACTGGTGCCCTCTCCCTGGCGCCGCTGCAGCCCCCCGCCCAGGTCTCCGTGGGTCCTGCTCCAGCAGAATCCAGCTCTTGCTGAGCTTCCTGGGCTTTTCCGTTTGAGGGCAGACCCCCTGAGAAATGAACTAGCTCAAAGAATGATTATCTAATGGTGGAATCTCTGGCTTAGAACGGCACCTGGTGAGGGAAGACAGTCTTGTGTGGTTTAATCTTCTCTTACTGCTCGGGCCCTGACACTGTCATATTTATGAGTAAAGTATATTACAGTTAGGAGTCCTAGGCCAGGAGATGGAGAACTTTTAACTAGGTCAGATTTGACCTGTGGCCTGTGACAACATGGGTCAACTCCCTGGGCCTCTGTTTTCTGTCCTGTAAAATAATAGGATCTGGAGAGACGGTCTCTATTTCCTTCCTACCCCTAAGATCCTCTAATGTTCAGGTAGACATTTAGACATTTGTTCTGAAGTGTTAACAATTCCAAATTGTTCTGAAACTTTAAAAGGTCTGATTCCAATCAATCTGCTTTTATTAATAGAGTTACATTACTTAGCAATCTCACAAGACTTATTTATTTTTTACTTTTTCTTTAGCATCTTATTTCTTCAAAGCTCTTGAAATCTGAGTAGTCCAAACCAGCAACAGAGAAGAAACACACACACATACACACACACTCACACACACACACACACACACACACACAATGCCCCCCACCCCCCAGACAGACAGACACATACTAATACCGCTCCCCACCCCACTCCAGCCATGGACACACAAGATCACGGACCGCTTGTCACAGTTTGCTCACTCCGAGTTTTAACACCCCCACCAGGCCCTCTGTGACCCAGGCTGATATTCTAAGCACCTGCTCAGGATTATAATGCAGCAGGCTCCAGTTTCTGTTCTGTCTTTGGTTCTGCGGGGAGCGGGCCCTGTCTCGCTGCACATCTTGCCAGCAGGTAGCGATTTTGATGTCTGTGTGAGTATTTGAGGGAGGCGATGGCAAGCTGCCCTTAGGAGGTAGCCCAGTGGGCAGTTCCACAGGTGGACGTCCACTTAGCAACGTCCAAGCCAACGCTCAGAGGCAGGAAGAGGGCAGCAACGCCATCTGCACGGATGGCCTCTCAAGGAGAAGGGTCTGGCTTCTGTGCACAGGGGTCTTTATGTCATTAATTCACAGGAAATCCATCGGGTCGTCTTCTGAGCGATTCGTCCACACATCACGTGTTGGAGGTCGGCCTTCATTCTCTTAGGACAGTCACCGCGGGCTGAAGGGCTGCCCATGTTTCCTGTCCTTGCTCTGCCCTCTCCTGCCACTGGACGAAACCCCAGGAAGGCAGGGCCTTGGTCTGCCTCCTTCAGGGACCACGCCCTGGGAATAGGTAGTGGGCACGGTGTCACAGCCCCTGATCCCGGGACACTGTGGCTCTGGGTGTTTGCTGATGGCAGCAGGGGTAGCTGGTCTCCCACAGCCTGGCCTTCCTCTCGAGACAGCGCTCCCCGGAGCTGCGATCTTCCTCTGTGAGATGGAGCTCACCTGTCTCGTGGGGTCATTGGGAGGAAGCACGTGGGCACTTGGATGGCAGCGCTAGTGGCTCTGGCAGTATGGCAGCTTCCCCACCAACCACCTGCTGAGTGCCTGGCTCCTTAAACCTTCCCCAACCTTGTCACCAGTTAACAACAATTGGGGTCAATATTGTTAGTATTCCACTTTAAGGCACTCCAGAAGGCTAAGTGACTTGCCCAAGGTCACTCAATTAGTAAAGGACAAGGGCTCCAGTTCAAGATTCCCGGCCTCCAAACCTCATCACTAACTGTGGATGGCTTCTCATGTCCTGGATGCCTGAACATCACGGAACAGTCATGCAGAGCTTAATGGCAGGGACATGGTCCAAGAAATGTGTTGCGAGGTGCTTTTATGGTTGTGTAAACACCAGGTGCACTTGCACAGACTCAGATGGCCATGGTGTCTCTAGGAGATAGAATCCTAGGGGACTGAGACCCCCACATGCAGTCCATCGCAGGCCGAGAAGCCAACGAGGCACATGCTGTACACAAGCTGCCACGTGCCAGGAAGGAGCCGTCTCTGGGCCTCTGGGTCAGTCACACATCTTTCTGTAGCCAGCCCCGGAACACTGGCTGCGAAGCCGAAGGCCCTGGGGGCAGTCTGCACAGTCCAGGAGAGGGCCTGGGTTGTTGTTGACGGAGAGGGTGTGGAGGAAACGCTGCTCCTTCGGCTGCCAAGGCTTCCACTGAGCAGGGTGAGCCAGCCGAAACCAGAGACGCTCCCTCGACAGGCCTAGAGCCCGCCACAGCCCGAGGAGCGCAGGGGGCAATTTTCAGAAATTCCTAACTTTTTTATCCCAGTTGTTTTGCATGCGCAGAATATAAGGAAATAGTAAAATGCAAAGCTTCCCTCACTAACCTGTGTAGAGGACAGAATCTGGGGGTGCATGAGGCCCCTGAGCATTTCAGTCACTGATTAATTCATAGCCACGCATTGTCAGGGTCGGTCTCATTACCAGGCAGTCAGTGAGGGGAGGGGAGACAAACTACGTTTTACTTCCTGTTTTTCAATAGTTAGGATACAAACTCAGCCTTGCTGCTCATATTGGAGCCATGACGTGGGAAGTCTCTGTGCCATCTCTCTATTCTTATCAGAATTTCATGTTGCTTCATAGGCTATCATTTAATTGTACAAGATGGACACATTTATCATAATTGGACAAAACTGGGGTGACTGTCATTTTCTGAGATGGACATTGGATGATTGGGAAAATGTGTCTTTTGCCTTATGGTCACTTGGAAGAATGCCACCAATTATTCAAACAAGTGATGTTTCTAGATAATGTGCCCTCAGGGCTCTGCCATGGACACGCCTGGCTTGGGCAGTGCTTTTGGGGAAGGAGGGCGTTTGCATGTACCTCACCTCAGACCAGCCAGCTGGCCCCACTTCCTTTTTAGAGGAGCAAACAGGGATTCACGTGGGTTTGGCGCAGAGGGGTCTTAGAGGTAAACAAAGCCTTTTCTGACTCAGCCTTTGGAGGAGCCAGCCCAGAGGCACATAGCTGCAGAGCCGAGTGCCTCAGTCACCCAGGCCAGCTGGCCCTTCAGCCTCAGTCTCAGCACCAGACACTGCTGGGTCTGGGTGGAAAGACAGGGAGGCCCCTCAGCCTCCAGTGCTGTCATCTGCTGGAAACCAGGGATGACATGCCATTGCTCAGGAGGGGAGCGGGTTCCAGTTCTGCCTGGTCAGGACCCTCCCTATGGTACTCGTGTCAATCTTTAAAGGTGATTGGTGAGCTTTTCAGTCATAGCCATCACTTAAAATCCGTGTGGGTAAACGTGAACTTATTAACTGGCTCACAGGATCCCTATCAAGTGGAATAAATGTAATGAGTGAATGCAAAAATTTTAGCGCATATAGATGTATGCTTAAAAAAATGGACAACACATCTGAATTTGAAAAGATGTTAGTGTTTTCAGATCTTTTAAAACGATTGGCCATGTCATTTGTATAATGTTGGATTACAAACGATAAATTTAAATTATATGGGTAAAAATGGTATCCATCCAGAGACTCTGGGTTGACCTTAGTTCAGTGCACAGGCCCCTCAACTACCAATGCACAGTTCTCTTTCCACTGTGCTCCAAGAACTCTGAGCTGAGAACCGCCCTGCTCCTGCTCTCTCTGAGAACAAGCCCCTTTTCCCTTTCGTTAGCCTGGTGGATGGTCTTGCCCTTTTCCTAGTAGTGAGTCCCTCTCACTGCTCAGTCAAGGCTATCAGAAACCACGAGCGTCGTCAGACGTCAAATACAGTTCTGGAGTAGATGTGGATTTCTGTTGAAATTCTGTTGAATTCCACAGGCTTCTGGGGCTGAATGGGACAGAGGAATCAGTGAGGCTACAGCAGGGCAACACTCAAGTAAACCTCCAGATACGAGCACCCAGGAAAGCCCCCCACTGCCTGAGGAGGGTGTCTGTGACGAGTGGACCCTTCCACCAGCGGCCAATACCAGAATGTTTCGGGAATGAGGCAGTTGGAAACATTTCTTTTTTTTGCACTCAAATGAAACCAGCACAACATCACTAGGTATCTTGGAAGGGTACTGGGTAAATCCAACACAATGAGCTTTTCAGCGGGATGGTCAGCTGGCTGTGCACCACAGGAATTCTACAAACAATAGCAATTACTAATGCATTCTTTGATTCTCAGTGAGAGCCAAATGAAACATAAAAGGGAATATTTTTCTTGTGGGGCACATGATCATGGCAGGGTCCTCGCCCATCCATGCCACATTCAACGACCTCTCCGCCTGGCACTGTGTGCCTCCTTCTTGTCACATCTCTCCACCCTTTGCAAAGTCATGAGAAGTGGTGACACTGGTTGCCATTCTGTGGAGTGTGGACAGAGCTCTATCCTGGAGAGGGTTTTGTGGCATAGGACAAATGGCCTTTGGCTCTGCGGGGAAGTCTGTGGTTTGTGGGAAGGAGAGGTGATGTACCTCGTAAACACCCACATGGCGTCATCCTGAGCCAGCTTCAAAGGATGCAACAAGCAACATGCAAACGAATAACTTCACAGGGAAAGCATAGCAAAGATTCTTTTCTTGATCTGGTTAGAGTTGGGGGAAAGGGACAAATCCCTGCTGTGATGGGGACATTGTTAAGGATGGTTGATGGGGGGGTCCCACTTGGAATGACCCAAGTCTTCACTGGGCTCACGGAGGGCTTTCCGCAGAGCTTCTAAAGTAGAGCGCGCTCACCCGGCCCTGTCAGCTTGCTCTGGAAGGGGCCTTGGTGTTGCCAGAGGCCATGTTCTGCACCTGCTCCTGGTCAACTCCATTTGATATATATCAACGTCCATAATGATAACGACTTAACATTTTAATTTTAGAAGACATACTACATTCAGTATATGAGATTAAAAACATTGCAATTCTTGGTATTTCTTTCTGTTTTTAATAATAATCTTTTTTTTTTTTTTTTTAAATTTACCTGTGAGTAAACTAGAGCTAAATCGTAACCAAAGAGCAGAAATGAAGGATTTGATGGAAAAAAGCATAACAGATGTTGACTTGAATAGGGAATAGAAAATACATTTACATCTATAGAAAGCAAGTTCAGAGTGCTGGTCCAGCGCCATGCTCCTGCAACATGGCGTCCACCCTGGGGAAGCTGAGGGCCTCTGGCTGGGGCAGTGTGGATGGACACGTGTTCATACCAGCATTTCTTTATTGCATTCTTTTCATTAAACTACTGAAATCACTTCAGTTCTTAGAAATGAAAAGGCTGACCATGTCATGAGGTGAATCTTTTAGAATAAAAGTTATTTCTTGGCACAAGTATGGATACCAGAATATTATATTCTCGGAGCATATTAACTTAGCTCCTTGATGATTCTCCTTCACTATATTGCATTTTAATTTGGGCCCTTGGCCATTATCAAAGAGACAGGCATTTGAAAAGGACCATTGCATTTGCTTTACAAATATTGCTAAGGACACAAAGAGCTCGCTTGAGAACATTCATTTTGAATCTAATCTCAGGGAAACTTTTGCTCTCATAAAGCACGGTACATTTTCTACTTTGCAACTTCTATATGATAATGTTGAACTGATCATCTTTGTTTTTGCCTGTATTTTTTCTTTTGGTGCTATGTTTCTATTTTTTTATTTTTATTGTTCATATTTTTGTTTAAAGTGTTTTTAATCATGAAAATAGGTAGAAAAATAAATGAGGGCTGAGAAGATAATCATGTAACAGTGGCTTCCATCTCTACTTTATCACTAAGAGCATTTACTAAGCATCCTGTAGGAAGAAGAACAGTCACTGAATAAGATAGAGTCCATGCCCTCCTGGTGCTGCCTCTGTTGTGGGTTGAGCCTTACAATGATCAAGCAAGCAGCTGTCTAAAAGCTACATATCTCAGGTGGTTATAAATATTATGAGGGTGGGGGATGGAGTGCAGAGGGCTGGACCACTGTTTAGATAGGGCAGTCAGGAGGAGGTAGTACTTGAGCAGCAACCGGAATGAAGAGGAGAAAGGAGCCACACGTCGAATCAGGACAAGAGCATCTCAGCCCAAGGGAGGAGCACATGCAAAGGTCCTGAGTCAGGAGCGAGCTAGGGGGCTTTGAAGAACGAGATGTTCAGTGGAACGGGAGAATACTGGATAGAAAAGAGAGGAGATGGGGCCCGAGAGAGAGCTGAGGGTCAGGTGACGTTATGCCTTGGGAGCAATGGTAAGGACACTGAAACTTATCCTAGTGGAGTAAGATGTCCTTGAGGGATTTGAAGCAAGGGAGTGACCAAATCTTGTTGGACTTTGGGAAAGACCATTGTGCAAGCCTCCGTAGGGGGAGCAGAGGGACTTTTATAGTTGTAGTAATCCAGTGAGAGGCTGTGGGGAGCCCTGAGGTGGCTGATTCACCAGGACAGGAGGAAGAGCTCTGCTTGGCTGCTGGGCAATTTGGACATAAGAGGTGAAGGTGAAGGAGAAGGAGATGCAGACCTTCAGATAACTCCACAGTTCTCAGTAGGCCAGTGCGGGATGGTCCCCTTTCCTCAGTCGGGGAAGACCCAGTGGAGGCAGAAGATGCACAGAGGCCGAGTCAAGAGTCTCCGTGGACATGACCAGTGGTGGACATCAGAGCACCACTGCTGATCAGGAACTGGAGGGACAAGAGAAGCCCAGAGTGGAATGGAGTGGGCGGAGCTCTGTGAGAGTCAAATGTGGGGTCCTCAGAGGGAGTTTGAAAGCTGTGAGACTGAAGAGGCCGCCAAGAGGGTGAAGGTGGACGGTGAGTAGCAGAGGACCCAGGCAGAACTCTTCACCCGTGATCCATCTGCTGTCCGTCATGCTTGGTCCTCCCATAACCACGGTGATGTGCACCTGTGCAAACCTGTCGCTGGACTATTTTTTGAAGGAATGAAGCCAAAAAAAGTGAAAGTCCTTCCTGATTTGTATCAGCAGTACCCTGAGCTTGGTAATCTGCTAAACTGTATTTGGGTCTAGGCTATAATAATAATTCAGACAGAATTGTAGATCTTTGAAAAAGCAATAGTTTATAGAACCCGAGTTTATAAAAATAGTTTATAGAATAAATTTAAGTTAAAAACTTAAATTTATAGAATAAATTTAAGTTAAAAACAGGTTTTAAAAGATAAAGCCATAATAATCTATTGCTAACATCCTTAGTTAAAATAACTTATAACTCCTGCTTCACCTAGTTTAGAATTAATTATACATGATGAAACATGTGAGATTAATATTCTTTGTTGGGAAATTTCGTCTGGGAAATATAAACTGACTTATAGATCAGACTTTAAAGAACGACAGTGGTAGGAAAGGTCCCAGAGGCGGGGGGTCCTGGCTCCCCTCCCTCACCAACACGGGGCCATCCGCTTCTTCTCCACGGGCTGCAGACACCTGTGGCTGGGGATCCATGTGCCTCCATTCGAGCCTCAGCAGTGTTTTATAGTCTGTGATCTCTTAGTGGCTAAAATACTTCGTTTGCCAACATTGAAATTGCAGGTTCTGGCATCATTATTGTTTGAAAAACACTTCGATTTCAGCACTATTCACTTTTATTCCCTCAAAAGACTACATCAAAATGAAGCATTAGTTTGGCCATGGGCTGAGTTGGTACCTTTGGAGGACAGACATGTGCAGAAGTGGAGCAGTATTTCATGGAGTCCCAAATTGGATACTTAAAGCTACAACAGCCCATTGGACTTCTGATTCAGAGGGCTGGGACTCAGCCTCACAAGCTCTCGACAGATTGGATGGGGACTTGAGGGATGAGATATAGTCTGTGCTGGGTACTCTCTTCTAAAATTCAGATCATAAACAACAAGGGATCTCTTTTGCAAATGGAAATACATGACAAACAAGGCAGCTTATTTCTAGGACAGAGGACTCTTAAATTATTTGTACAATAGCAAGGCACTGCATATATCTTCACTGTCCAGAATGTGCACATAAAGTACACATTTTAGGTCCCCTTGGCCCAATATCACAGAGCACACTAGGTGATTCAAGGATAGATCCTTGGTTAGGCTCAAATAGCAAAACCTCATAAAGCCACTCTACCCAGGCTGAGCACGATGGGAGAAATTAATGAAGTAATCTAAGAAAGATGTTTTTCCCCAGAGGGAAAATAGCCCTACTGAAAACAATTTTTTTTTTTTTGAGGTGCTGGGATTGAACCCAAGTCCTTGCACACAGTAGGCAAGTGCTCTGAGCTACGTTGCCAGTCCTGGAAGAGCTTTAAGTAGATTCTGCCCTTTCTTATTCTATAGATCAAAGTGGAGAACATATTCCAGATTAGGACCACTTGGGTTTTGTTTGAAACAATCGCACAAGTTACTAAACACATTCACATTTATGAGTAAACACACAAAAGAGACCAAAGACATTACGGAAGACCCCTAGTCAAGCTAGGCACTGCATGCTGGGTGTGCTGGGTTGGACGCTCACAGATCACTAAGTGCCTGCTTCACCTCTGCTTGCCATTTGGCCACATTTGGTTTTTATACAGACATCATCAGTCACTCACCCTGTTTACCTAACCAGGGTGAGATAGGTTCTGGGCTTCGCTGACTGATTCTCAGCAGCCTTGGGGAACCAGAGAAAATCTCTTTTGAGCATCAAACGAAAATTAAGACAGTTGCTTATTTTCTAAATTAAATAAAATAAAATTTCAATCAAGCTAGAATTTCAGGGTTTGACTCAAGTTTTCTTAGCCTCATATCGTTAGCTTTTTATGGGTCGGACAGACAGGATCAGGGCCAGAACTCAGAGGAGAGCATGGTGGGTTAGATGGTGGCTGGGAACTCAGGAGAAAGGTGGAGGTCACATCCCGCTGCCCGCTCTGAGGGTGCATGCGTGGGCACTGTATGTGTGAACTCAGCTCTGTGCAGTCTTGGAAATGAAATGTGACTTCTCCCGATAAACACAGCCTTGAGAGCTTAAAAATATACTTCAACAAAAGCCCCCACGGCTCCCCGTGGGCAGCACACCTTTCGAATCTCGGAGAAGACAGAGTCTTCAGGAACATTCACAGAAGGAACAGGTTTTTACAGCAAGCATCACGTGGTGCCAGGCACATGCCAGTTCCCTCTCCCCATGGAAGGCCTGCCCTCCCAGTAGCCCTGTGTGGCAGTGGCAGCCAGCCGGGGGGTGGAGGGACATGGGCATTAGGAACGTTTTCTTCCTGATGGAGCCACAGCTTTGAGGACCAAGGGAGGGACCAAGGGCACTGACCAGGAACACATCACCTGCTGTTGCTCCTGGACCTGAGTACAGTCAAGACTCAGTGCTGGCCTCCCTGGATTAATGCATTCATTCAAACAAATATCTGCCTGTTACGGAAAAAAAAAAAAAAAAAAAAAAAAAAAAAACCAAAGCCACTTGATCAAGTATGCAATGTATCTATTGGTAGGGAAAAGACAATTGCTTTCAGACTAAACTACCAGCAAAACAATGCTCATTTCAACTGCAATTTGCAATTCATGATTGAAGCCCATTTAAATGTTGGTTTAGGTCTGAACTCATTTGGACACAAAAGAAACAACTCCCTGTAATATTTGAAGACATCATCTTCTTTTCAAGTAAAATGAAATGTAATTTTTTTTTCTCGAAGCCTGAAAACACTCACTGTTACAAATGACACAAGTCGGTAACCTGTTAAGTATTCTGAAGGTGTTGTGGCTTCTACAGATTTAATTCTTCCACAGTTACTTTATTAGCTGACTCCATCGAGCAGTTCTAATTTTCCTATTTGTGAGTGTTTGCTAAGCCATGGGAAAATCTGATATTATCACATCACCCTTCTGTGCCTGATGCTCAAAATGCTGTCTCTCACTCTTTGGCCTTTCATTAGGAAACACATTTCTTATAACCCAAGAAACATAATTTAACCCCATAAATCAAGAGGGAAATGCTACAATGGTTACAATCTACCAGTCACCAAGTGGCACTTTCCAAAAGCATTTGAATTGTACTAAAGAACGCATAGAGACACAAAATCAATGTTGTCCTGTTAGGTACTTTGCATGTGTTCTGGTCGCAGTGCACAGTGGTATTAATTAATAGAATAAGAGTGCTGACAAATCTGTTAGTAGTTAGCTTTTAGTACAATTCATCAGATGAGTATCATTTACCTACAAATGCTTCAAGGAGGGAGAAATTAAAATTTCCACTCGGCAGATCCTCAGGCAGGAGAAAGATCTTTGGTTGTGAATGAACCTAATTTACTTATCTGATTGTCTTTTGTGGCATGGATGAAAACAGTCACAAACTATAGCTCCATGGTAAGTGCAACTTTTACAGAGACTTGCTTTGGCCAACATCACAGGTAGAGAAGAAATCCTTTCAACCTGGATAAAACTACTTGGGCAGTGACACTGTTTCTTAGAGTCAGAACCCACCCTGCCTTTCCCCCTTCCCTTCCTCTCCATCAGACTTATTCACAAGTGCATAGGAATGTCAGGAACTGGGTGTGTGTGGGGGGGCTCTGTGCAGCCTCAAAGTCCCTGGGCCTCTCCTTTAACCTCTTAGGCACCACTTTACTTAGCTTTATGGCTTCCAGCTGCTCACTGGGATTCAGCCTCTCTGAGTGGACAGTACAAATGTGCACTCAGCTCTCATCACTCACCCACAGACCCTGGACCAACTTGCTGGCTCCAACTCCTTCCCGCGACCTGGCCCTGTAGAGGATAGGCCCTGACTGCCCTGCCCATCTGGCTGGAGGCTCCTTCCTCTTTGACCCTTACCCAAAGGGCTCCCGTCCCAAGGCCCTGTATGGAGACACTCAGCAGGTTGCCTGGGGCCTTGGCTGTGTCATCCCTGTGGGACAGGGATAGTGATTATGGACCGACTGAACACCACACACACACACACACACACACACACACACACATACACACACACACACACACCGCGCACACACAGGATTTAAAGTTGAAATAGTCATGATACTTAAGATTTTGCTTTGTTTTCTGACCGGTTATTCTTTCTGGCTTTCTTGAAGTGTACATTTAACAAAGTTTTATGAAGAAAAAGTGAGATTTTGTCAAAGATATGTGAAGTGAACAGTGGGATAGTTTGGCGATTTTTCCCTATTAAGAGCATCTCATAAAGAGAAACTTTTGCAGTGTATGGGTTCAACAGAAGCTTTCACCTTTTTTCCTCTGGGTTAATGAAATTTACATGGTATATAAAATCTTATCTTTCTCTAGGAACCATGCTTAAAAATACCAAACATCAATTCTTACATGATTTACATGAAGAATAGAAAACAATTATTAGATAAACACATGAAATAGGCCTAAGTTGCCTCTTTTCAGGGGAATTAGAAAATCCAATACTTTTCTTTTCTTTAAAATTTCAATTGGATGTATGAGAAACCTTCCTGAGGCACGGGTATTCCGCGTTAGAAGGACAAAGGCACCGGCTGTGAAGGGGTCCCCTCCGGCTCCAGCACCCCTCACCTGAGGGCAGAAACTGGCTCCTGGGCACTGACCCTCAGGCCCCGTGGAGCTGGAAGGGGAGCAGAGGTGGGTGGAGCTAAGTGCCTCCCCTCCTCACAGCGCCACCCACAGGGCCCCAGGTAAGTGATGGTACTGTGTGGGTGGGAGGTGTCCCCCACAAGAGCACGTGCGAGAAGCTTTGGAGGGGAAATGGTTGGGCTGTGGGAGCCTGAACCCAACGGGTGAATTAATCCCTAATGGAGGCAGGTGGGGTGTGGCTGGAGGAGGCGGGCATTGGGGCGTGCCTATGTGACAAATTTGTACCTGGTGGGTGGGGTCTCTGCCCTCCGATGGCCGTGTGAGCTGCGTCCCTCAGCACTGCCTCCCCTGGAGCCCCGAAAAGTGGAGCCGGCCTCCGGTGGACTGAGACCTCTGGAAGGTGAGCCCCTAAATAAACTCTTCCTCCTCTAAATTGTCCTGCCGTCTCCAGTCCAGCTCGTTGCTGTCCCCCTCGCACACAGAAGCTTGGCGAGCCCTGAAGGCGGCCCCGTGGTCGCTCCTGGTGGCGCAGTGTGCAGGGGGGTGTGCGGAAGTCTGGGGGTGGGGGTGTCCAGGGGCCGGCTGCCCCCAGCACCAGTGTGTTAGGGAGCGGACGAAGGAGAGACGCTGGGTCTCGGGGGCGCCTCGGTGTGGTCCTAGAGTCCCTGGCCACCGCATGTTCCCGGGGAACTGGTGATCGCCTGGGGAGTCTGCACCTTGGAGCCTCTTCTAAAGCGAGTCCTCGAAACCGAGAGAGGAGGCAGGCGCCTTGGGAAGGCGGCCCACTTTGGGAAGCAGGAGGGTCTGCTGGCCGCCCGGGGTGCCCGGGTTCACCAGGCGCAACCCAGGGCTGTGATTGCACAGAATTTCCTCCTGACAAGTCTGGGAAGAGAACCCGTCCACCCTGGACAATCTCTCAGCCATTGTTTCATTCGTTTGTCACTAAAACCCACAGAGAAGATGTCACTAGGCTCAGTTTATAAATGAGGAAAATGCTCCAAAAGAACAAATGACTTGTTTAAAGTGACTTATCTAGGCGACGGGATTTGGAACTATAATTTGAAAACCTTGCTCCTGCTGACCGCTAGGTCAGCGGTCAGGGACACAGGCACAGGCAGATGCCATCTTGCCTCTACGAAACTCGCCTCTATGGACAGAAATCAAAAGCGAATCAGTGAGCACACACTGACCCACGGCAGAGGAAGGGTGACCAAGAAAGGATGGCTGCGAGGAATGCGCAGACGGCTCTCCTGCGAGCTTTCACACGAGGAGAACTTTCTTGGAAGTCTAAACATCCTATTCTGTGGCAATAAGGGAAATTGAGAATAACGTCAGTGGAACTCAAAGGAACAAAGAGGGTGCTGGTCCCTGGTGTGGGTTGAAAGTGGGCTGCGTGGTGGGAGGCCACCCGCAGGCACCCGTGGACAGGCCCAGTGTGTGTGCTGGCAGAAGAGGCATCCTAAGACCCAGATGGCAGAGGAACCCAGCTCAACTCTCTCTTCCCTCTGTCTCTACTCCAGCCCTTTAACAGACCCTCGCTGTACAGCTAATCCAGATCTTGTGCCTGGGACTCAAATTCTCCTCCACTCCAATGACACGGTTACAAGTTACAGACTCAAAGTAGCATCAATATTGGTTACAGATTGAATCAAACAACCTAATCAATATTTGTCCCTCTACGAAAAGTGAGTGGTGAGTTCTGGAATCAGTTGGATTTAATTTGCCATTGCTCACTTGTTGCTGGGTGTGCTGGCTCATGCCTATAATCCCAGCTGCTTGGGAGGCTGAGGCAGGAGGAACACAGGTTCAAAGGCCAACCTTAGCAACTTATTGAGGCCTTAAGCAACTTGGCAAGACCCTGTTGAAAAATGAAAAATAAAAAGGGCTAGGGATGTGGCTCAGTGGTAAAGCACCTCTGTATTTAACTCCTGGTACCAAAAAACAAAACAAAGAAAACCAGTCTGTTGAGACAAAGACTCACCATTGTTCCTTTATTCCATTGCACACAAAAATATTAATTTAGGAAAATACTTCATATAAGATATATAATAATAATATATTCTTAAATAATAGGAATATGAAATTTTGATCACAAATCCAACTATAGAGTAAAATTAATTCTAATGCTAGTCCACAGAGTCATAAAACATGTTCTTTTTCAAGTAACTAAGAAGGAAATAGGATTTCAGTTGTATATAGAGCATTGGTGAGACCACCTTCTGCAGCCACCCCTCAAGGCACATTCTTTATTTAGGTGATCAGTGACAGGCACCAGGGATCTCAACTGCATGACAGTGCACACGTGTGACGACAGCATTTAATAAGCCTGAAAGCCTAAAAGCTGCATCTTTTCCTTCACGTCCAGCAGGGCAGTGGTGGCAGGCAAGCACCAGGTCTTCCTAATGGCCTGGCTCAGGACACTCAACCAAACATGTAGGATAGCCGGTTAGACTCAACAGTATGAGCCATTTTGTGTCAAATTTCTTTAGAGAAAGTTTTCAAGACAAAATAGGTTTAAAAGTGTTTAATCTGTGACCTTAAACCAGAGCACTTTATGGTGCTTCAGTCTCCTTTTATATGACCTATCTTAGAGACAGTAGCTGAGATGACAGAGAGAACGCTCTAACGCAGTTTGTCTTAGAAAGGAAGTATTGTATTTGAATGATGCTACAGTTGGCCTTACATTCATTCTCAACAAAAGTTTAGCATTTTTTTTTCTGCTCAAGAAGAAGGAAAAAACAGCTATATTTTCTCCCTATTTAATAACTAGTCAGACAGACATTGGTAGAAAATGTTGTCAGAGAAAATATTCTCTAAGAAATTTACTTACGGAAGATTGTTTCTATCAAAAAAGTAAAGTTAATGCAAACCAGGATGGAGGCAATTCCAACATAATCTTATATAACAATTATGTGACCGAAAATTATAGTGTCAGACAAAAGAGATGAAACACCACCACCACTGACACCACCATTCAACTGACCAACCGGACAAGAGATATCATGCATTTAGGGTTAATCAAATTCACCACGCCAACTAATTATAGGAAATGTACACACGTTATGTATCTCAAAAACCTTCTGCCTATGATTCATTGACTGTTCAATGCCCTTTTCAGGAGAGATGGCAAATACTTGGGGCCATTCGCTTTACCTCCTCTCACTGCCTTCTCAGTCTGTATAGCAGACGTGCTTAATTGATCATGGCCCTTTATTCATCTGAGAGCCAACAAAGACTCAGAATCCCTTACAACATTCAACTCATCCATCAGAGTTAGCCAGTGAGATGAAGTTCATTTGCATTTGGGTTAGACTGAATCTTCTTCAACTAGTTAGCAGACAAGTATGGAGTGCTCCAAGAACACTACACACTACACCCTGCATATTACACACAGGATACTCAACTCAGTTTCCCTTGTCACAGAGATTAATGTCCAAAAGGCGAAAGAAGCAAGAAAAACACAAACATGCATAAGTAAATCACAATTATGGGCAAGGAAATGGGTACCAGGGGGCCAGCTCAGGATGGAACTGGAAGGAATGAAGAAGGGCAGTGCTGGGACATCCACTTGGAGGTCAAAGTACATTTTGGTTTGAGGAAAAGGTGATAATAGATGTCCTTTGGCAGATGGAAGGAGACCAGCTGCTGCACTTTAACATTACTAAGCCCTGACATTTGTACAGCACTCTGTGTGGTACTTTCCATCATAGCTCCCAAGCTCTTTGCAGCCTCTATTGCCCTGATGAAAGTGGAATCCGTATTTTCAGATAAGTAAGCGCTTGGACATGAGTCATGTAACAGGTAATCCATGGAAAAGCAGAGTCTCCAGGTTGTCCCAAGGCTCCTCTTTTGTAAGTGAAATTTGACAATAGGAAAATACCAAATCAAACTACAGATTGGCTTGCCAGGGGCAGAACTTTAAAAGGAAACTATACTTAAAGCACTCCCTTGGAGAACAGGAAGGAAACTTTAGAAAATTAAACACAAATCTCTATAATATAGATGCCAAAACCTTTGAAAATTAGAACATTTTCCAGAAAGATATACAATAGGAGGTGCACAATATTTCTGATGATTTCACCAGCTCTGGCAAGCTGTTATATTTCAGGCATGTAATTTTCTTACTGGTTTATAGATACCAACACAGATGAAGACTGACAGGGATGTAACATGGGAAAAAACCTATTGGAATAGAGGAATTTGGAAGCAGATGTCTCATATTCTAGAAGTAAGAGAGAACCATAGTTCTGAGATATAAACTTCCTCATCACAAAGATGATCTCCTCATGATCAAATGATTCAGTGACTGCAACTAGCCTGACTCTGATTCAGAGCCTTTGGAGCTGATTTTCACAGGGAAGAATTTTGAAAAGTTTAGAGATTCAAGCTGGGAAAACTTTAGAAAGTTGTAAGCAGAGCTTAATGGGTAATTCTGGTAGGAGCACAGAAACAAGAAGGCAGACAGGACTGTGGACAATAAAGACTGGGCTCATGAGTTTCAGAGAAGGAAGACTCTACTGGAAATTGAACTGAAGTTTTATTCTGGAAAAGTTTTCTATATTTTGCCCATGTCCTAAGACTTTCTGTGAGGCTGAATTTAAAGATGATGGACTAATTAATTGGTCAGATGAAATTTTAAGGCAGTATAGCGTTCACACAGCAGCAAGGTTATTGCTGGAGCTTTTAGCCAAGTTTACTGTGATTATCTGGAGCATAAAGCAAAGCAGAAAAACTAAAACAACTTGCAGTTTGGCCAGAAAAGTGAAGGTAAAAAGAGGGCTAAGGAAGGCATGGTTATTAAAGACATTATAGTTACCAAAGAGATGCTAAGTACTTTACCCAGAGACAATAAGAGAGATGGCTTGAAGATATCTCAGGAATTAGCAAGACCTTGCCCATAATATGTTCAAGGCTGCAAAAGTAAAAATTCCTTTGAGAAGAGATCATGGCACCCAATTTGCAGAGCAGGGGCCTAGAAAATTGTTCTACTGTCCTCAGGTACTCAGAAGCTGCTGCCATGGTCTCAGGAAGTTTGGCCACTTCTTTTTATTTTATTTACTAATTTATTTTTTTTTTTTTTTGGTACCAGGGATTGAACCCAGAGGTGCTCAACTACTGAGCCTCATATCCAACCTTTTAATATATTTTATTTAGAGTCAAGGTCTTTCTAAGTTGCTTAGCGCCTCCCTAAGTTGTTAAGGCTGGCTTTGAACTTGTGATCCTCCTGCCTCAGCCTACCAAGCTGCTGGGACTTCAGGAATGCATCACTTCACTCAGCTGGCTACTTCTTGAGATGGGAGCAGACCTTGATATCAATCACATGGTATTGGCTCTACAGGAATGCAGGACGCTGGAGTTAGGGGTTCATGAAGACTTCTACCTTGAAAGGAAGGCCTGAGAGGCCAGGCAAGGTGTAACAGGGTTAGAGTTCCTGTAAGCAGCGCCTGTGTGTGATGTATAAAAATTTGAGAAGAAAGCAGATGTTGCAATTCCAAGACTTAGAGATGCCAGCAATACTCTTGTTTGCTGTAGGAATTGAGTAGAGAAAAGTTAAGAGGGCTAAAACAAGCAAGGCCATAGGAGCAGAGCCACACAAACCCTTTGGAGGGAACATCACAATGTCTGTGCCCCAGTTGCTGGACATGGTGTTACAGGATTTATTTGCAGCTGGATTTTGGTATTGCTTTGGTCCCATTCATTTTTTTTCTATGCCTCTATTTCTCTTTTGTGGAATGGAACATTTACCCTGAGCCATTATTTATTGGATATATGTAATTTGTCTTCGATTTCTACAGGGGAAAGCATCCAAGAATTTTCTTTGAGTCTCAGATGAGACTTTGGACTTGCAATTTGGGGCAGTTCTGAAACTGTTAAGACTAATGGGGACTTCTGGGAATGGACTAAATGTAATGTACACTGTGAGATGGGTATGAGTTTTAGGGGGTCAGGGGCAGAAGGCTACAGTTTAGTTATGAGGTACCCCTCAAAATTCATATGTGAGACAATGCAAGACTCAGAGGTGAAATGATTACAGATTATGAGAGTCAAAACCTAATCGGTAGATTAACCTACTGATATGAATTAACTGGGCAATAACTGTGGGCAGGTAGGGTGTGCCTTTAGGGTTTATATTTTGTCCTGATGACCAGAGCTCTCTCTCTCTCTGCTTCCTAGTGGCCATGTCCTGAGCTGCTTTTCCTCACCATGGTCTGCTGCCACAATGTATTGCCTCACGAGAGGCCAAGAGCTATGTAGTCAAACCACCATGGACTGAGATCTCTGAAACCATGAGCCAAAACAAACTTTTCTTTTTCTAATTTGTTCTTGTCAGGACTTTTGGTCACAGCAATGCAAAGCTGACTAAAACCATCTATTTGTCCATTTCCGTTTTCCCCCATCTCCTCTCCCTAGCCATTCTCATCTTCGTTGGATTTCTGTGGCCAGCCCCTTCAATGGTCTTTCTGATTATCTCTAGCCCTGTCATCTCCTCTTCTTTTCTTAACTCATAAAATATCTTCTTGCACAATGAAATGCTTGGTGGTTATTTCTTTGGTCTAGCTCACAAAGTCATTTAGCCAACACCAAGTGGTTTAGAAAATCATGTGTCTCAAGTTAAATGCTGCCATTGTCTCCCTCTATTGTGTTTTTTTGTGGTGCCAGGGCTTTTGTGTGCCAGGCAAGTACTCTACTGCTGAGCTATATCCCTAGCCCTTGCTCCTCATTCTTGGAATCAATATCTAGATAATCTGTGGAAAGCCTCTTCCATCCCTCCTGATCTCTGTTTTGTTTGGCAAACCCACTTATTGCTCATAAGTCTATTTCATACAGCCATTCATGCATCTTCCAGGTTTATCTCTAAATTATGTACATGTCCTGACCAACTTGTCTGCAATACAGAGGTAGATAAGAGACACAAAGGACAGTAAGCAGGTTACTCTTATCAGGAGCCAGTAAAGATGAATTTTATTTTATTTCTCTGGTATTGAGATTGAACCTAGGATGCTTTACCACTGACCTACATCCTCGACCCTTTTTATTTTTTATTTGGAAACAGGGTCTTGCTAAGTTTCTGAGGGTCTCAATAAGCTACTGAGACTGGCCTCAAACTTGTGATCCTCGTGTCTCAGCCTCCTGAGTTGCTGGGATTATAGATGTGCACCACCACACCCAAGAGAAGATGAATTTTAACAAAAATGGGGTTGAATAATATCACTATGCTTAATGCAAAAATGCCTTCAACCTTCTGACTTTGATGCTGTGGCCATCTGCTCCATCAAGACGTCCTTTGCTACACTGGATGTGCTGTGGGAGCAGGGGCTCCAGCTGGAATCCAGAGGGATGTGGTTCATGGCTCCGGCAGAGTTCAGCCGGAAGGACAGAGTCAGGGAGGGCTATGGCAGGTTTTAGGGGTGGGGCTCCTGGAGGAAAGCTGGACAGGCTGGTTGGGGCTCAGGGCCTCCTGCTGCGAGGGTAAGCTGTGAGTGTGTGGTGGGGTGGTGCTCCCTTAATTCAGTCTGTTCCCAGTTCAGACCTGGACTATGCTTCCTGCCCCGGGGCCTCCGGGGAATGCCTGTCTCTGTCTCTTCCTCACCAGGCTCCTCTCCTCCAGAGTCCTCAGGAAACAGCGCACTCTCCCGGGTGTCGCCGGGAAGCACCTGGCCTGCAGCGTTGTTTCCTTGAGCTCTGTGTGCAGCAGCGCCAGGCGGCACAAGCTCCCTCTGCCCCTTCTCCTGTCCGCCTCCTCCCTGCCTGACCACCTGGCCGCTACATTTCTTGTTCCTCCTTCCTCCCGTGCTCCCTTCACTCCTCCCTTCCTCCTCTCCCCTTTCCCTTCCCTTCTGACTGCTTGGGTTGTCACCCGACTGCAGACTTGCCTCTGAGAGCCCAGGTAAGCTAAGCACCTGCACATCAGAAGACCCTTGTGGGCCTGGGGCACCCTGTCACTGCAGCCGAGGGGACTCCAGACTCGCCAGGCCCCAGCAGAACCCCACACCTGGGCAGGTAGTGTTTCGGTGGTGAAGCTGAGTCCAGGCTTCTGCTGGCACCTGCTTTCTTGGTCAGGGATATTCCTGGAATGATCGTACGTGCACGGCCCATCCTGATCACCAGCCACTGGCTGCTCCCTCTTCCTCCTGGAGCTTGGGGTTTGCAGAGGGTGGCTGTGAGTGGGGTGGCACAAACAGCCAGGGCAGGGAAGGGCTCACTTCACATAGACTGCAGAGTGGCTGCTTCTGTTTGTCCCAAATCACTGTTTGCCCACGTCCACATGTACTGCAGGTCCAGTGTCTGCAGGCGCGTTCTCTAACACTGGCTTCATGCCAGTTGCAGCCAAGAGGGAAGCAAAGGACTTGTCTGCATGTGGTACCTGAGTGCTTGGCGTTCCTATGGTGGTCAGTCTTGCAGCCGGTGGGCAGGGGAAGCTCCTGCTGTGCAAGGTCCTAGCTCAGAGAGGGCACACAGAGTCCATGCTGTGGCCAGCTATAACTATCCCCGCTCAGGGGTAAGAGCGGATGAGTGACGGATGGTTTCGGCCATGGGTGTAGGGAGGGAGGTGGCAATGCCCTAGAAAGAGGAGAACCAGGGGGTGGTCTGGTTCCCCTCATGGGTTTGGATCCTCTGTACAGGAACTAAGGCAGGTGCAGACGGGCGGCTTCCTGGATCACACTACACTGCAGGGCTCTTTGTGGATGGCTATCAGTTCTACCACATGCTCACTGCCCCCTCTCATATCCCAGTCCTCAGATAGCTGCAAAGAGCACAGAAGATGTAGGTACGGATGGTGTCAGGAAGGGAATAGGCCACAGAGGGGAAAGCCCAAGTAGGAAGGCGGGTGACAGACTTGCCCAGAGGAGCCTTGGTAATGTACAAGGGGCAGGGAAAGTTGGGGCTCACCTGCCTGCATTATGTGTGAGGTCACTACAATGCCGCACTAGCCTAGCGAGTGGACTCCCAGATATTTCAGCCTGCAAAGTAACCAATCGACGTGTCTCACAGAGCCCATGCCAGGGTCCACGTCAACGCAGGGAACAAGGGCGCAGCATGCACAGGGTGGGCGGGCTGCTGAATGGGCTTCCTATCTGGCCCTCCTGGGACTATCCAGGCCTCTCTGAGGGTGTGGCCAGGAGACTGGCAAGTACCAGGCAGGGGGCTGTGGGATAGTGAGTGGATGGTGGGATTGGGGAAAGTTCATGGGCGAGGGGAGGAGGCATGAAAAACCAGCCGTGGCGGGGCATGCAGAGAGCTGCTGGCAGGAAGGGACTGGCCCCTGGGTGCCCCTGTCACGGGCTTGCCCGCCTGTGCCCCAGGGAGCACACACAGCTCCTCCACAGCAGCACAGCCTGGCTGGGAGCCCTGGAGGGTCTCTGTCTCTGATATGGCCGGGCTGTTGCCCTCCCTGGTCTCCTCAGTGGGGCCTGCCTGTTACAGCAATACTGGCCTCTCTGCAGGCCACGTCACGCCACATCATTTCTGCTTTCCAGATGTCTCTCACCAGGTGGCTTCTCCTGGGAGGGGGGATAGCGCGCTCCACCTATTTCCATCTCCTCCCCAAATACTGTCTTTGAAAGCTGATTGAAGGTCTACCTGCTCCAGAGAGGCTTTTTGAGAGCTTTGAGGACCTAATAACCTTCTGGTCTCTTCCTCCCTAACTCCAGCTGCACTTGCATCCACTGGTCCTGCCGTTCCCTCCCATCCCACCTTCCTGCCTCGCTTCTTACGCTGGGTTTCTGGATTTGAAGGCGGAGAGTGCTCTGGTGTTCCCAACAGCAAGCAGCAGATGTATGGACACTGGCAAATGTGCCCTAAGCACGGTGGAGAGATGGTGCAACCTTGTCTAAGGGGCATGTCTCCTAACCTATAGGACACAGTTATTTATGGGAGTATGAAGATTAAAAATTATTCATTAAATGCTTTTTCCTGAAGGAGTGCTATGCAGTAAAGAAGATTCCTATTTGTAAAATTCTTTTTAAAAAGTGAGGTGACAGGAATATTATGCACACAGACATAGATTCTTCTTTGCAAGAGCTTTCACCAAAGGCAGCTGGCTACTGAAGTGGCCATCTGAAAGGAAATGGGGGCCCGAGGAGTCCTTTCCATGCTGCCATGTCCATGATAGTGCCACCGCACTGGCCACTTGCATCATTTGTTCCGATGCAAGCTTGTCCAGATGCAAGCTTCTGGGTAGTTTCACTATCAGGTCACAACCAAACCAGATTCCAAACCGCTGCAGCCAGTGGGAGCTTTTGGACTAGACATTGACCTCTCGGGTCACCTCAAGATGGTTCTGGGCATGGAGTCTGGGGTCCTTGACAGGGAAAGTGAGTGCTTTGCTTGTCCGTCTTCTCCTGCTTAAGAAACACCCTCTTGGAGCTATGGAAGGGTCTCTCCCAACACCATTTAGTGACTATGGGGTTCCCATTCACAAGTCCCAAGACTGACAAACGGCCAGAAAGACGGTGCTCGGCTCTTCGAACTGTGTGTGCCCAGGGGCGAGCTCCTCAGGGGCTGGCGGTGTCTAGCCCGAGGCGGCTCCTTGCCAACCCACAGGGATGACTGGTAGCATACTGCCAGGTGCAGCAGGGCGCCCCAGAAGCTGGAGCTTGGCTCCTAGAAGAGGACTGGACCCGGGGTCAGCATAGGTTGGTGCAGCAGGGTGCTTACTGTTTGTACAGAGCCACAGAGCAGGAGCCTACTTTCTCTGAATTAGCTCCCCTTCCCTCTTTTTCCAGTTCTTGGGAGAAAGAAAACAATCATTCGGAAAATTTAATTTCTATGGAGTCTTATAATTTTGGATTTTTAAATAGTACATTTCAAACCGTCTACAGTGGGAAAAGGAATGTATGACTAGTCTCATTCCATGGCCCTTAGGACACATCCTCCTGTCCACAGGTAGGCGGAGTGTCCCTGTCTGCTTTTATTCCAACAGAAAGACTTTTCTAGTTTATGCTAAAATTTTACTTTGGAGAAAAACATAAAAAACAATTATGTCTGTTCATTTATTTCTCTAGTCACAACAAGACTGTTAAACAATATGACTATACTTTTTCCTTGAAAAGGAATTATTTGGTATAAAGCCAGTTTTCTAATCATACCACAGTGCCAGTAAATTGATGCACTCTCTTAATTCATTTGTCACAAACAAGCTACCAACCTAATTTTGAACTAATTGATTAATTGATGCACCAAATGTGTTTCCACTGTGTTCCAGGGACTCTTCTATGTCTACATTTGTTACCTTTTTTTTTTTTTTTTTTGCTTTAAAGACTGGCCGACTTAAAAATGTCTTTCAGAGCTTATCGGCTACCACCAGCGTTATCCATTTTAATAATTTTATTACACAAATTATTAAAATGTGTAATAAAAACACCCCCTGGGCTTAGGGACCCTGGCTACACTTTCTGAAAGTCCTTCCATTGGTCTCACTTGGAGAAGTCATTGCTTGAAGAATTAGTCAAATTCCTGGGTGGGCATGGGCTTCTGTCAAGATGATGGAGACAGAAGATGTAGGTACGGATGGTCAGGAAGGGAACAGGGTACAGAGGGGAAAGCTCAAGTAGGAAGGAGGGCGGCAGACTTGCCCAGAGGAGCCTTGGCAATGTACAAAGTAGTTCCCTTGTTACCTAACACCAGCATTAGGGGCAGCAAGCAAATTACCTTTTGTCTCTCTGTATTTAGGCAGAGCACCCAGCGTGGCTGCATTTCCACACTCTGAACTTAAGCTCGTTTGAGACCTCGTTGTGCTTTTTTGCAATCACTGTCTCTGCATGATCTCTAAGCAGAAGTTAATTTTTAAAGGCTTAATTAGTGTGCTGTTTTTCTAAGCTGAAATTAGTTTTTCAACTTAGATATATCTTATTAGCTTAGCGGCATCTGTCTTATTTTCTTATTATCGAGATCTATGGCTGCTTCTGTCAGTTTAGTGGGAGGCTGTGTGAGCAACAGGGAAGCTGCAGGACTGTGGCCATGTCTATGGCCAAGGAATGGAGACCCATGTTGGCCAGTCTGTTTGCAAAAGCATATGACACTCAGGGTGTAAAAGGACAGTGTTGGAGGACCTGGATGTTAAAGCATGGCCACTTCAGTCAGGGTAAGGCCACTTGGGCTACTGCCAGCATAGCTCAGAACACAGCCTCTAATGATGGGTGGGCTGACAGCACCATCTGGTTTGTGAAGGCAGGCAGGCTAGTGAGTTACGTACTGGGTGTGTCTCAACTTCTACTTCATTAGAGCAGCGGAAGTCATGTTTTTACACGCCACAGAAAACTAGCATGGAATCTTGCATGACTTAGGATGATTTTTTCATCCAGTTGGTTATTCAAATCAAAATGAAGTGAACTTTATTTTTTTATTTATTTTTTTTTTAAAGAGTTTATCACTACCTCATGTCTTTGTGGAGGCTACGGCCAGGTACTGCCCAGACCCTGTTCAGAATGGAGATTCTCATCCTCCAGCACTGGAATGGAGCCTGCTGATGGCTGGGTCCTCCCTGGGAACTGCCCTTTACGTCAGATGGAGCTGACATGCTCAAGGTCACGCCCCTCCTTAGGCAGCCTGCCTGCAAGGCTGGGCTGGGCTGATGTGTCTGTACAAGGACCAGCTTCTTAACAGCTGGGGTTGCCTGGGGCCTGAAAGGCAGTGCCACTCACTTGCCCAGTCCTGTTTCTGTCCTTCTGTTTCCCCCCACAGCTCTATCAAGGTATAATTGACAAGTAAAAATTGTTCATTTATGGTGTACAATGTGATATTCTGACAGATGCACGCATTGCGAGATGATTAAGTCACGATAACTAAAAGATCCATCATCACCTCTGCATAGACTTGATCTACAGATTAAATCTGTACAAATTTAATCTATATATTTATATTTCATTAATATGTAATTCAGATTTAACATATAGATTGAATCTATAGATTAAAGATCAGCAATGTTGACGATTTTAAATATATACATTGTTATTAACCATAGTCACTGTGCTGTTCCATAGAACTCCAGTACTATTCATCCCATCTGACTGAAATTTTGCACCCTGGGACCAACATCTCTCACTTCCTGCTCCCCTCAAGCCTGAATCCGAGGCCCTGGGCAGTGCCATCTACTCTCTGCTCCCAACAGTTTGGCTTTTTAATATCTCTCATGTGAGATCATGCAGTATCTGTCTTTCCGTCTCTGACTTGTTTCACTTAACGTATGTTTTCTAAATTTATTCATGTTGTCACAAATGACAAGATTTCCTCCTTTTTTATGACCAAGTACTATTCTACTGTGTGTATATATCACATTTTCTTTATCCACCCATCCATTGATGGACAATGATGTTGATTCCGTGTCGAGGCTGTTGTGAATAGTGCTGCAGAGAACGTGGAATGCGGTATTTCTTTTCCACACATGTACACAACAGAAGTGGGATTGCTGGAGAATACAGTTTTTTTTAATAACACTCAACAACAAAAACATATTTATAGAGCATTTGAATTCTATTTATTAAACATGCAAGTCTTCAGTTAGCATAATGCAGGTCTATTTTAACTTTCTGAGCATCCTGAGACTGTTTCCCATAATGGCTGTAGTAATGTACATTCCCTCCAACAGAGAACAAGGCTCCCTCTCCTCCACATCCTCACCAACACTTGTTACCCTTTATCTTCTTGATGAGTCATTTTAACAGGTGTAGGTGATATCCCATGGTGATTTTAATTTGCATTTCCATGATTACTGATGCTGAATAATTTTTTGTTTACCTGTTGATCTCTCATTCATGCATCTTCTGGTGAGATATGTCTATTCAGGTCTTTAGTCTTTTTAAAAAAAACTGTTATTTTTCCTATTGAGTTGTGTGAGTTGCTTGCATATTTTGGATGTTAATCTCTTATCAGATACGTAGGTTACAAATATTTTCCTCATTCCATAGTTTATCTCCACTCTGTGGATTGTTTTCTTTGCTGTGCAGAAACTTTGTAGTTAGATGTAATCCTGTTTGTCTATTTTTGCTTTTGTTGTCTGTGATTTGGGAGTTATATCCAAAAATCACTAATAAGACCAATGTCATTAAGCTTTTCCTGTACTAGTTTTATAGTCTCAAGTCTTATATTTAAGTCCTTAATTCATATTGTGTTGATTTTTACCCCATTTTGGGGTAGGGTCCAGTTCCCTTCTTCTGCATGTGGATACCCAGTTTTCCCAGTACTGTCCTTTCCCCATCAAGTGTATTTGGCACCTTTGTTGAAGGTCAATTGACCGCAAATGCGTGGATTTACTTCTGGGCTCTCCGTTCTATTCCATTGGTCTACATGTCCATTTTTATGCCAGTTCCCAATAGATTGTATACACAGATTGTAAATACAATACACAGATTGTATTTCTGTGATATATTTGAAGTCAGTCAGGGTGACACCTCTGGTTTTCTTTGGCTATTTTAATTGATTCTTACTATTCTTTTGTTTAACTGCTTTTCCCCTATGTGATAAATATAAACCACACCTACTAGTTTTTAGTAAAATCTAATTGATAATTACTAAGGCAAGGTTGTTCTAGATACTGGGTCAAATATTACAGTCTCATTTACTTTTCCTTTTCAAGCTCCAGAATGGTTAACTTTGTGGCATTCTGATATTACTTCAACTCTACATGAGTTTTCAAAAGTAACACGTTTAATGTTATAAAGTCAAGTCTCTTAATTACTTGGGATGCATGCAGCTTGGACCTATCGATACAGAAATATTAATATTTATAAGTGTTTTCTCATCTGGCATTAATGTCTGCTTCTGCAGAATCTACATTATTTTCCAATAGTTTGAATTTATTTTCTTGATTTTTCTTCCTAGGGGGATTGGACAAGTGCCTGGGCTCTTTCTGGAGGCTATCAGTTCTACCACATGCTCACTGTGAACTGACATCAGGGCTGAGTCTGAGGACCCCACTCCTGGTAAAGGAGGCATTGCGTGGAAAAGCTGATGGAGAGGGCTTCGTGAGGCGAACGTTGCTATTAGGTATATGGAGCATCCCTTTTCCTTCCTGCACCCCCCACCCCAGGCCCTCGTACGGCTCCATCTGCAGCAGAAGACACACAGTGGACTTCGCCTACACTGGGAGTTCCTTCCATGTGTACTATCCTGCTAGATTCCGCGCATCTGGTAGCAGGGAAAAGACGGTGCCCTGACTTGGAAGGGAGCTCATATTCTAGTGAGGGAGACAGCTAAGAAGCTCATTGTAGGCAATCTGATTTCAAATAGTGATGTGTCTTGTGAAGCAAAATAAATCAAAGTGAGATATGGAGCTCACCGGGGAGAAGGGGGATGTGGCTTCTTGGCGAGGTGCTTAGGGAAGCCCTCTTTGGGAAGGGTGTGTGCACAGACCCATGGCGAAGAGCTGGAGGAAGCATGCTCCAGGCAGAGAGAGGAGAAAGTGTGAAGGCCTCCGACAGGAAGGTCTCTTTGTGCTTTCAAGGCACAGATCAGGTGGGCAGGTGGCTGAGCTGGGCAGGTTGGCATGGCCAGAAGAACCAGGCACCGGTGCACAGGATGCAGATTTTGTTTTAAGTCAATGAGGAGCCATTGGAGGTATTCACGAAGGGAATGGTGTGGAAAAGAACTTCTGGATATTGGATAGGGAAGACATTTTTATGTTTTTGAGAATTAAAAGTGGAATCAAGAAGAGGAACTAGGAGGCTGCTATGGAAGTTCAGCCAAGGGAAAGGGGGCTGGGAGGTCTGCTCTGGGACAGTGGGCTGTGGACATCTTCAGGGTGCATTCTGAAAGCAGGGTCAGTGGGACCTGTGGATGGACTGACCATGTCCTGTGAGAATCAGAGGAAGACACAGGATGACCTTTAGTGTTTTGGCAGGCGAGGAAGCAACAAGTGAAGAAGAGTGGCAGTTGCGTAATTACAAGCATGGTTGGGGCTGGACATACAAGTTTGGGGCACAGTTATCTGTGTATAAAATGGTTTAAAACTATAAAGTAGAGTAGGGTTTCCCCACAGAACCGGCACTGTGGACGCGCCATGCTGCATGGGTCTTGGGGTGGGCTGTCCTGGGCTCTGTGGGATCCTGAGCAGCATCCATGCTCTGACCCTCTAATGCCTACAGCATCTCCCAAGTTGTGATGAGAGTGTCTCCGTATGTTGCCCAGTGGCTCCGACAGGGCAAGTCTGCACCCTGTTGAGGATTGCTGCACCACACACACCTTGAGAGATCACCCTGGCCCCATCCTTGTCCCTGTGGGCACAGACGGAGGCAGGGAGGATGAGGAGGAGCCACATGGGGCTGCAGCAGTGGCCAGGCCTGGGGAACTGAGAGGCCATGGAAGAGGTTGCCTGGGAAGCCCTGGCCCTGGCTGGTGTAGCTGAGGGTTTGAGTGTGGGAGGGCGAAGGACTCAGCCTGGGTTTGGGAAGGTGGGGGCCATCTGCGGCTCCTGGCCATGTCATGAAGGGAATGAGAGAGAGGAATGGGCTGTGGAGGGAACGGGCCAGGGCTGAGAAAGTGGATGCACACACACAACACTGGCAGCCTTCAGGGCGTTCAGCAGAAGAGAGAAGCTGAGAAGAGGCGCCGTCACCACCATGGGATGTGGAGGTGAAGAGGAATTCATTTCTAACAAGAGAAAAGCAGCAGAAAGTGGAATAATTATAGAAATTCAGTTCTTGAGCAGGCAGAGGGGTTGGAATTCGGTACAGCTAGAGTGGCTGGCTTTAGAGAAGGGCACAGAGATTCCTGCGTCCATCCTGAGAGGAAGGAAAGGGGGGGAGTACACAGGCACAGATAGAGGCCAGCCGGGAAGATGTGTGAAGCAGTGGTTTCCCTAATGTGACATTTTGTTTTCTTAGGAAAATAAGCAAATTTATTAGCAAAGATGGAGGAATGAATCTCATTTAAGACAGTGCAAATATGAATTTTCTAGGGATGTGTAAAAATGATTGCTTATTTGAGATTCATGTTCAGGGGATTTGCTGTGTCCCAGGTGTGTCTCCAGCTGGCTTCTCCGTTACCTGGCTCCTTGTCTGGAATCTGACATCCACTTAGACCTCCCATCCCCACCCCTAGTCTCTGCTCTTAGGGCCAAGCTCCTGTTGGGGTGGGTGAAGTGACTAAGTCAGTCTGCCTGGAGCTTGGTTAGCCTTTTGGACATCACACCTACAAGTCTGGGACAGTGTCCCCAAACCTGTGTGGTCCTGTGTCCTCCACCACCAGGCCCCATGGCTCCCCAGCACAGTGTCTCTTATACTTGGGCCCAGACCCCAGTGCTAGCAGAGCTCAACTGAAGTTTTGAGTGAAAATTGGGGCAATTCACTCACAAAGCCGTGTTAGTGGAATTCTCCTGGTTATTTCAAAGCTCCTCATGGAGAGTAATTCTGTAGATAGGCAAATACAAATGGCCATTGTTTTTATATGGATTATTGAATGATTCAATTAGTTCAAATTGAAAGCAAGCAGATTGAATATTGTAAAGTGGCAGTACTAGTTAATGACAGCAGAACCTTAAATAATAGGTGGTTTTATTCTTGGAAGATGTTTCCCTAAGTATAAATAATTAATGTAAATTGGACAGCAAATGGAGGGAAAAATATAGCAGTGTTGCCAGGCATGACAGTGTTTCCCATTATTGTGAGGTTGTGTTGTGTGTGTGTGTGTGTGTGTGTGTGTGTGTGTGTGTGTGTGTGTGTGCTGGAACGACAGGAGCGTGGGTGGATGGTGATTGGTTAGAGGATTGCTGAAGTGCTCAGACTATATTTTCTTAAACCATCAAGCCCTAATTTGCATTTTAGATTCTTCCTTATATTCCTCTCCCAGCCCAGAAGTACATTAAGTAGAGTTTTCAAGCATTTAAAAATATTTCCCTAAAAAGCCTGCCTCAAGTTTGTGTTCCTTTTAGTTTTTCTTTTCTTTCACGTCCTGGACGGTCTTGGGAATTCAGTGGTGACTTGATCTCTTCCGCCTCCTCCGGCACAAGTCTGGGTCTGAGCTCTTCCAACTCATCTTCCTGGGGGATGGGACATCTCCTGGGTTTCCAGCTCCCACCCCTTCTCTGTCTCCCTCTCCTGCTGGGGAAAATCGGCCACCTTGCCACTTCCGTCTTGCCTTGGTGTCCTCTTGTAATAGTCAGCTCTGCAGAATATGTAGACATGGCAGGAGAAACTTTGTTTCTCATGCCAAACTCTCGTGGATGCAGAGAAGAGGGTAAAGAATGTTTGAACTTCAACAGTTCATGTTTTCTGTTGGAAAAATGGCTTCTGAAATCCCTTAAGGCCCTTGGAGTCTTCCTCTTCCCAGCGAAGCTTCTGAACGGCCACCTACACTTGACTCTCAATTCCTTGCTTGTGTTGACTTTGCAGCCATCCAAAGCAGGGGTTTGTCTTAAATGCTCATGGGAAGTCACTTCTACTAAGGTCACTGTGGACTCCTGGATGACAAGTCTGACAGGTGTCTGCCGTGTTTGTGTTTCAGCAAAACGATGGAATCTCGCTCTCCACTCCGTCACAGGCTTTCTTGTCTTCCTGCTTCCTCAGCCCCCTGAGCCTCTTCTTCCTGTCACGCTGAGTGTTGAGGTCTCCAGGGCTCCACCTGCAGCAACGTCTCTTCATTTCTTCATGCTTCCTCGCATGACCTCAGTAGCCGACAGTCCCTCTCCAGCCTGGATTGTTCACAACTATCTCTAAGGCGCATCTTCCTTTTGCTTATTGTCTTTTTCCACCTCGATACCTGTGAGTATTTTAAACTCAACATACCTACAACTGAAATAACCGTATTTCTCTAAAACCTAGTCTTTTCTGAATTTTGCATTAGGTGAACAGCATCCATAAAAATCTATGAAATTGACTCCAGAAGAGGTAGAAAACACTACCATGTTATTATCAAAGCTAATAATGAATTAACTTAAAATATGCCACACCACGATGGCGCCAGAAGTGGGCTAACACACACACACACACACACACACACACACACACCACAACACAACCTCATAGTAATCTCCCTTTGGAGATGGCCCATTTTCTCCCTTGAGTGCATATTCCTTGCTTTACCCCCAAACCTGTCTCTTGAGACTGCTCCCATGCTCCTTTGAATATGTAACTTTCCTAATTAAACCTGACCATGTCTTTGGGAAAAAAATTAAAGAACATGAGAAATTACAGAAATATGGAGTCACTGTTTAAAGTAATCACACTGTATGGAAAAAAAGTGAACTAATCTAACTTCCCATGGAACTTTTTTTTTTCCTGTTTAATTCTATTTAAGCCCCATTAAAGAAGGATGCCTTGGAAATCCTTTTTTCCCCATGGTGACAGCACATGACCAATATCAAAACTTGATAAAGCAGTTCTAAAGTAGGTAATTATCTTGAATATCACAAAGTCTTCAAGTAAATCATTAAAGAGATTTAGTAGTTCATTGCAAGGAAAAATATGCCAAGACCAAGTAAAATATAAACCATTTATCTCCTGAGTACATGAGTGGGTCGGTGAAAATTAGAAATGGGCCAAGTTAATAGATGGGAGATTAAGGGAGACAAATTACATAACTTATATAGGAGATAGCAGAAGAGGCATTTTGACAAAAATTAGCATTCATTTTGATGTTAAAAACCACTGGTAATGAAGAATTGATACTTTCTTAAGTGAGCATTAGTTTAGTGATAAAATGCCAAAACATTTCTGTTAAATTGTGGATTAAGACAAGGATGTTAAGCAAAGCTCCGGCTGTTTAAAACTGTTGTTGATGTGAAATTTTAAAAAGTTGACCTCATGGGAGCATAGGTCACCAGGGGCTGGAGGGTTTGGGGAACTGGCTGAGGAGATGTTGGTCAAAGGACAAAATCTTCAAGAGACCTATTGACCATGACCTACGTGGTGTTGACAGTTAGTATTCATGTTAACATATGCTACATAGTTAATACATACATTGTGTTCTTGAAAAATGCTAACAGTAAATATGGAGTGTTCTCACCACTGTGTAAGGTAATTGATATTTTCACTAGCGAGATTTAGTCATTCATATGCATATAATATATATATATATACACACACACACACACACACACACATATATAATATAGCACATATATCTCCTTATATATTTACATATAAATAACATCATCTTATACATGGTAAATACACAAAATTATATCTGTCAATTAAAAAAATTGTTATTGAAATAGTAGCCTATGGTTAATAATCAGAAAATATACAGAGAATCATCCAAAACCTCAATAAGATTACAGAAAACACATGGCAGAAGTATATAATACACAAGTAATTTTTAGTGAGAAGATGATAGAGTAAAAGAGACTAATGTAAACACACCATTTATAGCAGCAAAACAAAACAAAAAATAAGGTAAAATATCTGAATTTACTGGAAAAGAAAATATATAAAGTTATATAAAGAAAACTTTAAAGCTTTACTGAGGGACTTAAAAGAAAATGTAATGATGTTACTATAACATTTCTACCTGAAGTGTTCTATAAATTCAATGAGGCTTTTCCTGGGAAGCCAGAAAAATCTAATTTTCTTCTGAGGATGAAAAACAAACAAACAAACAAACAAATAAATAACATATGAGAGTAACCTGGAAAATTCTGGACAGAATGTTAGTGAGTAGGCACTACTCCTTAAGATATTAAAATTTTTCTGACTTGTAGGGTAGCCACTAGCCACATGTGGCTATTTGAAATTTAAGTTAATTCAAAAGAAACAAACAAACAAACAAAAATTTCAATTCCTGATCTACCCTGTATGCACTTTGAGGCTCAGTGTGTGACCAGCAGCTACTACACTGGGCAGAAAAGTAAAGAAGAGTCCATGGTGCAGCGGGTTCCACTGAACAGTGATTTGTTAACTTAATTTTAAACACTGAAAATGGAAAGAGTTTTATACTGGAGAAGAAATAGTTAAAAACAGAATTGAATCCATAATTAGATCCATGTAATGTGGAATTTGGAGTGTGATAAGTTGTTTCAAAGGTGAGGAAAAAAGAGACATTTTTTATATGGTGTTGGGGACAATTGGCTAACCATTTGGAAAAATATACAGCTGGATCTTTATCACATTATTCACACCAATATACATTCCAGACGGAACAGAGATTTAAAATGTAACAGCAGAACTCAGCAAAGCTCTACCGTATCCTTGAGGCAAGGATGAATAAATTTATTTGTACACTGTAAGTGGGGGTATTTGTAATACACATAACTGACAGAAGGCTAATTTCCTTAATTTTCAGTTTGTATGTATCAATAAGAAAAAAAGCAAAACAATAGAAAAATGAATCATGAATGTAAATAGGAACTTTATAATGAAGTAAATAGAAATGGCCAATAATCATATAAAAAGATACTCAACTTCACTCCACCAAAGAAACTCCCCAAATGTAGAGCATACTCCCTACACAGAAGGGTATTCTCCTGCATCACTATATATAAACCTTGAAGTCAGGCAGCTGACACTGAACCATTGCTACCATGTAAGCCTGGGTCCACTGAAAATTTTCCAGTTGTCCCTACAACATCCTTTATAGCCACAGGACCTGCCCAGAACTGAGAGATGGGTCCTTATTCTCCTGCCTGCAATAGTTCTTCAAGCTTTCCCCTTAAGTTTCACACACTCCATGTTTTAAAAGATTAAGGCTGATTTTGATGCAGAACATCCCTCAGTCTGGGTTTACCTGGTGTTTCCTAGTGTTGATTCTGGTCCAACATCTCTGGCACAGACATCACAGTGCAAGTTATCAGGAGGCACACAATTTGGATTTGCTCCCTTAGTGGCCAGGCTAACTTTGACATTTTAATTAAGGTTGTTAATCTCTATAGTAAAGTTACTCCTCTTCGTAATTAATGAGTATTTTGTTGGGAGATACTATGGAATTAGATACTGTGAAATAATTATTCCTTTATTTGTTTTTATTAATTTGGATTCATTCATTCCTAATGTGTGCAATGGATGTTAGTCTATTTTACTATTATTTATGTTGATGCTCAAATTGTTCCTGGTTGGCAATTTCCAAGCTGGCATCTGTGTCCCTTACAGAGAGAGAGTCCTTGGTGCTGCTTCCCCACCATGAAATGCTCTTCAAGTATTTTTCTTTCTTTTTGACATATCTTTGTTCCAGGTTTATCTTGGACTTTTCTTGCCTAGGCCCTGAAATCAGCCACTTCTCCAAGAGGCACTTTTAGCAGAGAATGGTATTTAGAAACCAAAATCCAGGTGCAGAATGTGCTTATTGGTTTGGGGATGCTGTTGCTGAAGGCCTCTCAGTACGCAGACCGGCAGACACACAGTTACTGCATGTTTATTTCTAGAGCCATCTGTCTCTATATATTAGAAACCATGAGATCACCCCAGCATCTCTAATTCTACTCCAACACCACAGGGTGCATTCTAAGTTCTGTCTTTCTATGTTTGTAACTCCCTCAACTCCAATTTTCCTTTTTATATTTATGTATTTGACCAATTCCCCGATGTAACTACTATTCCATTGCCACTACCACTGTCCCCCCACCCCAGTGCAAATGCCCTTCCTGTCATTATGGTGTTCCGGTTGCCCTGGTAGAGTCCTTGGTGCTGCTTCCCCACCATGAAATGCCCTTCTCATCCTCATCAAGCTCTGATGTCCCTCTCTGATTGCCACACCTCCCTTCAGTGCAAGTGGACCCCAACTGTGCTCAGCCCCACTTGGTGGCTTAGGCTGAATATTTGGGAAGAGGGAAGCAAGCACACTGCATATCTTACCTTTTCACCAGTTTGCTTATTTTCCTATTTCTTTCCACTGCTTTCATACAGTACGTCTTACAGGGGTTGGGGGTGGGAAAAGGAATCAGTACCTCACCATTTATTGTAGAATGATATGCCATATTAAGTAAAATGTTTGGAGTCATTTTATTATGTGCAATTAATTGAAATGCTGAGAATCTGGACAAATTTGTTCTCTTTTACAAAAAAAAAAAAAGATTTGTTCTTTTTTTTGTAAAAAGTTTCATTGTATCGATATATGCCTTGATTTTAAATTATGAAAATACTTAGATCAAATTTGGTAAGCGTCTACATTGTCATGGGAAATCCACCTGTATGTGTAAGCTTTACATTTCCATGTAATTGGTAAAGAAAATAGAAAAATGTATCATGAGAAGTTTAAACAATTACTTCAACCGACCTTGGGGGTCCACCCCCTTCCTCTGCCAAGAAGTGACTCCACATGCAGAAGGTCTGACTGAAACTGAGCGTGGGTTTGCCATTGAACCAGAGAAGCAGTGGAACATGGGATTAGGAAATGTTCCGGCAGGGTGTGCGCAGCTGAGAACCTGCACACAAGCACCAGAGAATCACCACCTTGCCTAGAGGAGAATTGCCAACTCTGTCCAAAAAGGTCAGCTCTTAGTATTGCTGTCATAACATCTGTGTTGAGACAAAGGGGATTTAAAAAAATCAGGAGAGAAAGATTCTTTGATTAGAACCTATCACAGCCTAAAATGAAATTTTTAGGAGAAAAAATTTAGTATTGTCGAAGAAGGAGTAATGAACACCTTTATTAAGTCAACCTTACTGGAAGGAGGACATTTTTACATTTTAAGAAACTTTAAAGAAACTGTTTAAGGTCCAGTCAAATGGGGCATAAAGCTGACCAGAATTGGGAGAACTGCCTAGGTCCATATCTGGACCCCCTCAAGAATGGCTTTTCCCTCTTAATGAGGCAGGTGGCTCAGTGATTTAAATAGCCTGCTGTTTCTGATTTCACATGACCTATATTTGTCATCATACTGAGGAGGAAATTCCTTTTAAAAAATCTAAGGCTGGGTCCTCTCAGTACCTGCTTGGAGCAACCCAGAATGATGGTTCTTGTTTTCAATGTAAGTATGGGGAAGAGGTGCGCATCCTGAATTGAGGGTCCAGCCCCAGGGTCTGGACACTGAATAGCTGCTTCATATGCATTGTCCAGTGCAATTTCCTTGTCTTGATTCTGCAGGAGATCTTACCCTGTGCTCTGGAAGAGGACACTGCTCAAGGTTACTGTCCTTAGCTGATCAGGGGCCAGACTTAAGTCTTGGTGTTCTGTCCACTCTGTTGATCTCCAGTGGGGATGTTTTAAAATGAGGCCTTTCCAGTGGATTGTCTTTGTCTTCATGTTCAGGAATTACCATCGAGTACAGAATACTTGGCACTAGGTGACATTCTGGAAGGGTATTGTGCATTATGGCACAGAGAAGACCTTGCTATGGAAACATACGAACTTCTTTGAAAGTTCTTTTACAAATACTTTAGAAGTAATATATTTGTGTGTGTGTGTGTGTGTGTGTGTGTGTGTGTGTGTGTATATATATATATATATATATATATATATATATATATATATATTTGGGTAAAGTTCATTAAAGAGCAGCAAATTACTAAATGATGCTGAGATTCTCCCTCTATTCTCAGTATCATTGTTTGCTCATCTGACTTCTCTGTTATCTTCCATATGATTTTTAAAAACACCTGGAAGGATAAGCAGCATCTTGAGCTTCACAGTGGCAGTGGTCTTAATGGAGACATTGGCCAGCAAACCCGCAGAGCCCCTGGTGGAGAAGGGGTCTTCTGGCAGGCACAGTGTGCCCTTCCTAGAGGCCTGTGGAGCTTGGCTCAAGGACTGTGCACATTTCCTGTGGATGGTGTGCTGAATTAAATCGGCTGTCTTAGCCCTTAGCCTTGCTTGCTGCTGAGTTGGGATGGCTTTTTTTTTTTTTTTCTTAAAGAAAGGGAAGGTATATATTTGTGTATTTTAGATACATGGGACAATCTTGAACAATTTTCAGTTGTTATATTTATGATACAGTATTTCCTTTGTGTTACATGCTTCATATCAAATTATGGTTTGAATGTGTTGGGACCTTGTTCAGGTATTAACTGCATTGATGTATGCTTATCTCACACATTATAAAAAAATCAATATGAAGGAAATTTAAAATTTCAGTAAGGCCATAAGCATAAACATGCAGTACTTGTCTCATTTGGTGCTATCCTCAACTGTTAAATTAGGTAATTCCCATAGTACAACCTATCAGTATTAACAATTGTCTGTTGTTTGTATCATTCAATCCTACTTTACACCCAACTACTAACTACAGTGTTTTTTCTTAGTATAGGTTTATAAATTGATTAATGAAATATGAAATGCAAGATCTACTTTCAACTACTTTCAACCTTATCCACCCAAATCCATCTTCTGGCCCGTTGCAAAGTTCCCCTTTCATGGCAAAAAGGGTTGTTACATTAATTTTGGTTAGTTCCACTCCAGATAGTCTTTATTCGGGCTACTGAGAAATCTGGATGATAAGACGCCCTATTTCAGGGCCACTCATCACGTTTTCTGATAATGCTCACAACGGCTTGCTGTGTGCTTCCTTTACTAAATCCACCAACTCCTTGTCGACAGGGAAGGGCGTCAGGAGAATGCTCCTAATATGGCTCATGGCCTTATTTAGTAAGTGAATGTGAGTGTGAGGCCACAGGTTACTGTGACTTGTGCTTCTATTTGTGGCTACTCACAGACACAGCTTGCCCATCTATTCCTGTTGGATCTCCTTTTAAAGAAAGTCTAATGTGAATGGAAGAAATTTAGATGAGGAGGAAAAGCGCCCCCTTGCACTGTGTACTTTCCTGCTTAGTAATCGAACTCTAGGCATTGGACAAATATTTTTGGTAGAAAAGTACATGTTCTCTCTTTTCTCTTGCTAGCTTTGTAATGTAAGTTCTAAGAGAAGCCAATTTACCCAATCTAAGGTAGATATATAGACGAATGAAATGCATGTATAGAACTGTTCCTTTCTGCAAATTAGTTAGCATTTTCTTCCACACAAAGAAGACATAATTGGGTGATTACAAGTAATTTTTGAACACTCTTTTTGGGAGCCACTATACTAAAATCCTAGGAAGAAACACCAAAAAAGACAAATCCAAAATCATTCTTAGTTCAATCAGCTTAAAGCCAATACCATACTAAAAATAGCATATTTGTTATTTTATTTCTGAAAATTTCTTGACAAAGTTGATTAACTAATATGGAGAAGATACTAATTTTTATCATAAAAAATTTCCAATCCTTTTTTTTTTCTACAAAAGCAACATTCAGCTTGAATTTCTACCTTTGCTAGTTTCCTTTCTCTAATTTGTATGTTGGGTTGTCATCATCACCCCTGTGATTGAATGTGCACATTAAATCTCAGGAAAAGAAAATGATAGGAGAAGCTCAGAAATTGTGACCACAAATTTCAATTCTCTACAGAGTATTTGCTTTATGTCGAGAATAAAGCAAAAATAATCTTTGGACTGGACTGTGTGATATAAACTAGTTTACTAACAAGATAACACCAGTTTAACTACAATGGAATTCAAATTGGCTATTAAGTTATGCTAGTGCAGACAGTGGCAATATGTTAGACAACTGTGAAAAGAAAAGGACGCACCACCGACAGTCTGTGGCCCCAAACAGGCCACTTCCATATGCTCCCGAATGCCTGACAGCTTTGCAGCCCGAGTCTCAACTCCTTCTCAGTGACACCCATATGGTGCCACAGATTGAGAGCTTGCCTTTTCTGAGACGCCGCACTCTTCCTTGGTATGCCATTGCACTGAGTATTTGTGAACAGCCACTCTTCATTTTATCACAAAAACAGGATTATGGGTACTAACTCTTCCACTTTTTAAAAAGAGAAAGCTAAGGATCCTGGAAGTCCTGTATTTTAATTTTTTCAGGAAGAAATTGGTTGCATGCATTTTCACCTGACATCAGGACGGGTCAGACTCCTACCCATGCTCCTACCTTCTGGGTGTGCCAAGAGCTAGGGGTTTGAGTGTGAAAAGACACAAGTCTCCTGCAGCTCATTGTGTAGTGCAGGGCCAGAATCAAGAACACAAATGCACCACTGGCCCCAGGGTAGTCACTCCAAGTGCTCTTCTCACATTTACACTGAAGGGTGTTGAATTTAATGGGAAAGTCAGACACATAAGGAACAGAAACAGGAGCAAATGATCTTACTGGGAATGACAACAGATTCAGTATTGCAAGGATGTGTTTGTTTAAACCTTGCAGGCTTTAGACTCACACATTAGCTTCCATGCTAGTTGTTCGTTATTTTCAGACTCTTAGACCCTGTGTGTCACCTGTCCCAATTGGCAGACTTAATGGGCAATGGTCATTATTTTCATATTGGCAGAGAGAGAGTGACCCATCACCTAGATTATAAATGAGGTGATGACAACTCAGAACACCTTCTTCGAAGAGGACCTGCTTTTTCAATAAGAGGTGAACACTACTGGGACAGATTTTGAAGATGTGTTTCTTCTATTATTCAACATAAAAAAATTTTTATAGAAATTTCTTACTGTCAACAAAGTTTTCACATTTTTTAAAGCAAAGACAGAACATTGATATATTGGTGAATATCTATAATTGATGAAGAACATACTAGAGAAACTCTCAACATGAACCAAATTTGGTAAACTGAAAACAGTGGTAAAAGAAACCAAAAAAACAAACAAATAAACAAACAACAACAACAAAAAACCCACTAAACCATTGTTTTTCAAGAGCTGGAGAAAGGAAAATAAATATTAGATCTTTCTCTCAACTAAACATCCTGAGTTAAGAATTTACCTTGCCTTTCTTTCTCTCTGTGAGACTTGAACTGGAAATGGGATCTAGATTTGACATGACTTGAGATAGTTTCCTTTGGGAAAACTTATGGGCAGCAAGAACAACCTTTTCCTTTAGCCTGTCTCCCACTCTTCTCCAGGATCTGGGAAGCATCTCTGTGCAGCCTGCCTTTGCCCCCAGCACCCTGGGCCTGGCTCAGGATCTTTGCTTTTTCTCCTTTCTCAGCTCCTGACTACCCACAGTGGTATTCTGGTCACAGGATCATCCTCTACCTGGTTCTCTATCACCTGGTTTCTAGATTTTCCATGCTATTATGGCCCCAGACCTCTGGTGTCCCACTTGAGATTGGTGGAGGAGACAGAGGGGAGGGGGAGCAGCTGGGTGGGAGCTCCAGTTTTGCTTCCCATATAAAAATATTCACATGCAGAAAGTCATTAGTCCCAGGAGAAAGGTGAGAGGTTTTGTATAGATACATATAGCTTAGACAAAATTAAATGTGGTAATGACATAAAAGTGGATTAGAATTTCTAATAAGAGGACTTGGAACCCCAATAGTTTATCAGTTGACTATTGAAATATACAAATACTCATGGAGGAAAGTTATCTAGAGACAAGACCAATTTAATAGTAACAATTCATCTCATGCCTTTTTGTCAATATTTGCAAACACCATTGCCTGTGCTTAAGAGCACCTTTGAATGTGATGTCATGAATTTACCCCTTTAGGGGTAAGAAACTCATAGTCCCGGTCACAGAATTCCAGTTGGATGTCACTACCCCCCTGTTTTTAGTTTGTTCCAGTCTTAATCATGATTTTCTTAGAAATCACTACTTATCATGAAAATAGACACTCGGTTCTGCCTATCTGCATGCACCATCTATTATTACCTTACAGGGAACTAATTAAAACACGATCCCACCTCCCTCAGGTATGGAAGTCGTGAACAACTGCACCCCAACATGGTTTGAACACACTGTACAAAATGAGCACTGAATCGCTCCCGCAACCTCCACCAACTGTGAGACCTCACACATGCACCATCCAAATGACAGGTAACTTCTCATTTTCTTTTAAAAGTAATTAGTCTCGGGAAGCCACAAGACCAGAGCTGTGTTGGTACACTGCCTGCAGCCCTTTCTAATAAGCTGGTGACACCATGTTTTTTAATAAGCCCAGAATCTGCCATTAGTGTCCTCTGGACTCTGAAAGAGCAGACTTATCTTCTCCCTCAGGGCACCTGCAAGTGTGATGGGCACCAAGCAGTCCTCAGGTGAGCTAATGAACTGAGAGAGAAGCACCATCAACCAAAGACCTGGGGCCAGCAAAGTCTCCTCCTGATCAGAGTAAAGCTTCACAACCCATGGGTTTGAGCCACAGCCAGGGTGTTCCCTTCTTCTCTGATTGCTTGAAGAGAATCTCCTCTCAGGCCATCGTGGGTCCACAGGCAAGGGCAGGCCAAGGTGGAGGAGGAACACTGAGGTGTCCCTGCCTGTGACCGTCCATGTGGCAAGCGGGCAGCAGGATGTGCTGCCCCATGGCACCTTATGTGTCTGTGGCTCCCGAAGACGCTTGCTTTTGGGGACTTCCCTCCATCAAGGGGCTTAGAGAAGAAAGGCACCCACAGAATTCTCACCATCTGGCCTGGGGACCTGGCCTCCTACACTCCTCCAGATTGAAATAGTGTTTTGTGGGTTGTTGTTGTTGTTGTCACCCCCATGTGAAAGGGGTGACAGATAATCTGGCCTTTTCTCAATATTCATGAGATTTAGGAAAAAACACATACATTTTATTTTATTTAATTCCTGTGGATTGCTTAGATAAATTGCAGGCAAGGAATGAATCCAGGATCTATTTGCTGGAGGCCTCTCCAGGTGAGTTTAGCTTACTATTTCTCATTTCAATATGAAAACCCTCATGACAACTACTTCTCTTTGAACTCGGAGAGTGGAGAATCCTGATAATTTGACAGTTGGTGGCAATTTATGTAACTTGTTCTATTACCGTTGGCAGAATGTGGGAAAACATGGAAATGAAAATCTGAATCTATAATACACAGACACAAACGTGCATATTTATATCTCTATATATTTAACATCAGTGAGGGACAGAAATGGCAGAGCACAGGGACTGGAGAGGGACTCAGAGATCATTCCCTGCATAGGCTTTCCAACTTTGATTTTTTTAAATTGACTTTAAGTTTCCCTAGTTCCCCTCTGACCCTGGCCTTTCCCTGGCACTCCCTCTGACCCTCCTGCTCTCTCATGCGCCTGTCTGCTGGACGGTAGAGCCTCCTTCCAGGGCCTGCTCGGATCCCTGGTCTGCTCAGCGCTCCCTCCACCTGAGACACCTTGCCTTCCACCCACTGCTCCAACTCCCTGCCCTTAGCCTTCCAGCCCTGAGCCCCTTTCTGGGAGCCTTGCAGGCATGGTGGCTCCTTGGGGCTTATGGCTGCCCCCCAACATGCCTGGGAGGGTGGTTCTGTCTGCCCAGGAGATGGGATTCAGTGAACGTTTGCAATGGGCTTGGGCTCAGAGGGCTTTTGAAGGCCTCTGACCATCATAGTGACACTGTTTGTGGAAACTGAACAGTGACAGTTATTGGTCCTACGGCACACAGGTAATATGGTGGCCTGTGACTGAGCACCCAACACGATCGGGCTTCTAAGACATACCCAACACCCTCCCCAAACCCTTGTGAGTGTGATGCCTGTGATTTGCTCCTTCTTGTCTCCCACAAATACCGGCCAGTGAATTTGTTGGTTTGAATTGGTGCAGGAGGTAGGTAATCTGGCCTACCTCCTAATCTGGCCTCATGCCCAAAGGTGTTGAGGAGAGGTTTGTACATCTCCTGGAGGGCTCCTCACGGGGCCAAGGGAAGTGTTTCTCCTTGCAGCTCAGGGCCCCTGGAGTCTTTTTATGACATGTTAGTAAATAAATTGGGGCCTAAATGTATGTCAGCACATGCTGGACTAAGAAGAATCTGCATGGGAACTAATTCATGTGGTAGTCTTCCTGTTTTTTTTTTTTTTTTAATCAAAGTTATAGGTATTAGCAAGAATTGATCCAGATCAGATCTATGCACTCTGATGAAATGGGAGTAGAAATGGGTTTGTGACAAACTCTTTCTGAAAGTTAAAAGTTTTCACTGATTCGGTTAAAATATTCACTTGTTTTCATAGTGGTGTTTAAAAATATTTTCCCATCTGCTTCTATCCTTTAGCTTTCCTTGAAGTTGTTTTACACATTATAAAGTAATAAATATAAAGTATAAATGTTATAAAGTATAAATGTCACATATGGAAAACTCATACTGTAAGGAACATAGGACACCCTGGCCACAGGAAGATGAGGAATCAGAAAGGAGGCGAGAACACAGGGCGCCACAGGAAGATGAGGATCTGTTCTGGTCCAGCCCAGCCCGCGGGTCCTGGGAGCTGGGAATGCTGGGGAGCAGTGTGGTGCCATTGCCCCAGTCATTCTGGATCAGCACTGAAAGTCCTGACTAGGGAGGCTTTTCATCCCTGAGCAAACTGGACAGTCGGTCACTCATTAAAGAGATATCTCGACAAGGACCATTCGGATGTTAAAACCGTGAGGACTTTTGGCATTCCCGGGTTTGTCATTTGTCCCTTTCAGGTGTCCTCCCTTGGAGCACTAAAAATTTAAAACTTGACCTTCTCAGAGAAAAGAGTCCTGGTGCAGTTCTGTCAATACATCTGGAATGCTGCTCATGAAATTCAATCCTTCTCCCTCTCCTACTCATGGCTATGTGTTGTTCGGAAAGTATGCATGAACTGAGAAGTATGTGACACGTGCCCACGTTTGTACCCTTGGGTGCAGAGTCCAAGGTTAATGCTACTCGCCTTAGAGCAGGGTCACGCAAATGTTTAGATCACGGAATCAAACACCACACAGACACTGGGACAGGTGTGTGTTCAGGTGTGTGTGCTTGTGTCCGGGAGGTCTCATTCTCTGGGGAACTAATAAGCCTAAAGCATTTGCCTTTCTATATTAGGACAAAAAAAATTTTGCCTCTTTTTTTTGTCTACTTTTTTTAAAAAAAAAATATGTAGAATCTGAACTGGTAGCAGATAAAGAAAAGCAGACAAGTCCTCTGGCTGTAAATCTAAGCAAATTCCTGCCCTTTTTGTCCTTCCAAGTATTATATCTCTGATGATATTTTAAAATTAGAAGATGACATTGTCACTTTCTATCCTTTAATGGCCAAATGTTTTGTATCCCTAGGCAAGTCTTATGGAAATATTCATACACTATAATGCTACTTACTACCATTTGAAATGTTCAAGACATTATTAAATATGGAGATTAAATATATGTACAATATCTAATGCATATATATTTCTAGCAATATATATGTGTGTTGTATATAGACATACATGTATACGTACATAGATGTCTACCTACGCGTATGCATGCATGTGCATGTGCCACACAGGACAGGTCTCTGAGGCTGAATTGGAGAATGAGTTCTGTGAGGGTTCTAGCTGAAGGCCTCTGGAGAAACTGGGCTAGATTTGCTGGTTTAGTGTGAAGATGCTCAAGCTCAAGCAAGGATCAGAATGCAATTTAGTTGAGGGCAGGAAATGTGACTTCAGTTTTATTCTTTAAGTGCTAAAAACTGTGTGGTTATTTACCAGTGCTGGTGTTCACCATCGATGATTATTAAGCTCTGGATATTACCAGACACCATGGCCAATGCTGGGACCTTGCTGATGAGCGAGGCCACTCAGTTCCTACAGCGACCTCGCTGCACATCCGAGTCACACTTCCCACTGAGAGACGTGGGGCAAGGTGCTTAACAGCTTTGAGCCTTACTTTCATCATAGGTAAGGTGGGGACAAAGGGCCCATCCGCCTCACAACTGAGAAGTAAGCCATGCATAGCGGCGGAAGTTCTCTGCAGAGACGAAGCTGCTGCATGTCATTACAATCTGTGTATTTGATACTGTTTTTTGAACAAATGATGAATGATCTATCCCTAAAGATAATATTTGTTAACTTACTGAGCTACCTTGACTTACTATATTAGCAAAAAATCATTTCTCACAATCAAAACAAGCAATGTGAATTACATTAAAAATTTGAAAGCCACTTTAGTGAACAAATAGTTCTGGTCATTTGGTTAAAACGTAGCCAGTAGCAGATCCAAGTGGCTATTTCATAAAGGAAAGTATATTCCCGGATAAAAGTTTTACATTAACTCCCATTTCCCCAGTGCATTAGAGCGCCTGGGTGTGGAGTGGGGAGCCTCAGGCTCCAGTGAGGTGCCAGTGAGGCCGTGATGGTCTTCAGGCACCGCGGCTCCTCCTGTGAGTGCCGCCTGTGACGTCACACGGGCCATTGCTTTGGTATGTCTCTGACATGGACTGGAAAGCTAGTCCTTTAAATTTCTATTGGGATGCAGCCAGTTTTCAAAGATAAGATAGGCCTCGCTCTGAATCGGTCCCTTGTCAATCCCCTTAAGAGGAAGGTAAAGAGAGGAAATTTAAAATAAGGATAGAAAATAGCTGCCAGCCTCGTAAGGACAGCAGGTGAATGGGACTCTATTTTGATGACACACTTCTTGACAAAAGCCTTTACAGATGGGAGTTTTCCCTTCTTTTATAGCCAAAGGTGATTTTAGGATACAGTTGTGTTCCTGAAACAGCCAAAAGCAGCCCAGCATGTCCACAGAGGTGGAGACGGGGTCAGTGCCAGCAGAAAACCAGTTGTAACTGGGTCTGAAGGGGAAGCTTCTTGCTGTAAAAAATTAAAAATCTTCTAATCAAATGTGGGCTTTTTTCCCTAGTGGAAGGGGAATTATCTTAACCATTTCAAGTTCAAAGTTTTGGTTGTTTTCTGTCTGTTGAACTATCCATGTATCAGCTGTCTACCTGTCTCTCTCTTTAACATCGACAGGTCTTGGGATATGTACAGGAATATTCCTTTGTTGTCTGTTTCCTGGCTTCTTTTTTCTCTGACTGCAGAATATAATAGACAACTGCATGTGCTTCCATGGTGCCATTGCAAGACTTTGTCAACGGTCCTAAGGAAGACCCCAGTTGAGCAGCACTGAGAGCCGAGAGTGCCCTGTGTCAGGTACTCGCGGCGTTCCGCCCAATGCCGCCCCGGTTCCTGCCGGAGCAGGTTTCATATTCCCAGCTCCTCATCTCTGAGGCTCAGGCCAGTGTGGAGCCTGCGGCGCAACGTAAGGTAAGGCTGTCGGCAGCGTCCCAGCACCCCAGACGAGAGGCCTTGGAGTGGGTGGTCGGACATTGGGGGAAAGGGACGGGGGAGTAAGTGGCCACGGTGAGGGCAAGGCTCTGTGGGCCAGGGAAGGGCAGGTCCTTGGGGGAGACAGTGCGTCACCACAGTGCTCCTTTATTGCAGTCCTAAGGTGCTTATCAAGGGCCACACACTGCTTGACGCCCAACTCCGGCGATAAGAATGTTCCCACTTAGTTCTTACGGAGCCCGATGAGGACAAGGATGATGTGATGTTGGACACGCTGCTTTAGATGTGATCCTGAGGCAAACTGGGAGGAAGACGGGAATCGAACACGTGGAAGTCTTTCTACTCCATGCTCTCAGAGACGGAGTGGGAGAGGAGAGGGAGAGGGAAGGTGAGAAAGAAGGGAGGAGGGGGTGAGGTTTCCAGCTGGAGGGGATGTCTACAAAAGCCACGGCCGGCCAGGGAGGAGTCACCAGCACCATCCACGGACAGAGAGGCTGGGAAGGAAGATGGGATCTGAGGAGCCAAAAGCACAGAGAGCAATATCAAACACGATGTTAGAGGGGACAGAGAGACCTTCCTTCAGGAGGAACACAGTCGTGCGGAGAGCAAATGGGGTCTTCAGGTATAGAATCCCCACTGCCGGATGTGGCAGGAAAGAAGTGTGGTGACACAGCGTGGGGTGAAGGGCAGCGGAGGGCCGGGAGGCCAGGCCTTCCTGAAGGCACCTCCCCAGCCAGGAGGCCTCAGGTGTCCCTGGGTTCCCTTACCATCTCCTTTGTGATTGTAAAGTGTCTCCAACGTGTGTTCTCAGGAAACGAGGGGAAATGTTTGTGGCTAGAAAAGACGTTACATAGAATTGAAAGCACTGAGTGACAAGGACATGTGGAAAGGAGAGGGGTGGCCATGCAGCACTCTTCCTCCTTGGACAGAATGAATAGCTTCCAGGGTCGGATTTACGAAGTAGGACCAAAACCAAGGGAGAGACTTGGAATTGTGGTCAGCGAGTCACGAGGTTAAATTGTTCTTCAATAGTATTCGCTTGGGTTCATTACAAAGAAACAGGAAAAGAAGCAAGGGCCAGGCATCTATGTAAGGTTGAGAGTACCCCAGACGAGAGGCCTTGGAGTGGGTGGGCATCCCAAATGCTTCTCTTGCCTGTAGATAGCGTCCTTCAGCTGTTCCCTTTGAAAACATCGCCCTTTCTGATCCCAGCAGGAGCTGAGGTCAACAGAAGTGGACTCCCTCTGCAAGTCAACTCCAAACCCAGGTTCACAGGAAGAGAACCGGCCTCAGGGAGCAGAAGAGCCATGGCACCCTGTTCTGTAAGCCCAAGGGAAACCCTCGGGACACCCCATGGGTATCCTGCAAGGTGCACTGAGGACCGAGAAAGTACCGCAGGAGGGTCAAGAAAGGGTGCAAGGGGGGCGGGGGAGAGGCAGAGGAGGGGCCGCGAGCACGCTGGGAGTGCGTCGGACCTCGCTCAGGTCGACAGCCAGGCGAATTCCTGCTGGCCAAGCAGGCCAGCACATTCTAATGGCTGGGACTAATTTTAGTAGCTCCAAATACTTGGACACCGATGCCTTGATGGAAAGGCTATTTGGAATGTGTGGTGCAGCCACACCCTCAAAAAGGAAAAGCCAGCCTCTGCGGTAGAAGAATGCCACTGGGACGCCCAACCACGTCTGACCTCTGGCTGCTTTCCAGCTTGAACGGCCAGTTCCACCTGCTTTTTGCTGGGTGGGTGGTCAGCACGTGGCTCTGGATGGAGGAACCAGACGACTGCCAGCCTTGGGTACCTGAGACTTCCTTCTTGGGAAGGACAGTCAGATGGAAATAAAGAAATAGAGACAGATGGCCAGGAAGGAGGGACGGGGACAGAAAGGAAGAGTCCAAGTAAGTTCTGGGAAGTCGAAAGCAGAGAACTAAGCCACCAGGACACGGGCTGTGGCTTCTTTTCCGCAGAAAGGACGGCTGAATCTGTGCGACTAACCCAGGAGCTCCATCCCAGAGGCCTGCTCTGTGGTTGAATGGGATTTGTGCTACGGAAGAGTCTACCAGTCCAACATGGATTGGAGAAAGTCTGGTTCTATTTTTTTTTTTCAACGTGTTCAAATTTATACTACATTTAAAATACATTTTTTATGTGAAATTCTTTTAGGAATTACAATTTACAACGTGCTGATGAGATTTTTAACTTTGAATACAGAAACTTCAAAAATCATCTTTGAGGAGAAGTCATCAAATTCAAACAAAATTGAAAGTCCTCAGCTAAAATTCCAGGTGTCCACATCTTTCCTAAGTATTGTCCGTCCAGTTTCCGAGAAGCCCCCTGCCAGGCTGACAGGTTCCCACAGTGTGTCTGGATTCTTCAGAGTTGCCTGTCCCATAATTTCTGGTCCACAGCTTCCGGGAAGAATTGTCCCCTTGTGGGTTTTGATGGTTTTCCACAATCCATGGGGGATTAGTGCAGCACACCTTGAACATGGAAAATCTACTAACCCTCACCTTCACACCTCACCCTTGAGAGGTTAGTCTCTCTCAAAAACCAGTTTGAAACAAAACCAGAGTTTCTCCCTCGAGGCACTTAAAGGACTGACACTCATTTTCATCCTGCCCATCTCAGTAAGGGAAATCTCTCTGAAATGTTTAAAACACAAGATATATTTCCTAAATTTATATTCATAAAAATATAAAGTGTCATATTAAGACTTTTTGTAGAACTTTAAAAAATAAATAGTTTAAAATTGCCCTGAAGTTACATGCTGATGTGTTTGAGATTTATTGGATTTCTTTGTTATAAACCTTCATTTGTGTTAAAGGCTTCAAATGTCTGCATCAGGCAACATATTGTGATTTTTAAACCAGAAAATACATTGCTATTTATTAGGTTTTTTAAAAAGGCTTTTCTTCCCACAGGCTGTCGGGTCGGGTCTGTGGTAAGAAGACTTGAGCACTTGGAGAAATGGAGATCCCAGGAGTGGAGAAGGTGTCAAGCTTTCCTAAGCAGGACATAGAATGATGGCCACGTGCTGCAGAAAGTTACAGATGTCTGCACCTGTCCAATGTCTGACAGATGCTTCCTGCAAACCCCACCTGGGAGCCGGGAGCCATAACCATGTCCCCTCGGAGGTGAAAACATTCAAAATAATAGACACCTTTGTAGAGCCTCCAGAGAACTCCACCAAGCTGTATGTATCAAAGAAATCTAGCTTTAGTGTACTGCAATAAAAATTGTATTTAAAAAGAAATAACAACTTAATTCATGCTCATCTTGAGACATACATGCCAAAGTTTAAATGTTTAAAAGCAAGGCAATAGACATTTTTATGGTTGATAACAAACTACAAATTTGTCTGGGGGAAAAAATCCTGAAATATTTGACAAAAGAGCTATGATAAGAGATAAAGAACACAGTATTCACTGTCTGAACACCCAGAGGGGGAGCTCCAGCGCCCAGAGCCCACATTTGCAGCTATGTGCGCTGTGATTACAGTTGTAAACAATGGCTACTGTGTCACCAGGAGGAAAACAAACAATGGGCCTTTTTCTGAAAGTATCTGTAGGAAGAACATACAAATCAGTCAACAAGGGAGCTGAAATGCTCCTTGTATTCTTTGTAAAAATAATACTTTAAGGTTCTTTGCAAGAGCGCTGGTCCTCTGTTTCACCAGGCATCTTATTTTCCTTCATTCACTACACAGTGCTGCCCAACTTGCACCTGGTTTGACCAGCACTCAGCTGCCTTCTGGGGGTTCTCCCTGTCTTCTTCCCCATCCCCCAGACTCTGGACAGCTGCACAACCGTGCTTTCTTTACTTATAAAAGCAAGCTTGTGACATCCCTTGCTTGATTCAGTTACAAACGGAATTAATTGAAATCAATTCAACAGGCGCGGGCTGGGAGGGGACGTGGAGAGGGGAGTGGGACCGACTTCAAGGAGCTCACAGTCCACTATGGGTGTAAGACACAGCCAACGCGAGCACCAGGGAACACGCCCTTCCTATGACAGACTATTATGGAGGGGAAAAAAGATGGATGAAAATGCCTCTAATTCTCTCTAATTCAGAGCCCATCCAAGAGGAGTGGAAGACACCAGTCCAGAGAGAAGCAGAGGCTCTTGTCAAACCCTAGAGCTAGAAGGCACCTCACCTTGACCTACAGGGAGGGGAGCACTCAGGCCACAGAAGGCAGAGATGATGGCCCAGAACGTGGCCCTCAGGCATGGGAGGGCAGGGGGAAGCCAGCGTCCAGCAAAGGCGCCAGAGTGGGAAGAGGAAATGTGGACAGACACCTCCCCAGCACGGGAGAGTTAGAACAGAAGGAAGGGGGACCAGAGAGGGGACAAAGGCGAGGCTGGCGGGGTCTTTGATTTTGAGGCTGGGAGGGCATTTGAGGACATTAGGTTGGAGCCATGGAAGGAAAGATGGTGAATTTAGTTTCTTTTTTTTTTTTTAATTATTATTATTATTTTATTTACTTTGTACTTTGACAGTACGAGTGACCGCCAGGTAGATGATTTAGGAAATGGTGTTCATGTGCGTTCATGGTTTCTGCTGTATTCCTGCCCTAGGGTTGATTAATAATCCCTTCTCTAACTTAAATTGGAGCAGCATTTTTAAGCCACTAAATAATAATATCTTAAATATTAGGTGGGGATTTAATATTTCAAACAGTAGGTGGGGATTTCTAATTTGGACTGCTTCTAAGAGGGTGGGCAGTGTGTGGTGTGGGACAGCAGCCATGAGTGGGGGCCATGCCGTGGTGCGGCTGCTGTGGGCTCCATTGGCAACAGGCAGCGCAGGATGGAGGTCATCAGAGGGCAGTGTGGAGTGGCTCTCAGCTTCTCTTTGGGGTCACCTTACAGGACACGTGCTTGGCCTTGAGCAGAAGTCGAGGCACTCCACATGTGCCCAGGTCCAGTTCTGGGCTGTGGGTTCTAAACTGAGGGGTTTGATTGTTCTCATTCACTTTTGTTCTCATACATAGTTTTGACCATTGAAGTCCAGTCAGAAGTAGAAAATAGGTCATTTTTACCTAAAGAAAGCAATTCACACATAAGCAATCCTGAATTTAAAGTCCCTTGGGCTGCTGGGCAGGACTTTAGTAAGCTCCAGGTGGACCCTTGGCCCTCAGCAGTTCTTCCTGGGTCCTTTGCTCTACAGCCCAGGCCTTTCCTGAGGGTCTGCCTGACCCAGGGCAGTCTTGGCTCTGATCGGGTTGCTCCCTGACCTGTGTTCTCACTGCAGAAACTTTACTTTTGAGCATTTGGCTCAAGAGAGATTGCTGCTGCCAGGGCTCATCTTTACAGCTGTCCTTACGAAGAGCAAATGCACAGGTAGGTGTTTGGGGACTTCAGGTTTAGGTTAGGAATGATTTTGCCTTCATCTGAAATTCTATTTATATTTAGGCAAGTTTCCTGCCTCTGAATTGGCCACTAAAGAGTCATTGCTGGTGAGGCTTGTGGATTAAGAACTTTCTGTAAGGAAGGCAATGAGCTGGTTTTCTTCATTTGCCAATTATTTGGAAAGGAACAAGAATATAGTGCAATCTGGACCCAGCTATTTTATTAAGACCTGCATTAGAAATCTTCTTTTGTCTATTGAATTGGCCTTGTCTGCTTGGAGTGATCTTTGTTTTTGAATTCTGTTGCATCTACTTCATCTAGATGAATTATACTGCTTTGTGGTGTTACAAGTTCTAACCTACAAAAGTAAGTGACGGGCCACCTGGGAGCCTGACTACGCGAGCATGAACCGAGCAGCAGCAAACGGTATGTCCTGGGGTGACCAGTGCACCAGCATTTACATAAACAGGGACAGTGAATGCAGGCCCTTGTCAGTCACGGGCAGTGGGCTCATGGCACCGGGAGCAGCTGACTGTCTATTGATGCTGAAGGTTGACGGCTGCGTGTAAACACACTTTCCCAAAACTCATTTGTCTCTCTCCCCAAAGACACCCAAATGGAGGTAGCTGGCTGGGAGGCTGTGGTGCAAAATTTCTAATAGAAGATGAACTAGAATGTGGCACAGTTTCACATAATAGGGAATGTGGGAGAGAATGGCAATCAGTAAACTAAAAGTCGATTGGAGCACTTGCCACAATAATAATTGGCAATGACATTCAGCCTTAAAAGGTATTAGATAATAAATGAGCAAGGCATAAAAACCCACTTCTGTTATTCTCCAATGCATTGTGTAATAAATGCCTGGTCAGCAGTGATAGGTAATTCTTTTCTCCATTGTCCTGTAAGAGGTTCTTAAAATACTGTACTAACAAACTGGTTAAATGTCCACTTACAGAATTGCACTGTCTTAAACCAGAATTAGCCGTTGCAGCTATTATGCATTTGTGAGCAAAGCTCTTATCAGCTCATCTCATGCCTGACTTCTCGCCAACAAAATTATGTTAGACATGGAACTCAGCGGCACGGCTGACGCTTCCTTTGATCGTACAAAGGAGCTTTCTACATGAATTCTAAATCTCCATTTGAATTTGTTTTGGCAAAATGTTTTCTGAAGTATCATTCCATTTCACCACTCCCCAACCATCTTTGCCATTTTTTTTTTAACAATTATCTTCTCATGTCTTGTTAGGTTACAAGGATGTCTACTTTTTATAATGAAAAAATATTGATCACTTAACAAGATGGATAAAATGTGAAAGATGTTTTTCAGATTCTAGTGTACATTCCCTAATTGTTCTTGGTAAATGCCCACAAATGAACAGCATTTTGGAAGAACCTGAGTACATGCTTACTTTGCATAATGGTGTCAAATTTTTGTCTTAACCAGGTCACCTCTACTGTAGCTTTAGGGGCTTAAATATCTATTTCTTGATTCCGAGTTAGTAATCACTCATGTTGATCAGGCACAGGCTCAGGGCATCAACTGTCATCAAAACAATTTATATAAGAGCAAATCACTTCAATACTCACTAAGACAAGGAAAAGAACTATGGGGGGTTTTCTACACACACATGGTGGACTCAGGGCCCCTGTCCTCCAGATGTTATGAGGCAAGCCAGGAGCTGCCTGGGGACTCTGTGTGCACAGATCACATAAGTTCATTCAGGAAAAGATACAAACACGCCAACTCCAACACAGCTGAGAAGGACCATCAGGTGGACATTTATTAGTGTCTATGGAGTGGGAGGCCTGCACGGGGCGCAGGGAACGTGACGGTGAAGAGGAGAACGTTCCCACCTCCAAGGAGCTCTTCAGGTAACACGGGGCGGGGCGTCGACAGGAGCCAGGAGCATGGCAGAGCTGGCTGCAGGGAGCCACAGTGACTGAGGGAGGACCCTGAGCAGGGATTTGATAAATCATGGAGGCATGAGACTCCCCCGCCTTTTTTTTTTTTTTTTTTTTTTGGTATGTGGAGACCCATTAGGTCAAGTAGGAAATGGAACACGGGGCTGGGAAGTCAGCAGGCAAGTTTGGAATGACTCTGCAGGCAACGGGCGTCTCCAAGCAGCACAGGGGATCTGGTGTGCGGAAGGGCAACCCTTGGCAGTGTGAGAGCGCGTGTAAGGAGAGGGAAGCGGAGCCTTTTTCAACAACTCTGGCAGAGATGAGGAGAGTCCCGAACCCAGGTGATGGCACTGGCAGGAGCGGAGTAGGACAGAGCCCCTCACAGACAGCACTGCCCAACTGAGAGACTGGACAGAAAGGGTGAGGGTGAGGGTGGCATCCAGGGTGGCGCTGAGGTTCCAGCAGAGGGGGCGAAGTGGACAAATACTGGACATACAATGGGAAGAGTAGGTGTGGGAGGTGGACAGTGAAACTGAAAAAGAAAGACCAGGGCCTTGTTATAAAACAATCCACATAATTCCCTCCACACGGATCCATCTTACGAGGAGATTCTGAGACCAGGACCCAAGGTGGGGCCTGAACCAAGCCTCAGGAAGGTGGCCATACTGAGTTTGGGGTGTCTGAGATATAGTTGAAAACATGAGCTTTATGTTCAAGAGACCATGGGCTTTTAGAAAAAAATAGATTTGGTAACCACTGACATTAAAGTGAAAATGGATGAAGTCACCAAGGAGAGTGTGGAGCCCCGTTACTGAGGAGCAGCGGTAACCACAGAGCAGATGAAGGGAGATGAGCAGACAGTGCAAATAGGGGGGAGGCAAGGGATAGGAATCCGGTGGCCAGAATCCAAGGAGAGAGTGCCCAATAACAAGCATCAAAGTTATCATGTGAAAATTGAGAAGGGTGGAGAATGGAATCTCATTAAATATGCCCTTGTCTGTGCCAACCAGGAGTTGGAATGGAAGGGTACCTGCAGGCGGGAATGGCATGGGGTTAGTAAATATTTGCCAGGTTGAGTTATAGCCAACTAAGTTGATACCAAGGAACGTTGTCATCTTTTAGTTTGTGAGGTGGGGCTGGGAGTGGGGTTGTCACACAGCAGAGGTTTGAAATGTGCACCTGCACGTAGGCCATGCGACAGGATATGTCCAGATGAGGTGGCTAGAAGTGGACCTGTGGAGTCAATACCCAAATCCTTAGTGAGGATATAAAACAGTAGTGGTTCAACTGGGGCATTGGCAGGCGAGGTATGTCTTCCACACACCAGCTCCATGAGGAAGGAGGTGAAAAGTTTCCAATTACAGGTGGGGGTGGGGGTGTGGGGAGCGGGGGAACATGGGGGAACTCCTCCAGAAATCTGTGGGAGATCTGAGAGTAGAGGGAATTTGACCAGCCCCTCTACAGACTGTTGGCAGCATGTGGCACCAGTGAGCTGAGTTCTCAGTGCAAGGGGTGGGATCTAAAAACTGCAGAGAAGGGGACACACAGCCCAAACTCCAGGCTAGGAGCCCATTTGCGATTCTAGGAGGCCATAGGTGTGCGTGCTCTCGGGATGCCAGAGCCCGCCAGCCAAGGTGACAGCTGAGTGAAGGCCAGCAGGTGGCTGTCCCCACCTGAGCAGCCTGTGTGCCTTCTGTCTATGCTGGACTGAAAGAGACCAGGTGGGCAGCTCGCCCCTGCTGCTGCCTGGGACTGGGGGTGCTTGGCTGGGCTTTGATTAGATGGGGGTGGGGTCAGAAGTGGGAGAGGAAACCCAGGGAAGAACTCCAAACCCAAATGCGACCAAGTTCCCCACCTGCATTGACTGAGATGTGCCCTGACTCACCCACTTAGGCAGCATAAGGCCTCTGAACCAGGAAAATAAAACTGAGATACATAACATTTAATTTTGTCCTCCAACTTGGCACCGGTGAAGTTCATTCCCACTACAACTGTGGCTAAGTTGAGGAGTTTATGTGATAGCACATTGACAGCACAGTAATTTCTCCCAGTATCCTACAAGCTAGGAATAAGAATCTGGACTAGGCCCCTGACTTAGGTGTGAACTCTCAAAATGTTCTTTTCCTTAAGAATTTTTTAGATCATCTAATATTTTCCTAAAAAATGGCTAGTATCTCCCCAGTGAAAAGTGCCAGTTGTGAGAGCAGCGGCATTTAATGGCATGAGGCCCTGTGGGTGTGACAAGCCAGGTTCCGGTGACCTCCTATACCTTCCTGAGGCTTGTTCAGCCCCACCTTGGGTCCTGGTCTCAGAATCTCTTCTGAAGATGGATCCGTGTGGAGGGAATTATGTGGATTGTTTTATAACAAGGCCCTGATCTTTCTTTTTTAGTTTCATTTTCTATTACAGCTCAGGCTTATTCTGGCCAATTGTTCCCACTTACTTTTTCAGTAAAAATCGATTGTGACAACACTCCTGGAGCGGGGCTGGTTCCTCCTTCATCTCAGGCCTTTGTGCCCGTTGCCCAGCTGCCTGATGTGCAGGGAGGATCCTCCCCTCCCTGGGGAGGGACGACTTCTACTGCATGGACCGTGGCCTGCTAAATCCATCACTTTTTGAGGTTTCTGCAAATTGCACTGCTTTAGCCCTTCTGGTCTTGCAGGTATCATGTGACGAAAACAAAGCAAATCTTCCATGATCTGCCTGGTTTCCACTGCCCCATTTCCATGCGCCCCAAGTCTCCGAGGGTAATCAGACCGTTCTCTTCTTGCTGTTCGTGTCTGTGCAGTGGCAGGTGGCCTGTGCAGGATGCTCAGCTCATGCTCGGTGTCTCTGGTACCTGGACACGTCTTTCCCTGTATCAGTGCCTGAAGTCAGGCAAAGCCGTTTCCCCCTGCCTGATGGACAGGCCTCCTGCAGTGTGTGGACTGTCAGTGATGTGAGGCTCTGAGTTGGCTCTCCTCTCTTAGATGCTCACTTTTAGTTATTTTTTCACTAAAAAGAAGCTGAGACCATAGCTCTTAGGACAATTAGCAGCATTAAACCTGGAGTGGCCGATGGAAATGATACCGTGTGTACTCTTTTTTTTTTTTCTTGTTGTGTATTCCAAACTCCTTGCAATTCTTTCTTTTCTTAAAATATTATTTTAGTTGTAGATGGACACAATATCTATTTATTTATTTTTATGTGGTGCTGAGGATCAAACCCAGTGCCTTACATGTGTGAGGCAACTGCTCTACCACCAGGCCCCAGCCCCAACCCCTCAGTTGCAATTCTTAATGAAATGTAGTATTTAAATAGACTGTATCATTATTTAGGCACTACTGTTCTCTTACAATCTTCATTACAGTTTGATACTCAGAATTTTACCACAATTTGTCATGGCCGCAGGAACAATACTAGAGACAGTTTCAGTACACCAGGTTTAGAGACTCAATGGAACCCATGGCATCAAAGGAACAGTTTGTGCACAGGACTTGGTGGACACTTAAGTAGACTTAAATTAAGCAAGAAATGCTATTTTAAAACTCCAGGCACTCTCTGTTCCATGATCTTTGAGTCCTGCATATTAGCAACAGGATAAATTTCTTAAGGAACCAAGAGCAAAGAACTAAATTTGAGCATCGATTTTTGTCTTTTGTCTGCAGTTTAAGGCTAATTTAAAAGGATGGTGAGGAGATTCTATTTTCTACTGGCTGAAGTTCAATAAGAATATAATAAAACACTGTTATAGCAAACTCTTTCACAGTGAAAGTTTGGCAAGGCTAAATCTAATTCCTTTCAGTATGCTCCAACAGCCGAAATACTGTTCCAGTGAGTAACACACCCATCAGAGTGACAAGCTTCCTACAGTTCAGGGATTTTTCCAAATTTTATTTTCAACCAAATCAGCATTTTATTGCTTTGAATTAAGAATGCAAAAAGGAAATATTTTATAATAAAATCAAGAGGACATGAAGTTTCATTATAGCTATATTTTTTATCATAGCCTGTATTTCCTAGTTTCAGAAACATATTTGATCATTTTAGACATAGGAAATGACTTCATTTAATTATTCTTGTAACAAAAATTTTATAACGTTTTAGTAAAGCCTACTGATTAGTTTAACAGCCCTAATGGAAAGAGTGACAATGTAATAGACGTCTTAGGGCACAAATCAAGGATGGAAAATTTAAAGGCAATGTTTATTTTCCTCCTCCTTCTCCCTCTCCTTCCTCTTTCTCTTTTCCTCCTCCTCCTCCTCCTCCTTCATCTTCCTCTCCCTTTTCGTCCCCTCCTTCTCCTCATCCCTTCCAGCCATGCTGGTCTTTAAATCTCCTGTTCCTCACCAATGGGAAGAGCTGACAAGAGCTTTAGAGAGAGGGAGGGTCAAACTCCTTAAAATCAGGATCATCACAACCCTCCTGACCATGCCCGGCTCATCTTCCTAAGATTGTGGATTTGGTTAAGTTGCTTCCTACAAGTGTCACTGATCTCCCATTGTCTCATCTCTAGGATGCCGTTCCTTGGTCAATAGCAATGAAGCCCTGACCTCAGCTACCTGGCAGTCAAGGCTGCTCAGTTTGGCTTTCCATGCCCTCCTGGGCCTCCTCAATTCCAGGGTGCCCTCCTGTTTATCTCTTCTCACCCCAGCATGCCCTACTCATCACTCCTGCGCACACCCGGGCAAGGTCCACCTTTATACCTTCTTGGATTACTTTCCTGATCTCCGACAGCTTCCCTATTCATTCATGCTTTCTTCCCTCATTGAACAAATAGGTGTGGGAAATGCAACATACACCTGCCACTCGCTACATCGTCTACACTACTCTATCCATTCTTCAAGATCTGTTTCCTCCACAAATCTTCCTTCACTGCTGAGGACCAGCAGAATCCCTCCCTCTCCGGTCTTACCACACTTCTGCAAAGTGGTTTGGATTCAGGGTCAAAACCCTCATACTAGATGGCACTGTCAATCTGTGACCTTGGAACGATCAATCAACAGATATCAGTTTTAGTTTCCCTGTAGATAAAATAAATGCTCGCACCACAAGTTTACTGGTCAAGTTTAAATGAGATATGTCAAAGCTCCGTGTTTACATAACAAATGACTATTTAATGTCTATGTTGATATTTAAATCTGAATTTTTAAAATTTTGCTAAATACTTTGAAATTCTTCTTTCCAATGAAACATGTTGAATATAAAAAAAGCCATACTAAAAGCAGACACCATGATCATGAGTCTAGTGATTGCTTTAGCAGCCCAGAAATTAGTGGTGAGACTGTCACCACCGAAGAAGAAATGACAATGACTCTCCCTTGTTTAGACTGGTTTTAGACAGAAAGACATTCCGAAGACCATCTTACATCGTGTTTTCTCTGAAATAAGAATAAAGTGAAACAAACTATGGACTTAAGCCAAGCCTTAAAAGTGTTAGAAATTTCTTCAGTAACTTCCATCCATCAACTAATTTTATAATCAGAAATTTTCAGAAATGAGCAAGAGCAAGCCCCTAGTCCATGGTAGAAGCAGCGGGTTCTCTACGGGGAAAGAGGGGCGACCCCCTGACGTGACAGTGGAGCATGCAGGCCTGGAAGAACGGGCCACTTTCTGCTGAAACTACCAGAGGGAGGTAGGTCAGCCCTCCGAGTATCCCTATGACCTGTCTGAGTGGAAATTTGGCCAAGAGCCCTTCACCTTGGAGCAGTAAAGCTCTGAGGGTGAGCGGGATGGCCTGTGCTCTCCTTCTCATCCCCAGGGGCAAGGGCCACCCGGGGCCAGTGCAGCCTGCAGCCCGGGAGCCCCAGCACCTCCCAGGTCCGGGAGACCTTCCCTCCACGGGGGCAGGGCAACTCAGGTTGTCCTGGGTGCATTAGAAAAGTGTTCGTTTATCGTGACTGAGTGATTAATGATGAGGGAAAAAGTCCCAGAAAACAAAAGCCGAACTGCAGCTTCATAGGATAATGAAACTGCTGTCTAGTTTGCAAAACAACAACAAAATGTATCTCTCAAAGGGTCAGCTGGAGATGTGTGTCTTTTCTTGCCACCTCCAGCAAGCTCTGACGAAGGTGCATTTCCAGGGGCAAGTCCTGGGGTGGAGTGTTCCGGAGGGGGAGGGGCAGGACAGCTGAGTGGGAACAAGGTCACTGTGTTCATCTCTGGGGACTCACCCAAGAATGGAGAATTGGCTCTTTCATTTCTGGCCTCTGCTCTGCTTTTTGCTGCCCCTGAACCTCTGCTGTCCCCAAGCGGCCATCTGGACCAGTAGGTGGCATTGAGATGCTAGTGTGTAGGTTAAAGTTCTCTGAGGCTTCCTGTTTACAAAGGCTCCAGCAGGATTCTTTAACCTTTTGTTTACACAAACGGCCCCTGTGTGGTGGTAGATGGTGAGGGCATCTGCTTTCTGAGCGGCCACTGGAGTCCCAACCCAGCTCCAGCAGCTGCAGCATCGTGGCAGCAGTGTGGGAGGCTGGGGCTGTGAGCCAGGGTCTCTCAGCCCTCCTCTGCCTCACGTGGGCCACACGGCGGCCTGTACAGTTGACCTAGTGACTTAATGCTGCTTTGACTCTGGGAAGGCTGCTAACCTGTAGTTAGAGATGCAGATTTTGCATTCAGCTTATCCAGGGTCTGTTACTTGCCATCCAGTGACCTGGGTAAACAGAACTGCTTAGAGCCCCAGGCCTCAAATGTATAAAATGACAATTAAAACTCCCATCAGGGAAAACATGCACAGAATTTCACACACGCCCATGAGAGGCAGAAATTGTTAATAATTTGTGAATAATTTTTGAGAAAAAAGTAAAATGTGATTTTTTTTTTTAGCACAGTTTCAACCTAAAGAAATAGTGCTTTGGGGCCTCTGTATGCTTGAAGAACCAAATCCTCACAAGAGTAAAGACTTGGTGTGTGGTAGCCATAAAGCAAAACTCCTCATACAAATTCAGTGAGACTTTTTAGTAACATTTCCCATGACCTTTTTATTATAATCTTATGATAATCTATTTAAGGATGAATGCAAATTTATTATTGAGTACAGAGAATTAATGTTATCATGGCTAGCAGTGGTTAGGAGACAATCTTGTGACACTTCCATGATATTTTAACAAATATGTTTGTCAATAAACCCTGGCACCATGTTTTTCAATTTCGAGAAAGTGTTGATAGAGTATTTGATCCCTTAGAGTTTTCCACTGGGGAAACAAGTGTGCCCAGGAAATAGGCAGCAAAAGCCTAATCATGAGCAGAAAGCTCATCTCTTAGACAGAGGCACAGGTCAGAGGAGAGAACAGGGGAAGCAAAAGGAAAAACAGAACCAATGCAAAATCTCTGTATGGTTGGAAGAGATCAGAGTGGATAACCCGAGTGATGTCGAAGGCACTGTCATCTTTGGGAGGACCTCCTAAGCCAGGGTACCTTCTGACCAACCTGAATAAGCAGCATCAGCCCTCCAAGTGTGTACTCGGTGCTGAGGGAGCATCTTAGGAAGCCTGGCTGGGAGAACGCAGGACTGCAGTTCAGCCTCAGGCTCCGTAGTTCCTACCTGTTACTTGGCCTTAGACAAGAAACCCTACTCGGCTGGCCTTCAGAAATGTCATTTGTAGTGGGGTGTGGTGGCGCACACCTGTAATCACAGAAACTCAGGAGTTTGAGGCAGGAGGATTGCAAATTCAAGGCCAGCCTCAGCAATTTAGCAAGGCCCTAAGCAACATAGTGAGACACTCTCTTGAGATAAAAAGATGTGGCTATGTGGCTCAGTGGTTAAGACCCCTGGGTAAGGTTATTTGGAGGCAGATGTGGTAGTCTGGCGTAGTATTTAGAACCGATACAGTGGAAGCCACCACGATAGTCAGGGGAACTCTCAGAGATGGACCCTGCCCTCCAGAAGGTCACAATTTGGATGGGACCTGGCCACAAACAGGCCATTCAAGAACAGCCAGTCACGGATATTTTTTAAGAATACTAAATGAGTGCGTTGAACCTGGTGGCTTTGAGGATTCTGTGCTTCATCTTCTGAGGAGTGGCTCAGCAAGTTGTAAATGCTGAGGGTGTGAAGACAGAATGCTCAAATGATCATGGCCGCTTTGCTTTTTGTCTGGGTTCACAGGCAGGAGTACCTGTGGACGCTTGAGCCTCAAGATGAAGCCACTGGAGGAGAGGGACGAACTTCAATGCAGCCAAGCCTCACAGCTTTTTGCATTAAAAAAAAAAAAAAAAAAAAGGCCTCTCCATTCCTAAAGAAGAAACCTAGCATTTAGAACTTAAGCTTTTTTTTTTTTGGTATTAAGTCCCAAGTGGTAAACCTCTGTAACGATATTTTATCAACCTGAAAATTCAACTTGTAACAAATGAAAAGTAAAAACTTTAATTCTATAAGAACAGAAGAAATGCAGCCTTTTTAAAAGAAAGAGCTCTATCAACTCAAATAGGAATTGTCACATGTAATTTTATCAAAATTCACTTGTATTACATGAGTGCTTTATTTTTGAATGGTAATTTAAAAGACACCAGAGAGACTGAATTGCACAAGACTGTGAGTGATTATAGAATGCTGAAAATATCAGGCCTGGTCTTCCCTCTTGTCTGTGTTGCATCTGTGGGCTGCTGTGGGGACTATTGAGGAGCCAGGCCTGGGTCCTGGAGCATCACCCCAGGGAGCCTGGGAACGCACAGGCTGCTGTTGGTGTTTCCCGCAGGGACGATCACGTTGGGTTGCATGTACAGAAAACCCAGTGTAACACTGGCTTAGGCAAGACAGATGTTTAATATTTTCTTCTGCAAAAGAAAGGCTGGGAGGAAGCAATGTGGCTATTAGCAAGTCCAAGGGCTTGATGAAGTTGTAGGAGAATTGGATTTCTACTTTTTAACATAAATTTCCTGAATGTGTCTTCTGTCTCAACATAATTCATAGCCAAAGGTGGCTGCTGGACCCTCTACCTTCTCATCTGTGTTCCAGACTAGAGGAAAGACAAAGGGCCATGACTTAATCAGTTCTCCCACACCACCTGTAAGAGTAGCTGAGAGCCCAGCTTATTGCTGAGGGCAGTGTCCCCAACCACTTGGGGTATGGTCACTAGGGGACAAGGGCAGAATGGGTACTTCCCACACTCAGATGCACCTAAACAGGGATGGAGAGACGGGAGATCCTGCTGTCCTCTCCTGCCACTTGCTCCAGGCAGGCCTCTGCCTTCCATGTGACTGTCTGGAAACACAGACCCCCAGAGCTGTTCTGAAGCACCAGCTAGTGAGCCTGTTTAAAGTGTCTGCGGGAACGAGATGGGCGCAGACTTGTGCCTCTGGTGGACAAATAGCCAGGCAGGGAAGAAGGTATTGAGCTTGAACTGGGTGCCTGGGTAAGCAGGGCGCAGAAGCAGATGCTGATGCAGGGCACCTTGAGAGGAGCCTAAGCTCGCTTGGAAGAAGATGTCATCTTCCAGCAGAATTCCTTCTCCTCATTGTTTTCCCTGATGCTTTTATGCCCCGCCCCATCATAGTCTCTCAAAAGAGGGTTTCTGACCCACAACTGCCTGTCCATCTGAGTCCACTTTAATGTTTCCAGGGTTGGCTTTACATGGACGCTCCCCAGGCCCCTGCTAAGGGACACAGGATACCTGGCGCGTCTGGTGCCTCGTGCTGCCTGGGCACTGGCTGCACTGTCCCACCTGTGCACTTTCTATTGCTGCCCTCGTTCTGTCTCTTATTTTTTGTCTTGGACACAGCAAGAGGCTCCAGGCTGGCCTGCCAACCCCACCTGACTCCCCAACCGCCCCCCAAGTGGCTGCACACTTGTGGTGCTGTTACTGACTTATCCGCTGTGTTCCAAGGAAACATTGTCCTGGACTTCTCAGTACACACCTGTCACTCCTCCAGTCTGTGCCGTGGAATTCAGCTGCAAATTGTTGCTGAAGTTCAGAGACCAGTCACACAATTTCTCAGGCTGGAATGTGTTTCTGCTGTCTCCCCAGCATGCGAAGTCCAGGCGAAATGTTTTATAAAACCTTCTCTCATCAGGGAAGCCAGGCCCCAGGAACTCCATCAAGACCACTTCCTGGAGAGGAAGGACTGCGGTGTCCATAGGGAGAGGAGTTTTGTTTTTTTTTTTTTTTTTTTAATTTTTTTTTAGTTGTAGATGGACCCAAAATCTTTATTTTCTTTCTTTATTTTTATGTGGTGCTGAGGCTCGAGCCAAGTGCCCCAAGCGTGTGAGACAAGCGCTACCGCTGAGTCACAGCCCCAGCCCAAGGAGAGGAGTTTGTCTGGACTCCCCCTTCCCTCTCTTCTCTCTTTCCTTCCTCTCTCTCTCTCTTCATCTCCAGCTCTGTGGACAGTGCCTTTAACCTGGCGGGTGGTCAGTAACACTTACTAAGTGAGTAAATAAATGATAATCAAAAGAAACAAAGCAGGAGCTTGCTGCCTGTGGCGGGCCTCCTCTCCGCCTGGTGGTGGTTCCCTGTGTCCCACTAACAGGACAAAGTGTGGCTGACTAAGGTAGAGGGAAGTTCCACCCTTTATGACACAGACTAGAGATTGGACAACTTTTGTCGACGCAGCGGCAAGTAGGAAGAGAACCATGAGGTGTTGGCACATCTGGCCTGATCACCCTTGTGTCCAGGAAACGTCACGTGTCTACCTTGCTGCCCGAAGTGAAGGAGGGCTGTCCAGGACGCAGGCTCACAAAGGGGCCCTCTCTGGCGGGGGAGGTAAGAGGCAGCAGCTGACATTTACCATTGCTCCTTGTTAGGAGATGGATTGTGATTTCTTTGAATAAGGTTATTTTGACTTAGAAACCTAAATCTCTGAATTAGGTAAGTGCTTAGAAAAAACAAAATAGACTTTTTACCCAGGCCACCAGCTAGAGAACGGAAACACAAACTGTGCTTTAAACCAGGAATGAGTCTAGTATCTGAAATTGGACATCCTAACATGAAAAGCACCGTTTATCTTCTGATCCACGATGACCCAGAAGCAAAGTGTTGGGTTATAAGTGCAAAATGCTGGGATCCATCAGTGGAGGTTCTGCCCGAGGAAGGCGGGACGTCCCTCCTGCTGAAATGGTGTCGCTCAGCTTTCATTTGGCTCAGTGCTCCTTTATGTGTCATAGTGTGAAGGAACAGGGCACAGTGTGCAGCTTACGTGCGCTGTGACTTCCACGTGCTCCTTTCTCACTCCCTATTATGAACCGTGGCAACGGCTCAGCGGATTTCCCCACACCTAGAGCTGTCAGGAAACCCGTGGGCTATTGGAGGCCCTCTGAGCATTCCATCAGGAAAATTGTTACCACAACTCCTCAAGAGTGACAGCATCGAGCCTGGTGGTGTCGGGGGTATTCTTTAAGTACAGCCCTCTGACTTCACAGGCAGCCCCTTCCCTGCAAGCCAACTCAAATGCACGCATCATCTCCAGGCAAACTGTGATTGCTTTGAATTACAGCTGCTAGAGAAGCCTCCCTGGCCCCATTCAACCAGATGGCCCCTCAAAGAAATGTGGGAGCTGACAGTGTCACCCAGGCTTTCACTCTCCTGTCCCCAACTGTCTTAGAAGGCCAGATCTCAGCTACGCAGAGAATATCAGTGACGTGCCCCTTCCTCCCAGGGCGAGGGAATGGTAGCTATTCCTGACGGGCACCGAGTTACAGGTTAGGAAGCAGGATAAGAGACTAGGATGATTGCACCTAGTGAAGATCAAGGAAGGGACAATAAAGAGTTGCTAACTGCACAACACAGGGTATGCAGCAACACAGCCTTGTAGGAAAGCCTGGCTGGCATTCCGTCCTGCTGCTCACTAGCTGTCCTTTGGACAACTGTTTTCATCCTCCTGAGCCTCTGTTTGCCCATCCATCAGAAGGCCGAATGAGCTCCCGCCTGCCTTTGCTGTGGGGAGTAGCTGGCACACCTGAGGTGCAGTGCCTCCCAGAGGAGGTGCCAGGGCAGCAGCAGCATTAGCAGCAGTGACAGGAGCAACAACACCCAGGACAAGGAAGGTGGTGCCCCGCTGCTCCCACCGCGAACGCGAATGGAGAAAGGAGACCCTGGCAAATCCTACGCGAGGGTTACTCAGAACACAGGAGGTGACTCCTGAGTGTGGTGGGTGACAAGCTCTGGAGGAGTCTGGGATTCTTCTGTAATGGCCCTTAAAACAGAGACCCCTTTCACCAGGGGGCACTGGCCATGGTGTGGATGGCCTGAAGGCAGCGAGAGATGGCTGGCCTCCTAGGTGCCTCTCTGCACTTTTCTCATATTCAGTAGATAAGTGTCCACGACCTATGACCAGCCGCTGAGAACCTGAAGTTTTAAGTCATATTCAGAATTTCGGAATTTCTCTCTGCACTCAGACTGGAAAACAGCTTGAGCCTGTATAGTAACCACAAAAGGATATTTTACGTAAGAGATCGTTTCCAGGTGAATAGAACTATTTGAAAGAGGCGCCATGGATGGTTGCACACTCCTGAGTCAGGCGTTTTTTGCTTGAGCACTTTGGAGCTTCTGCCTGAGTTGCACAGGTTGCACTGCAGGTACTCCTGGGAGCAACACTGGCCACATGTGTCCCAGCACCCAGCACCCAGCACCCAGCACGCCCGCAGCACACAGCGAGGCCTTCACGTGGGAGAACTGACAGCGACACTCTCCCCTCCCACGAACCATCAGATACAAGTGAAAGCTGGCACACACCTGCCGAGGTGCCATGCTGGCTTCTGGTGAGAAGAGTGACCTCAAAACCATGTTTTATTAAAAGGAAAGCACCAACCGGAATTACAACCCCACTAACCCGAAATTGGCATGCAAGTGTGGCAGATAGGAGAGCAAAATTGCTGAAGATTCTGACGGAAGGAAGGGCGGCCTGACCATGGCACAGGATCCTAAGCCTGGCGACGCTGGGGAGAGAGAAACTCACCACATCACTAAGGAGAAGACAGCAGCAACGTCATGTTTCTAAAACAGGACATGGCATCTTTGTGACCAGGGATCCAGTGTGCCACAGTCTAGCCTTGAGTCAGGAAGATCAGGGCTAATGCTTCTATTCTGAGGAGCAACTGCTTTTGGAAACTCCAAAACTACCTATTATTTTTGACTTTTTTGGTTCATAATTGGAATGGATATTTAGAATTGTGAAAAAATTTAGTGAGAATCTAGATCACTCTATTATTTTTAGTTTCAAAATAACTTCTTCTGATTATATTGTACATGGAAGAGGCATTAAACAAAGGGGATAAAGAGAAAAACACAATCTCTACTGACCACCCTCCCCAGAAGCAACCACAGCTGCCATGTGATTACATCTCCCAAACACACATCTTAATGCACAGTGAAGACTACACTATATATGTTTTTATACCTTGTTTTTTTAAACTTAATTTTGTATTGTGATGATTTTATCATGTCCTTAAATAGTCTCCACTCATTTAAATAGCAACATAATATTCCATCATAGGAATAAAATATAATTTTATTTATAAATCAAATTCTGTCATTTTCATATAGGTGGACATTTAACATTTTTTCACTATTAAAAACAGATTCAAAATATCTCAGTACTTGAGTCTCTTTCCATTTTTATTTCCTTGATTTTCATACCTAGAATTAGAGTGATTCAGTAAAGTTTGTGAATGTTTTGCCATCTAATTGGCATACAAATTTCTGTTTTACAAATTAGGATTGAGCCCAAAGAAGACTGGGATTTTCAGGAAGTCATAGTTCTAGGGCTAGGAGTGTCCCCTGCAGCCTGCTCCCATTCCCAAGCTCAGAGCATGCTGTACCCCTGGGGAGCCTCCACACGTGTCAGGAAGCAAGAAGCTGTGAGAACCAAAGTATGCCACATTCTTCTTCCCAGAAAACCTACTGTGCAGGAGTTATGAGGCACTCTCAGATATTGAGTGTGCTAGTGTGTGTGTGTGTGTGTGTGTGTGTGTGTGTGTGTGTGAATACAAATCAAAATCATTCGGTGACCTGGGTCAAAGAGACATTCTCTGGGGCAGCTGAGTGTTTACCCTGATGTCGAAGCAAAATGTAATTTCTGGCAATTAAAGTAACAAACGCCCAGTTCTCTTTCTTGTATTTTTGGTTACTTCTATTTAGAGAATTGTGTGTGAAGCTGGGGTCAGCTTACTTTGGTTGAGGGGGTAGTATCTTCCCAGCTGATTAAGGTAGGGATAACTGCAATCCTCTGATGCTGGCTACAACTTTGAGACATTAAAGAAGCACTTTGTAAATTTTAAGTATGTACCAAAAGGCAAATGGCCTTGTTCTAAAATGATAACTGTGGCTTAATAAAGCGTAGAAGCTGAGAGCTTCCTGGGATCATAATGAAAAATACCTCTATGTTTGGAAGATAATTTTGCAATTTGCATACTTATTGGGGCCCTGGCTGAGGAGAAGACCAAGGGCAAATACAACCTCGCTTGGGGCAGATCCATTATCTTTGCATGACAGGTTGATAGACTTCTTATTTATTTTGAAATAAAAATGACACCTTGGTAGTCTGTGGTGGCTACCCAACCCCTCCTCGTTGTCATGGGGAAGCTGCTTTCCCACACTTGGGGTGTCTCAGAGCAGGGCTAACCCTCTGGGCTGGCTGTGGTCCATGTTCAACAAGGAACTCAAAACCCAAGGGCTCAGCTCCCCCAGGAGGGCAGAGTCCTTCCTCAGTCTGCATCTCTCTTCTCCTTTTGTCACTCTTTGTGCACACGGATTGCCCGTCACTGCCAGAGGGCTGCAGCTCCCCGCTCGGCTTCACTCCCTCTCCTGACAAGTTGGGGGAGAGTCATTCTTGCCCAGACCAATCTGCATTTGATAAGAGCAGTGATTGTGCTTTTATTGATATACCCTTGGGAGCAGACAAGATCCTTTCTGTAGGGCCGAAGACTGTGTGATCTTAGGCAAGTTGTTGGTTTAACTTCTCTGAACTTCAGTCTTTTCCTTTGTGAAATGGGAACAGTAATAATGACTCACTGAAGCTGAGATACACTGCCCAATGCACAGCTGGTGGCTGCCAGCCATCCTCCGCTCTAGGCATCCTGGCTGTTCCTGCGTGGAACCCCTCCTGCGGGCATTTTCCTCTTATCTTCACTACTGGATTCAGCCTTCTTTATCGTTCTCAAAAATTCTTTCCAGTCAACACTGCATTATAATGACTGCTGTGTCAACCATATGACTTATCACTGAATGGATTCTTAATGTAGTCACCAATATGTTCTACTTTGCTTTAAAAATTATGGTTGAACCTGCATTTTTGATATTTAAAACATCCAAACCAAATTAAACCAACCATCTTATGTTTCACCAAAAAGCAAGTCTGGGGTTGGGTGTGGCTCAGCCTACCATGTGTGAGGTCTGGGTTCCATCCCTACCACTAAAAAAAGAGGAAAGAAAAAAAAAAAACAGATTTAATCATTTCTTAGATAGAGGTAAAATTGCCTAGCTTCTATAGTTTATTTGATGAATTGACATTTAGGAGTGATGTTATCAAGTAATATGAGATTTCTTGATAGATACAGGCTACAAATGAAAAGGAATGGAAGAATGAGAGGAGAAATACAAAGAAAGGTTTAAGTGGTTAAAAACAAAAAGTAGGAACTGGAGCCAACCTGTAGGTCAGAGGCGAGCTTAGAGTCAGCTTCAGATGCATGGAATGTGCACGTTGAACAGTGACTAGTGACTGTTGGGAACAGAGGTCGGGCACACAGGAGTCTCTCCACCAAAGGGTGTTTTACTGTTTTCCAGGTCACAGGTGCCAGAAGCATACTTAGAACTCAAGGCGAGGGCACCTGAGGCAGAGGGTCCTAGGGTGCGGTAGAGGAAGGCATCCTTGAGCGAGGCGGAGGGCAGTGCGGTGCCCACGGGAGCAGAGGGTTCTGGGTGGTTACGGAAACCCGGGGTCACCGCCTGGTGGAGTTGAGAGCTCAGGCACAGGACCCTTCTCTGAAGGCTTCCACAGGGAAGTGTCCTTCTTCATTAGCAGTCTCAGCTGGCCATGTGCCCCCTCCCTCTCCCCAGGACAACGGCCTTCTTTCCTGTGGTGGGCTGAATAGGAGTCCCCTTCCTCCAGAATTCCTCGAGTAAGTCCTAACTCCCATCCCTCAACTGTGGCTGTATTGGGAGACAGATTGATAAACAAGGTCATTAAGACAAAAGGGAGCTGAGGGATGGGCCCTTCAGAAAGAGGTGAGGACACAGAACTCAGACCGAGGGACAGCCATTCGAGGACACAGAAGGAAGGTGGCCATCTGCAAGCGGGGGAGCGGTCTCAGAGGAAGCCACCCCTGCTGGCACCTTGCCCTTGGACTTCCGGAACTGATGTTGCTGAAGCTGCCCAGTCTGCCGTGCTCTACCCTGCCAGCCCTCTCTCACACCCCCAAGGCCCGCCGGCTGCCCTACCGACCCAGCTGCCGGACAGCATGTGGCTTCTGAGTCCTTGTCAGCTCCTTCCAGCACATCTAGCATGCCCCTTTGCCACACCCTCCTGTTAATTCCTGGTCTGAGATCATCAAACCTGGAGATCATGAGATAATTCCTCTGCCACAGGAGCACAGCACACAGCATCCGAAGTGGGGCCAAATCCAAGTTCCCAACACCTTCCACTGTTCCCGGCCAGTCACCACTGTGTCCAGCCCTGTGGCCATCCCACACCTGCATGGCTCATCAGGAGGCACCAATTGCACCCCTGCTCTTCTGCTCAACAGTTGGCCCTACTCTTTACTTCATTTGGAAAATCGCAAATACATGCCCCTGCAGCCCACCAGCACCACACTATCTCTGGCTGAGGAAGGGGCTTCCTCCCCTCTTTAGACTAAGTTCCTGAACACAGAGGTGGATCCAGCCGTTGGGTGTAGCTCAGTGGAAGAGTGCCTGCCTTGGTGCTCAAGGCCCTGGGTTACATCGCAGCACCGAAAAAAAATGTTCAATTCACGTGCTGTGGTTGACTTCATCATAACTCAGGGTGGAACGCAGTATATCCCAGTCACCACAGTTTTTATTAATAAAAGTCCAGCTGGGATTAACCTTTCATTCAAATCAATGCTGCTTCCCAGTTTGAACTTTTCATCACAGAGCACCTACAAAAACTGATAATTAATAACAAAATTAGGACTATATCTACCCTCTGTCCTTCTGAGTTTCAGAAGAAAGAAGAAACGAGTGCACGTGCTATTGTACCACATTAGCTGTAGGTCAGGCAGCTCTCACCCCAATGTCAACTCCGTTTGCAGCTGGTGCAGTCAGGGCAGTAACTTTCAAACTTCCAGGCTGTAAGTCAGTCACATTTTAGGCTAGAATATTATGACCACAACCTCCCGCACTCTGTACAAGTCCAGAGAGGAAAAAAGCCACAGATATCTATTTTCAGTGTAGTGGACCAGTATCCCCCTATAGGATGCTTCCATCCTATAGGGTGATGTGGAGCCCGACCGCCTGTCCTGCTAAGGGACGGCTAGAGCTCACCTTTGAAATGGACTTTTGGACTTTTTTGGTAAAGATGGCCTTCCCTCTTGTTCTATTGAAAACTGCAGCATCGTCTTAGATATAGTTATAATGATAAGAAAGTATAGCGAGGCCTCATGGAAGTCATGTTTTAGATTAGTTGTGGTCATTCAGGTTTGTTTGTTTTTAAAATTAAAATAGAGGTTTAAGGGGCTGGCCATGTGCCCTGGAATGTGCACGTTGAACAGTGACTAGTGACTTAGCGGTGGAGCACTCGCCTAGCACATGTGAGGCTCTGGGTTAGATACTCAGCACCACATAAAAGTAAATTAATAAAATAAAGATAATAAAATAAAATAGGGGTCTAAGACAGAATCCATTCAGTATCTTAGCAAGTGCCCATTCTGATTCCCGTAGGCTGTTCCAACATCCTGCTATGGACCTTGACTTGCAGTCACACAAAGGGCAAAGCCACCACAGAAAACACTTAAGGTCAAGTTCAAAGACAGTGCACAAGAATGTTAAAACAACCAATTTATGAACTTGATGTCAAAGGAACAAGTACTGTGTTCAGTTGGGAGGCTATGGGATCAATACTGGAGAAAGTAACTACAATAATTTTAATGGAAATATTATTAGTGACAATAATAAAAGGTTGGGTCTCATTTAAATCATTTTCACATGTACTATTGCTGTAGAAAATTGCTTTAGGGAGAGAGTGGGTTGGTTTTGAAGGGAGTGGTAATGTCTAGAATATACAAGGAACTCAACAGCAAACAACAACAAACAAAACATCAAAAAACCCAAATAATTTCAGTTAAAAATGGCCAAGAGACCTACAGAATGTTTCTCAAAAGAAGACTATGTGGAAAAATACTCAGCATCACCAATATTCAGGGAAATGCGAATCACAGCCACAAGGAGAGATCGCCTTACTCCAGTCAGAAAGCCCGTCAACAAAGACAAAAACGAGCCTGGAAGGGTCTGGGGAGAGGGAGCTGGCACACTGTTGGTGGGAAGGAAATCAGTGCTACCACCATGAAAAATAGTGTGGAAGTTCCCTCAAAAATTAAAAATAGAGCCACAATGTGAGCTAGCAAATCCACAACTGGGTGGCCTAAGGAAATCAGAGACATCTGCACTCCCACATTCATTACCGTACTGTTTACTTCCAAGAAATGAGATCAACCAAGTATCCATCAACTGATGAGTAGATCAGGAAAATGTGGCCCATAAACACAGTGGAGTACTGTTCAGCCATAAAAGGGTTCTCCTGTCATTTGTGACGACGTAAGTGGGACTGGAGGACATTAGGTTAAGTGAAATAAGTCAGGCACAGAAAGATAGATACTCTATGATCTCAGCCATATATGGGATCTCAGGATCGATCTCATAGAAGTTAAAGAGTAGAGTAGTGATTCCCAGAGGCTGGGGACAGCAGGGAGGGCAGGGAAGACGACGGGTCAACAGGAGCTGAGTGATAGCTGGATAGAATGAAGAAGGGCTGGAGTGAGTTCCATGGCACAGTAAGGTGACTATGCAGTTGACGCACTGTGTATTTCAAACACGCTAGAAGGGAAGACTTTGGATGTTCTTACCACAAAGAAGTGACAAACACTTGAGGAGTAGATGTCCTTGACCTGATTTGAACGTTACACAGTCTCTACATGTCCCTACCATCACATGGCACCCAGAAAGATCTACAATCATGTGGGGTAATTAAAAAGTGAATATTTAAAAACTAAACAAAGAGGAGTGTCTTGAAAAATTTAAACTTTGGAGTTTTGAGTGCAATTCTGACAATGTATTAAGTAAACCTAGCTCTTGATTTTATGGCAAACTTTGTCATTTATAACCTTTTTTCTGTTTTAGAAAAATCATAGCTTTTCCGTATAATCGTGATCAAAACGGTACAATTTGCCCTTAAATTACATTTAAACGCATCATATCTGTTCACTTTCTCTAGGTTTATAAATTTTAATATGAATGCTGTTGACTTAAGAAGATTCACAAGTAGAAGGAGGTAGAAGAAACTTTTCATCTGTAAACTAACACTCTGATATTCACTTGTGTCTCTAACAATGCCAGGGCGTGTGCCAACTTGGGAGCCCTCAGAAGGATGGGCAGACCAGCACTACTCATGGCTGTGTGAGCTGCAGGCCTCTGGCACTTCTGAGTCAGTGGAGTGGGTCTCTGAAAAACGGACAGGATTTTCACGTCTCATCAACAACTGTAAAAAGGCCTTGTTGAATACAGGAAATAAAAACTCCTATAAGTAGTCATAAAGCCTAGTCATAATAACGGCCAGCACAATCCCTGGGTTGCCTCCTTTAAGAAGGGCAGGCTTTGGAATGGACAGAGCGTCATGCTTTGTAAGCTAAGGGGAACAACTGATGGCAGGGACCGTCAGGCCAGGGAGTGCTCACTGTTACCCGCATTGTCACGTTGACACACACCCTGCTCAGGAGGAGCTGGGATTTCAATTTTTGGAAAAAGCTTAGAAATCTTTAACATGAATCTGATTTTCTCATGTTTCATCTCTATTTTAGAGTTCAAATTTAAGTTCAGTTTAAAGAACATGGTTGACTAGTCTTGTTACAAAACAATAAGAAAAGAAAAAATATTGTGTCAGATCCGGATTTTTGTCAGCTTTTTGTACCCCTTCAGTCAGACACCAGATAATAATACGTAGACTATGCTTAACCCAAAATGGAATATTTTACAGTGACATGCTTGGGAAACCTATCCCCTACCAGCACAGATGGCATAAAAATGCTTAGTGATTCTTTTTTTCAGACTTCATGTCATGCTGTGGGAAGATATGGCTGAAATAAATACATTTTATTTTGCTTTGTGACATTTTTCCATATGATTTAATTATAGTGGAGGGCACATAAGAGAGCTTTGCTATTAAGTGGGATCCATTATATGCTTAAGAGCAAATTCAAATCTTTTTTTGAGCACATTTTTAGAAAATAAATTGTGCACGCCATGTAAATAATATGACATTTGGTTGCAGTCAATTTGGTTTATGTGTTTTGCCCAAAGGAACAGGTGATTCAAAGTTTAATCTGCCCCTCGTCTGCTTATTCTTAATAACTTGGCACAGTAAGCAGTTCTTGGGATACCAATATACCAATTAACAAAATAATTCTTTCTCTACTGTTGAAATAAAGGGTTGATTCTAATCTACATTTTTTGTTGTGCAAATGGAACAACACAACAGTCAAAGAGGACGGCAGGGGGAGAAGACAGAGTCACTGTTGCCCTTGCAGATGGGGAGGAAATGAGCACAAAACCCTCTTCATGTGCGGGGTGCAGAGCGGCGCTGCCCCGGGCTGCTCCAGAGGCCGTGGCCAAGGCGCTGGAGTGTCTGGGTTACTCAAAACAAGGCATCTGTCCTACATTTCTATTTTGATGGAACCAAGGGAGCTCATCAGCAAAGCCAGTGAAAATTTCAAATAAGAAAAATTGTGTTGTATTTGAGTAATAAAGTTTTTTTTTTTTTCAATACATTCTGGATTGAACCAAGTTTGTACAAAAAAAAAAAAAAAAAAAAAAAAAGCTAACAGGCTGCAGCTGCAGATGCCGTCCATTCATTCTCGACTTGTCTCACCTCCTCCATCCTAAATCAAACTGCCCAGGCCTTGCTTGCCCGTTACAGTGATCTTAAAGTGGTGTGTCTCCCCAGCCTTCTCTTTCTGCCACCTCAGTCCCTCCAGTGATCTCCTTGAAGGCTGGACCAAGTCATGAAGGCTTGGATTTTTCTTTTCTTTTTTTTTTGTGGGTACCAGGGTTTGGAGTCGATTAGTGCCTTGCTTTTGCTGAGGCTGGCTTTGAGCTCTCGATCCTCTTGCCTCAGCCTCCCATGTGCACTACTGTGCCCAGAGAAGGCTTGAATTTTGACACCCTTGTTGATCACCCAGGCTGGGCCTGCTCCCCTCCTGGCTGCTTTTGCTCCCATAATGGCACTTATTGCAAGGGTGCAGATTTTTTAAATGGATCTGTTTCCCAGGAGAAAGCAGCCTCTTTGAGGGTGGGGCTTTGCCCTCTTAGGGTGTACTCCCCAGACCCGTTCATCTGGCAACCACAGGTACAGCGGGTGGCTGTGTGTGAGTGCTTGGGCTCAGCCTCCCTCCTGTGCCTCCTGGGGCCACTCTGCTCCTCCCCTCCCAGAGCCCCATCCGCCCCTGCTCACACTGGGCCCCTAGGACACTAGTCAGCACTCTGGATGGCGCCTCCCTGTGGTGGTTTCTAGGCTGTGCTGTTTCTGAGCCTGGACTCTGTCTAATGTGCATTTCTAAAATAGTGACCCTTTCAGGGCTCTTCTTGCACAGACCTTTTATAGGCTTCTGTCTGATCTTTATTTGTGAGAGTGTGGTACTTGTCACACACAGGTTCCCAGGGCAGACTGTCAGCCCCAGCAGATAAAGGTTGGACAAGGTCTCATTTGGTCCTTGCTGCTAACCCTAAATGGCTGCTAGGCTCAACATGTGGCCTGTGGCGTCACACATCATTAAAACTTGCAGTCTCACACCTTTGTCTAGCACCCCAGGTTCTGGGCATGCTAACATAGGTGCCCTGGGTGCCCTGGGCGCACACACAGTAAGTCACCACTGGAGTTCTATGATGCAATAGGGTCAATATCATCAGTCTGCATGGTCCCAGGACCTTTCAAAGGACACACAGCGAACATTAACCACTGGAACTTACAGCTCGGTCTCTGGCTGTAAGCTGTGTTGCCCTGGCTTCACCACTATTTTAAATCAAGTGAGTTGGGCCGGCTTGAGTCTAAAGTTTAAAACCAAGGAACAGTGGGAGAGAGGTGGCAATCCAGCCTCCAGGGTCCTGCGTGACAGTGGGTTCCAAGGGCCCTCAGGGCAGGTCCACTCTCTCACTTACCCACCTCCTAACTCAGGCAGGCAGTGCCCCAGGCTGCCTGCCATCACCCTGGGGCCGGTGGAGCGGATGGGACACGCAGCCAGACAGAGGTGGAGGCAGAGCCCTGGGCAGGCCAAGGAGAGCACGCACATGTTGGCAAGCGCTGGGGACCTGTCTAGCACATGGGAGTGTGGGCAGGGCTGGAATGCCGGCGATTCTGAGCATGTTCTCTTCCTGGATAAAGAGGAAGGGCAGAGAGCCGCAGAACAGGGTATGGACTGAGCAGGCAGCGCCCAGCACGGGGCTTCAGTATTTGGAGGAATCTGAGGAGTGGAAACACACACAGTTCTGTCACCGATCTCTGTCACCTCCCCCCGTCGTCTTCACAAATACTTCACAGCTTTTCTTGTTTTGTTTTGTTTTTAAATGTGGAATTTTGGACATCTTCATAATTATTATAAGAACAGAAAATCTAGAAAAGAAAATCTGAAATCATGTCTAACTAAATGGTTTTTGTTTCTCTGAGAAATGCTGTTCCTTAATTCATGGTAACTTAAAAGATACATCATAATATCTATTTACCTCCAAAATACAACATGAATACAGTTAAAACAATAATACAGATCTATAAATTCTTTTTCCCTGTGAAAATGTCTTTGCAATTATTTATCGACCTCTATTTTACAATAAAAGTTATTACAAACACCAAAGGGAATTCAGGCTGAAGGTCTAAATCTATTTTGGTATAAACTCTCTAATAAATTCTGATATGCTACCAGAAATGTTTTTGAACTGCTCACAGACCATTCCTAAATTTGTAAAATACAAAGTTTGATAAAAGAAAAAAGTATATAAATATGGATAATAATATTTTATACTATTAAAAGCCTCAGCATTTAAATCTAGACTACAAGTGGAGCTAAAGAAGAAGGCAGGTGAGTTGCATGGGCATGTGGACCTGGTTGATATCCCCAGGGGGGAGCTGCTGGCCTGCATTGGTCTGCACACCTAGGATGGATACAATTATTTGAAAAGGAGGAGGCCAGGCCTGATTTCCTCTAGTTCCTCCCCTAGTCATGATGCCCTCCCACCTGCAGCCCTTGCCAAAGGAATTCCATTAGCAGTGTGAACCAGGCTCTGCAGTTAATCTTTCTGTGTGGTCTCTGGGGAGACCCTGGGCAGCTCTGTCTCCCTGCACTGTGCAGCCTTTACTGTGGGGTTACTGAGTCTCTACAGTTGGCTTCTGTCTTCGTCACTTTGCCTGTATTCCCAGTACTGGGGCTAAGGACTGTCCTGCCCTGTTTGTTGGGCCTTGGTGCAGGAGGCTGGCGTCAGTGTGCCTGCCCTGGCCGTGGTCCCACCACACTGTTCTCAGCCTGGATCGCATATGACGTGGCCTGGGAAGCTTTTTAAAACATGCCTTTGCCCTGTCTGAGCTCCAGGCTGCACACCTGAATCTCCGCTGGACTGGGAAGTGGGAGAAACTTCCTCACTGACGGCAAGAACTAGGGTCTTCCTCAGGCTGGCATTGGCCACTCTGGTAATCTGTACCAGACAATTCCCAGGCTATTTGCTCATGGGATCGGACAGCAGGAGAGGAAGAAGTTGGCAGAAACCAAATAGAGTTAAAGGGCTGTGTTGAGAATACATGTGACTCAGATTATTTGGTGGCATTTGAGGGGATTGGGGTTATTGCACAACAAGTGGGAATAGAAATTGGCATCAGAACTTTTAAAACATCCCATGTGATTTCAACAAGTAGCCAAGACTGAAAACTACTATCCTACCAGGCCTGACTGGTCCTGGAGCCATGTTGATAATGACAGCTGATTTCTAATGCCACCTGCAGCTTCTGCCTGACTGTCCCCTGCCTTCAACAGGATGGTCCTCTTTGTAGGTCACCACCTGCCAAGATTTGGCTCTCTGGACCCTCCTGGCTGGGGTGAGCCCAGCAGCTGGCTGATAGCTCCCAGCTTTCCCTCCAGCTGAGCACAGGCTGTGGAGGCCCAGTGGCCCCACACCCAAGGCTGCCTGACAGATGTTTACTGCCAGTGCAATTTTGCACTTCTCCTGGTGGGTTGTCTTTGACCCTTCCCTCCAAGGGCTCTCTGCCAGGTGCATATCTAGTCTGTTGCATTCAAAATATCTAAACGTCAAATTTCATGCAATACCATTAGAGGAGATATTGCTATTACAGCCAAACTAAATGCATCTCTACAATTTTAATCCCTTTCTGAATTCCATACAAATAGAACCTTGATTTTGAGAGGTCCATGCAGCCCTTGGTAACCGCTATTGGGCGCTGAACAGCCCAAGCCATTAGTCCATGGAGCTATGGAACACATTCACTCCCATCCTGTGTCAGAATGAAGATGTGGGTGGTGCCAAACAATCCTTTAAATTTCTGGGGGAGGCGGGTTAGGGGGTCAAGATTAATATGTAACAAAATAAAGCGTGCATATTCTATACTTAAGAATGCATTGTGCGGGTGTATTCACAAGTCTACAAAACACACACACAAATATTGTATATAATACTCAAATCCTTAAAGTAATCCAAAAGTCAAAGGAGAACTTGCTACGAATATGTATAGAGCTACAGGGAGAAGTCCATTTAGTCTTTAAATAAATGACCTATCTCAATGTCCCAATATGTTCTGTAAGGAATCGCAGTAAGTGAAAAAAACAAAACCACAAAACCAAAAGCAAGAAACAACACAACCACATCATGAAAGCTGAAAACCAAATGATCACAAATAAGACTTTTATGAAAAAGAATGCTAATATGTCGTTTGTGAGGGGGAATTAAAAGATTAGCTTGTTGATGGAGGAGATTCCAACTCAAGAGCAAGACCAATAAAGTAAAGTAAGAAGCAAATTCTGGAGGACCTTGAATTCCAGGTAATGGAATTTCATGCAGACCCAAAAGGCAGCAGGTGGTAGTGACTGTATGACTTGGAAGACAAGAGAGCAGCACCCTGTCTGCTGGAGCAGTAGCATGTCTGAAGGCAGGTGAGAATTCCCATCTGGCCTCCTCCCGTTATCTTGGGCTGGCCAGAGCCCTTGGCTTTGGTTGCCTTATCTCCACATCAGGTGCATGTGAGTGAGTAAGGTAGTATTCAGAAAGCTGCCAGCAGAATGCCCCTGGCATTAAGTGCTTAATATGGTAGCTGAGGAGGGAAGAAAAAAAATAGGGAGTGTAGTGAGAATTTCTCTAAGAAGACAAAGGTTTGTTCCTTTGAGCATGTAGTGGGGAATTACGCTGAGCACACAGATTCTTCTCAGCAAGTTTCAGGTTCAGTAATTCTGAATTGGGGTTGGAAAATTGAGTTGTGGGGGCAAAATAACTGTTTAACTTAATTACTAAAATGCCTAACTTTCCTATCATGATGTCAATATTGTGCACATTGCAATTCAAGCTTCTACAAAACAGCTATTTTGTTAAAATTTAGTACAAAAGCTTTGCCATTTATTAATTCATCAATATATTTTAGTGAGTAGAGTACATGAAAAGGGGAAAAGTAATTATTCACCTACAGGTCAAAACCTCTATTATTTTAAGTCTTGATGACGTGTGTGAAGCTCTGCGTGAATATGAATACAGATGTGCTGCGTTCACTCTGTGGTAAATTAAATATCCTGGATATTAGGCTCACTTGAAGAGACCTTGAGGTACAGACAGGATGCAGAACAGGGAACATTATTATTTAGTCTCTGGTGACAGCTTTGAAGTAGATGAATTTTCATTCCTCACATATATTTTCATGATAATTTTCTGATTGTTAAAATGGCTGTAGAATCTTGAATAAGTTTCCTGGAAGCATGAATTTGGTCAAAATGGGAAATCTCATGAAACTCCAGTGTTCCCAAAATACAAGAGATGACAATGAGTCCTGTCTTGGACCTGACAGAGGGCAGATGCATGCAGAGTAGTTTCTTCGATTTGGGTCTCTTAATCTGTTACTGTTCTTGGCTGTGTAGAAAATTAATTGAAATAAAACATAATCAAGGATATGGGAGAGCCAAAGCCACGGCCTGCAGGAGGAAGCCAGGCTCCATCTGAGAAGGGCAGCAAGGGCTGCCTGTCTTCATGGAGGCAGGAGAGGAAGCCCCAGAGACGGGAACACAGACGTGGCCACCAGAAGGCAGAGGGGAAGGTCTCATAGTCCCATGAAAACTCAGGATTGCTGTTTCTGGAACAATACAAACAATACAATTTCTTCAAAATACAAACAGAAAACAATGTGCTGGACGGAGTCATCCCCGAGAACACCTCTGTGGAAGTGACCCCAGAGGACACAAAACACTTGCAGTTTGCAGAAGAATCTAGGAAAGATGAGTAACTTAATCAATGGAAAGGCAAATAAGAAAATATAGGGAGAAAATCCACAGAATACTTGTCACCCTAAATACCCAATGTGGTGGCTGAGGGAGGGACGAAAAATCAGGGTCTAGATCCTGGCCAGAAATCCCTAAGTGGGACTCAGTCTAGAGGTCTTTTCATGATACAGTCATTATTAGTTTTTTTTTTTTTTTAAATGTAGAAATACAATTATAATAAGGATAGAATGAGAATAAATTGGAGTACATTCATGTCTTTTAGCTAAAAATAATGACATTTAAACCCCCAATGGAATGTTGGTGTGATGGACAGTTACCTCCCTTGAAATGTGCCATGATGTGAGCCTCAGGAGGGCACCATGCAGTGCTAAAGGCTGGGCTTGGACAAGTTCACTAAGCTGCAGTTCAAGCAGTTTATTTGCAATGGAATGTTCTGCCTCCAGGCAATGAGATGGGTCTCTCCAGGAGGGACCTGGGTGGGGCTTCTCTTGGAGACTCCCAGCCCACCTCAGCAGCACGTCAGGTAATTGCCTTGCTCTGCTGTGATTGCAGAATGGGTTTGTAACAGAGGTGTGCAAAGTCAGGACCGCGCTGTGGTCAGCTGCCAGGGCTCCCACCACAGACCCGGGTCCACTGCAGTGTGAGGAGGTAGTTGCCCGAAGCATCCCGTCTGCAACATTATCATCTAATAATGCCTAATTCAAGATTGCGTGTTGAAGCCATCTCGGGAGAGTGATGCAGAGAAGGAATGGAATCCAGGGGTTACATTTGCTCTTACCTCTCCTCATTCAAAAATGGTTTAAAGCACACATTTTAAGAAGTTGCCATTGCCAGGAATTTAATTCTGAATAACACATCAGCTTGCTGTACCTCTCAATGATACACATCGGCTGTAATTTATATTCTCGACTTCTCTTTCCCAGGTTTTATTGCTCTTGGCTATTTGCATAAAAATGGAATCTTTGATCTTTAAGGGTTCATCAGCTCAAATAGCTCTTCCCCATCCCAAGGCACGAGTAATGAAGAGTGAAAGGAGCTTAGTGGTTGGTTCAACCAGGTCGGCACTGGCAGTTACTAAAACCCTCTCTCTGCCTCCATCTCCGGGGGCTGCTTTTACTTGGATCCTCCACTCAAGTCCATGCCAGTGAGTCCCCAGCCTGAGCAGGAACTGAGGTGGCCGCTCCCTGTGGGAGCAGGTCTCGACAGCAGCCTCACCTCAGGACAGGCGCAGCTGGCCTGGGCGAAGGTCCAGCTCGGCTTCTGCACCTTCCAGTAAGTGTGGAGGGTTTCTCAGCCTCTCAGAACCGGCTTCCTGGGGAAGTGGTCCTACCTCACTGGGGTGTGGTGGGAGCAAAGGAGATGTCACTCTGGGGTTCTGTGGGAATGGGCAAGAGTTTTGTTTTCTAGACCTTTCCAGGAACTCCCGTCATGTCCGCGGATTCGTGGATCCCAACAGTATCGAGGCCAAAGTGCATCAATTTGGAAATATTCACAAGCTATCAACTAAGGATTAATTCTGCCCGTTGGTTCCTTGTCCAGTGACAATTTCCAAAGAGCTATTTGACACTCAGGAAGGGCTGATGGAACAAAACTGTTGGTGACTCAAGCTGTGAGGAGAGACCATCAGGAAGCGGGGGTCCTCTAGGCCGAGTGCTGGGCTTTTCTTTAATGGACTACTGGTGTCTTGGAGTAAAAAGGTCTAAAACTGGTGAGTGTCCTTTCTATTCTGAGAGGCAACTGTGTTCTAAAACTACGGCAAACTCTCCTCATCTAGTCTGAGGACAGGCTGGAGAGCACGGAGGGAGGGGAGCCCTGTATCCCGCAGCCACCCCACTTCACCCGGGCAGCATCCTGGTAGCCACTCTCCTCAGGGCTGGGTGCAGCCGCGGATCAGGCCTGTTTCCTGCCAAGAGGGCTCACCTTCTAGGGGGAGGGGATCACCAGGTAAGCCCCAGGGTGCAATGAAGTGGAGAGGTGGCAGGAGCCCGTGGGCATAGGCAGAGCTAGCACCCATAGGAGAGGCATGGCCTGGGAAGGCTTGGTGGAGCAGGTGACCTCAGACGGATCCTGGAAGCTGGGGAGGGGAGGGCACCCTGGGCTGGCAGGGCAGAGCCGGCAAAGTCACAGAGACGTTGGTGTCACAGTGTTATAGAGCTAAGGCTGTGGTTTCCTGAGTGTAGGTGCTACTTGGCGTGGGAGAGAGGACAGAGAGCATTCAGTGTGGGCAGCTGAGAACTCTGGGCTTCTCTACAGGTGGGAGTTGGCGATTCTAAGTGGAAGTGAAGCGCGATGGTGTGACAGGACCATCTTCCACCATCCTCTGGACACCCACGGCCAGGCGTGTGTGGGATCTGTGTATATGGCCATCCTCTAGCCAAGGGGACTGCACACGAGGGCACGCCAAGGACCTCGGCAAAGGGGCACTCCTTGAACCACCTGCAGGGATTTTATGTGATCACAGTGGGCCTTGAGGTGGAAGAGGGGGCAAAGAGAAGAAGAGTTAGAGAAGCAGAGGAAGAAAGTCGGGAAGATGCGCCAACGCCTCCTTGGAAGATGGAGGAAGGACTGTGAGGCAAGGAACAGGGCTGGAAGAGGCCAGGTATGAATTTCCTCCCAGGGCTCCAAAACGGAGCTCACTTCTGCAGACCCCTTGATTATGATGCCTGTGTGGGACTGCTGACCTACAAAGCTGGAAGATCATCAGTCTGAGTTGTTTTAGGCCACTGATTGTGCAAATTTGTTACAGCAGCAATAGAAAAGTCATACAAATAGTTGGGAAGAGGACTGAGATGGAGGGAGCCTGGTCCACAGGAGAGAGCTTCTCAACCTGAACCAGGCCGTCACAGCAGGAGGGAAAGTGCCTGGACCAGGAGGTGGCAGGAGACTTAGTGGGCTGGAGTGCTGGTTCAGGGAAGGGAGAAGGGGCCTACCATGGCTGCGGGGCTCCTGCAGTGCCCACATGGGACAAGGAGGTGACACGGGAGGAGCTGCAGTTTGGGGAAGGTGTTTAGTTTGAGTTTGGGGTACCTGTGAGACTTCTAGGAAGAGAGAAATTCAATGGCTTAAGGAAAATTGTGGAACTGAAATTTTGGTCCGTGGCTGGCAGCACCGAGGGAGAGAGGCCGCTGGAGCCCTGATCCAAAGACCAATCAGGGCAGCTCTGAGTCGGACGGAAGGGACATCCCCAGGGGGCTTTTTGCACATGTGCTGACTGTCAGGAGACAGCACTGAAAAGGCACAGTGGGGTCTCTGGGCACCAGGAAGGGTCCCCCGAGGAAACAGTGTATACCTAACTTGAGTCCTGGAGGATGGACTTGGAGACAAGAGGGGAAAGGGCCCTCAAGACCAGGGCAAGCATGGGCAAGGTCTGCAGTTGACACGCACGGCCTATGCGGGGGACTAGAGGCAGCAGGAGGAGCTGGAGACGGGGCTAGGAGGCCAGGGGGTGGGAGCACGGGACACAGCTTTAGCCACAGGGATCCAACAGAACAGGGCAGTCAGCGTTTCAGAAACACGCCTGCGATTTAGAGGCACAGATCAGAGATGTTTTTATTGGCTACTGGATGGATTTTTAGGTTGCATGGCCCTAATTGTGACTGGGCACTCAAAGTCTGCAGGGGTGCAGAGGCCAATGTCTCCTAGAGTCCAGGCATCCTCCCCATCTACCCCCCAGATCTCCCCATCTCCCCAGCCTATTGCTGGCCCTGACCTATCCCCATCCCTGGCCTGTCCCTGGCCTCCCTGCTCTGATCCCCATCACCCCCCAGATCTCTCCATCCTGGGCCTGTCCCTAACCTCTCTGCTCTGATCCCCATCTACCCCCCAGTCTCCCCATCAGGCCTCCCTGCTCTGCCTCCTCATCTACCCCCCAGATCTCCCCATCTCCCCAGCCTATTGCTGGCCCTGACCTATCCCCATCCCTGGCCTGTCCCTGGCCTCCCTGCTCTGATCCCCATCACCCCCCAGATCTCTCCAACCTGGGCCTGTCTCTAACCTCTCTGCTCTGATCCCCATCTACCCCCCAGTCTCCCCATCCTGGGCCTGTCCCTAACCTCCCTGCTCTGCCTCCCCATCTACCCCTCAGATCTCTCCATCCTGGGCCTGTCCCTGGCCTCTCTGCTCTGATCCCCATCTACCCCCCAGATCTCCCCATCCTGGCCTGTCCCTGGCCTCCCTGCTCTGATCCCCATCTACCCCCCAGTCTCCCCATCCTGGGCCTGTCCCTAACCTCTCTGCTCTGATCCCCATCTACCCCCCAGATCTCCCCATCCTGGCCTGTCCCTGGCCTCCCTGCTCTGATTCCCATCTACCCCCCAGATCTCCCCATCCTGGCCTGTCCCTGGCCTCCCTGCTCTGATCCCCATCTACCCCCCAGATCTCTCCATCCCTGGCCTGTCCCTAACCTCCCTGCTCTGATCCCCATCTACCCCCCAGTCTCCCCATCCTGGGCCTGTCCCTAACCTCTCTGCTCTGATCCCCATCTACCCCCCAGATCTCCCCATCCTGGCCTGTCCCTGGCCTCCCTGCTCTGATCCCCATCTACCCCCCAGATCTCTCCATCCCTGGCCTGTCCCTAACCTCCCTGCTCTGATCCCCATCTACCCCCCAGTCTCCCCATCCTGGGCCTGTCCCTAACCTCCCTGCTCTGATCCCCATCTACCCCCCAGATCTCTCCATCCTGGGCCTGTCCCTGGCCTCCCTGCTCTGCCTCCCCATCTACCCCCCAGATCTCAGTGATGTCAAAGCGCAGCTCAAGCCAGCCACCTCAGAAAGTGTTTCTGGATCCTCAGGTTGGCATCACCCTCTACCCTGGAAAGGAGTGGGGCCTCCTGAGCACTGGCCTGCCCTGTGGTTCAGGAAAAGGGCACCTCAGGAAAGACGGAAGTGGAAACATCTTTGGGAAGGGGAGACTGAGAGTCCCTACACCACTTTGGACATCCCCTGGAGTTTTTTTAAGCAGGAAACAGGCCCTGTACCAGGAGCCCTGGGAGGCCAGGGGAGGGAGGTGGACAGCAGGAGGCACTATTCAGGGAATGAATTCAATAGCCCAGGTTGAGGGCTATGGGGGTCCATGAGAGCTGGTTCTGCATTATGATTTATTACATATATGCATATATATTCTGTTTTCACATTATTATTATTCTTATTATCATTATTAGAAAAAAATGTGTGCTAGACTCCTCTAGGGTAACTATGTCCAGCAATTCAACTTCCCAAGTCTCAGGGACGGGGGCTTCGGCTGGTTTGCTCAGGTGGCAGGTGCAGCCAGTTGCAGGCAGGACCACAGCACAAGGACCTGCGCACGAGGGACTCTAGAGGCACTCTCAGCACTCCCTCCTGCTGCCCACAGGCTGCTGCTAGCCTTCAGGCTCAACACCTGGAAGTGGCCTCTCCTTGTCACACCGCGGGGTCCTGGGGAAGGGCTGACCACACCACAGGGTCCCTGGAGGGGTGCCTGCCGTCATGCTGTTTCTCTGGCTGTGTCTAGCTGAGCAGCCTGGGCACCTTCAGTTCAGTCTCGGGATCCTTCCTCAACCAGGCCTGGCTGCTGGAGGCACTGCCCCCGGAGTGTCCCCACTGTAGGGCGTCCCAGAGCTGAGCCTGGGACCTCCGCCTGGGGAGGAGACACTAAAAGGCTCTTTTGGTACGCTCTCTTAAACACCCACCTCCTTTGAGACACATCCCGACTGAACTATTCTGCTACAGAGGCCCTGCATCTTGTGACTGTGACCATCACGGGGAATCATTATTTTCCTCTTTCCAAAAGGTTCAGCCCGTGAGCCGGCACTGCTGCTGGGAGCTTGCAGTCTCAGGTGGAATTACTCTATGCATCCTACACGCAGTAGAAATCATTGGTGTCACAAAATAGTTGGTTATCTTCCCAATCATACTTGGTATTCACTTATCAAAGCCTCTTATCCTTTCCCCATGCTGAAGCTAATTGGCTCTCTTTCTTACTTGGTATTTATAGGGTTACTGCTTTTTAAGACAGTGGTTCGCATTTATCTTTATCGACCTCATTGAATTTAATGGGGCCATCTATCCATTTGCCAATTTCATTTGGGATGCTTTCAATTGTCAAGTGACTTGAGATCTAAACCAACAGAACACGCTCCTCCCTGAGAAGTGCCAAGAGTCCACGCAACTACACTGAAAAAAAACGGCCAAACCCATTGTTTGTATCTTAAAAGGTATTACTTAAATTGCCTGCTGAAGAAATCGAAAGACATTTCTGAGAGTAGCATCTTAATGGAAGTACACATAAAATACAGATGTCCCAATCCAAACTCCAGAATCAGGTGGATGAATACAATACCCTGAAAGAGTGTAGCTGGGAGCCCGGGAGCAGTCCCTTTCCCTGGGAGGCACCTTGTCCTTGTAAGGCCTCTCTCAGTTGGAATGTAGGACGGCTAGTATCACAAGGAATAAAACCTCCTTTCCACTCCTTTGTGCTTAAAGGATAAGTTTTAGTCTAAATTTTTTAAAACTAATTAATTTATTTATTCTAATTAATTTATTCTAATGCATTTTAATTCATTGTACAGTTGAACAATGCTGCACAACTTTCATTTCTCTGGTTGTGCCTGATGTAGCGTCACACTGTATGTGCAGCCATACATGCACCTAGGGTAATGGTGTCCATCTCATTTCACCATCTTTCCTGTCCCCATACCTCCTCCCCTCCCCTCCCCTCCTTTGCCCAGTCAAAGTTCCTCCATTTTCCCCATGCCCCCTCCTTATGGGTCAGCATCCACTAATCACAGAGAACATTCAGCCTTTGTTTTTTGGGGATTGGCTTAATTCGCTTAGCATGATAAGTCAACCTTTTCTCACAAAAGGAAGTTTCTACATGACATTTAAATTCTAAATGGAAATTTGTCCACAGATATTGCAAATTGTTTCCATTTTACTTCATCATCCCTAATGATCTCATCAAGAGTATATAATTAGGGTTGGGGTTGTGGCTCAGAGATAGAGTGCATGCCTAGCATGCATGAGGCACCACATAAAGTAAAATAGAGACATTATGTACACCTATATCTAAAAAATAAATATATTTTTTAAAAGGGTATGTAGTTAGTTTGCTAGACGGCAAAGCACTGGCTCTCCCTGGAGCAGCCGAGCACAGTTCATGATGCCCCTTCCCCTGCGCAGCCCGGCCTTGTTAATGGGCTGCATTGAGGAGGAGGAGTGCCCTGGTGTGCAGCTATACCGACAGCCAGGAGCTCTGCTTTCAAGCTATGGCACAAGGGCTACCACGGGACACGTTGGAATAGGAGAGGGAGGCTTTTCTGAATCTCCTCTGTCAGATAATAATGGCTTCAGTGCCTTCCATGTCACTGTGAGCTGCTAGGCAGATGGGGTTGGTGCAGTGTTCCTTGGTGTGTGCCCTCCTGGCAGGAGTAGGATGTGGACCCAGTGATAAGCCAGAGAGGGAAAGTCCAAAACTGACCCCACGATGCCAGCCATATCCACGGCTGCACATCAGGCTCCTCTCTAAAGCCTAGTCCAGGGAGTGCCGACAGAAACAGGCACTTTGGGAATGTCACTGAGGGAGCCCGGCGTGTTCCGGTCGTCAAGGGAGCTGTCACGCTCAACATCCCACACACTTTGGAGGTCCGTGGATATAAGCAGCATTATGTGATCTTAGAACAAATGACGAGTTCAGGGGACACTGCAGCAAAGACCTCCCATGTGAAAGGATTTCAAGAAGTTGTGTGTCTTCCTTTAAATGAAGGCATTAAAACTGGAGAAAAGAATTTTGTTCCATAAATAACCACTTAGTGTCCCCAAATATTATTTCTTTTTCTCATTAATTAGTTAAAGATGGAATAATGGTTGAACACTTCATAATCTTAAATTCACAATATTTTACTTAATTAAAATAGGTAATTTAGAAAAATAATTGGCAATTGCTAAAACCTCTAATGCTGACGAGAACTGAGCTGGAAGCATTCTTTCATCACAAATTGGTACTTAAAATATGAAGTTCTGTGCACAGCTGGGAAGTGCCGTTGTAATTTGGCATTTATGTTCAGTAGCTATCATTAAACCAAACAAACTGAAATTAAAGAGAAAAGAAAAACAGTGGGTTTGGGAGACATACTCAGGGTAAGTTCTTGGGGCTCAAAAGTATAAATATGACTTTCTAGACATTTATTAGGGAGCAGATTGTACTTAACATATCTTCGGGTTTCAAATACATTGATTTCATTTCATTCTTCATTCTAGACATGGAGCTTTGATACTAATTAAGTTCAGTTAAAAATTAAGGGCATGTGAATAATTTCCTTAGGCTAAAGGACAAGTTTTAGTGGGTAAACTCAATCTGTATTTGTGATTTTTTAAAAGCACAGTCACTCATGTGACTGAGTTCATGAATACTGACTTCAACAAAGGTGAAAGAATTGCATCTGGAATAAGCAAACTGTGCTTTTTCCACATTTTCTTATTGAGGACAAATACAGAAATGCCTCTCTGAGATTCCATACAGCACAGCACAGATTCACACTGATTTGCAGGGACACCAGAGAAAAACACACCCTTTGGAGAGCTTATTTGTTTAGTGGGAGGCTGTCTTTTTCAGGCCTGGAACAAAAGTCTGTTGATGAGCCTGAGAACATATGCAGACACCATTATGTGCTGTTGCTGGGGAGGGAGGAGGAGGGCAGGCCATGCTACACTATGGAATTTGCTATCACTTTTCTCCTTGGTAACACATTAAAAAACATAAGTTTTTAAACAACAGTCTAAAGAGCAAGGAATTTAAAAAGAAAAAAAAAAAAAAAAAGAACCCAGTACAACAAATGTTTCATTCTAGTGGAGCACAATGGTGATATTTCGGCTCTACCAAACAAGTCTTTAGAATAAAGGTTCTTTATATTCTTTTGCAAATAAAAGTCCAAAATATTTATCAAATCGTAGCCATGTTAAAGCAAATTGAGCATTTTTCAGTTTTCACGTCTTTTTTTGAAACGTAGAAACTTCAAAAATTCACAATTATTTACTTAAAATTCTTCATAGGAAGTAAAGCAATTTAATATATTTAAATCTTAAGATATTTGCTTTTAAAATCATTGTTTTAAGAGAAGAGCCAAAACTTTTTAAAGCCACAGGGCAGAATACACATTCCAAACCAATAACGATATAATAAAAACCCAGCACAAAAAGAATTCCCTTTGCCCATGATTTTCACTAAATTTATGATTTAAAAATTTTAATTCAGCCAACATTTATTTACCACCTTCTGCATACCATTCACTAGGCAAGGGAATTTTAAGACCATGTATCCAAGATCCCAATAGTTGAAAAGTTCACTCTCATGCAGAAGTGACAAGATATTGTGAGGTGGGCTAGGCTGAAATTACAACGAGGAGAGGAGGAAACGGTTCTTCTGGGTTTTCCTTTTGTGTGAGAGGAGGGTATCTGGAGGAGCTGGACTGATTGCCGAGGAGTCTAGCTGGTGGGGACAGGAGGGATGGACAGGAGGGAAAAACAGGAGGGCCTTCTTGGCAGAGGAGACACAGACATGGAGGTAAAGGATCTCAGGTTCAAGGGGCCAGGGGTAGCCAGGGGAGCAAAGGCCTGAGCAAGAGGGCACAGGGCCCAGAGGGACAGGTCTGCAGAGGGACAGGTCTGCAGAGGGAGACTGGAACCAGATGGAGACGTGACTCAAATGTCCTGCTAAGGACCTAGCAATGGTGGTCACCTGAGCTTTCACCCAGCACTGACCAGACCCCAGAGTGGCATCCCCCGCACAACTCATGTTGACCTGTCAATGCTCACAGCAATCTCTGAGGCAGCTGCATCATCATCTTCTTACAGGCAGAAACGCTGAGGCGCAGACAGAAGGACGTGCCCCTGTTAGAGAGAGGTGCTGACCCTCCACTCCACTGAGGGTGGGCGGGCCTGGAGGGCCAGGGCCTCAAGACATCAATGGTTTGTGGGTTGAAGCCAGAGAGGTGAAGGCCGGCCAACTTCAGGGATTCCCATGAGGAACTGCTACAGGCAGGGAACAGGGCAGGACGGGCTAAGTGACCTGGGGAGTCGCTCGGAGCAAAGGTACAATGGGGAATTTAAACTTGGGCCATCAAGGAAGAACGGGGAGTCCTGGGAGGCAGGAGTCCCAGATGGTGGGTTTGCTAGAGAAGTGGAAGTGAGACTGTTTTCTGGAGGGCCAGAGAAATGAGAAGGCGCAGGCGGGAAGCCCCTGGAGGAGGGAGGAGGCCAGTAGGTCTGCGGGGCTGGGCACCAGGTCTGGCAGGAGCTGAGGGGTGGGAAAGACCAGAGGGCAGAGGCCGAGGGAGGACAGCCAGCTCTGGGCTCATCAGGAGAAAGAGCCTGGGGAGGGTCTGCCTGTGCGAGGACTAGGGAAAGGAAAGGACTCGAGCCCAGGCAGCCAGGAGGCCGCTGTTGCTTAGGAGAGGAGTACGGGATGATGTTTAGTTCAAGGGAGGTGAAACAGTGGGTGAGAGCAGCCTGGGACGTGGCTCAGTCACTCGCCTGGCATACCCACGGCCCTGAGTTTTATCTGCAGCATTAAAATAAAAGACATCAAACGGGGAAACTGAGAAATTGGGGTTTCACAGAAAGCAGGACTGTACAGGGCCGACTGGCTAAGGAGGTGGCCTGAGAAGGGGCTCCCGACCCCTTCCTGAATCAGATCCTGCTGCCTCTGATGCAGGAGGAAGGATGGAAATGCTGGCCAATCGGGTGTGAGGAGGGAGACCAGGGGAACCGGGCCTTTGGGAGGGGGAAGGAAGCCACCAGGGCCTGGCAGAGGCTGGGAACATCTCCTTCCCAGCAGTCGATCAGCAGAGCTTGGCAGTTTTCAACACGACATCAGGGACATTTTTTCCTGCCATAAATTTTTCACAAAACATTCACTTGCTTCTCCAAAAATACAGAGTGTGGATCACCAGTTGGTTGTGCAGCAGCCAGCTGTGGTTTGGTGCCAAATAGAAGTTACCAGTGGCACTGGAATCTCTAATTACAAGGCATACATGGATAAAGTCAATGGTAGAAACTACCTAGAGTTCTGGGTGCGGCATGTTCTCCTTTCTTCATCTTAAACACAGGGAATGTGCAAAACTGAAGCCAGATAGGAAACCAGAGCTGGAAGGCTGATTCCTGCTACACAAAGAAAAGCTGCCTCACGGGACTTTATTTTCCATCTTCTGAGAGTCACCCTATAGTTAAATATCAGGTACGCAGCCACTTGAATCTTAAGAGGAGCTGTGAATTTTGAGTGCTGTTATCCTGTACTTCCACAAAGCAGTGTGCTTTCGAGAGAGGGGCAGGGGCTTAGACACAGCTCTTCAGTCAGAGAAGAAACGTGTTCTATGTGAGACGCTAACCAACCGTGGCCTCATTCGATCTTTACACACTATTACCAAGCTCCAGGAGATAGTTTGCATTGGATCTGCCCCTTCATATATAAAAATTAAATGAATTATGTAATGAAATAAAAATTTTAAAGTGTTCATAAAGCTGATAATGTATACCAGACACCGTTGTGAGTCCAGCAGAAGGGTAAAGATGTTTGACCTGACAACTGCCCTCAGAGGCTGCCTCTAATGGTCACAGCATTCCAAACACTTAGGCTGCCAGTCTGCACCTTTAAAAAAAAAAATCTGGGGGATAACCCCCCCTCACTGTGAAGGTTCTCACGTGTCTGCTCACGGGCTCTAGAAGTAGACACCCTCCATTCTCAAGAGTGAGTTTTCTGCTTGATTCGGGTTTTCAGGGGTACCAACCAAGCAAGGAGTCTCAGCCAGATCTTCACCTTGTGGAAGATGCTGTAGGCATGGAGATAGAAAGGTGCAGAAAGTTCTGGAAGGCAAGTAGCAAGGGTTCAGAAGGTGAGGTTGTCAAGGAAGGTCCTGGAGGGGAGGCAGGCTGCAGCTGGGCCTTGGAGGGCGTCTGGAGATTCAATGGCAGAGAGTGGGGTGCGGCACATGGGTGACGGCTTCCCTTAGGTGGGCAGTGTGAGGCACTTCCAGTGGTGATTGGACCATTGCGCCCGAGCAGAGATTTTGTGTGAGAGAAAAATTTATAGAAGCAAAATTTGAATCATATTATGAAAGGCTTTCACTGAAATGCTAAAGAGTTTTTACTTCTTTCTGAAGGACAGTTGATAACTATTGATGATTATCAGGAAAAAAATGTAGTAAAAGCTGAGATGTGGGAAACTTAGATATCCTAGTGTGGGAGGTAGATGTGGACGTGAGACTGGTTGGTGGAAGTTCAGAGAAAATGACATCATAGGAGCAGGAAGAGCTGCCCCGGGTCACTGCACCTTGGTGGGGAGAGTTCCATTCTTGAAGACTGAAGACATGGGACAGAAGCCTGACCTCTCCAGGTCCCTCTTCACTCTTCTGTGGACTGGGGGTTGGGGAGACCCTGCCCGCTTATGAGATTGCAGTGAGGACTCATAAATGAGGCAAGAGTGAGGAAGACAAATGTGCCATGGTCACCCTATCAAATGCCCTGCTTCCATTTCTGTATATTCAAGAGGCAAGTACACAGACGTGTTCACGTTCAACAACCTTCCCATTGTAATCCTCACGTATCTTCCTTTCATGGGGGTCTTCACAGTTGTGATTCTGCACATGAGGGTGTGCTATCACAGCGTGCTGAGTTCTGTGGTCACAGATAATCTGACTAGGATGCTAAACCTACCGGTGGTGATGGGAGACAAGACACCCTCAAGTGAGTGTTGTGGGAGTTGAGATGGGTAATCTCACCGAAAAGGATGCTCACAGAGAAGTCATTACATTCCTAGGGCTGACAGGTTGGAAGAGGGATGAACGATTCAAAAGCATGGCAAAAACAGAGTTAATCAGTTCCCATATGCCATGGCCTGACCATGTGTAAGGTGGCATAATATTGTCTGCATGTGCAGAGGAATATTGTGAGAATGAATGGGATATTATCCCCAAAACAATTAGAGATGTTTGGACAGAAGCCACTGTGAGAAAAACTCAAGTATATCATTTCTGAAAAGACATTTAAAAAACATGTTAGTTTGTCAGGCAAAATACAAGAACAGATTGGACTTAAAAGATGTTCTCAGATCCCTTGTAGAATGAGGTGGAACACTCTATGTAAACAGAAACCACTCAGAATTACTGCCACGAAAAGCTATCAGAAAGAGGTAAGTGGGAGATAGTCATTTGATTTACCTGTGGTCAAGAAGAGAAGGCCATCTAATAAGTTGGAACAAAACATAACATACAATGTCTGGATTTTCCAGAAAAGAGTAGAGTTCCCTTTCCTTCAGACAATATGGTACACATATGGCAAGTCTCTTGTCTTGATAAACATCTACAGTGAATAACTTTGAGACAGATGGGCATTTCACGACTCTGTCTTATTAATTTCCATGCCATTAGAATGAATGATTCACAATTCAGATGACCAACTTGACTGCTGTGTTTGGAAATCAACAGAAGGCCTCAGGATAAGCGACCAAGGATAAGAATGAACGTGTCCCAGTTGCTATGGTCAAGAAATGGCAGCAAAGGCCAGGTCTCGGGACTCTGAAAATGGAGCCATGGCTATTGGTGACAGGTCCTGGTCATGGGGAGTGCCACACATACAGGTTAGTAAAAGAAAGGAGGAGAAGGGGAGCTTGGGAACGGTGACCTGGTACAAAGGCCCTTGACTTCACAGGCGAGCAGAGTCAGAAGAACTAAATAGAAGGGGAAAGACAGCAGTATAAGGGACAGCAGTCTAGTGTCACTGATATTTACACAACACTGAATTCAACAACTCCAGGGTTTCACCACCAGCAACTCAAGCCACGTTACCACGGAACATTCCCACGTGAAGACGCAGCATGTTGCCCTCTCTCTTCTTTAACTGTAGGGCTCCTCCTCCTCTCCTGTCCCCAGTAGGTGTCAGTGTCTCCCCTGCTAGGCACCCAAGACCAGGCCAGGGACTGGCTGCCTAGGCGAGATCAACAACCAAACTCCCATTCCATTTATCCCAGTCAATTTCTCTCTCCATTCCACACAAACACACCCTGACTCTACTTGGAATCCTACATTTGGAGGATGGATTAACAGGCAAGTCAAGGTAGGATCTCAACCTCAGCACCATTTCCATGAACTCCAAACTCTTCCCTGTGGGGCCATCCTGTGCTCGGCAGGATGATCAGCAGCCCCCCACCCTACTTCTACAGTAACCAACAAAAAATGTCTCCATATGTTGTTGGATGTATTTTGTCAGGGAAGATCATCCCAGTTCAAAAACTAGTGCTCCAGATAGGACAGGAAAAGCTAACAATGATTGCCAATAGTGAGTGCCAGTGCTAGACTAGGGCGAGTATAGAACATCGACTATATAAGTTGATGGAAGATGAACACCCAGCATGGAGACTACACACGGCTGAGATTCGCTCTACAAAAGCAACCGCAAAGGATGCTGTAGTTCTTGGCATCTTGAGAAATACCAATTTTAACTTCCCATATGATTATACATTGTCTCATTCAATCCTCATTACACTGTGAAAATATGTAATTTCTAGTTCATGGATGGGAAGACCAAGGCTTGGAGTGGCCAGAAGATGTGTGTAGGATCTGAGGCTTAGATACACAGAGTTGAGACCGGGTCTTTAGACTTCAGATTCACGGTCCTTTCCAGAGTTGTTCTCAGGGTGGGTTGGGTAGGACCAGTGGCCCCCAAGCCAGAAGTCATTGGGATGTGGCATCAAGAGTAGCAATGTGAAATGTGAGCATCTGTTCCTTCAACTTCAACAGGTGCAGAAGGAACATGGGAAAGAGGTTGGGAGGGGAATCCCAGTGTCTGCACCTGCTCCTGTCTTATCTGAGAGACGCTTTGCAGACCCAGATCTGTTCTTGCTGTTATTGTCCTGAACTCACAAAACCAACAGGGTGCTCAGAGAAGAAGACTGATATTTACTTACAATGTCATCCTCTAAAATTGTTTTCTTTTTTTTTTTTTTTTAGTTCTTTAATAAAAATGTTGGCAAAATTATACATTGATGTTATGTGTTATTACAATAATATATAATATAATACATACATATGTACATGTTTGGGTTTTTGGTGCAGTTTTTTTCCTGCATCGGGGATTCAACCTGGGCCTCGAGCCTGCTAGGTGAGTGCTCTACTGCTGACCTTGGTCCTCAGCCCCATCACGTGTAGTTTTTAAACTGATGGGTCATCAGACTTTAAAAGCACTTCTCTAAAAAGATTCAATCACCAACAATACTAGATCAGGAACACTCGTCAGGTCAAACTCCACAAGTCCCACACTTGCTGGTGGCCTTTCCTCCCCACCTCTCAGAGATCCTCTCAGGATCTCTTTACCCGGGTCCCCCACCCATGGAAGGACCCAGCCCCGCCACTGGCAATGGATTCTTCTCTCTCACTTCCCACCTGCTGACGTTACTCAGCCTGTTCATTTCTCTCCTTCTGTGTCTCAAATTGGATCCCCTCCTGTTGCCTGCACCGGCCCACCCTGGACAGGACCCTTCCCTGCTGTAGAGGTGGCTTCCTAACCTTCCTGTGCCTCCAACTCCTTTCCCACCTCAGCCTGAACTGTCTACTTGACCAGCGGAGAAGCCCCATCACTCCCACTGCTGAAGACCCCTCCATCTGCCCGAAGCTCCAGGAAGACCCCTGGATCTTCTGCCTCTGTGAGCCCAAGGCTGCCTCTCCAGACTCCCCTGGCCCCTCCACTCTGCAGCCTCTGGAAGTCCAGCCAGGGCTGAAGAGCTCTCCTCAGCCTCGGTGTGTTAGCCCACACTGCCCTCTGTCTTTGGGCTCATTTCGGTCTGGCTCAGGATGCAGCACAGGTTTTCTTCCTTAGGTGCCCTGCCTGCTTCCCCACACCTAGAGGCACCTGCAGGCCAACTGGACCGCTGCAGAGTAGCCCCGTGGGTTCTCTCCATCCCTCCTGAGCTCCCCCTAGTGCAGACTTCCTACACAGTCATCTTGCACTTGTCAAACCTAAGCGACCCAAGGACACCTTTCTATTAACTTTGCCTCTAGACTGACTTTAGATTTCACCAGTTAGTTTCCCACTAATGTCCGCTTGCTGCTCTGGGATCTCACCAGGACACTGCATTTGTCACTATACTTCCACAGTTTCCTCTGTTCTAGATGGATTGTTTATTTTTTGTGATCTCGACAGCGCTGGGGTTATGTGTTTATGGTCAGGATACTACAAGGAGCAGTAACCCTTCTCAAAACCTGCATCAGGGCTGTGAGTATGATCATCTATCCCAAGGACAGCCCTATTTGGTCATGATGTACTGTATATTTTTTTTTACATGACAATATGTCATCTAGGAGTTTTGCTTTTATGGGCACACATAAGCCTGCTCTGTGATTTTCTGTCTCATATTATTCTTCCAGGTTAGCCATTAATAGTTATCTTATTTTCTTTGATTCTCTCTTTTTCATTTTTTAAAGCAGTTTATATGAGGGAAGGGCATCATCTTTAAAGAATTAGGAGATTGACATAAAATGACCTGGGCATATCATTATTTCTTTTTAAGGGGCAACTTTTTGACTACTTATTCATTTTTTGTTTATAGTTTATTCAGGGTTTTTTTCCTTAAATAATTCTGATAACATAGTTTTCTAGTAAATTATTTCTTTCAACTAAATTTCAAATCCACTAGCATTAATCTGTTTATGACATAGTACCTGTCATCCTCCTTTCTCTCTGTCAACCTGAATATTTTCCTGCTGTCTTTATGTTCTCCAGCTGTGTCACAATGAGACTGGAGAGGGCTGCATATTTACTCTTCCTCAGCTGGGGACACTCTTCCCTGTCTTGGGAAATCTTACCCATCTTTCCTTTATGGTCTAGTTTAAAGTTCATCCTCTGTACAGACTCATTTTTTAAAAAAAAATATTTATAATTTGTGCCTCTTGTGTTCTTGTTTCAACATTTCCATCCTTTCTTAAAGAATAATTTCTTTTTTATCTTTATCAGTTTGTCTATTCTTTGCACATCCAGAATATGCTTATCTGAGCCCCTCGCACTGTTAAGTAGGTCTAGCTTAATCCAACAGGAATACACGCTCCACATTCTAACAGGCGCTATTGGCCGTCTATTTAAGCAGTTACTTTCTTCATGGGTTATGGCATTTTTACTTGAAGGCTTATTTTATGTGGGAAGATTTTCTCCCCAGTCTCTCCTAATCTTTCCTAGTCTGTGCCCTCTCTTGCTGTCCAGCTGTTTGGTGGCTGCTTTTACTCAACACCAGAGCCCTCAGTCCAGCACCTGGAGTTGCTTAAGCGGTTGGCAATGAGTCTTGTTTCTATGTATTTGTTTCTAGTTGGAGCCTCCACTCTAGCCCTGAAGGCTGAGCATCAGGCCCGGTCCTGACACCCAACCTCCAGGGAGGCTCTTACCCCTCATCCCTCAGAAGTCAGCTGTCTGCCACCCCGGGGCTCTCCCAATGGGGCCTCAGGAGGCCTGTGGCTGCAAGCCCTCTCACTGCCTAGTGTTTCTGTCTAGTCTTTTACCTGGGTCTGATTTCCCTTGATTCTCTCTCCTTATGCCTGGTCCCCAGGAAGGTGTGAGGGTCCACAGCTCTCATGGTAAAAGTTGACAGAGTGCCCCAAATCCAGCACGGTCATCCTCAAAGGGAGCCACTAACTGGGGTGGGGCTGGTTGAGGCAAGCTTCAAGAAGGATAAGAACTGAACTGGTCTGGGCAGGAGGGCCAGTGTGGACTGGAGAGGAGACAGGGCCCAGTGTTGCAGACAGGAGCAACAAACAAGAAAGGCACAAAGGGGAGAAGACCCTAGTTAGAAAAGAAGGTCCGTAAAGAAAGTAATGGAAGTCAAGTTTGAGGAAACCGCTGGAGGCTGATGATGAACATAACTGATTTCCAGACTGAGGGATCTGGACTGAAGGCAATGGAAAGATCCTGAATTTTTTTGCATATGGAAACAGAACAAATAACTATCATTTATTAATTTTTTTTTGCCAATATTGTGCTAGGGTCTTAATGTAAATTACCCCATTTAAGCTTCAAACAATCCTATGAAATAGATACTATATTATACCCATTTAATAGATGAAACGATTGAATTTAGAGAGATTAAATAATTCTCCTGAAATCATGTAGGCTTATGAATGATCAGAAAGACATCAGGTGCTAATTCCCAGAACCTGAACATGTTACCTCTTTAGGAAAAGGGCCATTGCAGGGGGAGATCTGGCATACACAGAGAGGAGGGGCCATGGGAACACTGAGACAGACCGGAGCCATGTGACCACAGTCAAAGGAAGGGGGGCAGGGCCAGGGGCTGGAAAAGGCAAGGGGGACTCTCTGAGAGCACCAGAAAGGAGCCTGACCTTCCCACAGCCTGATCTCAGTCAGGCAAGACTGACTCTGGGCTTCTGGCTTCCAAAACCCTGCAAGACTCAGTCTGTTGTTTTAAGCCACCAAGTCAGGGATCAAGTTCCAGGGGTCACAGGAAACCAACATGGGAGACAGCGTGACTCTGAGGCAACCTGACTCCAGGCTTGTGTTTCAACCAATACTCCAGAAAAACCCACTGACTGCGGACGACTATTCCAGAAATGAGGGACGGGAGTGAACCAAGCTAGGCACAGCTAGAGCTGTGGGACAGTTCTGGAGACTGTGACAATCACAAAGCACGACTCGTGGAATCTGAGTGCACATGAATCATGATTAGTAATTCAGCTAATTTTTTATTTAGTGGTGCAGTTAACAGGTGAGGACAGGGAAGAAATGCTCCAGCCTTAACTGCCTTCCTAGAAGACACATTGTTGGAGTGATGACTGAAATTGCCCATTCAGCAGCAGAGCAGCTAGAAGTGTGTCTGTGGCTGTGAGCAGAGCGTTTCCACTCACTCCTGGGGACCAGGCGTGACCCTTGTTCTGGTCCGAAAGTCATGCAAACTTCCAGACCCAATGAGGTGTTTAACAAGATAATTAAATTGATTCCTAATTCAGGTAAGTACCAGGTACAGCTGGCAAGGTGTGCTCACACAACCCGCTATCAACTCTGTGATGACACGTGATTGGTTTTAGGTCAGCAGGACCTGGGCCGCTGGCACTGATGCCATCCATGACTTCCCTCCAAGCTCTCCGTCTGGTGTCCCTCCTCAGTCCCTGTGGTGCTGGGACTCTATCAACAGCCTTTGAGGTAAGCGCCTCTGGGTTCCAAGGCTGGGAAAGCTGTTTAATGGAGCCAGTTTCCTTTCCTTTAAAATCCCTCCCAGTACTGTAATATGAGTTAACATGAAAATCTTTGCAAAGAACCTGCTTGGGTCCTGATTTGGGCCCGGGACTCTGTCATCTGCTGGCTGGGGGACTTTGAGTAGTCCTCCACCTGCATAATTTGTTCCTGACTATTAGGGTTGTGAGCATTGAGGAGTCTCCTGGGCACAGCCCTAGCACTTTGTGAGTACTTTGTTGGCTGTATTGTTACTATTTATTTCATGGTTGGGGGAGGCAAAACACCTCCTTGGAGCACACCTTAGATCTCACCTCTGCAGGAGGACCTGAAGCTGTCTTGGGAGTGAGGAGGCAGAGGATGGAGCAAAAGGGTCTGAGAATTTAGTTCTCTCTAGCTTAGGAGCATCAGGTCTATATTTGTTGAATATGGAATTTGGGGGCTTCCCCCAGTGAATGGATAGGATTTTTCTGAGAATTTTGGTGGGTTAATTCAGTGCTACTTTGAAATAAGACTGAATCTACATTGTGCTTACAATTCTGGAGGAATAAAATGATGCAGAGGATTGGCAAGCAAGAAAGAAAATAAAGAAAAACAGGGAATTATAAAATAAAGAAAAACAGGGAATTATAAAAGTTTGGGGTGTATCAAAAAGGGAAAGTACATCATGGCCAGTGCACCCATTCCGGGTTGTAGATGATGATGAATTGTCCACATGGCATTGCAAAGAACAGGGAGGCTGAGACGTGAGGCATGAACAGAGCTCATGCACAGTCTGATTGAAACATGGGCTCCATGGATGGGGCTCCTCCGGACCAAGTGCCTGTTTCGGAAATATTGCTAGTTTCAAAGCTCTCATGAAATCTCTTTACTTATTTTTATATGTTGGAAAAGTTCAAGTAAGATATGCATTTGGAAACATGGCTGTTAACTGAAGTACTGTTTAAACTATTCATTTTTCCAAACAGCGATGCATCCAAAGTCTTTACATGTGAGGAATTTAATAGTTACAACCCAGAGTCTGTGTTGTTAGCACATTTACTATGCATTTTAAATGAAAACAAAATAGGCATATTTCCCATCTATTCAAGATATTTTAATTCACTGCATATGATTCTCTTTCAAAAGTATTTAGTTGAATAAATTATTCAAAACCAAGAGTATAGACTGGCATGAAGTGTATTTTGAATCATTTTATTCAGTAATCCCTACGTTGGCAAAAAATCAAGGTTCAGTACAACAACTTCAGTTATAACTGAATTAATTTAAGAGATTATGCTATAGAGGAAATCTAAGGATTATAGTAAACAGCAAAGTATTTTTGAAAAATGAACTCTGAAACTAACAAAAGTTGTGATATCTTTATGGAAAAAAATCTAAAAGCATGAATGAAGTACAAAAATTTAAATTAACAGAGATGTGCAATTTGTTTATGAATGGCAAAATTCTTTCTCTTAAGCATGTCAATTTCCCCCAAATTCAAGGCAACTCCAAAAAATAACCCCAGTAGGTTTTTCATGGATCCTCAAATCCAAATTCAAAAAGAAGCACAAAGGGACTGGGATAGGCCAGATTTGAAGAGGGTGGAGGAATGATACACAGCAGTGGCTGGAACACAAAGAGCGGGCAATGAGGACACAGGAAGGGAGACCTCACAGCAGAAAGGTCAGCCGATCAGCCTGGAATGGGGACGGCGGAGCATTCCTTACAGATACTGGGACAACCATAGTACCACATCAGGGACAGGAGGGCTGTCCCAACCAGGGGCCAGACCTGAAGCCACAAAGGGAGGATGGGTGAATTGGATTTTGTTAGAATTATGATCTGTTTTTGCAAAAGACCCCCCCCCCCAATAAGGCTGAAATTAAACTGAAGTCAGGAAATACCTGTAACCAAGGAGCACTGTTAATAATGAATAAGATATAACAAATTGATAAGAAATGGATAAGTAACCCAATGAGAAAATGAGACAATGTTGAAATAGGCAATTCTTAGAAGAGAAACATGAACAACTAATATAAGAAAAGATACCCAACTTCACTAGTCATTAGGGAAAGGTAAATGGAAAGATACTAACTTTTACCCATTTGTTTAGAAAAAAATTTTTCAGTCTTTGACATTTACAAGTACCAGCCAGCAAGTGGAGGGGCAAGTGACTCACCGACTACCCATGGGCATGCGAATTGGAGAGCCAGGTGGTAGAATGTAGGAAAGTATCACATGGGAGGCACACAGCGCTCAGCCTAGCATTTCTATTTCTAGGCACACACCTTAAAAATCTCTAACTCATGCAAACCAAGAAATATAGAGGAAGCTTACCTGAGTCATCATTTATAATAAAGAAAAACTAAAAGCATTTTAAATGACAATCAATGAAATGGGTAATTGGGGAACATCTATGCAATATGCAGTATTGAGTAATTAAGATGAATTGACTAGATTACACGTGGCAATGCAGGTCTCAAAAGAATAGTGACACATGCAGTTGTACCTTACTGTAATCTGTAAAATATGCAACCTTGAGAAGTGCACTATTTATGTTTATAAATATTTTTAAAAAGGCATGAAGGTTAGGGCTGGGGCTGTAGCTTAGCTGCAGAGTGCTTGCCTACCATGTGTGAAGCGCTGGGTTCGATCCTTAGCACAGCATAAAAAACTAAACAAATAAAGGCATCTACAACTATAAATTTTTTTAAAAGGCATGAAGGTTAATGGTAAGCAATGATTTCAGAAAATTCCTGATCTCTGAGGAGGGGACCAGAGTAATATGATTTGAGGGAGTTCTACAGGTTCTATAGGGGTGTCCTAAAATTTTTCCCTTAAGAATTTTGTGAAGTTCAGGTTGTGGTGGTGCATACCTATAATCCCAATGGCTTGGGAGACTGTGGCAGGAGCATCATGAGTTCAAAGCCAGCCTCAGCAACATCGAGGCACTAAACAACTCAGTGAGACCCTGTCTCTAAATAAAATTCAAAAAAGGGCTGAGGCACCCCTGGGTTCAATCCCTGATACAAAAAAAAAAAAAAAAAAATCTTGTGAAGCAAATACAGAAAACAGTTAAGATTTGGTAACATTTGGGTGGAAGGCTCACAGCTATTCATGTATCAGTCTGTATTTGTGTGGGTGTTTGACATATTGAAAAATACATATTGATCTATTGTAATTGCTTGGTTTCATAACAGGAAAAAAGAATGTCATACTGCAATTCCAGGAACTGAAGCTTTTCTCCCTTATTTTAGAGTTTCTGAAATTAGGATGTATCTTATAATCAAGATGTATGTTAATAGAATATTTTCCCCCTTAAAACTATTACTGAACTGATGGTGCATCCTTGAACTCTTGATGTTTTATACATTAGTGTGGTCTTTATTGTCCTTAATCTAACCTTATATGCTCTCCAGTATTGGGGAGGGATTTATCAATTGTGTCATTTGACTGCTTTAAGCTATCAACTTCCCTTTCCCCAAAGCAGTGGAGGAGAATCTCCAAAGCAGGGCTGGTTTCTCAGGTGTACAACCTGTGGAGCTGCTTGGGGCCCACACTCGGAGGCTCCCCAGGCCAGGTTTAATGCTCTGCTGCCATCATCTTCTATACACTGGAAGATGCTGTTTACCCTGTCTATAAAACAAGGCTGGCTACACACTTTGTGGTAGTGTGAAGTTGTGTCATCTTGCAACTTCATCATTTGATCTTTGAATTCGTGTTCTGAAATTGAAATGTTGGTCAATGGAGCATGTGCATGTGCACAGGAGGCAGGTGGGAAAGTACCCTTTGCTTCTCTTTGCTGGCAATTCTCAGGGAGTGCTCACAAAGCCCTGTGGGAACGGGATTCTGGTGGACATGGAAGTGCAGGGGTCAAGGTCAATGTGTTGTATATCCCGCTGAGGTAGCAGGAGCACTTACAAACTTGAGAGGTTGTAAGCTCTGTGTGAAACAGAACTTGCTTTGAGTGCAGAGAGAAGGCAATGGTATTCCAAGAAATACAAGGGAGCAATGAACCCTGTCCTGTCCTCTCTTACTCCTGTGCCTTCCCAGAATTCACCAGCAACTCAGATGACATCACAGGGCAGAAGGAAAGAGGGAAGCCCAGGGTTTCTCTTCCTTCAGTCCTTCCTTACTCCTCAGTAGTCTGAAGATGAAATTGGTAGAATGTGCACATACTAGGAAGTGAAATGAAAGCAGCTGAATTCAGTTTATTTAGCATTCTTATAAGAATACAGTGCATATGTATACCACAGGCACAAAACACCAATTTGTAATTTTGGTGATTTCACATGAGTTAGAAAGTCCTATGTTTGCATTTAAATTGGAATAGTACAATATAAGGATGAAGAGTAAAATTAATGCTAATAGTTTAAAATTTTAATTTTTCTCTACTCAAATTGAAATTAAGTAGCAAGTTAACACTATGGTTGAGACACACTTACATTTTAATTAGCAGCCCCTTTTTTCTGCTTTTGGAATAAGATGTCCCAAATTTCCATTTCACACTACTACAAATTGTGTGGCCAGCCTTGCTCTACAGGCAGGATACACAGCATCTGCAGTGCGTGGGCTCAGTGGACAGGCTTCAGAAGGAACACGTCACCCAGCAGTGGAAAAGAGCAGGAAAGTGAAACTGGGTAAAACGGGCTTGCTCTGGGGTGTTTTAATAACATCTCCTATGCATGATCTATTGTGTTCTAAGAAGAACATGTCAATTAATTCTTACCTTCCATGAAGAACACAAGGTGAATGTGTGCTTGTGGCAGGGACTCAGTAGCTACTGGTTAAGGTTTGCTTCCTTTGGTTCTTGGGTGTTTGATGGGCCACATCCCCAGGACTCCTGAGCAGAGGGCTATGGTCACGTGACTGAGTTCTGGCCAATGGACACAGTGCAAGTCACAAGTGTCCCTTTCAGATCTGGCCCACTAAAACCTCCTGTACAACCTCCACCACAGGACTAAAGTTCTGAGCCATTCTCCCTAATTCTGGGACCTATCTACTTCACTAATCCTAGGGAATGACATTTTAAAATTACACTTTCCTAGCGCATACCCAGATGATGTTATTTGAAGCCCACTTGGAAAAGTTTTTGTCTTCTTTTCCAAGAACCTAAATTGATATAAACAATTAAGAGCAATTTAGGTGTTTTTTCCCTGGACTTAATAAATGCCATTATGACCACAGAAGTGGTGCTGTGGTTGAATGCTCTTCCAGCCAGGGAGGTGCGAGAGTGGGCTGGGTGGAAGTTTGCTCTCTCTCTGTACATGCTGGTCCCTGGCTGGTCCCTGTCCTGGTCTCCATTTCCACTCTCTAAGCAGGACAGCTCTAAGCTGTCAGCTTGGCTGGGTTAAGGCAAGACTGTGTTTGCTCAGGGCACAGGCAAACTGCTTAAAAATTCTGAGAGGAAAGTAACACGGCAAGAATAACATTCTGGTCGTTTTATGTTAAATAGAAGTTGGGTATCAAAAGGGAAATGTGTTCTCATTCACTTTATAAGGAATGATTCCTGGTCCCAGAGACTCCTTTTTCCCCTGCAAGAGATCATTTTACTGCTCTAGGACCGGAAAGCCTGTCCTATTGCTGGAATAAGCAATTGATTAAATTTATTGATGAATGTATTCCAAAGAAACGTTATTAAAATAGCCATTTTTAATGAAATATACATTTATTAGATTTCTAGTAAGTAGAATAAGTAAAACCAGCCATACTTGTAAAAATAAATTAAGCATTTTTTCACCTTGAGTAAAATAAATCTTATTTTCAAATTCAGAGATTTAACTTCATTAGTATATTAAAAATTAATACACAGTAGACTAAAATTGTAATGTAATAAATTATTTATATTCAGCTAGACAAATTAAGTCATGTCCTTCCAAAATAACACTATGTGCAGGAGACAAAAATGGCTGGACAGTAATCTGGGTTTGAGTCTTGTTTTTTGTATCTATGTTTTGGATCTTTAAAGATAGAACAGGTTTTATCTTAATGCAATGCATTAAATGAATGTTAGAACAAAATATTGAACAAGTGCTTAAGGAACACACTCTGGGCAAGGTTCGTGCTAGGGTTTGTGCAAGGGAACAAGTGGGCTTTCGGAAAACAAGAATCCTACGTTGCACTTTTATAGACTTCTGCACACACAGTGCTGGGCTCAAGTGTCTTATCCCATCGGATGCCCATGCCATGTCGTGAGGAGGAAGGGACACAGCTCTGCATAGCTGAGGACCTTGACATCCGGCAGCCAGTGCACGCATTTCCTGGGCTGCCCTGGAGCCACCACAGACTGGGGCTGTGGGGGAGGGGAGGCTGGGACAACAGAAATCATTCCTCACAGTCCAGAATCAGGGGTCAGCTGTGCCAAGCTGGCTGAAGCCTCTAAGGGAAGAACCTCTGTTTTATGTCTCTCTCTGGAGAGTCACCAGCAGCCTGTGCTGTCCCTGGTCTTGTGGACATCTGGCTTCCTTCTCAGCCTCCTCCTCACGTAGCCTCTTCTCATCCGTGTGTTGGTCTGCTCATCACCTTCCCTCCGGACCTGTTTGTCTCACCCTATAGGGGACACCTGTCCTAGTGGATCACGGTGCACTCTATTCCAGTATGACCTCATCTTAACTAATTATATATGTATAACCCTATTTCCAAATAAGGTCACATTCTGAGGTTCTGGGAAGGACACAGACTTTGGGCAGACAGGTGCAACTCAGAGCACCCACTGCAAAGCCTCTGCTCAGGGAAGTTTCTCCAACTGCTCAGTCCAGATCAGACTGAATTCCAGGCACAGGCCCCGTGTGAGCAAAGACGTGGCAGTAAAGTCTAGTTGTGTGTGTGTGTGTGTGTGTGTGTGTGTGTGTGTGGTCATTAAAGGTTTTGAATGGAAAAGTAGTGGAGATGGTGAGGTTTGTAAGATGTTTTGAAGACTGGTTAGGAGTAACTTAAGGTGACTGAGGCTAAATAAAGATGATAGGCATCGAACTAGAAAACCAGAAGAAAAGTGAGGAAAATAAAAAAAGATAGAATACTGACACAGGAAAGGAAGAATGGGCACAAAATAACTACTGATTCTGTCTCAAAGAAGGAGGGAAGAGAAGGTGGGACAGCCAGATGCTGGGGCCAGAAGACAGGGGCGGGAGGGCTGCTCTGCTGACCTGGGACACTGGGCACTTACATGCTGCAAATAAAAGCTACGAACACACCCAGCCTTCATCCCAATGCAACGTCTGTGATTCGGACAGCAAACCAAACAACACAGTGGTCACCAACGGCGTGCGCTCACCACTCCTCCTCCCATCTAGGACACCGCCTGTTTGTCTTCTGCATTTCCCCTCTTGCTCCTTTGGTCCCGTGGTGTCCCCACAACACGCCGGTGTGCACTTTCTGAAGACAATGCCTGTTTCATCTTTCTCTTTGTACCTTTCTTTTCTGGAAAGATCCATATCTCCTAGTCTTTTTTTTTTTTTTTTTTTTTTTGAAGCAGCATTTGTAATTTGTCAAGCACTGCTTAAGCATCCTGTAGGTATAAGCCACCCACTGAATCCTCATAAGCAAACCTACTGCCACCCACTTCCTAGGTGAGGAAACCGAGGCACAGTAGGGTGGATAACCTTGGCAGAGGCCGCACAGTCAGAAAGAGATAGAGTCTGTGCTCCTACTCACCCCCACCTGTCTCCTGGGCAGTGGGAGGGTGGGCTTGCTGACCAGGACAGCATCAGCTCTTCTCCAAGGCCTCCATGGCCCCTGGGCATGGAACACTTGTAATTTTCCATCATATGAGCACACAACAGTCACCTGGTGAAATTCAGGCACGATTTAGAGTGGACAAGTGAAGACCTGATGACGCGACACTGCTGTGCTATGGCCTGGAGGGCAGGGGCCAGGCACTCCCTCACCTCTAAGCTGCTCATCCTGTAGCCCCAGGGCATTTGCATGCCACCACTGGGGCTGAAGTCCCAACAAAACTAGACTCACGAAGATGACAGTTTCCTAGGATGGGACTAAATATGGCTCCAAAATTAATGGTTAATATAATCTCAAGGTAGTGATTCTCCGAGTTGAGTGCTCGTGAAAAGCACTTGGAGAAGTTGCTAAAGTGCAGATTCCAGCACCTTCCTCTGCGTCCCCCCCAGAGGCACCCCCCCCAGAGAGTCAGGCACCGGGGGGTTCAGGGCACTGTGTCTGTCACCAGTGTAGGGATTCGATGAGGTCTGCACAGGGACGCACTTCAGAAACACGGGGAGAGCCGCAGCCACCCTCCCGTCCAAGGAGATGCTTTCCTCCACATTTTAAATAATTCTTAGAATATTTAAAATCTCTTCTATTTAACAGATACTATATACCATCCCAGTTTCTACCAAACAAGAGACGGCCTGAAAGATATCTATCAAGTTTTATCGTAGGGTTTTTATGTAAATTCCTTAGAACGTACTCGAGGGATTACTTGATGGTATGAACAAAAATGGCTTTCCATGAGGTAAAGGTACCCAAAGCCTGTTCAGTGTGAAATTTCCCATTAGTCATGATTTGGGGTGAGTCAATCTCTGTGTTCAGGCACACGGTTCTGGCATGATGGTGTCCCAGGTCTTGTCCTAGGCACTCCAGTGCGTCTATGGTGCATGACTTCAGTGGGTCAGGTCAGTGCTGGGAAGCCCCAGGGTGAAAATCACTGTGCTGAAGGTTTTGTGTTCCATTTCAGCAGTGAGTTAAGTGGGGTACCTTGCATGGACATGGTGTGATTTTTTAAAACAATCTCAGCCCACAGGAAGAGACAGGACAATGGCCTCCCAAGTCTATTTTGTACGTGACGGATATCCCATAGAGCCACGGATTCCGTCAGAACAACCCAGTAAAATAGCCAGGCAGTGGCTGCCGATGGTCGGTCTCTGCATCTCTTTTCCTAATCTACTTAGTGCCTTCAAATAATTAATTTTTTTCTTGCTCAGTTACTCCTGACTAGAGCTAAACTGTAATTCTTTAGGAGGAAGTTTAAACTACCCTCCATTTAAAACAGAGGGCAATTTCTCAGCACTGTTTCTTGCTCCAAAGGAAGCTACGATTAATATCCTGAGGATTAAGCTTTTGCTCTACATTTTCAATCTCACCCCTTTTTTAAGTGGCTTTCCTAAGTAGAGAGGATCATCATCTTTAGATAATCTCACCAATTTGGACATTTTAAAACAATAGCACTTCAAATTCAGACACATCCTGGAAATGGAAAATTTCAAAGCTCTTTGAAAAATAATAAACCACAGTCAAGGAACAAAGAGAAAAAATTACATAGTACATGTCCTAGATTTCATGTTATAAGATGGGTTACGAAAGCAAGTCAGACATATTAAGATGTATACACTTCATTTCTGACAAAACAAAGTTCATAATATTTCAATAGACTCTTAGTTTAAAAATCTTCAACAGATTTAATCAGAGTCTGCTGTGTGCTTTGAGGTGCAAATGTGCTTTCTAGTTGCATGCACCTGGTGTTCAAGTGACACGGTTATGACCAGAATACCAAGCCTGTCATGACAAGTCATGTCTGTTGGCTCTGGTGACAAGGACTTCTCACGCATCTAGGTGTATGCATGTGGAGTATGTTTATGCTTTTCAATGTACGATCAAGCTTTGCTACTTAAATGTCATGACTGACTAATTCAACAAAAACTTTCACAAATTCATCCAAATGAGGATTTGTAGTTAAAGAGTAATCTCAAGACTCTTATAACAACACATCCCCAGTATGTGCAGGTGGTCTTAGGGACAAGCAATAGACAAATCAGACAAGCCTCTTCTTCAAAGCTTCAGTAGAATGAGTTATAACTAGTATTTTCTCTGTAGAAATATTAACTGACAAAGATGCCAATTAAAGACAGGTTATTTTTTATAAGTGGCAGAAAAAAAGCTCAAATAGTAGTGGGCTGAGGCAACCTGTTCTTTAAACTTTGCAATGTGACAAAGTATCACAACTGCAAAATATTTCTCTGAAATGCGATGTCTTGGGGAAAAGTTTCTATTTTTCTCTTTGCACCCCCAGGAGAGAGAGGCCAATCAGAGCTCGGACAATCGCATTGCCTTGGCTAAATGTTGGGAACGGCGGTCACCATTTCACTCTCCCTGGCAGAATTCGTTTTCAGAGTCTGGGGGAAAAATGGAGCACCTTGTGGCTGGAGTCCCAGCACGTCTCAGCAGCAGCAGCGCTGTAATGTCATAGATGCTGAGGAGGGGGTTCAGCCACGTGGAGGTCAGGAGTGGGTGGGCTGGGGAGTGGCCCGACAGCACCCAGCCTGACTGTACGAATGCTGGCCAGCTCCAGGCCCAGAGCATCCAGGAGCAGTGTGAGGCCTCCGGCCGGCTGACTTGGGCCGCCTGTCCTCCCTTCCTCTGAGTCTGTGCTTGGGCTGGTTTTATGCTAACAAAGTCTACAGCCTCACTGACAGGAGTGCTTCTGGGAGGTGGTTCTTTTTGCTCGCAGGGCCCATCCGGTCCTTTGGTCGAGGCTTTGATGTTGTATTCTAATTTCACTGAGTACAGGTGGACGGAAGGTGAGCCTGAAACCCAGGATGCCAGGATGACGGGAGAATCCTGGTGACCTTTCTAAACGGCACCTGCCTGGCTCCCTTTGTAAGTGGCTCGTAAATACTGAAGACGCTCTCAGTCTCAATGCCGTACACCTCGGGAATCAGCTCTGTATAATGAACTGAAGTGGAAGCCGTCGCCGGGAGGGCTGGGGGCACTGGGGGTCCCTTTCTGGACCTGCCCTGTGTCGAGGCCACCGCTCTGGGGCCCACGAGACTACCCCCTGCGCCCGCTGCTTGAGGGAGCTGATGCCATTGTGTGTTGGTAAATGAAGGCATCTCTTGGCATGGATTTATGTATTTATTTAATTTGCTTTAATTATAATGTGAGGTGTACATATTTATGGGGTACCAGGTGATTTTTCTAAACATGTAAACATGGTGTGATGTTATTTGAAAAAAATCTCTCACCTGTCAGTCCCTGTCCTCCCAGAATCGCCTTTTATCCAGCCTCTTTCCCATGCTTTTAATAGGACTTAAACAAATGGTTTTGAGTGTATATACCTGTGTCATCTGTCATTTGTCAGAGAAAAATAGAACCACACTCTCACTTTACCTGGCCATGTGATGTGTGCGTGTGTGTGCGTGTGCGCATGCACGCTCACTTATTCTATGCTATGATAAGCTGATTCTTTTTTTTTCTCCAAGGCAGAATATATGAGTCATTTTATAAAAATGCTGGTCAGGATTCCACTCTCCTGTGGATGAAACTTTGAATGTTAGAAACCTTTATCAATATCTCTGTTATTTCTTTAGGATAGTTTCTTAAAGTAGACTTTAGTGTTGGATATAATGTACACTGAACAGAAAATGTTAAATTTTCTTTCAAAAAGATTGTGCTTATTTGTCTTCTAATCAACAGGTATAAGAACACGTTTCCTCAGAATTTCATCAAAATTGGAGGCCATGTCTCAGTTACTTGAACTATTGATGCAGATGGTCATTTCTCCTCTGTTCTTGACTATTTGTTACTTTTTCTTTGAATTGTTCTTTCTGTTAATATTTGTCTTTGCCATATTGCTCTTTAGCAGCTCTCTGTAAGCCTGGGGCATTAACCCTTTACTGTTATGTGTTGCAATAATTTTCTCCAATTTGCCATTAACCTTATATTGGATTTTTCCTTGAATGTGAGTTTTTTATTGTATATGATCAGATTTGGAAATTTTTTTCTTGATATCACCTAGGTTTTGCATCGTAGTTAGAAATGCCTTCCTCACCCTGACATTACCTCTAAAAATTACTTCATATTTTCTTCAAGTACTTTCATAGTTTTAACATTTCTTATTTAGATCTTTGAACTGCTTTAAAAGTATATGGAGAGTACTGGGAATTATTTTCTTCCAAATGGAGAGAGCCAATCAACTCAATCTCATTTATCAAATAATCCAGTTATTTCTTATTGAATTAAAATATCACCTTCACTGAATTTTTAAATTACCACATATCCTTATATTTGATTTTGGACGTTCCATTGACTTATTTCTCAATTCCTGAGCTGCTTTTTATTTAGGGTACAACAAATACTTCCCCCTTCTTTATCTCTTCCTCTTCTATAATTCTAAATATTTCCATAATATTTTTCCATGAAAATGTACATTTGGGAGGATATGAAAACTAGACACTTTTAAGAAGTTTGCTTGATATCTATATTAGAGGCTTATTTTTCAGTGCCAGAAAAACCGTTGTTCAAAGTTCATTCCATTAGGAATTAAAAAGCCCACACGAGGCAGCACGTCCTAGAATCGTGCTGCCTTTGGGGGCCTCCAGCATTTGACAAGCCCGTGTTTCTCCAGCACCAAGGCTCAGCTCCTGGCTCCTTCTTCAGGGTCCTGCTCCTGCTGCTTCTGGGGCAGAGTCCCATTCTTGGTAATGCTGGGCACTTCTTCAGAGAAACACAGCCTCCTCCCCAAGGCCCTGTGCCTCTTTTGCAGGGAGCGCGCTCCCTCTCACTCCCTCCCCCTTTCTGTGTGCACGCATGTGTGCGTGCATAATTACATATAGAATAACATACAATATATATAATTTTGCTTTTTATTAATTCTAACAAGCAATCCTTAAGTAAGATAAAATAATTTGATCTATTAAATTAAGCACTAAGTTGTCAAAGACTTAATAGACAGTATCTGTTGTCATTTCCATAAAATGTTAGACATCAGTTCTGCAATTAGAAAAATTTTGCTCTATTTTAATATAATTTCCTTGGGAAAATCAAATTCAGTGTATATATATTTTTTTCAGTTTTGGTATCTTTTCTAGAAAGCAGGGTTTCCCTTATGGCATTAAATCTAGTGTACAGAACTAACACACACTCACGTGCCCAAGGCCACATGGGTGGATCTAGAATCCAGGAACTTTAACTTAAGTCCCACTGATAAGGTCTTACATAACTGACTGTTCTTTGTTAATTCATCTCTTATGATATACATTTTTCCTGATTTAAAAAAAAATGGCCTAATCAAACTGTCCAAGTTGGCCCATCCTTCCCCCCTTTGACTTCTTCTGTTCTTTCAAGGGAAGGGAAATAATCAACACAGTGAAATGGCAGCCTAGGCAATTGGAGCAAATACTAAAAATAGGAGAAAATGTTCATATCTGATACGGGATTAACTTCCAAAACACTTGATTCATGTGTGTGTATAAATTCCTTTAACTTATAACAAAACCCAGATAGTCCAATTGAAACACAAACTTTGATAGAAATTTCTCCAAAGCAGACATACAAGTGGTCAACAATGTATGACAAGATGCTCAACATCACTGATCATCTTGGCAATGCAAAGCTAACCACAACGATATATCACTTCCACCTTACACCTCCTATAACAAAATAAGTGAAAGGAGGTTTTGGCAAAATTGGAACTCTTATACATTGCTGATGGGAATGAAAATTGGTGCAACCACTATGGAAAAACATTATGGAGATTCCTCAAAAAACTGAAAATAGAAGTACCATATGAGCCAGTAATTCCATTCTATGTATACATCTCAAAGATTTGAAATCAGGATCTTGAAGAGTTATCTGCACGCTCATGTTTATTGCACAATTATTTATTATAATCAACACATGGAAACCAACCCAAATGTCTATTGATGGTGGATTAGAAAATGTGGTATATGAATACAATGAGATATTATTCTGTCTTAAAAAGAGAGGAATCCTATCATTTGTGAAAATATGGATGGATCTAGGAGACATTATGCTAGATTAAAGTCAGTCATAGATAAATACTCTGTGTACTCCTAAAGAATCTAAAACAGTAACGTGTAGAAGTGAGGGTAGAATGATGGTTACCGGGGATTGGGGTGTGTGGGGGAGTTGTTCCATGGAGTAAGACTATGGTTAATCAACACAAGGGAGTTCCAGGGATCTGCTGTGCTGCAAAATTAACAAGTTACTGTGCAATATTTGTTAAGAGGTTAGATCTTATGTTAAATGTTGTTGCCATGTACACACAAAGAAGATTTTAGAGATGATGACTGTTTTTTACCTTGATTTTGGTAATGGCAACATAAGTGCATGCATATGTTCAAATTCACCAAATTTCACACATTAATAATGTTCCATTTTTTTAACCAATTATTCTTCAATAAAGCTGGGGTGAAGAATAGAAAATAAAATACAAGGATAAATCCATTTTTAAAATGTAGTAGCTGGAATGGAGGTGGAGAGTACAAGGGTGTCACAAGACAGAGATACAGGATAAAGTTAAAGAAGAATGTGTGAGTTTATCTGTTCTTTTCTCTGAAGACTACTGGCATGTTCTTGAATGGATTTTGCTAGAAACTTTTCTATTCTTCTCGGTCAAAGTAGAGGCCAAGTTAAATGCCTACAGTATGAATCCAGGAACACAAAAAGCTGCATCAGTGGAAATAGCCACTCTCAAAGTTTTTAATGTCTTTCTTTCTTCCTCACAAACCCCTCTGTTTTTTATAAATTACCTACAAAAAGAACACCAAGAAGAATAAAAATGGATGCTCTATAAATTTAAGGCAAACTTAGGGAATGAGTTCCTGTTGTGTCCATTTTTTGACTGAGAAATGTGAAATTACCCTACATGGTCCCTTAAGAGAAAACACAGAAAGACCTCCAAAATCCCAGATCTTTGGACAGTGAGAGCTACTCAACTGGTCACAACCATGGGGTGAGCCAAATGTGAGAGAGTCCATTATTCTGTGTATCAGAGAAGCCCTGGTATAACTAGAAATTCATCACATGGGAGTGACAGATGATGATTTATAAATAAAAGGAACTGTATTATTAGCAATGACATACAAGCACTCCGTGGCTCTGGAATGTAAGGCTATTGCAACACGATAGAGTCTTGTCCAAGGAAGGGGAAGAGAGAAAAGAATGAGCTGTGTCTAGTGGTTTATAGCTCACAGAGTGCTTCCTTGTGAATCCTAATGACTTTTATCTCTTAACTAACGTGAGGTTTGATGGGGTTAAATGTATGAATGGAGAACTGCATTTCGAGCATCCGGTCCTTCTTGAGGACACCCACTGAGCCCAGGGTGTGGGGGAGGGTAGCTGCTCTTAGGTTTGTGGTGATTATTATTTATGACTCTAAAATGGTAGGCTAGCCCTGCAGCTGGTGGCTTTACAACAGTTTGCATTTTATTCTTCAAACCCTATTCCTGTTCTTGGAGACTGATGAACAGATGCTTCCTGGTGCTTGGCAGAGGAGTATCCAGGGTCTAGTGAGGTGTGCCATGTCCTCATGATGCAGGGATGAGGCCAGGCACGGGAGGCCCTGGGTCTAGCTCGTTCTCCTACTTGATGGGGCTCACTTATTACCACAACCACCTGGGGATGACGTGAAATCAGCTCCTTCAAACTCTGTTTGCAGAGTTCTTTGCTTAACATCAATATTATACAGAAGTCCACAATATATTAAAAAAAAAAAAAAAAGCAGAGCTGCTTTGGTTGAAGAGAAGAAGGACATTCTGTCCTGCACAGATTTGGAGTTTACATGTTGAATAAGACAATATCTATCCACCCCACCTTATTGGCCAACTATGCTAATTTTTCTCCTGTCTCCTTAGCTTAGGGACAAATATCTTTGTGATATGCAGTTGTCTAGCTTTTGGGGGCTAATGCGCCTTACCCCAGGGGGGCCACTACCACACACCAAGGACCAAGCAGCTAAGGACAGGTGACCATGATGACAGGGCGTGGACCTGGCATACTCATGGGGCAGGTGCACAGTGAACAAAGGAGATGCGTCAGACTTGGGGCATGACACAGCAGATGCTTCTGGAAGGCCAGTGGGAGTTACAGCCCAGCACAGCCTTTTCCAAAATACTCCAGCAGGAGGTCAGTCCCCAAGATAGCATTTCTCCTATCTCATTTCATTTTATTCATCCCAGGGCACACAAACACAGCCTTTCCCTTTAAAACTCTGCCTATTCTGAAGCAATTTTGAATTTCTGCTCTATTCTATGTATTTAAAACAAAAGGAGTATACTGTTTTTCTCATGCCAGGAACAGGAAAATGAATACTCCACAAAATGTGCCCTAGGAAGGAAGCCACAGGCCGACCCCAGAAGTGGTGAATAGCTGGGCTGTTGCGTGTGGAGATAGAAAACCAAGGGTGCCGGGTATTCTATCTGAACTGTGAGCCCCGAAACATAACCCCAGCATTTAAACCTACGAAAGGAACAACAAACTAACTACAGCAGTGAAACACGAGTAAACCATGTTGGAGTTAAATCCAGAGGGAACCTTCTGCGGGAGGACTGTTTCCCCAGTACCTGCCCTGCGTTTAGCCCCCGTCACAAGTGCTGTACTGGGGAAGTGGCTTTGTGCATTTTTTAGCTGCTCTCGCCATGTTCCACAGCTTGTCCCTAAACAAGCTTCGCAAACAAAAAGCTTAGGTTGGGTTGCCTTTCTGCATTTGTCCAGATTTGCAAAGTTGACCAAGTATATGACACTTTAGGTCTTCATCACCCCAAGCCTCCAAGATGGGCGCAGCTGTGACTCCTTCCTGAGGAGAGTTGCTCTGCGCCACCCTGCTGGGGGATCTTGCCCTACCAGAGGCACAGTTCAGTCAGGGCACCGCAGCCTTGGTCCCAGTGCAGGAAAAGCCCATCTCTTTACCATTTCCGTAGCACTCGCCAGGTGCCAGGCAGTGTCCCGAATGCTTTGCTAATATTAACTCAATCCTTAAACCATGAGGTAAGGACTATTAATGTCCTTCTTCCACAGACCTGGGAATCTGGCTTGGAGCTGGAGTGGCAGTTGTCTCCCTGGCCCTGGGTGGCCTCTCACCCTCCCAGTGGAGCATTCCCCAAAGAGAACAGCAGAGCCTGGCTCTGCAGGGGGGATCAGTGCAGCCTGCTCTGGAATGCGTTTTCTGCTCACAGCTCAAAGGGCCCCTCCAAGCCCTTGGCTAAGGCCGGGCCTAGAAGAAGGTGCTGTACTGGTGACTCCCTCATGGGCTCTCGGAACTTGGCCTGAGCAACCTTAGACGGCCACCTAGAGCACAAGCCGGACTTCCTGACATTTTCCAAGCACAGGCAAGGACAGGAGTGGGCCACTGAGACTGTCCCACGGCTCTATCTGCTTTGTTTTTAGAGTCTTTCTCAGGGTTCCTCTCTTGTGTATTTGAAAAGGAAAGAGGAGGTAGAGAGAAGAGGGATAGAAAATCCCACTCTCCCCTTGAATGAGACACTCTTTGAGGCAGTAATTAAATCACTAAGAGAGTGCAACCCTTGAGGCAGATTTAACACGGAACTTCTGTTACCTTATTAAGTCAAACAAGCTAGAAACCATATGTCTCCTAAAATCTGGAACATATTTGTTTACAAACATACACAGCAAGTGACAAGATGTATAGAAAATAAATACGACACCCTCTGAGTTTTAAGAACTAGTTCTTCTTTACTAAGTTAGCAAATGAAATGGGTAAAGTGGGACCAGCCTAAGATGGGTACAATTTTCCCCAGGAACCCAGGAAAGAAATTTCAGAAATAAATGCAGTTGGCCATGCAGTCACCTCATTTTACAATTTTTGTGGGGGAAGGAGTCACCATTAAACATACGTGAGTAAAGTTCTACCAAACCATGAACAACAGATTGTCCCTTCTCACAAGCCTTCTCTTCTACAGGCCCTGGATGAGGGGACATGGAATATGAAACTCAAGGACAGGTGGCACCATGGCCACAGTCATTTAGGAAACAAACTTAAGCAAAGATGGGGCAGATCCAGGCGGATGACACCCTGCTATTCCGTGCTCTTTCATCCCAGAATCCCAAGCCGCCCTCCAGACATCACTGTAATGGGTGGGTAGGTGGCAGGTATTCTTTTCCTCTGTGCTGTACAGTGTATAAATACCGCGGCAGTCAGTGCGCCCTGAGTAAATAATTACTGTTTTCACCACCATTTTCCCCTAATGCACGGAGACTATGTATAATGCCATGTAATGAATCACTGACAGAGTCAATAACAGACCCAAGGCGTCCAATGCCCAGTTAAGGCTGGATGCTCAGCTCAGCCCTTGTCACTCCTATGTACTTAGTTTTCTCAGTCTCATTCTAATTTTAAGATCACACATGTTGGCGATTCTCTGCCACAGATTAAATAGATCAAACAATAAGCGTGAATGTCAATACACTGCCATGGCCCCATGGCACCTTGTCTCCATGCTGCTGAACAATGCGAAGTTTGAATACCTAATTTATGACTCCCATTTCTGCTAGGAACTTTGTTTGTTTTGCAACACCCACTTCTTCTGTGATCCTTCTGGTTTTGGGGGAGCCCTCAGCCTGCTCTGTGTCCCTCCAGGTTTCCTCCCTGAGACTAGGGCCTGTGGCTTGAGTCTCACTGCACCAACCAGTGAGCAGAAGCCACAGTGCAGGAGCCACTGATGGGCGCTGTCAATTGTCCCCTGCATTGAAAAGAATGCTACTCTCATCCAGCTCCTAGACAGACCCACAGAAAGTCTGCTTGCTGTGGGTGGCAGGGAGCAGAGAGGGGGAGTGGGTCACGTGGCAGGGACTTGCTTCTGAGCCTGCTCTGCTGGGGTCCTGCCTCACCTCCAACTCACCATGACCAGGACTGAACTTGACATCCGGCCCCACCACCTGTTTTTCCTTGTTTTCTGTTTCCAAAAACAGCATCACTATCTTAATGCCCAAACCTGGGGTCACTGTTGAACCTTCTGTGCACCTCCTTACTTAATTAACCAAGACTTGTCGATTTTTCAAGGTCATCTTCCAAGCTTTCTCTTCTCTTTATTCTCTTGGTGAGAACCCTAGTTCAGGATCTTGAGTCTTTGATCTAAATCACAGAAACAGCTCCATGAGCAAACATCAGCTCTCACTCTTTTCTTTCAAAAGACCTTTATACCACAGCTGACATCTCGACCTGCTTCAGTCCCGGGCTGCTGTTCCTGACCGCAGCTTTAACACACCCCCAGTACAATACACACGCTCCTGTTCCAGCTCTCAGGTGGCTCATACTCCAAATATAAAAATGAGACACTTCCACGCACACTTCTCAAGCATCATTTTTTCTTGTCCTGTAGTGTGTGCCTGTCTCAGGGAAGTGACGGGGTTAAGGTCCTGCAGCTAACCCTTAAGGAAGGCCCCAAGTGCCCACGGGCACGGAGCGTTCCCTCCAGCACTGGCGTCACCTTCTGGGTTTTGGGGGTGTGCGACAGCTGAAGCTGTGGGCCTGCTCCCAGGGAGTGTGTGCACGGAGGGGCCATGCTGTGATAATTCAGTGTGCTCAGAGGAAGAGCTGAAACCCTCAGAGGAATGCCAGGTCGTTATTTCTGATCTCCTGATCTCTCCAGAACAGAATGGAATGTGCAGTGGGTGGGAGCCTGCTATCTGGACCTGGCTGAAGCTGAGCAAGTTACAGGTGGATATGTGGTGACATCACCATGAAATTGGAACTTCATCCTGCTTATTTCTTTTTTCCCAAAATAGGTCTGTCAAATCAGTTTTCTTCCTTTAACCCTGGTCCTGTGTTTTCTCCCCAATGCAGGATCTTTCACTCAAACTACTCTTTTAGAGAAGGGAATTAGATACTGATTTCCACCACACCCTGGTATGCATCCAGTGCATTAAGCACCAGTTTACATTTCATCATTATTAGGGTGCCTTTGTTATTAACTAAGAAAGAACTACCATCCACCCAGCATATAAAATGCCACTTCTGGGCAATTTTAGTATCAATTAAAATATCACATATGCTTTTTCTAATGTCCAAACTAGTACCCTGGAAGCTACCCCAGACGCTTCCAGGTAAAGTGAGCCACTCTCTCCTATGGGCTGGTCCTACAGCTGACCTTCACTGTAAACTCACCCCCATATAATGGAAGCATGGTGAATTAACTTTCCTTGTCTCTCCGGATCCCGGCACAAAGTAGGCTTTTTATCCAATATTAATTTTATGAGATTCAAGATTTCTATTCATATGTGAGGGATTTGATTGACTTATTAAATATTTTGGTGGTTGATCATAATTCTAAAATATCCACATTATTGGCATATTATAGACTACCTTTTAAAGAAGTTTCTTTATATTTTTGTAGCTTTGTTAAGATGTAATTGACAAACAAACATTATATATAATTAAGCCATACGATATGATGCTTTGATAAATATATATATTGTGAAGTGATGGCCATAATCAAGATAGTTAATTTACCTCTCACTTCACACTGTTTCTTCTTTGTGTCTATGTGGTGAGAACAGTTGAGATCTACCTTTAGCAAATGTCAAGTATACAATACAGTCTCATGAACTACAGTCACATGCTGAGTGTTTAGATTTCTTGAACTTATTCATCTCATAGAAGAAACCTTATACTCTTTGACCAGCTGCTTGTTCCACCCCCCAGCCACCAGCAACCACCATTCCACTTTCTGGTCCTATAAGTTTGAATATTGGGGGTTCCCCATATAGGCGAGGTCATGCAGTATTTTTCGGTCTGACTTATTTCACTTTGCAAGGTGTTCTCCAGGTTTATCCATGATTTCATGTTTTCTGTAAGGCTAAATGACATGTACATATATAATAATATATTATTATTAATATATTAATATTAATATATATTAATATTAATATATTAATCTGTATTACATTTAATCTGTATTACATATGCATATTAATGCATATTAATCTGTATTACATTTACAAGATGTTCCTTTTGATGCTAAGAGGTCTGTGAAGTCCCTTGAGAACTTGGACCAGCTGACCATTAATGTCTAACACAAATTCTCACGTAACTGTCAATTCCAGTAAGCCCTCAAAATTATCCTTCTGGAACTTTCTCACCTTTGGTTTGACAATGTTTGTGCCTCTCTAGTTCATTAATTAAGTCAGTAATGATGCAAACATGAGGGTGATTAAGAAGTGAGTCCCCACCGCCTCCCAAAAGCTCTACCGACTGAGACCAAACCTACAAGACCTTGGGGACATTCCAGATGCAAACTGTAACACAAAGCAAGTTTAAAACATTACTAGCATCTATAATCACCCATGTCTTCACCTTTTCTGAGGTCTCTATTCCTATGCATGGATTCACTGTCTAGTATTCTTTGATTTCCACCTGTAGAATTTATCATTTTTCACAGGACAGATTTAATGATAAAAAACTCAACTTTTGTTTATCTGGGACTGTCTTAACTTCCCCTCCACCTCTGAAGCACTCTTTTGCTGGGTGTAGAATTCTTGGTTGATGGTTTTTTTCTTTCAGGACTTTCAATATGTCGTCCCAGTACCTCTGGCCCGAAGTTTCTGATGTGAGAACTGCTGATACTTTCACACGCACCCGCACTCACAGCAGGATGAGTGGCTTCTCTCCTGCTGTTTCAAGATTCTTTGTCTTTTAACAGTTTGTGATGAATGTTGGTTTGAGTCTCTTTGGCTTTATGTTCCAGAGGATCCATCGAGCTTTTGGGTCGCTTCTATTTATGTCTTCCATAATCGGAAAGTTGCCAGTCATTATTTCTTTTTGAACAGTCTCTCTGCTCCTCTCCTCTCTCTTCTCCTTGAGCCACCCAAACGTGTGTGTTGGTCCACACTATGGTGCATCATGGGTCTCCCAGGCTCTGTTCACATTTCTTCAAATCTGTTTTTGTCTCTGTTCGTCAGACTATGATTTTAAGTGGTCTTCATCTTCAAGTTCACTCTTTGTTGATTTTCCCATTTTGTTTATGCATCATTTTCTTGATTTTTCTCCCTATCTTCCTTTATTTCTTTGAGCATCTTTAAGATAACTTAAAAAAATTACTTGTTTAGATAGTCCACTACCTCATTTTTCTCATAGACATATTCTATTGGTTTATTTTTTCCTTTGAATAGGCAATAATTTTCTGTAACTCTCCATCATGTGACTTTGTTGTTGTTGAAACTGGACTTTGAATTTAACATTAGTGTACTTACTCTGAAAATCAGATTCTACTCAATTTTTAAAGAAATCCATGTAGGCTGCTTCTGTGCTGGTGACCAAACTGACATGAAGGTAGGTCTTCACGAATTGCCTTTAGCCTGTGCCTTTTCCCGAGCGGGTGCAGTGACTTTCTATGTTTCCCCATGGGTGTGGCTCCTTTGAAATGTCCTAAGGTTGAAATTCTGGTTCCCAGAACCAAGGGCAGAAAAAATGAGAGGGGTGGTGAGGGAGAAAAAGAAGAAAAGGAAAGAAAAGGGGTGTTGGCTCTGGAAATTGCTTCGGCCAGAGGAGAGGGGCACCCCACAGTGGGTGGAGAGAGCAGTAACAGCTGAACCCCGGTTCACGTAGCTCCAGGCACAGAAGCAGCACAGCAATAGGAATGCAGATCTCCAGGTCTGGAGTGCGGACCCCCAGGTCTGCAGGTCAGGGTCCTTTCTGCCCCAGGAACAGGTGTACACCTGCCTGCCCCAGGACAGGACAATGGCAGCTGTGACCGTACTCCCAGCTGGAATTGAGCAAAGTCGACCGCCCTTTACCTTCCAAACTTTCCTCTAAAGTGACAATCCTTAAAACAGCCTCCAGAGGTGGGAAATAGGCACCTCAGATGCGCTGCCAGTGCCAGTGTTGTCCAGCAGGGAAGAATTCCTGGTGCTTCTTGTCCGCCATCTTCCCAGAATCCTCTCTTCAGTCATTCAGTTTAAACAATTCCTCAATGAATTTAATAATGTGGTATAATTATTACCAAAAAGAACACAAACCAAGTGAAAACCTATGTTATAAGAAAAGAAAAATTAGGGGGTAAAATTTTACTTAAAATTTAGAATCTGATTCATTTCCTAAAATGAGAGGCCCTCGGGCATTTAAATATATGATTCAATTTGTTGAAATTCAATTTATACACTGTTTGGCAGGAACATGTTTATTAGATAAAGTGACATATACCCAAGCTTGCAAGCACCTTCTCCAATGAGAAATGTTAATGCACTTAGAATAAAAATAGAGAACAGCAATAGCTAACACGAAATCTCACAGATCACTTCAAAGAAACCAGGTAGTGCACTAACGAAGACAGAGTCACAGGCATGTTCTCTACCAATGAGACATTAAGACGACTATCAGGCTCTGACACTGACCACAGCTGGGTTTCAAAGGGAGAGGGTTAAATATAAAGACAAAACAAATAATCAAATAAAAAACCAAAGAAACCTCCTTGAATGCCTTGAATGCACTTAATTAGGCACATCAAACCAGAGTAGGAAGCTTCCCATCAGTACTAAGTTTAGGCAGTTATTATGCTTGAAGGTTGAATATTATTTTGCCCCTGGCATTTTAACTAGCTGTGTGGATGTTGTTTGTCTAAATGCCTCATTATGCATAAAAGTGGCAGGAACACCCTTATTTACCTCACATTTCTGTAAGGAACTCATTATCAATAGCATCTCCTTCAATGTTCCTCACCCTCCGCTATGGAAATCTCATTGAGTTTTGCCAGTGTTTACAAGGGGATAGTAAGATTCAGAAACTATTGACTTCGACAGCTCAGGTGTGAGATGGAGCTGGGCAGTGGGGATTTATTACAGTCGCAGAGAGAGGGGAGCCCAGGGTTGTCTGCAGCAAGACCAGGTCCTTCTGCTCCTGGGAAGGTTCTGGAATAAACCACAAAGTAGGTGATGAGAAGCAACTGGAATGAACTGATTGGCTGTAAATGACAACGTGCTTTGATCTCGAAGAAGGGAAGAACAGACAGGAGACTGGAAGGAGTGTGTGGGTCAGGGGCAAGGTCCCCTCGGTAGGGGGAGCAGCCACTCGGGAGGACATGCTTGAGGACGTGGGAATATTTATACCGAAGGAATACAGCCGAAGAGGGTCTCCCGGGCCAGCAGAGCAGAGAAAACTGAACCTGCTTCTCTGGAGCAGCTGCACAAGGGCTGGAGCCAGGCTTCGAGTCCTTCCTTTTCTTCCACTCAGTTTGCTGGTCCTGCCGCACACACCAGGGGGCTGGATATCAGAGTGCAGCCAGTCGCCAGTAGATTGCTGGAGAAGGGCTACAGCCCTGCCGTCCTGCAGCCCCCACTCTCAGCCACAGGTTTTCCTGGCTCTCTAGGGCTCTGGTGAGGACAGCAACGTGCACAGCTGGAGCCTCCAGAGAGCAAGGTGATGCGGGCTGCTCTCTCCAGCTGGGCTGAGGCTCCTTTGGTAACACAGTGGCCTGCTGCAGTGCCGGGTGCAGACTCTGGCAGGCAGGGACACTCAGCTAGGGCTGGCTGCTACCATAGTCTTCACTACTGTCACCAACCATGCGAACTCAAGAGAAAGTGTGATCGTATATTTGTGCTTTTTGTTTAAATTCACTCCTCTGTAGTTCTCGGCACATGTAAGATAAAAAGTCATGGATTAGATAAATGAATATGTGGCTTTCTCGGTGGCGCATGTTGGAAGAGGGCGGATCCTATCTGCAGCAAGCCCTGGGTGGCCGCTCCTCCCAGACAGGCTTCTGGGCTCTCAGCTGGCATCCACACGAAGGCCCTGCAGCCCTCAGGAGGCATCATGCCCCCTCCCCCCCACACCCCGTCGGGTCTGGGAAGACTGGCTACTCATTTCTTCTTTCTGTGCATTCTCACAGTCCCCAGCACACTCTCCCTCTGACTGGAGGTCTGCTCATGGAGGTGCTCACCTCATCACTGCCCTGCATCCCGTGCATCCCCCGTGACGCTGAGTCTCTAGCCATCCAGTCCGTCCTTGGCATGTGAGGCTCAATCTCCTTCCTGGTTTCACTAAGGAGGAGTTGGTTCTTGGTCCTTCCCTGAAATACCTCTTCATGAACAGGTTTCAAAGACCCAGAGAAAGTAATGATGGAAATTATTAACAAAGAGAAGACTTTTAAAAAATTAGAAATCCCTTTGTGTGTCTGTCCCAGGGTCAATGGGTAGGTTCGGCATCTTTCCTTTTACAGAAGTGTCATTTGTCCCAGGAGCACATGCTTCACTGGGAGGAGGGGTGAGTAAGAAGTTGGGCCTTCTCTTTCCTATGAGAGATGAAACTACAATCATGGCATGAGATTATAAAGATAGAAATATTTAAAAGGAAAGAAAAGAAAGCCACAAATACACCACATTGTGGCCCAGCAATTCCTGAGACTGTGTTTCTAGGAGAACAGGGAGACTTCAATTTGACCTGGGACACGCAATGTGACGGTTGGCGCATGAAAAAACGTGTCATAGAAACGGTGTGATAGCAATGCTCCTGAGCTAGAGAGTGCAGCAGGGACAGCCAGTGAGAGGAGGTGGAATAAAGATGCAAGAGTAAAAGTAATACGATTGGAAAGTGATGAATTTGGGAGTGCAGGGAAAGAAAATATTGAAGGATTACCCCACTGGATTATTTTAAATAGTTGTCTAGCAAAAAAACCTTACATACAATCACAGATTTTTGTTGACATTATGAAACATGTCACCGAATCCAGCCACCTGGACTACACCCTGTCTACTAGGATGATGATAAGAAAGAAGGTGAAGACAGCAGCCTGTGTCCTGAGGTGCGGTGCCGAGTTCTGTCAAGAGGATGTTTTGCTTTCAAGCAAAACCCTGTGCAGACAAGGAGCCCACACACTTAATCCGTATGACAGCTTTAGTCTCAAACAGTTGCTCTTACCCCAAACCTAAAGCTTAGGTAGCAGTGATTAATTTTCACACAGTTTGAGGAAAGCGAGATTCCTACACACACACAGGATATGGCAAAATTTGAAATGCAAACTTGGGTAAGAAGAAACAACCAAATTTCAAAGAACATGTTAGGATTCCAGAGAAATTTATAGAAATCAAGAGAAGCAAAGAGAAAATAAGCAAAGGAAATAAATACTGTCCTGAAATGTTGACATGAGGACAGAGTCAACGTCGAATCTTCAGATATTTGGAATCCAAGAAAGAAAAGGCCAACCCAGCTTAAAATCAGTGAGTCCAGAGGAGCCCGACTGGAAGCAGGTGAGAAAGCTGAGAGCCAAGCGAAGGCCCCGGGAAGGGGCAGGAAAGCAGGCACGCGTGGCCACACACAGGAAGGCAGTTTGCCAGTGGAGCGGCTCAGCACCGGTGTCAGTGTTGGTGAGGCCGTGAGTCAGCCCAGGGCCACCATGCCCCGGGGATCTGCTGGGTGAGTAGGCCCTTCCCGTCTGGCAGAATGGAGCGGCGACTGCCACCCTCCACACACACCCAGGGTTTCCCTCATTTCTTTTTGTTTACCTTTATTTTCAATCATCCCTGCCTTATATCCACAGTTCTCCACATTCTTTCTATGCATGTCCAACCTTTCCCCCTTTTCTCATCATACTTCTCTTAGCTCTTAAAAACAATGAAAGAGCCCTTATGATTTTCATTTCTCCAACTACTGAACTTCCTTCTGTACGTCTCACATAGCCATTGTCTTTCTTTTTCCTTTATCTACTACTCTGTTTCTCTTGCCCCTCCCAAGATGACTGAATACTCATGCTCCACGTCTACATGTCATAACTGGGACAGAATGACTTTTCCCCCTTGATCGCTATTAGTGGCTTGCTTCTCCCAGACTTAAAAAGTGTGGAACTAGTGTTTTCTCTCTCCAAGTTACAATTAGTTCACGTCTTTCTAGGGGAGAATTTTGTATACTCTTCTTTCTAAATTGCATTTTGTGCAATTGTCTTTAATCATTTCAAGTTAAGTCCTGCTGACGACCAGGACTTCTGTGCAAAAACCAACACTGTCAGCAAAATTGTTTTCTTACACAAAGGACAAATTACTGCACGTGCAATGCTCCATGCTTCAGGGTGGCTGCCAGAAGGCCACCCACATCATTATGTGATGGGGGTGCTTTAGGGTTGGATTTTAACTCAGCAAAACTCTATGCACGCTCTATGAACTATATCGCGTGCATTATATATTCATAAAAGCTTTTCTATATACTGTATCATGTAAAAAATTCTCATAGTATTGTGTAAGCATTGAATCTTGGTCTAATTTTTGTTCAAGATTAATGCCACTCATGATATTTTAAAAAGCAGATCATAGAAATCATTATACTGAATGATGCTTCTTTTCATTTGGTAACAAGAATAAAAACAACAAGAACAACTTTGGAAAAGTTGCAAGTTTAGGAGTATTATTAGTTAATACCACTTGTTTAAACACTGGATGATGAAGTCAGTCTGTCTGGGTGGCCATCTCAGACACTGTGATGAGATACCCAAGCAGGTGCAGATGAGACACTAAGTATTCATGCAATGGAGAAATCTATGAGAGTTATTCTTACTTCCTCCTCTCCCCATGTGACTAATGCTGTCAGAGTCCTTCTGCTGACTGACTGTCAGAGCACAATTACTTCCTCTGCCTGCATTCATTTTCCCTCAGTTAAATTAGATAAAGAGCGTCTTTCTCCGGAGTTTGTGAACATTACATGAGATGATTCAGGGGAAGCTTATCCCAGAATCTGCTATGCAGAAAGCATTAAATAAATGTTGGCCATTGTTAAGACAGTTAAATAACACCAGAAATTTGGGATTAATTTTAAAAAATCCAATAATCTCATTGAAGTAAAAAGGGATATCTACCTTAGAAAAACAGCTAGTAGAACAGATTTATATTATTGGAAAAATAGTTTGAGAAGTAATCCATTCAAAGAACCCATAGATGTTTAAGGGAGGATTTGATATTTAATAATGGATTTGACTAAAGATCACAATATCATGTTACACATTGCATATTAATTTATGGTCTTAATAGAAGAATTCTAAAAAAAACACTAGGTGCTAATAATATTAATTGCATAAATTCAGTCAATTTATATTATACATGCCAAAGATTTTAAGCCAAGAAATTAAACAATAATTATAAGTTATCTCCCCATTGTGATCTAAGGGTGTTAATTCTTTAAATGTGTTAGATTGTATCTCACAGGTTTTTATAATGGAAATTCTTGCATTGCAAAATTATCATTTAACAGGCATGCTTGGTACATGACACATAGGGCATGGAAATTATTTATTTAGAAACACTTAGTTATATCAATACTAAAATCATTTCTATGCTAAGTAATTATTACTCTGGAAAGGTTTTCTTTGAAAAGAATTGTGATTTCTTTTTAAAATATGGGAAACTAAGAGAACTTTAATAGAACAGTAGATTTCTGGTAAAAGTAGGTGGAAAAATCTAAAAGAAGCTGATTGTGTTTCAGAAATAGGTTCACAGAAGCACTTCTCTATGACGCACTGATAGATGCAGATGCATTCATATCCTAAGCCTTTCATGGATACATAAGAATGCTGGTTTATTATCAAGACTCAGGGAGCACTGTTCTCTGTAAGTCTACCACCAAACTCACCTCAAAACATTGATTCAGCAAAATAAATGAAGAAAAGCTGGCAAGAGCAATTTTTATTCTATGTACCTGTTGTATCTGAGAAAATTGTTGGGGGAACAATGTGGTTAGGATAAAAAGATTGTGAAATATTCCCCCTAAAACAAGTGGTCTTTTCAAAGAACTGTGGTTAGAAGCAAAACCACTGTTCAAACTAAAAGGCCTGGAAATGTGAGGTCTAATCTTGTCCAATATCTCATTAAAATTTGACCCAATCACTCACATGGGAGCTATCATTTTAAGCTTTCTCAACTAGTAGTCCTGAAATGAATGTGAAACCTTGCTGACCAGTAAAAAATAATTCATCAATGAAATTTTATTGAATTATAAATTCAACAATTAATAGGTGTCCTTTGCATATACAAATACACCATACCTAATCTGTCTTATGAACACTGAATTATTTTACTTGGTATCAGAATAAATATAGTGAAAATGCTCTTATAATCTCAATTTTATTCTACCCTTTCTAATTTCATTACAACAGTATTATTTTATTTTATTTTTCTAAAGTTCTAAAATACATATTGAGACCATAATTTCAAATTCATTTTTCTGGAGAGTAGCTCTTTTTAAAATTTTCTTATTTAATGGGCTCTTGATAAAATTCTGATTGGAGTACAATTGCTACTTTTGGAGGGAATTTTGATGAAACATAAAAAGACTCAAGTATATGCATTCTCATACTTTGTTCATATCTTTTGTTGGTGCATTATAGTTGTACATAATGGCTGGACTTGTTGTCAGGTATTTGTGCATATTGGAGAGTAGTGCTCTTGAAACAAGAAAATCTGTTTAGTGACAACTGAAATCCATAGCTGTTTTCCCAAAGCTTCCCAGTGTTAACTGCTTGACTATTAGTGTTTTGTAGAGAACACTGTATAGACACTCGGACATACCTATCTATTTTTGCATTCCTCCATGTGTCCCAAATAATTTCTTTATTCTTCAAAATATGTGCGGCCGTGCGGACCCTGGTTAGCTAATTCACTACATTATTGATGGGTGCTTGTTTTACGGTGTACCAGCATTTGAGCTATGGCTTTTCTCATTGCCTTTTTCCTTTATCACTTTATGCCATGATCCCCAAATCAGTGAATATACCAGCCAAGAGACCATGAGCAGGAAAAGACACCCTCTTAGAAAAAGCTCTCCTAGAAAACAAAACAATACATTCTGAACCAAACCGATGTAGGCTTGCCTGCCTTGGACCCAGCACTGAGTGTCCTGGTTGAACGTCCTTGCCTGTAAACTGGTCTTGACTCACTTCACCTGTAGCCACGAAGATCAGGCTTGGCGAAGCCCAGGAAAATCCTAAAGATGGAGAAGGGTGACTGGTTTTCACTCCATTTGTTAGCTTATTTCCCATTTTTGAGAGAGCTGATGCCTCACTTTGCAAGTTGGGTTAGACAGCACAATTCCCTGTCCCATCTTTTACATGTGGCCATTTCTGGGTGGGATGCGGTGCCATCATTATCGGCAGCACTTTTTACTTCCTTGACACTATGTGAAATGTTGAGTGTCCTGACCCTTTACTACATCTTGGAAGCCCTGCCGTCATGGAGCTTGCATCCTAGTAATGATATCAGAGGGCCCCAAAGCCCCAGCTGCTAGCTTGCTGCTATTGGAGCTCCCAGGACTTAGGCTAAAGCAAAACTGGACCCTGGGGCGCCCCGAGGATGGGGCACCACCGGCCACGTACTGTCTCCCTGACTATGCCTACAAGCATGAAGGATGCTTCCAAGCAGGTTTATTGAAACATATACTCGGGAGTGTCTTCCTTGTAGGAAGATCCTGCCCATAAGCTGATTATACTATGTACTCTTATTTTATCCAGAATTACAAGAAGAAATTAGGCTGAGATCACAAAAATGTTTGAGTATACTCCTTGTAGTTATATACCTTCTAGCAGAAAGAGGAGATACCTGCTTGTTGCCTCTACTTCTGTGAACTTGCCTCTAGTTTTCTGTTCAGAATTTTCCTGAAGCTGCTATTGATCACTACTGCACAGTAGAAATTGATGATTTGAAAACATTTGGCTTCATAACAAGAATTTGTGGAGAAAATCAGCAATAGCTGCTCTGATCTGCCTGCATGTGATAGTTGTAAAAGAAGATCAATGAAACTTGCATGTTTTTTTTTTGGGGGGGGGACTTAAAGAAATATGTTGATCAGAATTGCCTCAGAAATGAATGGTATTTCTGGCAAGCCAATTTACATTGCAGAACACCTGTCCCTCAGGTGTGCATGTGGAGTCTTCATATTTCAGGTGTTGGCTAGGCACACAACTGTTAGCTGACCTTGGATAGTCATTTGATTCAATTCTTAGCATGTTCATCTGTAAAGTAAGGATAACTAATTCCAAAAATAACATTTCCCTGTCCTTTCTATTGCTGGCCGTGGCATTTTAGGTAAACTTGATGATGCTACTCAGGAATCAATACTTGCTGACTGCAATGGGAAGCCACAAGTGGGGCAGAGAGTGGCCATGGCTAATAGAGCTTCACCGAGTTCTGCTAGAGTTGACACTGTGCTGTCACCAGACTGACCGCTTGGAAGACATGGAATCTGTTGATTTTTTTCGCCATTTACATGTAAATCACATAGTCATTAGATAATCTGGTTCAACTCTGAAACAGCATCGAAACCCTTACATTCTGTGACTTATCATGGCCTTCACAGCCCCGGTTTTCTCTAAGTTCACCACAGACATGCAGATCTGTACTACCTTCCTAGGAGTTAGGGATGCCATCCAGGCACCAGCTGTGGACCACTTCATCCAGAGAACACACTGTCCAGACGACTCCGCACGCCAGGGCTCCTGTCCCCTGGTTACTCAAGCCAATCCAGGGATCGCTATGAAAGGACTTTGTACATGGAATATAGGTTACTAATTCACTGACCTAATAGTAAGGAGATTATCCTGGATTACCCGAGGGGGTCCAAGGTAATCAATCAAATGAGCCCTTAGAAACAGAAAAGGAAGTCAGATGAGATTCCCAAGAAGGCATGTCAGAGTTTGGAAGCACAGGATGGACTTGACCCACTGTCACTAGGCTGAAGAAGCCCTGAGCCAGGGGATGTGGGAGGCACAGAAGTTGGGAGCGACCCACTGCTGCCAACCAGCCAGGAGATGGGGATCTCTGTTCTACAACCTCCGAAATGGATTTTTGTCCCAAACTGCGAGGAGTCTAGAAGCAACTTCTTCCTCTGAATCTCTAAAAGGAACACAGGGTGGCTGACACCTTAAGTTTAGTCTTATAAAATTCTAATCATGTCACCCAGCAGGGCTCACTGATTTCTGATCTATAGAACTGTGAGATGACAAATGGATGCTGTCCTAAGCGGCTAAATCCGTGGTGGTTTGTTATGGCAGCAATAGAAAACTAGTGCATTCTCCATCCATCCACCCATTGAGCAAATGCTTATTGATCTCTGGCAGGAGCTGCCAGCAGGTGTTCTTGAGCTGGTGAAGAAGCAGTGAAAATAACAAAAGACCCTGCCTTCATGGAATTTACCCTCTAGTAACAATGTCGCCTGGCCCCAAAGCCCTAGCTTCTAGCTTGCTGCTGTTGGAGCTCATGGACCTGGTAGGATAGATTTATTAAAAATTATAGAATGGAGCTCTTAGTAAAAGTTTGGCAAAATCACTCACTGAAATCTCAGAGACATGTTTTTGGCACTCTTTGGAGGCAGTCCACAAAGGGAGATTCTTTGTAGCATGCATGTGTCACCTTTCTTGTACAAGTTGACGATGCTTGTGGTAACACTGAAACCTCACTGCATCTCTTCACTATGTCATTTGCTAAGAAAATGCATCAAGTTTAAGCAGCACTCTTCCCACTTAACAGTCTCAACAAGTCTACCATAAAATCTGGATTTTACTGCGCCAAGTTTGTGCCCTGACCTCAGAGTCCTGGGTTGCAGAGAGGAGTAGAAGATGAGGGTGCGCAGCTCTAAGGCACACGATGGCCGGGAGCACTCCAGCTCTCAGGCCTCTGTGGATGTCCACATGGACTTTGCTCTTCCGGGGAAGGCTGTGCCGAAGTCTCATGGATTTGGCAAATGGAAAAATGACTGGATGGCAGCAGACTTTCACTCTTTAAGGATGCTTAGAAAGCTCTGCTGTGTTGGCACCTAGCAAGCAGGAAACAAATGTGTGTTTTGTTTTTTTAATGAATCAATGAATAAATTCTGTGTGGTCTTCTCTTTGGCATCCCCCAAAAAACCTTCATTAAAAACTGCATTGCTCTCCTGTACTTTTGGGGTTAGGCTGGTGCTTTGAGGATGTATTGGAAGAGCATTAAGGTAAGAGCACTTGCCTCAGCAAATAGCAGCCAGCTTAGCAGGGGTACGGGAAGGCTGGGCCTGAGTGCAGGGTTCTACAGAGGGACAAGACTCTCTCCGCACTCCACTGTTGCTTAACAGTCAACAGAAATCCTGTTAGAAACTGAAGTTGGCCATCACAAAAATAATCCACTGCTTCTCTTTGAGTATCATTATCATTCACAGATTAAAAGAAACTTTAAAAGAGCAACATATTTTCACTGCTCCTTGAACAGAACTCCTTTCATTTGGTTTGCAGGTTATTTACCATATTTCTAGTACATTACCACACACAAAAACCATATAATATTCAATGATTTCTGTTAGAAGAGCTATCAACTCCCCATAATCCTTTAGGCATATAAATAAATATCAACTTGCCCACAGGTCAAAACAAGGCTTGAAATATTGAGAGAATTATCAAGCGATAATTGCCCATGATATTCTTGTTTTTAAAACTTTAATATTGCATCTTTAACTAGTTTTTTTGTGATAAAAATAACTTCAAATTTCAAGAAATAAATTCTAAGATAAAATGTAGGGTGAACAGAGGCAGAGTGGTAACAAATCTGCAAATTCTAAGCTAAAAGTCACTGTGTACAGAATGATTGTTTTTATCATTGTATGACCACTACAAAAAGAATATAAATAGGCTCACAAAAAGCTGATAATAAAGTTCTGTATTTAAGAGCAGAAAGAGCAAATTGATCTTGGAGGGCTTGGAACAGAGCTTAGTCATAATAACACTGCACCATTACTTTTTTCTTTATTACTTGGTACATTAATTCAAGATGTACATGAGAACATAATGCAGCCAGCAGGCAAGCAAGGAAATATCAATAATATTTGCAGTTTTTCTGGGGAATATGTCCATTGTATTTTTCAATTCCACCTTCATTGATGGTTAAGCGTATGCTGAACTATTTATGTTCCATTCTGTCAAAGTGAAAAATATAGATTTTGATAGAAGACAATAAAAATGGAAAGCTGATTTCATACTAAGTGAAAAATTCCTCCTGCAGTGTCATGTTTGGCTAAAATAAACCAAAATAAGTGTGGCAGGGTGTTGAAACAGGGCTCTCCTGAGGTTCAGGGTCAAGGTAAGTGTGGGAGCCACGCCTCAGCAGTCCCGGCCAAGGAATCTGGGACTCCTGCAGCATGCAGGTGACCACCAGCAGCAGCGCAGAGGTGGGCTCTCCCCGAGAGAGGGAGGGTCAGTGCCCAGGCTGGGTGAGTCTAATTTGCACGTGGGAGTGAGTGCTGGTGGGGGTCATTTTAACCCTGTGTAATAGGGATTCCTAGCAGGATCCCAACAAACCCAAGAAGCCCGGGGAATACAGGACACGCAGGGGCCCAGGGAATACCTAGAGTAGCTGCAACTATGTGACTATGTGGTGGGGTGCCTGAAAGGCTTTGGCCAGCTGCACCCCAGCTGGCCCTAAACACCTGCCAGGCCCTCACTGGACGGCAGTCGTGAGTGAAGATGCTCCCACTTCCCATCCTCCCCTATCTGTCCCCATTCTGACAACAACCAGGACAGAGTTAGTAGTTGGGCCTGGTGGGGTGCCAAGTAAGAAAACAGAAGTCCTGGTGGAGCCAGACACCCCCCTTTCCCACGCCCCAGCTCAGTGAGGAGAGAATACTGGGGGTAACTCAGTTTCCAGCAATATCTAGAATCCTGGAATCAGAACAATGGGGCCCTAAGTTCATGCAGGGCTGGGAAAAGCTCCCCCACTGAATCCAGCTTACTTTTTATCTCCTGCCCACCCCCTTTAAACTTGCCTCCATTATGTCATGAATAGTCACTATTCAACATAACAATTGCACTTGGTGACATTCTTATATTCTCCACAATGTCTGCAAAGAGACCTTTAAAATATCATTTGTTGGTGCCCTTGAAAGATTTGCATATCAAGGAAAATGAGAATGAGACCTTAATTATCAGCAAATTTAGAATAGGTGATATCTTAAATGACTTAAGAAGTATAAATTGTGAACTGATTGAATATAGAAGCCTCCTTAAATTAAAGCTTCAAACCCCTGTTTGCTTTCTTGCACAGATTGAATAAAAGTTTGAGTTGTATAAATAGAAGAGAACACTGTTTTCCCTGGGGTGGATATCTGCATACCTGCGCACTTGGGGCCCTTGAGTTATTAAACACATTAAAGCCTAGTATACAAATTTCTCTAAGCAGATCCTGAAGGCCTTAGCTAATTGGTGGATATCTCCAATTCAGAAATGTGTCAATTTCCAGCTAGCAGCAGGGATACTACTGGCCAAGGACTGGAAATCAGTTGGAATTAAGTAATTTTTGTCCCTAGATCCTTGTTGGGTAACTTCAGAAGGGATGGGAGGGATAACAAAGCATACTTCAAACATGGCTTTTCCAAGAAATTGAGCAACTATCCAGCTGTCCCCACTGAATCTTTGCCTGCATCTGGGCCCTGGTGAGGGGACAGACACAAAAAGCAGTGGACCAATAGGGTTTACCTAGATGAGACAGCAATTCATTCTGCAGAATGAGCAGCACCAGATACTGGGAGGATGTGATGTTAGACTTTGGATCTAGAGCAAAAACAAAACCATGTCCCAAGAGTCCCTGACTGGGCAGTGGAATGGACACCCAAGGCCAGGCATCAGGTTTAGGTCATACAGCCCATCTTGAGAGCAGGCAGTGGCACAGGTGTCCAGCTCTGTCTCCAGCCTGTTTCCAACAGCAGTTGCCCTTTATGGATGGTACCAGAAGCAGTGAATGCAAGACATTCTATATTGACCAAAACAGCCTTTAGTCTGGGACTATGGAGATGTGCTGAGGCCATGAATTCACCTACAGTTTGGTGTCTGACAGTTCTGTTTCTTCAAGGTCAGTGGTGAGGCTGGGAAGCTGTGGCCAATGCAGACAGAACTTGGATGCCTGGGAGGGACATGGACACTGTGATGTGGGAAGATACAGACTTAAATTTAAACTGCAAATGCAAGAGCCACATCTGTCTTGGATATTGGATAAGATTTCAATTGTCCACGAGGGCAGGAAATTCTTGGTCATCCTCTAGATCTGGATTATGATTAAATACTTCAGCCCTCCTCTGAGATGAAGTGAAGGGTCCAGGGAGCAGCTAAGCCTGCTTTGGGGGGCCAAAAGGGGGCTTGAGAAGTGAAAGTTTGCTTATAATGTCTTATTTGTGCAAATAGGAATTATTAGCATCTAGAAAACAAATTTTGCATGGTACTTCTGATTTCTGGGTTATAGTAAAGACATTGATTCTTGAAAACTTATTTTGCATCTAATCACCTTGCTTAATATATTAATTCCAATGGATTTCACTTAATGCTCTTGGAAAGAGCATATAGCTAGTTTCCTCCACGACCCTCTAGGAAGCGCTGACCTGCAACACGGACTGAGCACTTTCACTGAGCACATGCTCACCTGCCCAGCACCGTCCCTCACTTTCCACATTCCTTCCTTCACTGTCTCCAGGCTGATGCTCTGGCATAGGACCTCTGTGTGGTTTTCTGAGGGTTTATTTACCTAATTCTCCCAATAACTTGCCTTTTTAAGGAGAGAGAGAGAGAGGTACAGAGGAGCTGAATAACTCATCAAAGATCACTCAGCTGGGAAACAGGATTGGAACCCAGAACCCTTGCTCCCAACGCTGGCCTCCACCACTCCACAGTGTCCCACTTCTTGTTTTCCATAATTATTCCAGACGTCCAAAGCATCTTTCCTGCCATGTTTATCAGAGAGACCCCTGATTTACTGTTCTAAGCCCCATTTGGGCACAGACAGGCCTGAGTCTTTTGTCCAGCTGGCTCTGGCAGGGACAGGCTTAAGGGATACAGTTCTCCACACTGCTGGGTTCCCTGGGGTCCACTGACAGGCTGGCTGCAGATTTAGAGAAGAAAAAAAAAAATTGATTAACTGCCATCTCCCTTGCTCAAAACTCACCTGGCTCCTTCTCCTTTCTAACTGTACAAACCTTCTTGCTGACAGGAAAAGGAACAGCTTCTGTTGTTCAAAGGAACTCTCAATAGGTCTTGCTCTCAACATGCTTGGAACAAGCCTGCGACTTTACTTACAAAAGACTGATTTGATCTCCCCACGAGGCAGGACAGAGGTATTCAGTCAGCACTAGACTGAATAGTGCCCCCCAAATTCATGTTCTTTCCAGGGCCTCAGAATGTGATTTTATTTTGAATTAGGGTCATTGCCAAAGTAATTAGGTGGGCTCTGGGTGAGGTCATACTGGAATAAGGCTGGCCCCAACTCAATCTGAGGACTGGTGTCAGAAGAAGAGACGACGTGGGGGACAGACACAGGAGAAGCCGTCTGCGGGATGGAGTCTGAGGTTGGAGCCATGCATCTACAAGTCCAGGAACACCAAGGGTCGCTGGCAACACCAGATCAGAGGCAGCAGGGATGGATTCTTCCCCAGAGCCTTCAGAGAGTGTGGTCCTATCCCTACTTTTAGTACCCAGAGCTGTGAGGCAGGAGCTTCTGCCGTCTATGTTCTCGGCAGGTGGACGTTTGTTATGGCCGACATGGGGGCCGACACAGAGCACTACCTTCAGAACTGGATTCTCACTTCTCTGGGCATCATTCTACCAGTTCATGCTTCGAGACACAGGTGGACTCTGAGGAGAAACTTTCCTTCTGGGCAGAGGTGTCCAAGGAGGTCTACAGAGAAGAGCAGTAGGTGACTCCGCACTTCCCCAACTTAATTCTACAAGTGAATTTTGGTTGAGAATGAATGAAGCAGTCTGAGTGAAGACAAAATGCACTTGATTTGGTAAGCATTTGTGGATTTTACAATGGGAAAGAGGCCTTCGTGTACCGCCCAGGGAGGCAGGCAGCAAGTGAGGTTGGAAGCCTGGGCCCTTTCTAGGACCCCAGTCTCCTGGGGCTGCTCTGGGGTCCTCCACCTCTATCCCTAGAGGTTTTCCAGGTTCTGGAAGCTCTGCTTGAATGTTGGAAAAGCAAAGATCGGGAAGAAGGGAAGTTTTCTTCAATTTGTTGAGGGCCTACCATTTGGAATAGGGATTAGATGCTGTGCTGTGTGGGTTAGACTAGAGAGAGACGGCAGACAGAAACCCAGGCATAGGCTGGATTTGCACGCCAGACGGATGCACCTTTCCCTTTGGAAGTAGAATGGACTACCTCCAAGGAACCGAAGCCACTCAGGACAAGACAGAACAAACATAGGTTGGTCACGTAGGCGGGTTACTAAATTAACTGCACACAAACAAACATTAAGCACCAAATGCTACCTCACGTGCCACACTCCACACAAGATAAGGAAAACCCGATAAAAATGTTTTGCCTCTGTGAAATCGGTGATCATATAGTTTAGTAAATTGCAAAGATGCGCGAACCAAGGAGCCTTGGCATATTTTACAGCTTTGTTATGATCTGAGGGTTCTCTTTGGATCAACTAGTCAAGTCTGGATGGGAGAAGTGCCCGGAGAATCTACATTTACACGTGATCATTCCAAACACAATTTTCAGAAATTTGGTGGCAGCAGTTCTAATAATTTCTTCAATGAATTTAGAATAACCTAATGTTTTCAAGTCTAATAAGCCTGATGATTTCCAAAGAACTCTGAAGCAAATTCCCAATATGTGAATCATGAACTCAGACCTGTCTAGAGTTCCTTGAGGAATGAACCTTAATTCCAAAATTAAACTAAACCTCAGTGAAGAGAGATGACCTTGATACAAGTCAATTTCAAGGCAGAATATCTGAAGTGTTCTTGTTTTTGTTTTTTGGTAAACAATCCACTCCCCAGAGTTCATCAGCCTTCCTTAGGACGATGAGCTCAGGTCTCACAGAAGCCATGGGAGCACCTGAGAGATGGGCACACGGAGCTTGAGAAAGCTCAGGGTCTCACAAGACCTCGTGGTAAAAACTATTCAGCACAAAAGAATTGTTTCAATTTGTTGGAAGCCACTGAACATTCAGGATCAAAACACTGGTTCAAACATCCTAAAATTTCACAATTTTAATGCATTCTCATTATGTATATGTTTGATTGTACCTAAATTTGAACTAAAAATTTGAAGTATCTTTTACTGGGCTTTTATTAGCCAATAGTGGTTGGCTGATCCTGAGACTGATTTCTAGGAGCATGGAAATTTAATTGTTGAATTGACTTTTTTGCATACTTACGACATAATTTCTGATATTATCAAGAGTCTCTGATACCTGGAGTCTGAACTGTTTCAGGGGCTACTGGTGCAATTAGAAACAAAGAACACCAAATAAGGAAACAGGGTCACTAGATAACCCTGCTCCACTGGCACAGCCTGCATTTTAGCTGTAAATATTTTAATGGCATTTATTGGCTCATATTCCTCAAATGTAGTATACCGCATCATTAATTTTGTAGTTTCATCTCTGAAAGCTATAAATCGAGCATTCCTATTGTCTTAATTTTCTGTAACCTTTAATAACATTTGTGCAAGAGCATGGGAAAGATGAAATTGCCATCGACTGTATTACAAATGCATTCTAGAAATGTTCCCCAGAGCTTCCACTCTCTCTCCCACCCCAAAGCACTCATTACAAAGCCAGCAATGTTTTAGACATCCATCGGAAATCCATTGTTTAAATTCAGGGAAATAAGCTCTAGGGCTTAGATATCAGTTTGGATCTTCCAAAGAGGACCTTTGTCTGGCTTCCTCCATCTGTCCCAGGCAGCCTTCTCATTTTCAAATATAGAATTCCCCAACCACCAGTCACAGGTCCGAGCTTTTGGATAACACCAGGTAAGAATGGATTTGAAAAGCATTTATCCTTGAATGAGTTCTTTAACTTATCTGGCCATTCACCTGACATTTGTAGTCACCAGAATGATGAGTCCTTCCCAGAAAAGTGACAGATGGAGCTGGTGAGCCCAGGAGGTCACACCTCGTTCACAGTTTATGGAAGGACCAAGGTGCAGTGCCCCAGCCCCAACCACACTGTGAACCATCTAGTTATACTGCTGTGTATATCTGACATACCATTATTATGTTTTAAATCAGGTCATGTAACATATTTGCATAATATTACATATGTTATATATGTATATCTAAAATAATAGTGGCTATCTTATTTAACCCAATCAGGCTCCATGTGAAGGGGCATGGATTCATTGTTTCTAGTTTTCATGCCAAACCTCATAAAATATTATTGTACACATTTTATATAAATGAGGAAAATTGAAGATCAGAGAAATTAGCAATTTGCTAGAGGTCACATGGCATCTCTCCTGGTTCCATAGTGTTCTCTGTAAGTCTCAGTACAAGTCACATCTTAGACTTATCAGCTGTTGTAGTTTTAACCATAGCTTAATTATAGTTTGTAAAAATGCTACTTGCAAATAAAAATATGAAGCCACCCCCTTTGCTGGAGCAGAGATAATCTTTTGGGGCTGGGCGTAAGTTTTAACGCCTTCAACAGTGTGGATGGAGCTTCATCCTTGAGGGCCCCCGGGCCAGACTACAGTGTGGCTCTCCTCACTGTGAGCAACTGCTAGAGGGGTGCCCAGTTCCCTGGCTCCTCAGGGAAAGCTCATTCAACATCACAAGAGGCCGGAGAGAAAAGCTAGGCTGGAGTTTGCACCTCAAAGGGACACACACAAGGGCAGCGTCACTATATTGGAAAGGAAATCTTCTCTCATTCTTTCTTTCTGTCATTTATATATGCTCTCTTTCCAAAAAGGATTTTGTGGCAAGACTTAAAAGAAATACATTTGAATCTGAGTTTAACAAGATACTGATTTACATAAAAGACAAGTAGAGAAAGAGGAGAAAGAAATGTGTGAAATCATTCTCACATACATGGGAAATTAGGGTAAGCTTATCTAATGCTACACACTGTAAATATCTAATATAGATTTAATTGTAAATACTTTTATATTCCAGTAAAGACATATGCTTAAATAAAGTAAGTATTATGGTTCTGTGAATATGGATAGCATATCTATAATCATGAAGCAGGATTTATTAAAATACTATTAAAGCTAAATCATTTTTTCTAGTAAAAATACTACTGTAATTGTAATTGAAAATCTTGTGATAAGCTGCTTCTGGCAGAACTGGATCTAGGATAAGAGAACCACTTTGAAGAAGTGCTTTAAGTTTTTCCAGCTAGAATATTCCAATTTTGTAATAGGACCCTCTGAAAATATAGAAAACCACATCATGGCTTTGTAGTGACAGGTTTGTTAGAGGAGGAGAAAATGAAGCTGAAGCTAATGTCACCCCCCTCAAATATCAGGAAAATATCAGGCAAGAACATGGCTTGAATGTAGAAACCCTGATGCAGACATTGAGAAATGTTCCAGAAGATGGCTGTGTTGACACCAGCAAAGGACTGGTATAAACTGCAAATTCCCCACAGTGATAAACTCTCAACGGTGTTTTTCTGAAGCCCACCACTTCCTTTGTTAAGCATATGAACATTTGTGAGTGACAGAGTCAAAGAAAAACTGTAATGAGAAGCAGTAGAAACCAATAGCTTTGTTTGACAGTGGAAGCTCTCAGCCAGGGGTGTCTGTCTCTGTGGGTTTCCTAGAGGATGTGGGGAGATTCTCATTGTCTTTTGAGCATCACTCTATGTATTTTCTTCTTTTATACAAGGATGCCAAATGAGGCCTAGATTCTAGTTCCAGGTCTCACTGTGGAGCACCCTGCTGTCGTGGCCACCCACCCCAGACACCTAAGCAAGGGAGGAGAGATGTGCAGAGGCTCCTCTCCCATGATGGTCAGGAGCAGAGGCACACTAGCCACAGCTTTCTGTCAATGTGGCCAAAATACCTGGCACGAACAACTTAAAGGAAAAAAGATTCATTTTGGCTCATGGTCTCAGAGCCCAGTCAGTCCCTGTTGGCCTGGGTAGGTTGTTTTGGGCCTGAGATGAGGCAGTACCTCACGGCAGAAGGGCATGGTGGAAGAAGGCGGCTCAGCTCATGGTAGCCATGGAGAGAAAGAGAAATGGGGTGGGGGGAGTCAGGGACAGAGGCAGACATAGTCCCCAAGGGCATACCCCAGGGACCTTCTTCCTCCAACTATGCCCCACCTGCCTCCAGTTTCCATCACTTCCCACAAGGCAATGCAGTTATCAATGGATGAACCCTTCAATGAAGTCAGAGCCCTCACCATCCAGGCACTTCCCACAGTCCCACCTGTGAACTGGCGCACCGGGGACCCAACCTTTAACACATGAGACCTTAGGGGACACTCCATATCCAAACCTTGGCACGAGACAGAGTTCACACTGGAGAAAAGCTAGGAAGCTTTACAACAAAACAGCGGAAACAGTAGCAATACATATATTATATATTTCTGTGAGGATTATTGAGGAAAATCTGTGAATCGCACAATTCAAAAATATCAACTAAGACTTTTAGGGGTGGCTGTTCCCTGATTTTTCTAATTCTTTAATAACTCCGTCCTTTCTCTCATCTCCTCTCTATGCCATCTTTAGTGATAGCTGAACACAACTGACCCTGGGCAGGTGGACTCACTCTGTAACCTCACGGATACTGAGTGCGACTGTTCCGGTAAAAATGAGAATTGCAAATTAAGAATATGTAATAAGAGGATATGTATTTTCCATAAAGTAGGAATGCTATTACAAAAGTGTTGAGCTTGGACAGTAAGAGACTCAATGACTAAAACTCAGTTTTTACTTTTCTCAAAGAGTAGCCATCTTGCCCCAATTCCTACTTGACCAAAGCTTTTCAGATAATAGGGGATGGATGTCCATTCACTCCTATACACAATTTTGAACTTCAAGATCCCACTGAAGTCCTTTTTACTAGTATAATAGTAAATGATATTTCAATAGTCCCACTATTAAAAGACAGCTAAATAGAATTTCTGAGAATTCCATGATTCCCTGAATAGTCTATGCTCAAAGCCAATTTCACAATAATATAAAACACAGTGATTCCAAATAAAGGTTATTTTTGTTTGTTTTGTTTGTGGGAGAGTTGCCTCCACTCTGCTTTTATTTTATTTATTTCCTTGTATGTACAATGAGCAGATCATGCTGCAAAATTCTCATGCACTTATCTACTAAATTACAAACTTATTCCCATGACTGTCAGGAATAAACTCTGCATGCTGACTTATGTACTTAGAAGTTAAATACATAACTTCTAAGTGAGCAGCAGAAAAGAAAATTAGATTCACATTGTTTCAGGAGGATCACACTGTCAACGAACAGATGGACATTTGCTGCCTGTCAAGAGATCACCAAAACTTGTTGATATCGTTATAGGATAAAGCAGACCTATCTGAGCTCAGGGGTATTCACAAAGCTCAGAGTGTCATATTTTCAAAATGGATCTATGTATATGTCTTAACCAGCACTCATATCCACTAAGTAACTACAAATTATTAATGACAAATTATTAAATAATTAGTAAGACAAAATAAGAAAAAATTATTTTTCTATATTATTTTTAAAAATAGAAGAACATTTATTGAATGCTCCAACCCCACTACCATATTTTAGCAATGTTTTAAAAAAATTCATCCTAAATTGATTTTAAAAAAACAATAACAAAACACTACTGAAAGCTCAATAGGAGGCATCTAAAGGAGGAATTACTATTAAATATTAAGAAAAGCAACAAACTCAAAGCCTATTAATAGGTTCAAAAACTATTGTATAAACTTTACAATTTAATTATTGAACACTCACAGAAGAGCCTTGCTGTTGTGTGTTCGAGGAGTAACAAGTGACATTGGCAACTGCCATTCCTTAGGGAGCAGGAGGCCGGCGGGAGTACGCTATTTACATCTCTGAACGGACAGATCATTGTCCCTAGGTAACGGCAAATCCTAAACGTGTGGCTCATGAGCTCCGCTTTGAACCCCTCCCCTCTCCTCAAGGCTTACAGGACATTTTGACCTGTGGGATAACTCACCATTCATGTTCTTAAAGATGTTCAGGATGGGGAGGATCTGACGGTAGTAGGGCACCAAAGCCTCGCCCACCATCTCTGCTGACACAACCAGATGCTGGAGGACTTTGAGCGTGACACAGATGACCTGCCGGTTTCTGAGGTTCAAGGCATCTGGATGGTAGGAAAAAGAACAAGTAGGAAACACGGAACATGAATTCTAGTGCTGAGTGAAGCTGCCTCATGGACGCGTTGAGTTAGACCATGTTCTATGGGGACCCCAGATGGGTCTTTATTATTCAACTGGAGGTGCACTGCAGCCCCAAAGTTGTGATAGCCTCGGGTTTGATTGCTACTTAGTGTCCCAGCTTGCGTTGGTTCCTACCAACTCTAAGAATGCAGCTCATTCTCCTTTTGGGAAAGATACTGGGAGGGCATAGAGAAGCTGTGAGAAGATCACTTAGTGTCATTGGATTTAAAAGACACTGTGTGCGTTGACAACAGAGATGTTTTATACAATGGTCTCTTCCAGCTAATAACCCAAGCTATTCCTAAAGCCATTACCACAGAACAAACCTTTACTGGGGAAGGAGGGCTGGGTGGGGCACAAGCGTGGAGAAAGTAGAGTCTGGCTTCCAACACCAAGAACATTCCTGGTAGAAGTGAACGTAAGGGTCTATAGACAGGCTCCAGGAAGTCGGGAAGGAGAGCAAAAATCTTAAGTGTTCAGTTAGGAAACAAAACAAAACAAAACGAAACAAAAAACAACAACAACAGTAATGAGTTAAAAGAGATCAAAGGATACAAGTGGTTTCTAAGAAGAATTCTGAGTGTGAAGTAACTACAGCAGAGAAAGGCTGACAGGCATAGGTGGCCTTGCACCAGAGGCTCGAGTTGCACCACCGGGTCACTGGGGCTGGCTGTGTGAACTCACTGAGACTCTCTTGGTCCCAGTTTCCTCCATCATGGGAACCTCCTATTTGCTTTCTTGGATGACTAGATTAAAATGATTTAAAGGGAAGAGTCATACAAAGCACCCGGTAAAAAGGTCAGAGGTGAGGATTCACAAAGTGTGGTGCCCCCGGGGCTACTCCAAGAAGTCAAAGGCTCTTATTCTTAAGATGTTCTACCTTCTAATAAAAAGGATCGACTGTCCTCTTAAAGCACATGTCATTTATGGAAGGACAAAAAAACTTAGACTGTTAACAGGTTGAAGCTTTGGTCAATACACCTGTGGGAAAGTGCTGGCATTGTTCTCCAACTCCAGCCCACGTTTCCAACAGCCTCGATTTCCCAGCCCCTCAAATCAGCGTGTTCTAAAGATGCGTGTTCCTCTGTGGACATCCTCTTTTTGCCACGTTCCTCATGCTTAGTGATGACACGACCTGCTCAGTTCTCAGACACTCAAGGTCAGACCCGGTTCTCATTCCTCACGCCCATCATGTCGCCCAGTGATGTGGCTGCGCCCCGCAGTTCCTGAAGCTCACATCTCCCTCCTCGTCCTCACTGCCATGCCTCTGGTGTGGGTCTCCATCCACCCTCCTTGCCATCCTTTGAGGATCCTGGCCCTGGGGACCCCTTCCCTGGAGCGCATGCGTGCCCTCTGAGTGGCTGTCTTTCTCCACTCCCCCTCGTCTCTCTCCACTGTTGTCGAACTTACATTCCTGGGGCTAGGTGGTCATCCCACCACCTGCTCAATAGAGCTAGAGACCCCCACCCCATTTCCTAAAGAATAAGGGACAAACTAGCCAGGCCCTGGGGGAGGCATTCAGGGTGAGTTTGAATTAAACTCAATTCTTAGTTAAAAGTCCAAGAATACAAAGCCTCACTTAGTGGTTTCACAGGTATTTCCTGTAGAGTCACTAGGACATTTTTAAAAATAAAAGCACAGGTCAGCTTTACCCCTTCTAGAAACAAACTAGGGATTGGGGCATGAGAATACTTCTCAGAAGCCCCATAATTTCTGGTCCGGTCAAGGCTACATTCTTGTTCGGTTTGAAAGCAAACACAAATGTAATAAAGAGAGATAAGCCAGCCTCAGCTGGGGGAGCCCACCCAGATATAACTGCAGGGCTTGAAAACACGGCTCATTATGACAGCATTTAGTCACTCCCAGGCCATGCTATACTTCTGAAAAACAGCTAAAAATAGAATGCTATCATTTGGCCTAAAAGCTGTAGTAATGAGACCCTTAAGAATAAAGCTTCAGAGTACCCCGAGGGGGCGGGAGGAAGAGGGCAGGCAGCCTGGGGCCACGGCAGAAACACAGCCTCTGACTCCCGTCTCCTCTGATCTGGAAGGTGTTCTGTCTTTCCAGGAAGACCCAGCTCCGTCAGGATGAGGAGCCTGCAGAATGCCGTTCTGAGGACTGTGGGCATTAGACATGCGTTCCCCACGAAGCCCAGCATGTTTAGGTTTTAGGGTTGCACAGATCTGTATGGAGATTCCCAGCACAAGTATGAGAGCCGCCATATGCCAAAATTAAACTGAGCACTTTACATCTGTGAGTTTGCTAATCTTCCATCAAATATTTATTGAGAGTGTATTATGTGCCTGTCACTGTTTACGAATTAGGAAGATGGAAACGGATAGGACAGATGTCTTGAACCACCCTCTCAGGTTTATCACGTAGTATGGAAGAAGATATTAAACAAATATGAGAAGTGTGATGAATATTTTTAAGAAGAGGAGCATATTTCAGCAGCCAAATACAGGGGGCACCCAGCCCAGCTTAGGGGTCAGGGAAGGCTTCCAGATGCAGGGACAGGGATGAAGAGATGTTATGTGGGTGGAGAGTCCGGGGAGGAGACAGCATGCTGGGACAGATTCCCCGGGTCGCTCCAGACCTGCGGGTCAGATTCCACTGAGCCACTTGGGTTCACAGTCCCAGATAGTAAAGAGAGATCCTAGCTGGTCTTATCATTGTTGCATTTGCCTTTCTTGGGATCACTGGGAAGTGGAGACAAGTAGGTGGGTATAAAAGGAGGGTAAAGCTGTAGTAATTCTTTCTAAACTAGAAAATCCCCCCGCAGGTCTTGTCTGATAAACCAGAAAGCATCAGATGTTTGAGATCCTGGTTTTCTGCTTTTTCTTCCTATTCATCTTCTGTTCCATTTTTACTCCAGGACTGCTAGACACACTAGCTCACACTCGCTAAATGCTTCACATACTGTGCAGTGAGAAAGGAGTAGATACAGAACCACACAGGTGTGTTGTATTTTTATTTCCTACAATGAATGCGTGATTGAATGCATCTAGTTCTCATTCCAGTGGTTTTTTTTTTTTCCAAAAAAGATTTTCTGTTGATATGATAAAGTCAGAAGAAGGAGAGCCCATGGTAGATCATTGAAGGGAGAATTACCTGAATGTGGTGGTCACGGAAAAGATTTTGGTGGCTATAGTGGCTCCTGGATGCTAGTTTATTTCAGTGTTCCTATTTTAGGGTATGCATCCCCAAAGCTGCAAAAACCAGCCCAGAGTGTGTCCATCAACTTCCAGTGTTAGAGATGAGTTTCAGCATGTGGAACACATTGATTAAGGAATGAACTTCATATATACACACATACCATGTTCATGTACATCATATATTACATATGAGCTTCTAGATACAGAGAAATTGCTGAAGAATAAGAAAAAACAACTTATACTCAAAGTGGTAAAATGTATTCACAGGTGATGTAAGCCACATGTATGTATGAATGTATGTGTAATATATATGATATGTGTCATATGAGCTGCATAAGAGCAACACAAAGATTAAATTGTTGATTGGGCTCATGGCTCTATGTATTGCTACTTGACTACTTGGGGGTGCCTTAATGATCTGTCTCAACATGGATAGTGATAGTAGCTCTTAGGAAATAATTTAATTGCAACCTTGATTTAATTGACATAGTTGTGTTAGATGTAATTGGGTTGACAATGACCAAATGAGTAAAATGCCTGAAGTGTGATTCTTAATGGGATTTAAAATGGAATGTGAAGTCCTCCTAAATGACCAGGTGATGACTTTAAGGCCTCTGCAGAGGCTGTGACATAAGGCTGGGGTATGCCCTATGATAGCGCCTTAACTCCATATACTGGGGGCAGGGAGGGGTTATGCTGTCCACTCCCACTCTGTCTCTTTATTTTTCTTTTTCATCTTGGAAAACTAAGACATAATAGTCAATTGGAGTCTTTTTGTTATTACTGTCCTAATGGAATTAAAGAAAGAATTTTGGAAGTGAAACTCTTTTCCTTTGAAAAAGTCTGTTAACAGATGTAAAGAGCATGTGATTCTTCAACTTGAAAGGGAAGAGGCTGTTTATTCCTGTCTGATGGGTCATTGTAGAGACATAAGTAGGGCTCTGAACTTGAGATGTGCAGTTTTGGAAAGGGTCTGATGTAAGGAATTCATTGACAGGGTAGGAAATTTCTATTCAGAAGATTGGATTTCTATTGTAGTGCTTACTGCCTTCAACTGTAATCAGACAGAGCTTCCAGAAATAGAGAAATTGCTGAAGAATAAGGAAAAATAATTTACACTCAAAGCGGTAAAATTTATTCATCCTAAGTAGTTATGAGCTACATGTATGATTTTCTCAGGCATAAAATCCATTATCGCTATGATTTTTTTTTGCAAAATGAGAACATTTTCTACTATTACATGATTTGCTGCTGTAATATCAGAAAATGCAGAAACATTTCTAGTAGTTCTTTTCTAAAACCAGAAACAACAAACACAATGAGAAGCAAACAATAAATTCTAAAAAATGTTCTTGACGTGCTATTTTAATGTTGATATCCTTAATGTAAAAATAGATAACACAATCCAATAAAAATGTATCTTCCCATAAAAATGGGTTAAGGATGTGAGTGTGAACAGATAATATGCAAATTAATAAATATAAATGAGCAATTAATATTCTAGAATGCTCAAATTAATTGGTAATCAAACAAAATAAAGCATCAGTTTTGAATATCATATTAACATATCATATTAACAAAAAGTTGTTGAAAATTTAACACTGGATAGAAACAGGTTTGAAAGAAGAAGCACCCTAATAGGCAGCATATTAGAAATCATTCCAGGCTTCGTATAGGGTGGATCAGCAACATACCTAAAAGCCATCCAAATACATATAACACTGAACATAGTAATTGCAACCATGGGACCTTTAGTCTAAGGACATTTGCTTATGTGCACAAAGAGTTATCTGAAAGAATGCTAAAAATCAATATCATTTATAGTTAGAAATAATATGAATAAAGAAATGGATTTTTAAGTAAAATATAAAAGTCCATATAAGGGAAAATTATACAATTATAAATCATGTAATAGAATCATATTTTTTAAAAAATAGGAAAATGTTTATGATATAAATGATTAAAGAAGAAGATTATAAAGCATATTTGCATTATAATCTCAATTTACATAATAAAATATAAACATGTAAAATATTGGAAATTTTTACACTTAAATGTTAATGTGGAGATTCTTTTTTTCCACATGCGTATTTAGACATAGAATTTTGTTTCTTTAAAAAATATGCTTTTTAAACATAGTTTTTAAAAACAACATCAATATATTGTAAATATTTCCCTTTTGTTTTTCTCAATGTTTTCTTGATTATTCTTAATCGATGCTTTATTTATTGAGACAGATTTTAACATAAGGTGGTCAAGTTATAAAATTCTTGGCACTTAGATTAGCATTCTAGAAATTTAGAGAACAATTTTAAGGTCACTTCTCCTTCTTAATATTGACTTTTTCCATTTGGAACATGATTTTGATTTAATTTTTTGTTGTTGTTGTCTTCAAGTTCCTCAGAAAAAGCTTTATAGTAATTAATTAAAATATGAATGCTGTATAGTTGTTAAGTTTATTCAAAGGAATTTCATATTTTCTTACTATTTGTATAAGATTATTCTATCCCAATATGCTTTCTAAAGATTAATGCTAATATATCCATAAGAGTACATGATTTGGGGATATTTGTTTTATTTTTATTTTTTATTTTTTAATTTTTTTTATTGATTGTTCAAAACATTACAGAGCTCATGATATATCATCTTTCATACATTTGACTCAATTGGGTTATGAACTCCCATTTTTACCCCAAATACAAATTGCAGAATCACATCGGTTACACACTCACATTTTTACATAATGGCATATTAGTGACTGTTGTATTCTGCTACCATTCCTATCCCCTACTATCCCCCCTCCCCTCCCCTCCCCTCCCATCTTCCCTCTCTACCTCCTCTGCTGTTGTTCAATTCTCTCCCTTTTTTCCCTCCCCCTTTCTCCTCACAACCTCTTATAATTTTGTGTAACATTGAAGGTCTCCTAACTTTTCCATATGCTTCCCCTTCTCTCTCCCTTTCTCTCCTCCAACTCGTCTTTGTTTAATGTTAGTCTTTTCCTCATGCTCTTCCTGCCTGTTCTGTTCTTAGTTGCTCTCTTTATATCAAAGAAGACATTTGGCATTTGTTTTTTAAGGATTGGCTAGCTTCGCTTAGCATAATCTGCTCTAATGCCATCCATTTCCCTGCAAATTCTATAATTTTGTCATTTTTTAGTGCTGCATAATACTCCATTGTGTATAGATGCCACATTTTTTTTATCCATTCATCTATTGAAGGGCATCTAGGTTGGTTCCACAGTCTAGCTATTGTGAATTGTGCCGCTATAATCATTGATGTGGCAGTATCCCTATAGTACGCTCTTTTAGGATCCTCAGGGAATAGTCCGAGAAGAGCGATAGCTGGGTCAAATGGTGGACCCATTCCCAGCTTTCCCAGGAATCTCCATACTGCTTTCCAAATTGGCCTCACCAATTTGTAGTCCCACCAGCAGTGTATAAGTGTACCCTTTTCCCCACATCCTCGCCAACACTTATTGTTGTTTGACTTCATAATGGCTGCCAGTCTTACTGGAGTGAGATGGTATCTTAGGGTGGTTTTGATTTGCATTTCTCTGATTGCTAGAGATGGTGAGCATTTTTTCATGTACTTGTTGATTGATTGTATGTCCTCTGAGAAGTGTCTGTTCAGGTCCTTGGCCCATTTGTTGATTGGGTTATTTGTTATCTTATTGTTTAATTTTTTGAGTTCTTTGTATATTCTGGATATTAGGGCTCTATCTGAAGTGTGAGGGGTAAAAATTTGTTCCCATGATGTAGGCTCTCTATTTACCTCTTTTATTGTTTCTTTTGCTGAGAAAAAACTTTTTAGTTTAAGTAAGTCCCATTTGTTTATTCTTGTTATTAACTCTTGGGCTATGGGCGTCCTATTAAGGAATTTGGAGCCCGACCCCACAGTATGTAGATTGTAGCCAACTTTTTCTTCTATCAGACGCAGTGTCTCTGATTTGATATCTAGCTCCTTGATCCATTTTGAGTTAACTTTTGTGCATGGCGAGAGAAGGGGATTCAGTTTCATTTTGTTGCATATGGATTTCCAATTTTCCCAGCACCATTTGTTGAAGATGCTATCCTTCCTCCATTGCATGTTTTTAGCCCCTTTATCAAATATAAGAAAGTTGTAACTTTGTGGATTAGTCTTTGTGTCCTCTATTCTGTACCATTGGTCCACCTGCCTGTTTTGGTACCAGTACCACGCTATTTTTGTTACTATTGCTCTGTAGTACAGTTTGAACTCTGGTATCACTATACCTCCAGATTCACACTTCCTGCTTAGAATTGCTTTTGCTATTCTGGGTCTTTTGTTTTTCCATATGAATTTCATGATTGTTTTATCTATTTCTACAAGAAATGCCGTTGGGATTTTGATTGGCATCGCATTAAACCTGTAGAGAACTTTGGGTAATATCGCCATTTTGATGATGTTAGTTCTGCCTATCCATGAACAGGGTACATTTTTCCATCTTCTGAGATCTTCTTCTATTTCTCTCTTTAGGGTTCTGTAGTTTTCATTGTATAAATCTTTCACCTCTTTTGTTAGGTTGATTCCCAAGTATCTTATTTTCTTTGAGGATATTGTGAATGGAGTGGTTTTCCTCATTTCCATTTCAGAAGTTTTGTTGCTGATATACAGGAATGCCTTTGATTTATGCGTGTTGATTTTATATCCTGCCACTTTGCTGAATTCATTTATTAACTCTAGCAGTTTCTTTGTAGACCCTTTTGGGTCTGTTAAATATATTATCATGTCATCCGAAAATAGCGATAATTTAAGTTCTTCTTTTCCTATTTTTATGCCTTTAATTTCTTTTGTCTGTCTAATTGCTCTGGCTAGTACTTCAAGAACTAAATTGAATAGAAGTGGTTATAGAGGGCATCCCTGTCTTGTTCCAGATTCTAGAGGGAATGCCTTCAGTTTTTCTCTGTTTAGGATGATGCTAACCTGAGGTTTAGCATATATAGCTTTTACAATGTTGAGTTAAGTTCCTGTTATCCCTAGTTTTTCTAGTGTTTTGAACATAAAGGGATGCTGTACTTTGTCAAATGCTTTTTCTGCATCTATTGAGATGATCATATGGTTCTTGTCTTTAAGTCTATTGATGTGGTGAATAGCATTTATTGATTTCCATATATTGAACCAGCCTTGCATCCCAGGGATGAATCCTACTTGATCATGGTGCACAAGTTTTTTGATATGCTTTTGTATTCAATTCGCCAGAATTTTATTGAGAATTTTTGCATCCAAGTTCATTTGAAGTGTCTTTGTCTGGTTTCGGGATCAGGGTGATGTTGGCCTCATAGAATGAATTTGGAAGAGCTCCTTCTTTTTCTATTTCTTGAAATAGCTTGAAAAGTATTGGTATTAATTCTTCTTTGAAGGTTTTGTAGAACTCCGCTGTATACCCATCCGGTCCAGGGCTTTTCTTAGTTGGTAGTCTTTTGATGCCTTCTTCTATTTCTTCCTTTGTTATTGGTCTGTTTAAATTGTGTGTGTCTTCCTGACTCAATCTGGGCAGATCATATGACTTAAGAAATTTATCGATATCTTCACTATCTTCTATTTTATTGGAATATAGGGTTTCAAAATACTTTCTAATTATCTTCTGTATTTCTGTAGTGTCTGTTGTGATATTGCCTTTTTCATCCCGTATGTTAGTAATTTGAGTTCTCTCTCTTCTTCTCTTCATTAGCATGGCTAAAGGCCTGTCTATCTTATTTATTTTTTCAAAGAACCAACTTTTAGTTTTATCAATTTTTTCAATGGTTTATTTTTTTGTTTCAATTTCGTTTATTTCTGCTATAATTTTAATTATTTCTTGTCTTCTACTACATTTGCTGTTGTTTTGCTCTTCCTTTTCTAGGTTTTTGAGTTGTAATGTGAGTTCATTTATTTGTTGTTTTTTTCTTTTTTTGAGGAAAGAACTCCAAGGAATGAATTTCCCTCTTAAAACTGCTTTCATTGTGTCCCATAGATTCCGGTATGTTGTGTCTGTATTATCATTTGTCTCTAAGAATTTTTTTTATCTCCTCCTTTATGTCTTCTGTAACCCATTGATCGTTCAGTAACATATTGTTCATTTTCCATATGATGTAGGATTTTTCCTTCTTTCTTTTATCATTGATTTCCAATTTCATTCCATTATGATCAGATATGGTGCATGGTATTATCTCCATGCCTTTATATTTACTAAGAGTTGCCCTATGGCATAATATATGGTCTATCTTTGAGTAGGATCCATGTGCTGCTGAGAAGAACGTGTATCCACTTGATGATGGTTGATATATTCTATATATGTCGGTTAAGTCTAGGTTATTGATTGTGCTGTTGAGTTGTATAGTTTCTTTATTCAGTTTTTGTCTAGAGGATCTGTCTAATGGCAAGAGCGGTGTGTTGAAGTCACCCATAATTATTGTGTTGTAGTCTATTTGACTCTTGAACTTGAGGAGAGTTTGTTTTATGAACGTTGCAGCTCCAATGTTTGGTGCATACAAATTGATAATTGTTATGTCTTGTTGGTGGATGGTTCCTTTTAACAATATATAGTGTCCTTCTTTATCCCTTTTGATTAACTTACGTTTGAAGTTGATTTTATTCGATATGAGTATGGCCACTCCTGCTTGCTTCCGAGGGCCATGTGAGTGGTATGATTTTTCCCAACCTTTTACCTTCAGCCTGTGTATGTCTTTTCCTATCATATGAGTCTCCTGAAGGCAGCATATTGTTGGATTTGTTTTTTTGATCCAGGTTACTAGCCTATGTCTCTTGATTGGTGACTTTAGGCCATTAACATTTAAGGTTACAATTGAAATATGATTTGTACTTCCAGTCATGTTTATTTATTTATTTATTTTAGTTTGGCTAGTTTTACTTTTTGGTTATTTTCCTCCCCCTTTATTGAGATGCCTCCCGCTGTTAGTTTTGGGCACTATTTTTCAATTCCTCTTCTTGTAGTATTTTGCTCAAAATGCTTTGCAGTGCTGGTTTTCTTGCTGCGAATTCTTTTAGCTTTTGTTTATCGTGAAAGATTTTAATTTCATTGTCAAATCTGAAGCTCAGTTTTGCTGGATACAGTATTCTTGGTTGGAATCCATTATTTTTCAGCCTTTGAAATACATTGTTCCAGGCTCTTCTCACTTTCAAAGTCTGTGATGAAAAATCAGTCGTTAACCTAATTGGTTTACCCCTGAATGTAATCTGCCTCCTTTCTCTTGTAGCTTTTAATATTCTCTCCTTGTTCCGTATGTTGGCTATCTTCATAATTATATGTCTTGGAGTTGGTCTATTACAGTTTTGAATGTTTGGGGTCCTGTAGGCTTCCAGGATTTGGCAATCCATTCCATCTTTCATCTCTGGGAAGTTTTCTAGAATTATTTCATTTAATATGCTGTCCATTCCTTTGGTTTGAATCTCTATGCCTTCTTCTATCCCAATGACTCTCAAATTTGGTTTTTTTATGACATCCCATATCTCTTGAATAGATTGCTCGTGGGATTTAAGCATCTTTTCTGTGTTGACTATATTCTTTTCAAGTTGATAAACCTTGTCTTCATTATCTGATGTTCTGACTTCTACTTGATCTAGTCTATTTGTAACATTCTCGTTTGAGTTTTTAATTTGGTTTATAGTTTCCAGCATTTCTAGGATTATTGTTTGATTTTTTTTTTAAGATCTCTATCTCCTGGTAAAGCTCGTTCTTTGCCATTTGAATTTGTTTGTTTAATTCATTTTCAAAATATACTTTTATTGCCTGGACTTGCTGTCTCATGTCTTCTCTAATATTTCTTTCCATTTGAGTTAGGTATGCCTTGAGTTCTTTTCCTATCCCTTTTTCTGATACTTCTAGGTCCTCCTGTAGAATTAAATTGTCCTGCATTGTTTGTGCTCCTTATAACTAGCTAACTTACTTAACGCCCTTTCTGATTGGTTTTGAGTAAATTCAGTTGGGTTCCATAAGTAATTCTGTTATTGAAAACTTTGCTAAAGTTTTCTTTGCTTTCTAATATTTGTATTTCTTACATTTGACTGTACAATAAAGTGTAGAATTTCTAAAAGAAAATGTAGTACTACAGTGCTGGGAGTAGGTATTCCAGTTTGTTCATTATTCTTTCAAATTTTAAAACTTTGAAGGATTTACTTTCATTATATAAAATTCATATATGACAAAAGTATGCTATCTAACCACACATATTTAAAAATAAAGTACAGTTTAGTTATATTAACTATATTCACAATGTTGCATAATTATTACAACTATCTCTTCCAAAATCTTTCCAAAACTCAGAACAGAAACTCTGTGCCATTAAGCAAAGATGCCTGGCTCTCTTCTCCTCCAGCCCCTGATGATCTCCCAAGCCATTTTCTGTTTCTATGAATTTTTCTACAGTGGTGTTGAAGAATTTTAAGTACCATTCTTTTTTCTGAAGTTAAAATATTTACTATTTGAAGTTGTTGAGTCCAATATTGTACTGGTTGAATTAGTCTGAAATGGATATAAATTTTGCCACCTGAAGGACATTAACCATATAATTTACTCAAGATATGTTTTCTAACTCAATTTTAGGTTTCAAAATTATAGATTTTTTTCTTTTCATAACAGAACTCAATTTGCTATACAAATAAATATGTGATGGCCTGATTTCTCACATTCTTGGTCAATAAAGGATCATAGATTTGGACTAGCTACCATTCTGGGCAGGGCATAGAGCTTACAGTCAGAGTTAATTTTTTTACTTTCATAAATTGTTTTCCACTTATCTTACTTGAAGTAAATGTTGTATTTGAAAAGCATTAATTTCACCCCACTCTTACTCCACAAAGAAAGGAGTCATCTTTATACAAAATGTATATTTCCCATAAAAGCTTTTTTATTACAAATGATAGACATTTTTTTTTCAAGTTTTCAACAGACAAGAACATATCCTACTTGCAGAACCAAAGAATATAATTTATTATTTGGAAAAAAGTATTCAGCCTTTTTTTCCACTAAGTATCTTATCTTTGTTATAATTAAAACTATTTGTTTAAATGAAAGTGTTCAGTTACCAAAATGGTCTCAGGGATGCAGCGGCTGGAATGATCTGCTTTATACTCACAGTGTCTAGACACAAGGTAGGAACCTGAGCACACACGTAATCCAGTCTGCCGCCTCGGTTGGGCCTGGGCGTTGCATACATGCTGGAGACCTCTAACAGAAATGGAAAGTGAACCAACCAATGTGCTGGTTGTCAGAAGGCAGGGCAGGTTCATCTATGGGGAGCACCTTGCTCCTCTGCACTTAGACTTTGGCTTAGTTCATCTTGAAAGAGCGGGATGACAAATGGAATGAGAGCAAAGGAGAGAGACAGCCTTATTGTCATTTTCCTGACACTGCAGTGCAGGCACACACTACTTCCAAGAGCTCCTGTTTCTCCCTCTGCTAAGAGAAGATGTCTATTTGCCAGGACTTTCAGACAGCAGTGGTGGACAAGAAGAAGGACACAATATACACAGACTTCACAAAATGACGCAGTGAGAGCTGTGGGCAAAATGGAAGACGGGAGAGTGCTCCAATTCCGAGAAGGAGCAGGACTTCCCTCCACAAAGGTGAGAGAGCCACATACCGCTGAGGGACAGCAATGAGTGGTGCAAATGGAGATGGGTAATGTGCACGAGGGGTAGGGGCAAGCCCTTAGAACCCAGGTCTAAGGCCATGGCCTTCCCAATGTGCCACATTAACTCTTGAAGAGAAAACTTCGATCTTTAGCATTGGCATGGTGAAGGTTCACAAGATGGAAGTGAAGTTCTCAGCAAATGGATGTTTTAAGCTATAAGATTCCAGATTCCACTTCCCTCCATGGCTGTGGATTTTCACTGGAGCTTTTGAAGCGGTGAGTATAGGCTAAGTTTGCTCAGCAAAAGATTAACCATCTATCATTCATGGTACATATCCCCTGCAGATTGACACGTGTTTCTCCTATCACAGACCATTGGTGGAGTTAGACTTGTGGCTCTCCATAACAGGACAGTCAAAAAATGGCAAACAGCAGAAGGATGATGGGTGTGCAGTAAGTATCAGTCATAAAATCCATTATGGTTTGGGGAGCCCACTCTCCTCCTTCCCTCCTAGTACCATGGGTGGGTCACATGATCTAGGTCAATCCAGTTGGTGTGTACCCTGCTTCTTGACCACAATTCCCTGAAACAGCTGGGCATGTGCCCTGGCTGGTGCAATCATGGTGAATCTTGGCCTTTGTTTTTTTTTTTTTTCTTTTTTTTCTGGAAACATAGAGACAATGATGCTCAACTTTCCTTACAGGGGCTAATAGGTACTCATACAGTCCCAGGATTTACTTGAGAGTATCCTGAGGCCAAGAAGGGAGCCAACTTTAAGATGGCCTTGCATATAACAGAGCATAGGTGACAGTATTGAGCCACCATGCCTAACAATGACTTTTCTTTTTCAGTGTTGTGGGTTAATAAGCAAACTATACTCAGACAATTTGAATTGTGTTTTTCTTTTTTGTGTCTTGCAAACAAAATAATGCTAAGCAATACACCTCTTTTCCATATCTTTTAAAAAATTATATTTATTCTTCTTAAATTAAAAATCATTATTGTTTTTATAGTTGTTATCACTTTTAAAATAATTTACCTGGGAAATATCAAGATGCATAAGTGAAATTATTAGATCATAAATAAAGGATAATGCATTTTAATTGTACTCTCTACTTTCTAACTAAAAAGAATTCTCTATCCAATTTTTATATTGTAATATGGATTCTCATATTTTATCCTTACTTCTTGTTTTTTTCTGCCTTTGGGTATTTTTTAATAAGAATATTTTGCTTTTTAATGTTATTGTTCAAATTTCTTTAACTGTGCTGTAAATGTTTACCCTTTAGAAGCTGGGTGACCTCCCCCACTAGAGCTCACTAATGAGGCTACTGCCTTATGTCCCTTCAATTTGTAGGTCAGCTTTGTTGCCATAATTCCTCAGCAGCCAGGGTCATTGGACCTTTTTAGCAGGCCATCTCACAAATGGATGTCACTGCTCATAAACAAAAGAATTTCATAAGAGAATTTAGATGAATAAACATTTTCTCTCACCCTGTCTCAATAAGTGAAAGCATTATATCATTACATCCCATTTCTTATTGTGAATTAGCATCCTCCCAAGATAGTTTTAACATAATATGTGGTACAGTGGCAGGCCCAAACGGCCACTTTGTGCTTTAGATTATGGCACCTATACAAATTTCAGTATTGATGGTTGTTAGGCACTTTATTAAATTAATTTTGCAAATCTTTTGATGCATCTGCTGTGTGCTAACCAGTCCATTAGATGCTGTGGGGATATATTACTTTCTAATGTTATAGTCTAAGTGACGTAAGAGAGGAAGCCACAACTTTCTGTGGGAGAGTGGGGACAGGAGATGGAATAGGGAGTGGGGAGGAGACATCAAAAGGCTCTCAGAACAATCAGTAGGGGAGCTGGGCTTTGAAGATCACTTAGCCCTTAGGCACTGGGGTGGCCATGGACATTCCAAAAAGAGAGCAAAGGTGCAGAAAGCTGAGTAAAGTTAGCCAACCCCAAAAGACAAACACCAAATGTGTTCTCTGATATAAGGAGGCTGACTCATAGTGGGGTAGGGAGGGGGAGCATGGGAGGAACAGACGAACTCTAGATAGGGCAGAGGGGTGGAAGGGGAAGAGAGGGGTCAGGGGGTTAGCAATGATGGTGGAATGTGATGGACATCATTATCCAAAGTACATGTATGAAGACACGAATTGGTGTCAACATACTTTATATACAATCAGAGATATAAAAAATTGTGCTCTAAATGTGTAACAAGAATTGTAATGCATTCTGCTCTCATGTATTTAAAAAATAAAATCGATTAAAAAAAAAGGTCAAGGTATGTCCTAGGCACTGTTTGGCTAAAGCATGGGACGAATGAAAATAAATAGTTAAGAAGTCAAGTTGAAAACATAATCGGCAGCAGACGGAATCCTTGGGTGTCCTGCCAAAGAACTGAAGGTGCGGAGCTTGGAGGAAGTTACTGGGTGAGGTATGCCAATTGGAAGCTTTTTGCCTCAGAGTTAAGGGTAGAAAAAAGTGGCAGGTAAACTGGTTGGAAGAGCAGAGGGAGAGTTCTGGGCTGGCAGAGCAGGTAGAGAGTTGGAGAAGGGGATCATGGAAGAGGGAGACTGCAGCGGGGGTGGGGGTGGTGGTGAACTGAAAACCTGCAGGGAAATCCCATCTGAGCTGACTTCTAAGAATTACACATGGAGGAGACCCCAGTGGGCCCAGTGGGCCCAAGAGACAAGCAAAGCTGGAAGACAAAAGAACCTTAGATGCTGTCCACTGGGAGGGAGGCTAGAGGCCCAGCTCCCCTACTAACTGTTCTGGGGCCTTTTGATGTCTCCTCCCCACTCCCTGCTCCATCTCCAGTCCTGTCCCCACCCTGCCTTCCCTCTCCCACGGAATGTTGTAGCTTCCTCCTTACATCACTCAGACTATAACATTAGAAAGTAATTTTGGTATTAAGGTTGTGCTGGCCTTAGGAGTCAGACCATGTATTCTCTGCTGCTATTGTCTGAGAAAGTTTGTACAAGACTTGAATTATATTTTTCTTTTCAGAACTGGTGCACTGAACCAGTGAAGCTATGTGAGTCCTGCATTATATTTATGTGGGAGATTTTAATTATTGACTTAATTTCTTTATGTACTATGCCAGTGTTTGCATTTTAACTTATTTTCTATTTTTCTGAAGTTGGTTTGAGAGGTTCACATTATCCTATCATGATATTTTCAATATCTGTAAGATTTGTATAATGTTCCCTTTTTATAACATCTGATATTGGTTATTTTTTTGCTTTCTCTCATTTTTTATCGCTAAGTTTGCAAATGTGTATCAATTTGATTAGTAATTTCATGAAATCAACCACAGTTTGGTTTTTGATTCCTTGCAGTTATTTTACACATTTTTATATCATGATTTTTAGCTTAATATTTTATTCTTTTTTTCTCTTGGTATTCTTTCTATAATTGATTTCAATGGTATTTAATTTGCTACTCTTTTCATTTTTTAAGTTACATTTAAGGCTATTAGATTCTGGGAGGAATCTTCATAGAAAGTAATCAGAAATGCTAGCTGATGATGGTGAGGTCAATTTTTGCCTCTGGATAAAGGGAAACTTATACCAATAGTAAGAAAAAAGGTACACACAGCCATTACATGTTATGCCAATTATATACATCAGCCTGCTTCCAGATCAATTAGCCTTATTGCAGAATTCTATCTGAAAGATTTAGTTTAAGCACATAATGTTTTCCCAGTGTGTTGGGCCTTGGCATGACCTTGCACAGTTAGCCAGCATTTCTTGCCGAGAAAAGTTTGGCTTTACGGACACGGATTGAGAAGAGAGAGCAGAAGTTAGACTCAGGATCAGTACACAATAACAAGAACCGAGGCATCCTTGCAGTGACAGCCACGATGATGTCATAAGGCTGCTACAACTTTAAATTATTAGACACCTAGGTAGTTAATTTTCCTGACAATCATGTTTCTTGAGTTCTAATAATGTTTCCACCCATCGCAAGTGACCTCTAGAGTGTACCATCTATTTTGTCATAACACGTCACTTCTTTCTTAACTCATTTTTGTATCTTCAAATACAGAGCAAACAAAATTGAAAATCACTTCACCTTGGCTTGAGGTTTTCTAATTTCTTTGTCTATTTTAATTGTAAAAAACATAATAAAAGTATGACTTAGTAACTCTCTCTCTGCCCTTCGGATCTTCACAGGCACACGGGGGTCACCTGAGAAGGCAGCAATTCTAACATGATATTGTTGCTATTCTCGTGGATGCAAGGGGAAAGGACAGATAGATAGTTCCTGGAGAGAATGTTCTGGTCCTTTTGTGTTTATCAGTGAAATGTGGGTATCCTCCTTTCGAAATGTAGAATTTCAACTAGAATGTAATGTGTTTAGAAAGCATGACCCATTTGGGTGAGTAAGCCACACCTGGAGAATGCTTTCACATGGCTCAGTCCTGTCCCCTACTCAAGGACCTCCCCAGGTCACCCCGCAGCAGCTGAGGCACCAGGGGCCCCTGTTAAGGGCCTTTAGTTTTCACACCCGGTGACACTTTTGTCTGATTTCACCTCTGTATTGGTGGCAATGTGGCCTGGTAAGTTGGGATCTCTGTGGTGACCACAAAGACTGGAGGGCAAATTTCTCAGCTGATTCGGTGTCGGCAGTGAAATCCAGCACGGGAGCTGAAAGTCTAGTCCTGTGAAGTGCACTTCAAACCAGGGACAGGCGACAATCCAGCCTCTGGGCCATGACCCTGCGCTGGACTGTCACACACCTGCGACAGCCAACGCGGGGCTCCCAGGCGCGCTGTCTGTCCTCCAGGGAAGGAGGTGAGGCGAACTGGGCTGGAAGCAGGAAGCCATGGGGACTGGGCCTGGGTCCAGCAGGTGGCATCCAGGAACAGTTGGGACTGACCCCTGCTTCTAGTGAGCAGCAGAGGGCTGGGCAGTGGCTGTCTGGGGCATCTGGGTTGTGGTGGTGGCCCAACCAGAGGAGCTGGCCTGACCCCAGCAGCTGAGGACAGACCACCTTCTCTCTGAGCCTTCACAGGTGGGCACTGGGGGTGACCTATGGTGACCCTACTACCAGGGCAGAGGGGGAAGATCCAGGGAAGCTATCGAGGGACATGATCTCAGAAAAACCCTCGAAGGGGCTGCAGAGGGCCAAAGTCTCCAGGCAGAGTGGGTAGCCAGAGACAGATGAAGCCGGTGGGCAGTCCCTGGAGGGGACTGTGGCAACCTGCCCAATTTTAAAATGTCACCTACTAAAAAGTCGATCTTTTCTCATTTCAGACTTTTTTTTTCCTTAAAATTATAAATATTACTTACAAATCTACTACCTAAAAGGTACTCAGCCTGTATTGTTGCGGTATACAAATTAGGGACGCTATTTAAAAAGAACCTGGGTGTGCACTGCTGTGTACACATACTAAGACACCTCACCTCAGAGTGTACATGTCAATACCTGGGTAGGGTCAGTACTGTGTCATTACCATGAAACTTTTTTTTTTTTTTTTAAATTAGTGCAAACCTCCCACGATTTAGTTTGTTTATGTGTCTAAGCCATAGTGTATCATTGATGATGGGATCTATTTTCAGAATTTTGGGTTTTCTAGCTTCATAAATCAATTTATAAAAATTCTCACAAAAACCAGGGATCGCCTCTGTTTGCTGTGTTTTATTGCTTAATTAGCAAATTGTCAAAAGCGGCACCATATAAACTGAGCGATGCTTTCTCACCTGTTCACTTACTTTTTATCGGAATAATGAGCTGTGGAATGACAGGTAGAATCTTGTTTCCCCCATGTTCCAGCATGTCATGGATTCCTTGCCGAGCAAAAAACTCATAGGGAAATGTCATTTCACAAAGCCCATCAAAAAACAGAGGCAGGTAATGATGGTAATCCAGCTTCTCGATTTCCACCTGGAAGTAGAGAAGAGAGGTGGTGTAAGAACAGCAGTGGGTCAGCAAGCCCAGCTAGCCTCCAGGCTTGGTCCCCACCTGGGCAGGAACAGACTCTGCAGAGCTCTCGGAAGGCTGCGACTGGCCAGGGAACCCAGCGTCCTGGAGCATGTCTCATGCCTTTGTTTGTTAGTAAGTGCAAACTTATTTGCTGATCTTGAAATCTTAGCAGTCAAATCTCTTACTGACACCGGGAGCATGTTAATTATTTGCTTCTTTTTAAAAATGATTCAAGAAGCCCATTGTATTGTGTTGAGAGATACATGTAGGAATAAAACAGAACAAAAACAACAACAGAAAACAATTGAAACAGATCAGCACCCGGAGCTCTAGCAGGGACAGCAGGGAAAGTGCGTTGCTGTACTCTTGTGGTGTATGTCAAAGTGAGGCGTCTTTAGGACCTGGCCAGCGAGAGGGAATTCAATATCCACGGAGCCTGGATGACAAGTTAGTGGTGTCAAGAAAAAAGGACAAGACAGAGTGTGCTGAACCTGAATGGACCCCTGACACCTCAGAATCAAAATGTTCCAGGTCTCCCCAAGCTGCTTCTTCTGGGAGCAGAGCTGTCTGTCTTTCCCCCTCCTCCAGCTGTCACCCACACTGACACCTCTAAGACCTCCTGTCAGACCTTTGCGTCAGGGAATGGAACTAACCTCTGCAGCACTGCTCTTTACCATGTCTGGGTGAATCAAATGGCCTGTGGTTCCCGGGGCAGGGGCCCTGGCTGCAGCCTGCTCATGAACTTCCCATTCACAATGCGCCTCGCCATAGTGGCTGGAGAGGAAGAGGGAGCCCAGCCAGCCAAGGCAGCAAACTTCAGATCCGCATTTGGATCAGTTGTTCTTTATATTCCTCGTGTACTTACAGTATTCATTTTATTCAGTAGAAGTTTGTGGGATATCTACTTAATATTTATCTTTTCAAGGTTTTTTGCATATGAAAATATTTTAGCACATTATTTTGTACATTTTGAAAAACTTATTGCTACATGATTCAGCTATTAAAGGTACACTGTTGTTTTGCATAATTTTATCTTGTCACCTGACTTCATGATAAGTGTCATCTGTACTATAATCTTGCGTTAAATTTTTAAAGTATGCTGCTGTTCTCTTTTGGCTCACTGTCACATTTTTACATGTTTCTCTTATAATTAGCAAATCATTAATATTTTTACTATAATCTGATCTAAGTCCCTATATTTTAATACAGTAATCTAGGTCATTTATATTTATATCTAGGCCTGGTTTAACTTGAGTCATTTTATTTTAGGTGTCCGGTGGTTGTTTTCACTTACTGTTTCTTTTCTATTTTACAGTTTTGTTATATAGATTTTGCTTTATTTGCTTTAGTTTATTATTATTTTTGTGATGAATTTTTAAAGACAGCCTTCTTAGATATTTTATCACAGTTATAGCTTTCTCAAAGATTTTTAAACATATTTATCTTAATTAGATAGGTAAGTTAAAAATCTCCTAATAAGATGGTTGACGTGCCAATTCTTCCTTGGAATTCTATTTCTTTCTTCATTTGGTTTGAGGCAACTATACTACAACAAAAGCAACAAACAGTAATGCCAATATTTATTCTGCCAGACACTGTATAAACACAGCACTAGTTTATTTAATCAACAATTTGAATTAGTATTGTTAATATCCCAATTTGTGGCATGTGGAAACTGAGGCACAGAGCAGCTTATCAGCTTGCTCAAGTCTGCACTCATGAGTGCCAACAGGCTGGCTCTGTGACAGGGCACCACGCCTCAGGCTTGTTGTTGGGCACATCAAGGATCGGCAGTATTGGAGCCTCCTAGTGAATTGCTCAGCTTGTCCTTCTGTCCTGTCCTCATTATCATCATTGACACAGCTTGTCTTCACCTGATGTCACTGTTGCCACAACAGGGTCACCTAGCACATGCTTATTTTTTATCCTTCAGCTTTTTGCTTTGCTCCGACATATTTGGAGAGTCTCCTCTGTAGCTGATAGCTGGATTTGCTTTGTTCCCTTCCATGTTCCAATGTGCCTTTGAACATGAGCACCCATATGATTCATTTTCTAAGACGTTTTGGGGGAAAAAACTAAGAATTTTTGAAGCAAGGAAGAGAAAAGAGAAAGAGAGAGTTATTGAAAGACAGAAACATTGAACGAAAGACTAAGTGAGCAAGAGAGTGAGAAAGAAGAATCGCCCCTATGTCTTTAAATCCTTCTGGCTCTTGCACCTCAGCAACTCTTCCCTGCAAAACCCCTCTCCTCGCGTGTTCTTTCTCTGACCTCGCCATTGGCCATTGGCAGATGTGTTGCCTAAGGAATGGAATGACAACTGGCCAGTACAATCATAGACTTATTTAAGCACCATAGATACTGTTCAGCTTGCAATGGGGTGAATTTGTGTCTAACTTTCTTCCTGCTTGTGAATCTTCTAGGGTCTCTTCTTATGATTATAATTCCATTTTCAGCTGATGAATTTGGCTTGGCCCTGGGCAAGCCCTCTTGGATTCCATTTACCACAGGAGTTGTGTATGAGTGCTAATGACATATATTACTTTTCTCTGTAGTTTTCTTTCTTGCTTTTTTTGAAAATTTCCTTCGAGTTGTTGGTCTACTTTCACAGTAAAGTTTTTCAAGAGAATTCTCTAGAATCATTTCTATATCTCCTCACTCTCAGTCTCTCTTCCCACTTCTCCACCATCTCATTGAAGTTGCTTTATGGAGGTCACCAATGACCACCTCTCTGCCTAATGACCTTGTCCCTTTTCTGTCCTCATCAGCCCAGCACAGCTGACGTCATGAAGTCATCTGCCCTGGGCCTCCTGGTGCCACACCCCCAATGCTGGTGGCTGTCTTGATTCCCGGCAGCAGTCTGACTCCAGATAAATCCTTAAATCGTCTGCTTGTCCACCACTTTGCTCAGTCCCCGCTGGGTCTGAGCCCAGCCTGCCTTACCTGGGTGGCTACTGCAGCCTCGTGGCTAGCCCTTGTTTATATTTCTGCCTCCTTATTTCCACTCTCCTGTCTTGGGTCCTTGGCCTGCTGTGGCTCCTGACCAGAGCCCCTCCAGGACCTCCCCGTCTGGGCTCTGGGTGTCTGCAGTCCACTGGATCCCCCTGAATGTGGTGCTCTAGAGACACCGGGGCCTTTCCCGAGGCTGGCCTGGCTGCGCCTGTCTTAGTCTGCTCAGGCAGCCGTCACAAGCCCCGTAGGCTGAGTGGCCTCCGCACAGTCACTTATTCTCCCACAGTTCTGGAGGCTGCAAGTTCAAGATGAGGTTGAGGCCTCTCTTCCTGGCTTGTGGCAGTTGCCTTGTCACTGTCCTCACAGGGCCTTTCCTGTGTCCGTGCACACAGCCAGCTCTGGTGTCCCTCCACTTCTTACCAGGGCACAGTCCTTCTGAGTGCACTTAACCTGTGTGACCTCCGCATGGCCCTATGTCCAAAGAGGTACACAGGATGTTAGTGCTTCCCACTGTGAATTGTGTGTTGGGCAGGGGGCACAATGAGGCTCTTGCACACCATTCTCTCTCTGCCAGGCCTCTCTGTCACGGGCAGGTCCTGCCGTCTAGACCTCGGTTCTGCAAGGCCTTCCTACCAACACCCCTGGCCCTGCTTGATTTTCTTTTAGCCCTAATCACTTATTCATTCAGTTTCTTAAGTTCTGTTGTTCAGGGAGCTTGTCACCACCTAGAAGGGCGTTCGGCACGTGATAGGTGTTGAATTTTGATTGTGCCTTTTGAATCTGCCCTGTGTGTTGCCCTCCTTGAGAGGCTTGCTCAGCTGAGGACTGACGGCCAGGGGATGGGAGCCCGGTGGGGGCTGGGCAGGCTGCTCAGGGGCCTGACGCTTCCCACAGACCCTGCAGCAGGAAGGGGAACGCAAGTGCCTCAATTTACATACTCCACAGCACTGTGTGCTCCCCACAGTGCCTTTTGTGATCATTCACATTTCAGGAGTTTTACGAGTACTTTAGTAGGCACTCAGATGGGGCCCTTGATGCTGGTATTTACCCTCATTTCACTAGAAATCATGTAGGGCTCAATTGGCTTTTCTGTTTACTTTTCAAATCATAGAAGAATGGTTTCTGTTTTTCATAGTGTCATCATGTGCAGGCATATTACAATATGTCCATATTGATCATAATTATAAGAGGACTTCATTTTAAAAAACTGGATGTTAAGAATACTTTACAATTAAACCAAAACTTGAAGAAGAGATAAATGAGGGCGTCCCCTATTGACCTCTGTGTTTGTTGTGCCATGACTCCTGTCACTTAGAGTGCTTCTAACTGCTGGCCTTGGCTTCATTTAGATTTATAGAAAGCCATATTTAAGGTTTATTTAGCAGTAGACTTTTTTTTCAGTTTCATAATCTTTTTGCTCTTAAGGTATAATATGCTTTATATTTACTAAATATTACCATAAAAGTAGTTTTCAAATTTGAGGACCTTCTTTAAAGTTTCCAGAACTAAATCCAGAACTAAAAGAAATCCAGAACTAAAAGAAAACTATCTGAAGTGGAGCACGGAACAGGTGCTGTTTTAGAGGTCATTAAAATTACATGGAGATACACTGATTAATGACTACTTTGATAGCAACTCCAGAAACATGGCGTATTTTTATGCACAGAGTCTTTTTAAAATTGATGTTTTAAAACTTTTTAAAGATCGCATTATCTACAAGTGGATCTCTAAATCTTTCAGTGACCTTTGGTCAAAAGCAATAAAATTCTAACTTGACCTGGTGTGTCAAATATAGCATTTTATCCCCATAACAAATGTGAAAGGTAGTGGTGCTGCACTCAAAGGTCAGAAACACAATAAGGTTAATGACTTTCATTTAAAAAATTCAAATCAGAGGCTTATTCTTACATCTTACATATCCTGCATCACTGAGCAAATGAAATATCACTGAAAATATCGACTGTTATGACTCTTATAACAATTCCTGAGGATCCTGCTTAGTATTACAAATTAATCTGGAAAAAGTATAATTAATATATTTTGGATTCATTTGGACTTAATGTTACATTTATAAATAGTTTAGAGCTTTACATTTCAATCCTTAAGGCGGCTACAAAGCCCTTACCAATGTAAAGTAGTAAGCAATGTGTGCAGATGGTATAGAAAGCATTTTTCACACGTTGGTGTATTACTATTTTTTAAAATATATGTGGATGCAGTTATGATGAATAATTGAAAATAATTAAGTCATTTTCTATTTTTTAATTGCACAACTATTTTATAACTAAAATCATGTAATAGTACATGAGATTTGTAATGTGGAAAGTAAAACATTTGTGTGTGTGTGTGTGTCTTTGTGTGTATGTGGTGCTGGGAATTGAACCCAGGGACTTGTGTATGAAATGCAAGCACTCCACCAACTGAGCTCTATCCCCAGACCAAAACATTTTTAATATGAAAAATGCTCTTTAGTGTAGAAAAGAAGAAGACTTCAGTCAAGATAGTAGCCAAGACTGACATGGATCTGTAAACTGCTACATAGTCTTAAAAAAAAAAAATCCCAAAGTGTTCAATGCAAAGTTTAGCTCAGAGATAGGGATGAAATCCAGTCTCACAGGTGAGCGACTGGGGAAGTCAAGGTAATTCCAGGTGACCTCAGGGGCCATCAGACCCAGACTGGATCATGAGAACAAGGCTGAGTTAGTGACTCCAGAGTTCAGGAGAATGGAACATTTGTTAAGAGAAGGGAATTAAACTAGGACTTCTGCATACAACCAGGGCACTTGAAGGGCTGTCTCACCTGTGAAGAAGGCAACAGACAGTTACTAGTTTGTGAAACCATAAAGAAGACTTACTGTTTGACAAAACTCCATGGGAAAAACCTCTTTTGAGAAACAGAAATCCAAAAAAAATCTAAAGCCAAGAAATTAAGTCTCAGATGATAGAAAAGAACATTCAGATGTTCAGATAAAAGCAAATGCAAAAATGTGAACCCTTGCATAATCTGGGTACCTGAGACCACCACTCAGAAAATGCAACCCCTTCTATAGACCAGCTCATAAGGACGAATTTACCAGACACCATGGTAATGGAGTCATCATAAGGAAGTCTCAGTCCAATGAATGTGGGAAGGAGCTCTGGCCCTGAAAATATCAGCTGGAAAAAATAGAATCAAATCTGCAAAGAAATTAAATGCCTAAAACAAAAACTACTTAAAAAATAAATATTCCAGGAAAAATTATATTACCACTAACATAAAAATTCAATAGCTAGTTTGAATATTAGATTGGCCAATTAGGCAACTGGGTCCCAATCTCAGGATAACCCAATGATAGCAAAAGGAAGTAACTCAGTGGGAAAGATGGCAAAGTCCCACCAGAGGAGACACTGCCACAGGACCCAGAGTTCCAGAGAAGAGGGAAGAGAGTGGAGCAGGGCAGTGTCTGAAGAAATCATGGTTGATAATCATTCAAGATGGAAAGGAGATGTGAGTCTTCAGATTCGAAGATGTTTATCCAAATACTTTTCAGAAAAACTATAAAACTCCAAAGTCAAGGAAAAGATTTAAAAACAACTAGAAACAAAAGACTGATTACATATAAATGATCAAAATTAGAGCTATATTTCTCACGAATGTGAGAAATATAGAAATAGAGAACAAGAGACAGGGTCAATGTACTTTAACATGTTATAAGAACAAAAACTATTCATCTACTATGTAACTCAATGATGACATCATTCAGAAATAAAGACAGATTAAATGTACTTCACCAACATGGAGGGATATTTCTCTAACCTATGGATCATCGTCTACATTACAGGATAAAAATTATCAAAAAATTTAAGTTAAATACAGAAGAAAAAAGTAAAATGCAAGAGGTAATACTAAACAAACTGTTGAGTGATTGATGAGAATAAATAAGCATTGACTATAAAGATAAAATAGAATCATCAATACGGTAGGGTGACGAAGTGGAGTCACAATGCGAGAAAGGACAGGAGCCAGGAAGAGAGGGAGACGGGATGAGGATGGAGTCTAGACAATTGAATGATCAAGCATATTAAAATACAAGGGTAAGTGTTGAGAAGTACTTAACTTCCAACAGAAGAGAGTAGAACACAGGGAATGAAAGAAAGACCTAGAAATCCAACAGAAGGCTGGCTAAGCCAGCCCTGACTACAGGAGAAAGCATGGAGGGAAGAAAGTACATGGGATGAATCCAAATATATAAACAATCACAGTGAGCGGAGAGAATCAGACCTCTGTTGAAAGACAGAGCATCCGAAGCGGGGAACACACTTCCGTCTTGTTTGTCTATGAGGGACTCACTCAACATGTCATAGCCAAGAGAGGCTGAAAGAAAGGGTATGGTAAAAAGAAACGTTCAATATGATGTAGGATGAGTTCCTGGAAGAGGAATTGCTTCATCAAAGGGGAGAAGGACTTGCAATTTTGACAGATATTACCAAGTGGTGCTCTGTAGAGAGAGTACCAAATTATTTTCCCCTCAACAACAAATGAGTCTTGTTTTCCTAATGTCGGTGCAGAGAGAGCATTGTGCAGAGGGACTGAAGTGTGGCTACTGAAATATTACAGGTCGCAGTGGCATTTCAGGGTTGTTTTAGCTGTGTTTGTCTTATCGTGAGAACAGCCACCTGTTGAACACCATTTGTGCATCCTTTCCTGCGCATTACATTTTCATATCCTTTGCCATTTCTCTACCGAGCATTAGCTTTGTTAAAAAAGGGACCTCCTATGTAAGTGAGCTGAATCTTTTTTGTGTAACAGGGTTTCATTTCCTAGTCATGCAGATCTTTATGCTTTTGCATATTTAATCATTTCTGGGTTCAGAAGTTTGAGTCATCATCAGAAAGTTTCTCCCCAATTTTGAGGCATAAAGAACAGAAACAATTAGAATCTTGCTCACTGAGGGTTCTACATTTGCACCTTCCTCAAGTTTGTGGCTGTCCTGCTGTGCCATGAGGCAGGCTCTGAGCTGGTGCCCTGCTGTCCCAGGGCACTTGCTGAAAGGCCCCAGTGACAAGGACTTGCCCTATCATAAAGCCCCATTTCTCGACTTTCTCTCCTGCTCCATTCTCTCTTGGCCAAGAACCCACACTGTGTGAATCATCACAACATCTTGGCAGATTTTAACATTTGGTACTTTTAGTCGCCTTCATATTACTTTTCCAGATATTATTTATAACCATGCTTTGTTTACTTTTCCATATAATATTTACACGGAAACCTTAGAAAAAGTCTACTTTGGGGGTCCTACGTAGAACCTTACATTTGAAAATTAGATAAAACACATTTTTTTGTAAGCATACGTGGGATATTTTAGAAAACAGAATACACACAAAGTGAGTCTCAAGACATTTCAAAATATGTCATAACTATCACATTTGTTGAAGAAACTTAAATAACAACCCATGACCTGAAAGATAGCCAGACTTAACCCTCATTATTTAGAAAGTTAGGAATACTTTTGAATTGCTAATAGATCAGAGAGAAAATCATTACAGAAATAATGACATATTAAGAATTGCTTTCCTATGTGTACATATGAATACACCACATTAAATCCCACCATCATGTACATCCACAAGACGGGGGCCCTAATCAGAATAAGATATATTTCGTATGTGTGATTTCATCAAAACGGACTCTATTGTCATGTGTAACTAAAAAGAACCAATAAAAAAATAAGAAAAACATATACAGAAAAACAAAACTAAGAATTGAATCACAATGAAATTTTTAACCTTAGAAGAACAAACAAATTCCCACTTACACAGACACTTTTAAGAATGGGAAAGAAGGACAGCTGCAGGGCTCACGACATGAAGCCCTCAGGGCAAGGAGAGAATACCTGTGAAGACCGACAGGGTGGACATAGAAAAGGGAGTGTGTCCACACAGCACACCCAGAGGCTCCAAGACGTGTCTGATTAGGAAGAGTTCAGAAAAACTGCTGCACAGAGACAGAGCACTAAGAATAATTACATTCCAACGTATAATTAAAACATACTTAGAAAATGCTTGTTAAAGAGGTCACAATCCTGCGAATGAAACAACATAAGCACTTTCAGGCAATAGGAGCGACAATTGATATGCAAACTTTACAAAAGATTATCAACAAATATCAATGCAAAACAGGAAGAGTGTTCTAAGGCTTCACAGGTGTATTGACCAGGCTCCCAGAGGGAGGGAGGCTTATACAGAGGGGAGTTCTGCCACCGCGCTCACTGTCTGCATGGCCTGCTGCTTTACTACAAGTCCCGAAGTCTCTGACTAGCAGGAAGATATTAATTACTGAGTAACAAATCTGGAATTGAAAATGGAGAATCAAATTATTTTGCGCAATAACCTTATTTTAAATTTCTGTCAAAAATCCTAATATGAGAGCTAAAGGTCAGTTGTAAGCAGATCTTGAATTTCTGCCACTTAACCTTTATTATCCAGGACCTGTATGCTCCTGACTGCGGCAGTCAGCAATGATACTTTCAATTTAATACATAAAAAAGAAACAATCCGTGTTCTACAGCTTTGAACAATCCCACTCTCTTTCATTTGTCATAAAGGAATTTCTTAAAACTTTTAAAATGGCACTTATTTTTACCAGAGAGGGCTACAAAGGAGTAAAATATGTTTTAAAATATAACTTTAAAGCTTATCTTTCCTGTATCACATTTCTGTATGATGTTAAAGTAGTACAATTTGGTCAGAGGTAGGGAATAATTATATTTGGGGACAAAAGTGTTCATAAAATGGAGAAGCACTGAGAGGCCCAAACGGCCTTGGCAGAGTGTTAGGAATCACAAACATCCATTTATCCATTTACCACTGGTGTTAGTAGCAAAACCTGGTGTTATTTTAGAAAAACTGTCCCTGAAGTAGGTATTGTCCTGTCAATTTTAATACACCCAACCAAATAAGGAGAATTAAAGAGGTTAACAAAGGACTATTTCAGGTGAGGTTAATGCCAGTAACTGATTTTAAAAATGAATTACTATAATAGTAACAGTAGACGCTGTCTTGTACATCATTGGATAATTTTATATATCTATTGCAGAGATTGGTTTCAATTTACTAAACTTCTTTAAACTCAGGATTTCTTGTACAACTCAAATCTCATTTAGAAAACTAAAGCAAAAACAAAAACATAAAACAAAAGAACTGAACAGCTGCAATAATTATATGGCTGTGTTAAGTGTTAGGGAGAGATGGAGACAGTCAGGGGGTAGGGTAGGAGAGGAACGTGACTTGTGCCCTTGGATCCCTCCTGTGGAGAGCAGCCTGTGTGTGGACCAGGCAGACCTGGTTCAATCCCATCACTACAAGTGCACAGCCAGCTCCACCTTTTTAAATCTCCATGACAGGTGGAAACTTCCGGAGCCCCTCTGCAAGGTAGGTCAGCCTGTGCAATGAGAGTTGACTCCTGGGGGTTATTGTGGGGATGAAGTGAGACAGAATGTGCCAAATGGTGTTAATTCTCTCACTATTCTCTAAAGCAAAAATAATATAGTCACAGAAAATTAAGTAAAATGTCAATGATCAAATGACCAAGAGGGGGTACACACCAGAGCTGTCTAGGAAGAGGCTCTGGTTGAGAAAAAACAAATGATTGTGGGATGGAGGGAAGAGGAAAAAGCATCACTGGGGGGGGGGCGGCAGAGACTTTGATAGACCCAGCAAGAGGAGCTAGGGTCAACATTCTGTGCAAAGGACATGGGGGTGCTGGCCCCCATACTAGGGGACAGTGGCCAGTTTGGGCTAAGGCAACCTGAGTGGGGAGGAACTGGCAGGTGATGTTGGAGAGGTAGGAAGGGGCCCTCTGCGCCAGCCGGAGTCTGGACTGGACTCTTCAGACAACAGGGAAAACAGAGATGATTAAATAGCCATGAAAGTAAGGAGAGTCTGGCAGCTGAGTCCAGGATGACTTGGGAGGTCAAAATGCAGGAGTGAATGTCTAAGAGAAGAGTCGCCTATCCACGGGCCACAGTAGCAGTTTAAGAAGCCACAGGGGCTTGAATCATGGTGTTGACCTACAAAGCAGGGTGAGAAGTGACAGGAGAAGGCACTGAAGGGGAAGACGGAGGGATATTTTACAGGGTTGAATGATTAACTGGCACAGAGAGTAAAGGGCAGGCTGGGATACGTACCAGAGCTAGGTTTCCAACATTTGGGACACGTAAAACAACGTGGCATTTTCAGTATCAGAAAACGTGGGCGGGGATGGGTATTGCAGACTGCATGTTCAGTTTGAGACAGACTGTGAGACCTTGGTCAAAGATGTTAAGAATCACATTTTGGGTTTTGGAAGAGACACAATTAGCGGAGCTGTCGGGAGTGCCATTACACGCAGGTCATGGCGTCATGAGAGCACACAGAAAGCTCCGGGGAGGAGCTCTGAGGACCATCCTGGGCAGAACAGGAAAAGGTGAGAGACCCGAAGATCGGGGAACTAAGAAAATCATGTAGGACAGCAGGGTGTTTGTGACCTTGTCATCAAGGGAAAATGTGTTGGATGCCCAGCTAACCCATCAGAGAGGAGATACGTGAAAGTTACTGGAAATATGGAAACCTGACAGTCTATGCAACCAAGCACCTAAACTGAAACACATCACCCAAAACCTGCACCCACCTGTGCCCACCTCCTGGAGATGTGCCCAGCATCACAGTTACCTGGGTAAGCTTTTGTTTTATCCACAGGATAGAAATATTACAGAGGAACTTGAACCATCTCATGAGGAGAGACCACCATCAGCACTTCAAAGACCTGTTCCTCCCTCCTGAATCCTCTAGTCCTATGAGGTCTGTGCATGGGCTGGAACCTTCCAGTGTGTGAACCCTGATTTTCCCGTTGGCCCAGAGGCATTCTGTGCTACATAGGAGGGAGGGAGCTCCTGAGCAGGTGAGGATACCTGGGAAGACCCCATTGTTAAAAATACCTTCACACATTTATCAATTATCATTTCTTTCTTTCCTTCTCCTTTTATTTTTATTTTTTTTAAGAAACCAAGTAACTTTTGGCTTGCTTCAGATCACATGCTGTTTATATCTTCAGGTATAACTATAATTAGATCATCTAATTGCTCTTCTCCAAGTACTAAAAGAATTCGGCTGTCTAAAGTGGAAAGAAGAGACAGGTAACTGTGACGCAGGGCACATCTCCAGGAGGTGGGCACAGGTGGGTGCAGGTTTTGGGAGCCGTGCCACCCAATTACAAGCAGCTCATCAATGAGCCCCACCAGGTTCTGGCACATGTGGGCCAGTTGCTGTTGTGTGCTCTGGACGGATGCCCAGGAAGAAGGGGGAGCATGGAGGGAGGAAAGGGCACTGGCTCCAGGGTCTCATCTCAGCTCCCAGCAAAGCAACGATCACTAGTAAGTTGCTCACTCTGTGCTTCGGTCTCCACCTGCAAAATAGGGCAGCGACAGTACTGCCTCATGGGGCTGTTGTGGGTCAGCGCGAATGATAGCTAAGAACAGTGTATGGGCACTGGAAGGGTACCAGCAGATGCAAGCTCAGAAGCAGCTGCCAAGGAATTCTCTGTTGTCCTCATTATGTGCATAGCCTCTTTGTAACCTGCAGCCTGCAACCATTAGTCCAGTTCTATATATTTACTATATTCTTTACATTTTACTGTGCACAGAAAAAAAAAAATCCTCTTTTTTGGGCATGCATACATTTTCTTAAACTGTTCTGGGTCTCCTGGCATTTTTTTTACATTGACTGTAGAACAGAAGTCATTTGTGAAGGACACAGAACACTGAGCCCAGAGAGCTCACAGGCAAAGTGGGCACGCACCCACGTCTGCCAGTGATTCAGGGGACTTCAAAATAGGTCAGAATGTCTCTATAAGAAATGACACCATCCTTTTGGGTTGCACCTACCTAGGGGATAAGAACATGAAGTGCTGAAAATTTTATCTTTATCATAATAACATTGTACTCTTTACATGTATTTTGTTTGAGTACAGAGAAGCTTAAATTTATAAAATGACTGCAGATATGAATATGAATTGATCAAATAATAGTATATAAAATTTATTGATATCACATTCATCAATTAAGGCATTTCCTAATTTCTTAATGAAAAAATGTCTGCCTAGTGGAACCTCTGCTCTTAGAGCATACCCTGGTCACACACCGAAGTGTGTTTCTCTGCTAGCAAGCACAATATTTACAAGGTAGTTATCTTGACACTTGAGAATCTATAGCAATGACACACAGAAAAACAGACTCAGGACACCAAGTTGTAATTTTGGAAAGAGGCATTTTAAGTTGCAATCTCAAAGCACAGTTCTAAAATCGTTGTGGATTTCTTTTTATTTTATTTTACTTTTTGCTAAAGGACTGAGCTTCTTAGTGGGTAGTATAAAAAGTATTTCCTTGAGTGCAGTTTGAATTACAGAGAAAATTCAAACCCACACAAAATGAAGGGTCATTGCCCAGTTGTCATTATCCAACTGGAGGAGCCGGCGCCTCTCTGCCAGCATGCCCCGCCTCTCCCCATCAGTTAGAGACAACTCAGCATCACTGGGTAGAGTGCCTCTTGCTCTTCTGCTCGTTCTCTCTCTGACTTTCTGTGTCACTCTTTGCTCCTGGGTTCCTTCACCTCTATGCTCACTGTCTTTTATTTTAAAAATTAATTTCCCATGTTCCTATGTAAATTCAATTGTGTCATCAAGTTCCGTTACACAAGACATGCTTATGTGCTCTGCAAGGACAGGGGCAGTGTCCAGTGCGCCTGTGGCACCTGAATCACCCTCCTCCTATGAGTCTTTTTTGTTTATTTATTTATTTTATGGGTGCATTATAATTAGCACAATAGTGGGACTCTTTAGTCTTAATTCTATCTGCAAAGTTTAAGGCTGCTGAATGCCAACTGCACAGCAAGCATAACTAAGATCCTTCCACACAAACCCACAAAACATTTCACCTATATTAAGAACTTATAGTACAATAGACACCTGAAATCACAATTTTATGACTTCCAAACTCAATGCCATCCAACCCTGTTTCAAGAGTTTCCAGTTCTCAGGACATCCCTCTGCATCACTCTGCCTTCCAAGCTCCTCTGCAGAGAGTAAAGCCTACGTGGCACCAGTGCACTTTGCAGACCCTCTGCTGGGGCATTTATTGTATGGATTTGTTATATTCTGTCACTCTCACTAAATTGTGAGGCACAGCATACCCATTTTTTCAATCCATAATATTACATGGGAACTCGTGGACGGAAGGCACTTTGCGGTTGTGAATGACTTATCAGGGAGCAGGTTCTCAAGGACCTCAGCAGCAGCCCCTCTCCTCTTTGCCCTTCTCTGGGCAGCCAGAACCTCCCTTGTAAAACATACTCTGTGAATGTTATGCTGCAGCAAAGGACCATCCATCCATTATGTGCAGCTTGGGTCCTAAACCCTTGACCTTGGCAGATAGGTTCTCCAGCACTTGTCTTCAGGTCCCTTTACAGCTTCATATTCTGACATTCTGCTTTCACACCCTAAGTTCCAGTTATACCAAATATCTCCTTTTTGGTGGAATACATCCTGTATCCTGGGTGCCTGCAGTGTTTTCTCAGTTTTCCTATTTTGACGTTTTTCTTTTTATTCCTTTTGAAATCTTATGAATGCTGCATCCTTTCCATATAATAGTAGTGAAGGGTGTGGATTTTGGAGCCTCACTTCAAATCCTTCACATGTCTCTGCTGCAAATAAGTTCCATGATCTACGGAAGTCATGTCAGGCTCCTGATTAAAATGGGACGCTAATGGCCTATACTTCAACCATCATGGTAAATAACACAATCAGTTAATTCATGCAAACTATCTAGCATACTGGTACATGTTAATCATTATTATTGCCACTTTACTATAATAGCATTAGACCCATTATATTATAATTACATGGGCAATTATTAACTGTGTACCCAAATATTTACCTATTTGGTATTATGAATTAAGTCTCTCATTGTCTTTCAATTGGAGTGTGGAAGAGGCAGAAGCGTCTCCTAGGTAGGAAGGGTTGCATAGGCAGAAGAGAGAGTGTGTGAAGAAAAGTGCAGGCCCAGGTCCTCCAGCCTGGATGGTAGCTGTGCAGGTGTGCACACATGTGGGTGCACATGGGTGTGCTGCCAACAACTGGAGGAAGCTGAGTAAAATCCTGGGGCATGTGAGTTTGTTGGTAGAGGGCAGCAATTAGCTGTTGTACTTTGTTTCTCAGGGCACAGCCAAGGAAGTTGTGAGACCCAGCAGAGGCTAGAGGTGACTGCTCAAGTCTGGGACAGAAAGGTACATAGCTGAGTCTGAAGCACCAACAAGAGCTGGCTTTGCCATTCAGCCAGCAGCTGAGCTTCAGAAACGGTCATCAAGCCTCACTAATGCTAAGGCATAGACCCAGGACCAGCTCCAACCATGGCAACTCAACAGTAGCTACGAAGATGGAGGCCCATACTCAAGGCCCAGGTAGAAGACCTGTAAGCTCAGCTGGAAGCCTGTAGCAGAGAGAACGGAGCTCAGCATAGTGGTTCTGCAGGAGGCCATCTAAGCTTCTGCTGCACCCAGGATATGCTGATGGCAAGGAGAGAAGGAAATAAGGCAGGTGCAGTGAGGGCCAAGAGACAGAATAGGCTCCAAATGCTTCTTTCCCCGTCCACCTCCTGGACATCATGAGTGTAAAGGGACTCTCCCGAGCAGCAAGAAAGCAGTCATGGACAATAAAAAGTCATGCCATTTTGCAATATGAGGTGTCCATTCCCATCAACACTGGGTGCCAATCTCTCTCTCTCTCTCTCTCTCTCACACACACACACACACACACACACACACACATTTACAATTCACCTCTCTTATTAGATCTGTCTCCCAAGGTTTCTGATTTATATTTGACTCAGAATTTAACATGGAGCAGGGTCTGTCATATAGACCTGGATGGAGGGATGAAAAATGAGTAAATGAATAAATCTTCTCTCTAGTTAATTTACTCCACCTTCTCTAGAGTAAATATCTTCTATTTCACTGTGTTTTTCTGGAAATTTCTGCAAAATCTCCCAAGGGCATGTTGGTTTCAGACTTACTGGATTTAGTCATCTGGGATAAGGAGTCATTTGGTGTGACTTTAAATCCTTCATTTCAATCTCCTTTTGATTCACAAGTGAGAACCAAAATCCCATTTAGGGTAAAGTGACCGGCCCCGAGGCACAAAATGATCGACTTGCCCACTCATCGGTCCTAACTTATTTAGGCTCATTGTTCTTCTGTCAACTGAAAGGCGCTTCTGATTCCATTGAGTTTCCTACACTTTAGGTTCAGATCATTAGGTCTATCAGATCTTGCTTCTGTTCCCGGGTTCTTTGTTACGACCCGTCATATACAGCCTAGTGGTTCCCCAAGAGCCACTGTGGTTAGATTCAGGGGAGTTTATGGTCACACTACAACTCTTTTTAAAGCCCTGGAATGAAGGAAACAAGAGTGCCAAGAAACGCCCTCTTGCTGGTGCAGACAGTTTTCACATAGAGAGACAACGTGGGGGGGAGACTGAGTAACTAAGTGTGGGTGCCGTGGGTGGCCACGCCTCAGTCTTGCTACGTGCTCTTAGCATTAGCTGCTAATTGTAGTAGTTCCACTCAGCAAATCTGAGCTGCCTGGTCTAGCAGACCAAAATATCAACCATGCCATTACATGACATCCCAGATTATTAAAATGAGGCTCATCGGTGGCCCTAGAAACCCGACTTCCTGGGAAGTGTGCTGGGGAACTGTAGCAGCTGGCTGTGGGGGAGGGCAGCTCTGATGAGGAGGTTTGCTCTTCGTGGTGTAAATGCCAAACTACCAATTTGAAATCTCTGGGGAGAGATGCATAGAATCAGCTCCCAGAAGCGGTAAGGGACTCCACGTCACCACTGACTGTATCTCAAGAGAATCTTGGTTATTTCTCTATATCTAGAGAAATGTATTTTGCACACACACAAAGACAACTTTAGGTGTCTCTAAATATCACAGAATCTGCCTGGCTAGACTAACCCACAGGCGCTCATGCCGTCCTCTGACGGCCCAAGTCTCTACAGTAGAGGGGTAGTTTCATGTGACAGTGACACATACCTGCTACCGGATGGCTTTTACATGGGAACCAGGGTTTATCTCCCTGGCTCTCAATGAAGTAAAAACAGCTGAATGCAGACAGAAACTTGAACATACAAACCAAAAATGAATAAAAAGCTTGACTTACAAGTTATTAAAGCTAATTTTCCTCCCAGTTGTATGAAACTTTTGGAATCTTTCATTTACACGATTCTCTTTTCCATTCGCCTTTTCTTGTCCACATTATATCCTTTTGTCCCTCATTTGCTGCTGGAAGTTCTGAGTGCCCACTCCATTGTATCAGGCTTGTTTGGCAGCGAGAATCTAGAGTCCAAGTTAGAGAGCCTGTGGTCGGTGGTTGTTGGCTGAGTGGCTCATCAGTACTCTCCAGGGTCAGGCTGTTCCCGCTTTCCCCTCTGCCATCCAGAGAGAGTTGGCTGGCTCCCCTCCTAATCACAAAATGACCAAAACTCCAAGCATTTCAACTCGACAGGACAACATCAGAAGCAGAAAAAATGACAAATTTCTCCTTTTTCTCTTCTTAAGAGGTTAGGAAACCTTCTCAGACATAACCCCTCTCCTTTTCACCGCTAGAACTGAGTCAAAAATTCCTTCCTACTCAATGCAATCCAAATCACTAGCAATAGAGGCAGATACCTCTATTCACCTCTATTCACCCCACCTGCTTTCCACTAGCTTTATTTTCTGGGGCTAAGGAGTAAGTAGCTGGTTGGTGAGGCACGAAAAGTGTCTTCTAGGGACAGTTCACCTAGAGAAATTGGAAAGACAGTCATAAATAGACCATGATGTAATCTGAGAAGCAGGCTTGGCAACAGCTGGTGTGTTGGTCTCCTACCATTCTGTGACAACTTACCACAAACTCGGTGGGCTGAAACAGCCCAGATGCTTTGTCTTATAATTCTGAAAGTCTGAACTGAATCACTCCGACTGACACGAGGCCTTCAGGGCTTCTGGCCGCGGGACCCTGCCTTCCTCAGCATCCAGAGGTGCCTGCGTTCCTTGGCCATCTCAGAGCACAGCACCCATCCTTCGCCTCCTTGGTCATGACTCCTCTCTCTGACTCTGATCTTGCCTCCCTTCCTAAGGATGAGCCATTGTGCCCAGCTGAGCCCACTGGCTGGTCCAGGATGGTGTCTCCATCTTAATTGTATCTGCAAAGTACCTTTGATGTGAGAAATAACATATTTCCAGAGTTTGGAGACTGAGTGCAGATCTCTTCGGGGCTATTATTCTATCTACCAAAGTAGGGAATCATAAAATGACACTCTTAATAAATGTATAAGAAAAATGATATATGACATCAAAAGGAAGACTTGAAACTGGAGAGACTGAATGAGGCACTCCATCACGCATGTGCACACACACACACACACACACACACACACAATGAGATCACTGAGATTACATACATATGGCTCTGATAAAGATTTATAGTTTCCTACAAATAGCTTTATATTATGAAGCCATTTTTGATAATTTATGTATGAAAAAGTGTTTTATCAATTAATTAAATTTAAATGTTGTTTGTAGAGAGCCAATTTTACCCATTGTCAGAGCAGAAGCAGTGGTAGACCCAGAGGTGCTGCGGCAGACCCTCAGGGACACCGACCTCCCTCCCCAAGGCTGCATACTCTTCAGGTGTTAGAACTCGAACTTTCCACTCTATCCATTGACAGAGATGCAAAATGATAAAAATCCAAATTTAAAAATCATCAGTTATGATATAGAATGTCAACATGATGCTGCTAAATATGCTGTTTTTAAGCTAAAAAGAAAAGAAAACCCTTCAAAAACAGAAATAGCAAAACAGGACAGACCCAGGAGCCTCCCTCCCCTTAGCTGGGCACGGAGGAGCCTCAGGCCTAGAGGCGTGTGATAAAGATGGGTAGAAGCCAGGCAGAAGGCCCTGGCCCTGATCACCATTTGGAGAGAGCTGTCCACCAATCACAAGTGTGGTAATCATATTTGCAAGAAGGAGAACGAGGCTGTGCTTATTCTGCATGTGTGAAGAAGCTGCACCCAATGGACCCCATTAGGATTCCCTCTTTCTCCACATTTTGCTTTATCATCTCCTTTGGCCTTGAAAGCCAAGAAGGATTCTCCATGGCAGATACCTCTGGAATATTCTCTGCAGAACCTGACACAGTACCTTTAGGGGAACCCTAGGCAGGGTCCTCTCTAATCGTGGGTTGGCCATGAAGAGGAGAATAGAGACTGACATTCCCAAACACCCTATCAGGAAGTCTTCTATTCATTTGAGGACAAAATGCACACATTAACAATCACCTTGAAAATGCTCCCACAGCGTAGACAAAGGGACATCACAATGTATTCTAGAAGTTCAGCTGAAATTTGGAAACAGTGATTTTAAGAGAGAAATGTTTCCAGGTTTTAGCCAATACTTTTCAATTTACTTGCATCATTAAATGTAGCACAATTTCCTGTGTGATGAATGTGGCATTGTACAGAAATTAGACCTGCTCAGGATTAAAAGCTGGAAAAAAAAAACAAAACAAAACAAGAGTAGACAGGTGAATCTTGAGGAAAAAACGTTCTGCAAACCTCAGATAAACGCAGATGCCTTCAAGAAGAGTTTGTAGGAAAAAAATAGACACAACCAGAGCCACACTCGATTTACCATCCAGATAAAAAATAAACCCCTTATCCTTCTATTGTGTGCATTTCCATTTAAGTCCACTGCAGCTGCTCAGAAGATGCAGGCACCTTCCAGACATACCATGGGGCTTGTTGCAGTGGATTCATATGCAAAATCCATACATCGTCCATATTTCGTGAACAAAGGCGTATCTACCCCAGGCCTACAGTTTGGGTACAATCCCAACAGTCCACCCCAAAGTAGCTTTTGGATCCTCCTAAGTCTGCTGTGACATCTCGTCTGTACCCAGGTCTTCTGTGCCTGGGCACATGTCTCTTCCCTGAGGTTTCTGGCTATACCAAACTTTATTTAGTCAATTAACAAATATTTCCTGATTGTTCACATGGGCCATAAAGTAAGTGCTGTTGGTATGAGCTGGGCATAATACCCCCCAAGGAACTGACAGTCAAATAGAGAACCCAAACTAATCAATAGGTTCTTGCAGGAGAGGGGACTCTGCTGGGGATCCATAGGAGGTGACCCAAGGGGACCTCTTGCTGGCAACATGCCATAAGGCCACTACACAGTTGTGACAGTGGGGTCTCCATTTTGAATATATTTTCTTTTCAAAATTAGTACTCATCTGGCTATTCTGTATTTTATTGCTTTTTTGTTATGATAAATGTTATTAGTCATTTTACAAAGTTGTTCTATCAAAGCTATTAATAATTAGAAAGTACTTTTTAATAATTATAAAGTACACATACATTCAACAGTAATAATTAACCTGCATCAGAATAATTTTGGGAAAGTGTACTATTCGATGACATCTGTGATTAGAAAAACAAACTCTATTAACTGTGAGAACAGATGAGCACGGTAGCTTAAGCTGTAATTAACTACACTTTTTTTTTTCATGTGAAATACACAGGCAGGGAGATTCACTTGACTTTCTGAATCGAAAGACATCGACTAGCTGCATACATTTAGTTTTTCCTCTCTGGCTTCCGCTTTCTGAATTCTCACACAAGGCTTTCAATGAAATAAACTTGTATTTTCCCCCTCATCAATCGATTCCCCCCCCACTATGAACTACACTGGACATCCATCTGTGTTTGCAAGTGGATGCTAGTTATGACCTTGGGCCCCTCTGCAGGGTGGCAGACTCCTCTCCACGCCACTTGGGCCCCCTTTCAGGATGGTACAGGAGCCTCAGCACTGTCAGGACCTCTCCTCCAAAAGTGAAGGCTCAATCCTGAAACGCAGAAGGAAAACAATCCCTAACTCTGGTGCTGAATTCGCCCAGCGACTCTTCCTGCATTGCCCAGGTATTTTGAAGGAAGCATCAAGACCTGCCCGAGAAAAGGAGAGCTGCTGGGACAGCCGGAAACACAGGTGAACTTTTCATTCACTTGAAGGTAGGATCCAGATACAGTGCCATTCTTCAGTAGGTAAAGTAAGAACTAAAAAAACAAACAAAACAGAAGTAACAGGACAGGTAGCCCTTTAGGAAGGTGACACAGAAGTCACTCCCCCCACACCCGATGGGCTGAAAGTCTCAAAGAAAGAGAGGTGGGAATCGCCGAGGCCCTCTGAGGGTCCATTTATTTTAAGTAAATTGCAACCAAGACAAAACCAAGGAAATTTCACTATTCCCCAACCTCTGCCTTGCCTTGCGGGTTTAAAAATGTTGAATACTGTGAGGCAAATGGCAAATATTCCCCAGCAGCGTGGGTTCAGTGCCACCGTTAATTCCATTACGTGTGATAATGGGGGAGCCACTGAAGCAGGTAATTAGAATTGGCATGCCGCCTACTTGGTTGGGCTCCGTGGTTCCTGGGACTTTGGCATGGGAGAGAGGTGGCTCCCAGCAGACTCCAGGCCGCCATCACCACAGCCAGGACGCCTGGCCACCTGCTGCCGGGCCAGACCCTTGACCCTGGCCTCAAGGGCCCTGCTTTCACCTCAGCCAGGCTCCCAAAACCATCGCCACTAAGACAGCTCTACAGGGAGACCCTGAACAAACAGGAGGCAGGAGCACTCCAGCCGCTCAGTGCACCTTCTCCTCCTGTGCCAAGTCCCCGCTGTAGAACTGAACACTGCCTTTATCTCTTCAGAACCCATGAGAGTGCATCATGAATATACAAATTCAAAGTAGAGTGCATAGTATCCACATACACTAGCTGCTCAGGAAACATTTGTTGAATGTTGAATTGGTGGGTGTGTCACCCTGCCCTTCAAACAGTTTGAATCCATTTTCCTTCCTGTGGCCAGGGACAGGTTAAGTTATCTGACTAGGTCAAGTTTGAATGCATCTAAAAGGCACCAGTGTGTATTGAGCACAGCCTCTGTAGACAATCAGTAGATGGTTGCATATAATAGTCTAAAAAGTAAGAATTCTTAAAAGAAGAACTCAGACATATTGGGCTATTAAAATGAATTCTGCAGCATAATGTTATGGTGAATTTATAAAAGGTAAATAAAATTTTGGAATGTTGTGAGAGTGGTGTTTAGCTCAGTATCATGGAGGCAGACTCCTGTAGGAAGCAACTCTGCCCCCTGCAGAGGAGGACCCGAGACCAAAGCAGGTGTGTTAGTGGGCGCTGCCTGCAGTCTCTTGGAGCTTCGAATTTATCCAGAAGGAAATGAAAAGCTGTTAATTGATGGATTAATAAATTGAACCTATGTTTCAAGAATGAAAAATTAGACTGTGGTATGAAGTATAGACTGGGGAGAGACAAACCTGGAACCCAAGAAAAATATCTACTGCTAAGAGATGCTGAATTAGAAATGTGGCCTGGCCTCTTAGGAAACACTAAGGCGGGAAGGTGCTGTCATACTGGGGAGAAATGTAGGAAATAGGAATTAAAGGTTGGAATAAAGGATTCCAAAGAGGGGGTTGAAGAAGTGTTGGTAGCCAAGAAGAACTACGGGTTTCTGTCTTGGGGACCATGAGCATGGTGCTGTCAATCGGCTCCCAGGTGGGGCAGCTGTGAAGTGACAGGACTGCAGGGCCACGATGTGCACCGGGGACCTGCTGAGCTGTGCAGATATGTGGACACGTGAGCCTGGAACAGAAAGAAGATGGGCTAAAGTGACAGGTTGCCAGGAGAGTGCTCGCTATGACAAAGAGGCCAGGAATGTCCCTGTGCCTACCCATAAAGAATGGGGGGGTAGAGGGAAGCATCCTCAGAAGACTGAGGAAGGAGCAGCGTGGCGAGACCGTCAGACGTGAAGCCGTCAGGCAGGTGTAGGCAGGAGGGTGCTGGAGCTGTGGTGACAGCAACAGGGATTCGGAGGCGACACTGAGAGTTAATTGTAGACATTTTGTTGATTGATGATGGCAGTGCTGTTAGAGGTACTGGGCAATAACGAGCAGGCGATGGCTCTTCTTTCCAAATGTGACATTTTTAGAACAGTTGTAATACTAAGCTTGGACTGCAAAATATCATTGGTAAGCAATGAACCTTTCAGAGTGAAACACATTGAAAGGAGAGAAGAAAAAAAGATCGCCCGGGTGATTTGTTATTCTTCAGTAAATAAAAGTGAAAACGTGACAAACTTAAAAATGAGGAAGAAGGACTGTGGTGCAGAGGCAGGCTCGCCCCGGCGGTGCGGGGGTGCACAGCCACCACTGGTTGGGGTTCTTTCAATTGATTTGCAACCAAAAGAACTTGAAATAAAGCCTGAGAAAGTCATTAGCCCCTTAAACTCACACAGGAGTCGGGATAGACGGGGATGTTAAGTTTTATGTACTCTCATTGTTTTTATGAAGGGGCAAAAACAGAGCAAAAGAGTTCAAGAGCAACTCTGTTTTTAATAATAGGTTCACAACTCCACATGTCAGAGGATTTCTCCTCCCCCCCGCCATAAGTGACAAGGTGACCGATATGTTCACATAAGAAATGCTCTCACATTCATAAACAAGTTGAGCTAATTATCAAAACTGTTTTAATTAAATTTTGTAACAGCTGGCCTGTTCCTGGCAGCCGGCCTTCAGATCACACATTCCCTGAACTGGCGGAGCCTGGAAGCAATGCGTTTTCTCCACCTTGTTGCCCTGACAGTTTAAGGGGAGGGCGGCGTGTCTGGCTCTTTCCCATAATTAGGATTCCCTAAAGATTCCTGGTCTTGCCAAGACACAGACACCTCGCCAAACACACCTAACCTAGCTGTGGTCTTGTCTTGGCTTCAGTTGAGGAGGCTGAGGCTTCATTTACCTTGGAAAAATTAAGATTTGCTCTTTCTTAGCTGCAGCTTTCAGCAGGGGAGTCCGTGTTCATAGGCGGAGGAGGGAGAGCTAAGGAAATAGGGCAGGAGCATAGCTTTTTCACCTCTCCCAATCTGCTCATAAAAACAGAAGATTAAGCAAGCAGGCTAGCAAATCTGAAGCCTATACACAAAACAACAACAAAATGGTGTGTAAGGCCTGTGGTCCCCAACGTCCCCATGGATGGGGCCAACCGCCGGCCACTAACCACAGAGTGGAAGCAGCAACTGTGCAGAGGAAGCAGGGGAGAGCAGTGGCCACTGATCTGAGGATAAGAATGTCCCCAGCAGAGTGGACAGCAGAGTGGGTGCTTCGTGGAGCTGGAAGCGCTTGTGCACACTCAGTTCATGGGGGAAGAGGGTTCTGAGATACCGTCTCAAAGGACCTTGAACTTCTCTACTGGGGAAGAGTCCGTGGGGCAGAATGCAGACTAAAAGGGGCAGCGCCAAGACAAAAGAGGAAAGGCGAGAGAATTCTGGCCAGCTGGAGAGAGGGAAGCTGGGGAGGCAGAGCAGAGGAATACCAGGTCTTTTTTTTAGAGGCAGTAGAAGGGGAGGCTCTAGAGGTTTGAGGCTCAAACAGCCAGCTTGACCAAAGCCTGCCTTCCAGAAGCTTAGGGCAACAGAAAAGGGTTGTGGCTAAGCCCTTACAACCAGGAAAGGACAGCAGGCCTGAACAGAAGGAACTATACTCAGACGTTTCCAAACAGTCTGAAGCCAGATGTACCTGATAGAAGACTTTGGAAAATAAATCTACCAGAATTAGAAAAATTTTAAAAAATGAAGAGATAGAATCTACAAAAGAACTTATAATATAATAAAATAAAATTAAGAGGTGCAGTCTAAATTGGAAGGAACACAAGTAAGAAAAACTAAAGCAGATAATAGTTTATAAGAGAAATAGAAGATGAGTAGGAGAAATTTTTAAATATAAAAAATTTAACAGCCTTAAAAAGGATTTTAGAGAAAGTGGCAGATGAAGATAGGCAAAAACAGACTTAACATACATAAATCCCCAAAGATTAACACAACAGACACTAAAAAAAATTCAAGAAAACACTCCTAAAAAAACCCCCCCAAAAAAACAAAAAAACAAGACTCAATACTACATGTCAATGGGACTGTATTCCTGATAATTTTAATCCTAAAAAAAAAAAATTACAGGGCCATATTTACTGGATCTTTGCTAAAAAATAAAAGTAAAATATGGGTAAAATTACCCATCCATTTATAAAAGTTGTCACCAAACATTTTGTCAATAATACTTGCTATGAAGAAATGGAATAACTCTAGGGGGAAAATGTGAGCCAAATATTTTATATCCAGCCATAATAACTCTCCAATATAAAGTCTCAAAGGATTATGGAACAATTTAACAACTCAGAGAACATGGACCACGTAAACACTTCCCAAGGACTCTACTAGAAAAGGAGGCGCAAACAACTCAATCTCTGGAGATCTGCTGCCATGAGGACTCGCGACAACTTGAGGTATAACTCAGACCTGTCATCTCCAAAGACACACTCCCAACTGTGAGGTGGACTGGAATGAATACATGCTATGTGTGGTAGGTCATGGAAGGGTTCACTCATATACTAAACAGAGTGTCATGTAAAATGAAGGAAGGTAAATAGGGACTTGAAATTGATATCAAAAAAAAAAAAAAGAAAGAAAGAAAGAGTGACAGAAAGATACTCTTGCTAACAAAAAATATTTGCTAGTCCAAATTTAAAAAGTGGAGATAAAAATACAATAATGGCCAGGAACTTAAAAATAGTAACTATCCCCTCAATTACATATCATCCTCTGCCTAAAATTAATGCCTGTTCCTCTTTCTATATCTTTCTCATCTCTATTTTTAATTTTTTTGTTCTAATTAGTTATACATGATGGTAGAATATATTTTGACATATTATACATATATGGAGTATAACTTCTCATTCTTCTGGGTGTACATGATATAGAATTACATTGGTCATGTAATATATGCACGTAGGATAGTAATACCCAATTCATTCTACTATCTTTCTATTCCCATTTCTCCTCCCTTCCCTTCATTCCTTTTGTTGAACCCAAAGTATTTCTATGCTCCCTAACCCCAACCTCCTTATTGTGAATTAGCATCTGCATATTAGAGAAAACATTCAGCTTTTGGTTTTGGGGGACTGGCTTATTTCACTTAGCATGATAGTCTCCAGTGCCATCCATTTCCTGGCAAATGCCATAATTTCATTCTTCTTTATGGCTGAGTAATGTCCCGTGGTGTACATATACCAAAGTTTCTGTGCCCATTCATCTGTTGAAGGGCACCTTGGTTGGTTACATAGCTTGGCTATTATGAACTGAGCTGCTCTAAACATTGACATGGCTGCATCACTGTGGTATGCTGATTTTATGTCCTTTGGGTATAAACTGAGGAATGGGATAACTGGGTCAAATGGGGTTCCATTTCAAGTTCTCTGAGGAATCTCTAAATTGCTTTCCATAGTGGTTGCACCAATTTGCAGCCCCATCAGCAACGTTTGAGTGAACCTTTGTTCCCACATCCTTGCCAACAATTATTATTAGTTGTATTCTTGATAATTGCCATTCTGACTGGAGTGAGATGAAATCTCTGTGATTTTAATTTACATTTCTCTAATTGCTAGAGATGTTGAACATTTTTTCATGTATTTGTTGACCAATCATAATTCTTCTTCTGTTCAGTGCCTATTCAGTTCCTTAGCCCATTTGTTGATTGGGGTATTTGGTTTTTTGGTGCTAAGTTTTTTGAGTTCTTTATATATCTTGGAGATTAAGTTCTATCTGAGTGCATGTGGTAAAGGTTTTCTCCCATTCTGTAGGTTCTCTCTTCACATTATTGGCTGTTTCCTTTGCTGTGAAGAAGCTTTTTAGTTTGATTCCACCCCATTAATTGATTTTAAATTTTACTTCTTGTACTTTAGGAGTCTTGTTAAGTCAGTCAGTTCCTAAGCTCACATGATGTAGATTAGGGCCTACTTTTCTTCTATTAGATGCAGGGTCTCTGTTCTAATCCCTGAGTCCTTGACCCACTTTGAGTTGAGTTTTGTGCAGGGTGAGAGATAGGGATCCAATTTCATTTTGTTACCTATTTCATTTGGATTTCCAGTTTTCCCAGCACCATTTGTTGAAGAGGCTGTCTTTTCTCCAATGTATGTTTTTGGCACCTTAGTCTAATCTGAGATAAATAACTGTATTTATGTGGGTTTGTCTCTATGTCTTCTATTTTGTACTATTGGTCTATATGTCTATTTTAGTGTCAATACCATGCAATTTTTGTTAATATAGCTCTGTAGTATAATTTAAGGTCTGTTATTATGATGCCTTGTGCTTCAATTTTCTTTCTAAGGCTTGCTTTGGCTATTCTGGGTCTCTTATTTTTCCAAATGAATTTCATGACATTTTTTCTATTTCTATGAAGAATGTCATTGGGATTTTAATAGGAACTGAATTAAATTGTATAGTACTTTTGGTAGTATATCCACTTTGACAATGTTAATTCTGCCTTTCCAAGAGCATGGAAGATTTTTCCATCTTCTAAGGTCTTCTTCAACTTATTTAGTGTTGTGTAGTTTAATTGTAGTGGTCTTTCACCTCTTTTGTTAGATTGATTCCCTGCCCCCCTTTTTTTGAGGCTATTGTGAATGAGCCTTTCAGTAGATCCCTCACTGATGTATAGGAACACATTTGATTTATGTCCTGCTACTTTGCTAAATCCATTTAGAGTTCTTGAAGTTTACTTGTGGAATTTTTTTGTTCTTCCAAATATAGAATCATATCATCAACAAATAGGGATATTTTGAGTTCTTTTCCTGTGTGTATCACTTTAACTGGATGGGAAAAATATATATATATCACTTGCATGGGTCATGTAAACAAGCAGGGATTTCTATACTTATATCAGATAAAGTGGACTTCAAGCCAAAATTAAACAGAAGGGACAAAGAGGGACATTTCATATTGCTTAAAGGAATTAAACATCAACCACCATAAATATTTATGCCCCAAACAATGGAGCATCTACTTATATCAAACAAACCCTTCTAATTTCAAGAATCAAGTAGACCACAACACAATAATGCTGAATGACTTTAACACACCTCTTCTCACCAGTGGATAGATCCTCCAAATAAAATATAAACAAAGAAACTATAGACCTAAATAATACAATCAATAATTTAGACTAAACATACATACATAGAATATTTCATCCATCAATAATCAAATACACTTTTTTTTCCTCAGCAGCACATGGATCCTTCTCTAAAATAGACCATACTATGTGCCACAAGCAACTCTTAGCAAATACAAAAAAAAAATAGAGATAATATTCTGCATTCTATTAGATCATAATGGACTGAAATTAGAAATAAATGAGAAAATAAAAATACAAGCTACTCTACTACTTTGAGACTAAATAGTATGCTATTGAATGACCAAAGGATAGCTGAAAAAATCAGGGATGAAATAAAAAATACTTAGAAATAAATGAGAATAGCGACAACATATCAAGATCTCTGAGACACTATGAAGGCAGTTGTCAAAGGAAAATTCATTTCATTGAGCTCATTCATTAAAAGAATAGAAAATATCCAAATAAATAACCCAATATTACATTTCAAAGTCCTAGAAAAAAGAAGAACAAATCAATACCAAAAGCAGGAGAAGACAGGAAATAATTAAAATCAGAGCAGAAATCAATAAAATTGAAACAAAAGAAATAATTCAAAAAATTGACAAAACATGAAGTTGATTCTTTGAAAAAAATAAATAAAATTGATAAACCCTTAGCCATGCTAATTAAGAGAAAGAGAGAAAACTCAAATTACTAAAATTTGTGATGAAAAAGGAAATATCATTACAGACAGTACTGAAATACAGATGATAATCAGAAACTATTTTGAAAATGTATACTCCAATAAAATGGAGAATCTTGAAGACATCAACAAATTTCTAGAGACATATGACTTACCCAGACTGAATCAGAATGTCCTATACAATTTAAACAGATCAATGTCAAGCAATGAAATAGAAGAAGCCATCAAAAGCCTATTAACTAAGAAAAGCCCAAGACCAGATGGATTCTCAGCTGAGTTTTACAAGACCTTCAAAGAAGAATTAACACCAATCCTCCTCAAATCAGTCTATGAAGTAGAAAAGGAGGGAACTCTTTCAAACTCATTATGAGGCTAGTATCACCTGGATACCAAACACAGACAAAGTCACATGCAAGAAAGAAATTTCAGACCAATAAGAATGCAAAAATTCTCAATAAAATTCTGGCAAATCACATACAAAAACATATTTTAAAAATATTGCCACGATCAAGTGGGGTTCATCCCAGGGATTCGAGGTTGGTTCAACCTATGGAAATCAATAAATGGGATTCATCATGTCAATAGACTTAAAGACAAGAATCTTATGATTATCTCATTAGGTGCAGAAAAAGCATTGGACAAGATACAGCACTACTTCATGTTCAAAACACTAGAAAAACTAGGAATAACAGGAACATATCTCAACATTATAAAAGCTATCTATGCTAAGCCCAAGGTTGACGTCATTCTAAATGGAGAAAAATTGAAAGCATTCCTGCTAAAAACTGGAAAGAGACAGGGATGCCCTCTTTTACCATTTGTATTCAAACATAGACCTGGAAACTGTAGCCAGAGCATTTAGACAGATTAAAGAAATTAAAGGGATATGAATAAGAATAGAAGAACTCATCTCTCTTTTGCTCAGGTTTTTATCAACATCTGCAACCAATTCCTGAGTACAAAGTTTTTACTTTTTTAATATCTGTCTACCTTAGATTTTTAAACTCAAGCAGAAAGGATGCAGGGCATGCTTTGCTTATGACACATAAGAAAAATTATCATTTTATCTCTCTTCTAGGAACTTTAACCTTTTGTTAAATAGCAAATATGAGTTGAAGGAGGCTGCAAAATGATCTTTAATATTTTGGAGGCTTTTAAAGAGATAAGCTCACAATAATCTACATTATAGTCAACTCTTGGAATCTATGGATTTGCAAATGATTGATGTTGTTTAATAACTTTATGTGAGTACAAAATACAGGCATCATGAAAATCTGATTACAAACCCTGCTTACAGAATTTCTGTTCTATGGAGCTATAATTGATGTTTTGCCTTTGTTCATAGTTATCATTAAGGTTTTATGTACATAATTGTACAAAAAATCTTAATCTAGGCTTGTGATAGTTTATAATTTTACATGATAATTTGTCTCATTTTAAAATTTATTCAAATGATGGGCTTGATACAGTTAACCCAGGGGTAAATAAACTGGAAATAACTATTCAAAGGAGAAAAATAGCTCTCCCAGCTATGAGTGGTTTTCTACATGACTAAAAATTTTAATGTATCTTAGGATCCAATATATTTTCTGATTTCAGTTTTGTATAAGGTAATACATTATACATGAAATATCATGAAATATATTTTGACCTGATCTCACTGACTTTATGAAACACTATCCAAATATTTGAGTTTGAGAGATGAGAAAAAGAGCAAAATAAATTTGAAATTAATTCACTCTATCCAGTGTATAGAAAGACACTAGTATTTACAATAATCTGGAATTTCAATATATTTGAACTTCTAAATTTTACATTTGTTGAAGTCAAATTGAAGAGCTAGAGTACAATATTCAATGAAAACCACACTCTGGTATTCTAGCTTCCCTGTTCAATATGTAAGAGAGGGAAATGATGTGACCCTGTAATGTTGCCATATATGTCATAAAAAATATCAATGGCCCCCTTAGGCAGTACGTGCTATGCAGATCCCCCATTCATCTTTGGAACCATTCATTAATAGAAAGCCAACCAAAAGGGTTTTTTTTTTGAGGATTATACAAAAGTATTATTATAAAAATACTTGCAGTTCTATAAACAGAAGGTATAAAAGTGGCTGACTCTGGTTGAAGTTTTGAGGAATTAAAGAAAAAAATTCTAGACTCTGGAATGTTCCTTTCTTGGTTATTTCTTATTGATATTGCCACAATGAAAAAAGGTCAGATTTTTTTCCTTTTCCCACGAGCAGCTCTTTCCCAGACCTCTGTGTCCCCCTGTCTCCTCCTCCTTCACTTCACACAGTTATTACACTGGAGACCAAATTATGTGCAGCTATTCCTCTTCAAAGATGTTTTATAGTGCTAATTCTGCAAGAAGTCCAATAATCAGATGAGAGAGAAACAGGCAACAGGAGCTCACTGTTCAGGACACCCAGAGAGTCAGAGCCTCACCACCCTGGAGATGGGGTGCTGGCCTGGGGAGCAGCTGCCAAATGCCTCTGGGGGCCCCTCGCCGCCTTTGCAGAATTTCCTAGTTTACCACCTGGCACTGACAATACACTGCTCTTGTCATTGATCTTACATATTCAATCAGAGGGGAAGAAAGAGAATCAGAGGAATAGAAAAGAAACACCAAGTATGGTTCAGGCTATGTCCTGTCTCTGATTCCAAAACAACTATGTAACTGAATGTGAAAAGTTAGTATGACTTACATAACATATCGTAATTGTCAGTCACTCAAATTCATTGAATTAACACTCAATTAAAATAGTTCCTGTGGATTTCTATATGGGAAGATGATTTTCCTGAGTATATGTATACGAACTGTGCCATTACAATTCTCAATCATTACTAGTTTACTCAGAAAGTATTGGCTTATGTTATGATGTGCAGTTACTGTTACCAAAGATTATGTTAGGAAGGTAAGTTCAGAAGGGCTGATAACATATCACATTTCTTGTTAAATGAGAGGTAACTGTATAGTTTATTAGAAGATTAGACTTATATTGAAGGATATTAATAAAGTAAAAAATAACTTTACCCATATAGTTTCTTTTGCTGAGTTTATTAAAGAAATGTTTATTTAAACTATCTGTGTAGAATGCTTCCAAAAGTACTTCTAAAAATTTTAAGGAAGCTGCTCCTGTCTGGTATATCACTCCATGTAACAAAGACTTGAACCAGCAGTGGAAAACGCCCCTTGTAATGTTATTACTTCCCATAAGAATTCTTCACCAGGTATGCTTCTTTGTGTTATTTTGGTTTTTAGTCCAAAGCCAAGATTTGATAATGTTAAAAAAAATGATTTTAAAGGAATTCTATTTGTCAATTCCATAAAGTAAAATTATTTTTATCTTTTATGAATAGTTTCCACATTTACAATTCTTTTAGAGTGAATACTTGAAATGCATATCTTGGTTTTAATGATTTTCAAATAGTGTGAAGAGCCAGACGTGATGGATTTTGACACCAATACAGCACCAAATGCATTTTGTTCCTATTCCCATGTGCTTCTTCCAGAGCATTAAGCTTGGCACAGCTCTGAAAATCTAAGCTCTCCCACCACAAGACATTAGTGATCATTCTTGGAAGCACTTCCAAGGCATGGTTATGTCAGTTAGAGATCCGAGGTAGCTTCTGAAACAAAAGACCCTAACTGAGCATAACTCGCCTCTAGGGCAGCATGAGCACTGGCCAGAGCTGTCCTGCAGTCCTACTCGCTGCTGTTACTCAATGCAGATATTTCTCATGTGCCATGGTGAAAATGTTAGGCTAGTTCCAATGACAGGAAATTTTTATATGCCACTGTCACTGTCCTGATTCAGGTATATGATTACCAAAGAAAAATGACTTTAAGTCAAATTAATGCCCAAGTTTTTATTGAAGGCAGCATTATCCAAAAGAATTCCAGCATGAATCACAAACACAAACCACACATTTAATTTTAAATGTTCTCATAGCCCAAATAAAGAGAAAAAAGAAGCAGGTGAAATTAATATTAATAATATGTCTTATTTTACTCAATATATCCAAAATATTACCATTTCAACATGCTATTAAAAAAATTATTAGTGTGATGTTTTGCATTCTTTCATGTGAATTCTTCAAAATCTGGTGTGGACTTTGCAACTGGGACTAACCCCATTTCAAGTGTTCATTAGCCATATGCGAATATTAGCTACAATACTGGAAGCTCAGGCCTAGGGGTTTCAACAGTAAAAACTTTGGTTCATTAAACTGCACACCTATTGAGCACATGCTGTATACATGGCACTGTGCTGTGTGTTCAAAAGCCTGCAAGAGATGAAGCCTGCTCTCCGATGCTTATGCTGTAGTCAGGGAAATGGGTGGGTGGTCACATGCTAGAGAATGCTCACCATCATTTCTGTCCGTTAGCACCTGTGGGGTGTAAATGTGCACAACCAGAGGGCGCATGCACTTGGAGCTGGGCTGGGCACAGCCAGTCAAAGAGATGGCCATGAGAATGCCCCTCCATAGCTACACACCACAGCAGCCACACTGTGGACAGCCTCAGAGCTGCTGCTAAACGTGATATGAACACTTACGGGTCCACTAGTGGTCTGTTTCCAAGACAGATTTCCTGTGTCTTACTAGCCTCTTCTCTCCTTGCGCTGCTCCTAGTAATGATGGCCAGGGCAGTACACGTCACTTTTCCACATCTGTTCAGTTCAAGAGGTCTCAGCTCTTACCGAACAGTAAAAGACAAGACCATATTTTCCTAGCTTTGCAGATAGAGGCTGAGCTCCACTTAAATGAATCTGAAATCTTGTAACAACAAATGCATTCACAATTCTGTTCTGACTATGGGAAAATATGTTGATTAAATTTCTTTTGAACCTTTGGACTGAGATAAAAGGAGAGCAATATGTTAATTAAGACAACAGATCTTGAGCAGGTATAAACCAAGGAGCATAAGTCCGATTCTTGTCCCCATAAATCTAACAAATCTGTGAGTAGGTGTCAGGGGGAACTCTTTCCCCCCTGCTCCTAGTGTTTCCTTCAATGTGATAGGAGCATGGTCAGTGTGGCTCCCTGGCCCTTCTTTATGGCTCTGCCCCAAAGGTGGTGGAGCAATTGATTCTAATGGTGCAACTGGAAGAATTCACTGGGTAGCTATAGCAACACTGTATGTGAGCAGTAACCTTTCAATGAAGCATAGGCACTTTTAAATAGGGGCTATTGGCAGGTGAGGTCCAGAGGTGCTAGTTTATTTAACCCTTCGTACAACAAGCACTCAGACACTGGGATGACTGACTGTGTCTTGGCCCCTCTCAGGGCACTTACCCTTCAGTCCCCAGGGAATCCTGTACCTGGCGGGGACACTGAGGCTTATGTAGCATAAAGCTCTCAGGACTTGAGTAAATGTGAGACACTGAGTGCACCTCTATTCCTGATGGCCCTTCCAGGTGGTAGGAATACGCCCTCCCAGCCCCTTTCTTATGGATCCCCTTCCCTTTTCTACTTCTGCGAGGAAGGTGAAGCCAATCACCTGACAGGTGAATCTGGCACAGGTTTCCACTTCCCACCTTGGGCAGTCAGCAAGCAGAAAGGAGTTTGCTCCTCTAGGCCATAGGTGTCCCTGGGCAGGCCCTCCCTCCAGAGCAGGGGCCTAGTCCAGCTACCCAGAGTGTCCACCTTGGCTCTGTCATCAGCAGTCTCTAACTACAGCCCATCTTCTGGGCACCATCTTTCCCTGTTCTGCACAGAGCCACCTTCGCCTCTGGCATTTCTGATCTCTTTTTCTCTGCTCTCTTTTTTCCTCCTGTGGCAATGACCCTCATTAACACATTATGTGTCTTACTTATTAAGGTCACTGTTTATTTTGTGTCTCCAGTTAGAATGTCAGTTGTAGAACATTCGTGAATGCATATCATTCACCAGTCTGCTCCTAACTGGACACCCAGACACATTGTAGAAGCTAACTGTTGAGTGGATAAATTCACAATTTATTTGAAATTCTGATGGAAAATAGGATGCCAGTTATTAAGATCTCAGAGATCCAAACTTTGAAGATAAACTATATCAAGACTCAAATATAGGGGCTATGGTTGTAGCTCAGTGGTAGAGTGCTTGCCTAGCATGTGTGAGGAACTGGGTTCAATCCTCAGCATCCCATAAAAATAAATAAATAAAACAAAGATATTGTTTCTACGCACAAAAAAAAATATTTTTTTTAAAAAGGACTCAACCTTGGGGTGTAGCTCAGTGGTAGAGAGTGTGTACATTTGCTAAGCCCTGGGTTCCCTCCCCAGCACCAAAGAAAAGAAACAATAAATGGGATGGTATCAAACTAAAAAGCTTCTTCTCTGCAAAGGAAAAAACCAAGAGAGAGCGAGCCTACAGAATGGGAGAAAAGCGTTACCACCTGCACCTCAGATAGAGCTTTATCTCCAGGATATACAAAGAACTCACAAAACTTAACACCAAAGAACCAAATACCCCAATCAATAAATGGGCTAAGGAACTGAACAGGCGCTGAACAGAAGAAGAAATACAACTGGTCAACAAATACATGAAAAAATGTTCAACATCTCTAGCAATTAGAGAAATGCGAATTAAAACTACACTAAGATTCCATCTCACTCCAGACAGAATGGCAATTATCAAGAATACAACTAACAGGGCTGAGGTGGTGGCTCAGTGGTAGAGCATTTGCCTTGCATGTGTGAGACACTGGGTTCCATCCTCAGCATCACATAAAAATAAAATGAATGTATTGTGTCCATCTACAACTAAAAAATATTTTTTAAAAAGAATACAACTAACAATAAGTGTTGGTAAGGAAGAAGGGAAGAAGATCCACTCATACATTGCTGGTGGGGATGCAAATTGGTGCAACCAGTATGGAAAGCAGTGTGGAGATTCCTCAGAACTTGAAATGGAACCACCACTTGACCCAGTTATCCCGCTCCTCCGTGTATACCAAAGGACTTAAAATGACTTGGCTTTTGTGAATTGAGCTGCTCTGAACATTGACATGGCTTATAGTGATGCAGCCATGTCAATGTTCAGAGCAGCTCAATTCACAATAGCCAAGCTATGAAACCAACCAAGGTGCCTTTCAACATATGGATGGGTAAAGAAAATATGGTATATATACACCATGGGATATTACTCAGCCATGAAGAAGAATGAAATTATGGTATTTGCCAGGAAATGAAAGAAACTGGAAACTACCATGTTAAGTGAAATAAGCAGTCTCAAAAAACCAAAGGCTGAATGTTCTTTCTGATATGTGGATGCTGCTAACACACAACAGGGGAGAGTGGGTAGGGAGGAATAGAAATTCATGGGGTTAGACAAAGGGGAATGAAGAGAAGGGGGCGTAGGAATATGAAAGACAGTAGAATGAATCAGACATCACTTTCCTGTGTTCATATATGAATATACAACCAGTGAAACTCCACGTCATGTACAACCACTAGAATGGAATCTTAATTAGAATAATATATTTTATGTAAATATAATATGTTAAAATACACTCTACTGTCATGTATAACTAGAAAGAACAAAAGGGAAAGAAGGAAGGTAGAAAGAAAGGAAGAAAGGAAGGAAGGAAGGAGACTTGACTAACAACAGCTGGAAGGAAGTCAGTCACGGGCAGCCCACGTCTGCGTGTAGAGCTAAGGACACTGATAGGCTCTGCGAGGGCTGGGACAGGAGGCGCAGGGGCTGCTCAGGAAGGGCTGGGTCACTAGGGAGGTGTGGGCTGCAGTGGTGGGTGTGGGGCCTTGTGAGGAGAGCTCACTGGGTGACGTCCCAGTCCTCCCTGTGCCTTGCGGGTGGTGTCAGCACACTGACCAGGCATCAGCACCCGCCTCAGCTCTCCCCAGTGCTTCTGTGGGAACACCATTCAAAAACAAAACAGTGGTTTGGATTTTGTAAAACAGTGGATCAATCAGCAGTTTGCTTTGTTTTCTCTGGAAAACAGCAATTAAAGAACAGTTTGGCATCAGTTTGGCATCGTCTGGAACAGCAGGACAGATTTGATTACATCTAGAGGATTACTCTACAGTCTTTTGGTTTTCAGATTCAAATTATGGGCTCCATCCTATAACTTGCTGCTAAGGGAATTTTTTTTTTTAATAGATGAAATACTATTGGGAGCTTAGATCTTCAAAATAATTTTGAATCAGAAATATTATCAAGTTCACAGAATTCACTACGACTTCTCATTTCTTTTGAATCTGGACAATCCCTACCTCCAGAAGACTTGGTATCTACACATGAATACAAATACATAAATGCATGTGGAGCATCTCCTTGCACTTATATACCATCTTCTTATATTTCATGTCACTGAAAACTGGAGTTTATAACTCTCGATTCACTCTATTCACTGAACATACTTCTTTTGTAAATGGTCACCTTTAGTAAATGAAAATCTCACAAAAGTGACATTCCATGACAATAATAAAACTTATAAAGTTTTTCTGCAGCTTTTTAAGCATAAGTTTAAGATTCTATTGCCAATGTCAGAGGTGCGAGGTTTTGCAGGGTGTCCAGAGGTGTAAATAACTCCAGCAGAGCGGCTTCCTCCCTGGTAGGAGGCTGCTGCCCTCCTAATCAGCTTCTTGTTCTTCACTAAGGAGGCAAGTGGCTGGCTGTGCTGGTAATTTCCATAATTTGGATGTCAAAGAAATCATGCTAAGATTAGAAATTCTAAGGATCTACACAGGAAAGTAAACAAAGTCTTTTCTAAAGTTCCAGCGATTTTTAGAACTTTTGCCTTTATAGTTATTGAAATCATTAAATGTAATGAACCATGTTAATGTAATGTTGAATTTGAGAGTCTCGTAAGATAAATTGTAGTGATGGAAAGTTTTATATTTTCAATTCTGAGTTCTCTTTTCTTTAGTATGACATTTTTATTTTATTGAATAATAGATAAAATGATAGCTTTGTGCAGAATGAAAGACTTTGGGATATCTTAGACTTGATTCCAAAGTCTGCCACTAATTCCTTATTTATGATCACATGATATCAAATATATCAATGAGTGAAATGTTTTATAAATGAATTAGCCTAAGTAAGACGTAAGGAGTTAAGTTCAGAGCTTAAGTTTTGCCAGTTATCTGGATTTTGTTGTCACATGGACCTAGCACATTGGCACTCGTGTGTTTTAGTCTTCTGTGTGATAGAATTCATTGAGTGAAACACCTTATTGTATCCTCAGACAGTTATTTTGCCAGTATCTACCTAAAAATAAACAATCCGAGTCTTTTGGAACTGGAAAAGATCTTGGGAATCAAATTGTCATGTCCCATCTTTACTGACAAGTGAGGAAACACAAACCAGCCCAGCGGAGCATCAGTTGGAGATGAACAGTGAGATGGTCAGAGCCATGTGCCTCAAGTGGCCCCCAGAAGGCAGCAGCTCCATGCTATAGTCACAGAAGGGAGCAGCATCTGTCCTCAGCCCATGACAAAGTGTGCTCTGCTTAGTAGACCAGGGACTTCCTTTCAGGTCTCCAACCCAAGCATTTCTCAGGCCCAGGTGGGAGCCTGGGAGTCTCTGTGAAGAAGGGGGAGGAAGTCAGGTCCCTTATGCTGAGGGGCTCAGCCGCTGTCCTAGGTGGCTCTCATGCAGCTCCTGGGCAGGTCTCCTAGAGAACCTGAGGAGTGCGCTTGATTACACGGAGGTTCAACTAGAAACAAACTATCCTTGTCCTCCTGTTACTCTGTATGCCTATCCAAATGGCAGAAGGAGGAGATCTAGTACAGGCTGGAGTGGTATGGTTAACCCCCCTTTCACGTGGGAAATTGAAAGAGTCTAGCAACTAAAGCTGGTCTCAAGAAGAGCCTGGTGGCTTCAGGCACACACCTAGTCTGGGGGATTCAGAGTCAATTCAGAGTCTGGTGTGCTTCAGAAATTTCACTATTACGTTGGTTTTATTTCAGAAGAGATTATGGCTAGAAAATATGTTCTGAGAAAATATGTTCTGGATGTGAGTACGTGAGTGTGTGTGTGTTGAAGGCAAACTGGAAAAACTGTTTTATCTAAATGGATAAAGCAGCACTAAGGGAAACTCAAGGGACGGGTAGAAATTTAGCAAAGCCCCTTTATTTTCTCTGATGTACTTCTGGAATTGTAAACCCAGAAAAACAACAATAAAAAAGAATATTACAGGTAGTGACTGGATGAGCCGGAGAACAAGATCTAGGAAGCTTTAAGGGATGGGACTTCAAATGAAATTAAACCAGAAGTGAAAGGGAGAAAGAAAGGACAGGGAGGGGAGAAAGAGGAAGAACTGTGGAATGAAGTTGACCACATTATGCTGTGTGCATAGACGAGTATATCACAGTGCATTCTAATTACATATATATAAAACACAGACACACACACTCACACACACACACACACACACACACACACACATGTAATGCACCAATAAGCATAAATAAATAGGAGGGCGACCCAATACAGTAGAGGAAGGGGTTTGGGGGAGAGAGGAGGGCAAGAAAAGAAGTAGTACTAGGGATTGAAATGCAGTTAACTATCTTCTATGCATGTAAGAGTAAGTCAAAACGAGCCCCACTATTATGCAGAACTATAAAACAGGAATTAAAAAAAAAATCAGAAGCAAAGGTACCAGATTAGCTGTTCATGCCTAAAACAACCAAAAAACAAAAACAAAACAAAAGAAAAACCATGTTCTTAAGACACTGGACATCAGAGGGTGAAGGACATGACTCCCTCAAGGGGGAAACACATGAGTAAGACCAGCAGTGCCCAGCCCACTACCTGGGAAGTGAGTGGAGCAGTCAGGAGAGCAAAGGGACATGGGTCTCCCCAAGCAGAGGCAGAGCAGGGAGTCAGGGAGCCCGAGACAGCAGGAGTTCCCGGGCGGAGTACTGGGGAGGAGGGAGAGCACAGATGGACAGCTCTGGAGTTCCACAGTGGACCCTTCTCAGTCTTTAGCTGAGAATCGAAAGCTCCTGGGTCAAGGACCTACTCAAGCCTGGAGAAGAGGCCACCTGAGGATCTCAGTGAGCACACCACATGGAGCTGGCAGGGAACAGTGTTGTTGCCACCCCCACCCCCACCCCCCAGTGGGAAACTTCTTCTGAGCTTAAAGAGAGACTGGAAGGAATTCGTAGTGATTTAGACATCACAGAACAGAAAACATGAAGACGTAGCGATAGGAAGTATTGAAATGAAAGAGGACTGAAAAGCTGATAAACTAGTGAGCTATGGAACCACCTCAAACACGTGTGAGTGGAGTCCTCAAAGGCAGAGGAGAGGGGAACAGAAGAAGAAATGTGGCTAAAAATTCTCCAAATTTGATGAAAATTAGACACCCACAGATCCAAGAAGTCCAGCAAGCTCCAAGAAAGAGAAACATGAAGAAAGTCACGAGGCACTTCACAGTTTAAAACTAGCCATAAAGAGCAAGTGTTAGAAGCAGCCAGAGAATAAAAGGTACACTCAATACCCAGCTAGATCCTTTAACCCACCAAATATCTGTCAAAACTAATCATTTTGACTACTTTGGATATCCAATGCAACCACCACGGTGCAGACCCTGCTCAGGAGTAAGACGATTTAGGCAGAAGGAAAGGGAAACAGGTGGGAACCTGGGGCCACACAGGAAGGAGGAGCATCACAGGTGGCAATTCTATGGAGGAAAAGCACCTTTTTTCTTATTATTTAAGTTCCTAAACATAATTCTCAGTTTAAAGCAAAAATTAATAATAATGTGCTGTGGGGTTCATAATATACAGAAGCACAAAGGTTAGAAGGGAAAAAATAAGAAATGTTGTAATATTTGTTTACTATATATGAAGGGGTACAATGATTTTTGAAGTTCTACTGTGGTAAGTTAAATAGATATACTATGAACTTTAAGGCAACCATTAAAGGAATACAACAAAAATTTGAAACTCTGAAATAAGATAAAAGGGAGTCATAAAAAAAGATTAAGTCTACAGAAAATCTGAACAGAAAGGAAAAAGCATGGAATGAGGACAGATGACACACATAAAAATACAAGGGAGTGACATGTTTAAAAGGTGGCCATCTCACAACAGTGTTAAAAGCAGTCAAATCCAGACAGCGCTTGTCAGATTACACACAAGATGAACTGAGAGCGTAAACTGCCTCCAGGAAACATGCTTTGGGGACTCAAACAGGTTAAAGGAAAACCGGTGGAAAAGAAAGCGCTGACACTCATCAGAGGAAGGCTGGAGCCGCCATATTCCTATCTGCAAAGTGGATTTTAGAGTTCACACATTTAACCAGGGGGTAAAAATGTAGTTTCATATTGATAAAGCGGTCAGTTTTCCAAGACATGATAATTCTAAACATTTGAGGCACCAAATACAGAGCTTCAAAATACAAGACAGAATGGCAGAATACTGAAGAACGTAAGTGCAGTTGAATTTCAATGCCATTCTTTCAGTATCTGACAGAACAAGGAGACCAAAATAAATAAATAAATAAAGATACAGAAAACAGAATCACATTACCAACAAACTGATTTAAATAACACTATCAATACCTTGACCTGACACTTATATAATCCTGGAAGCAACAGCAGCATGCACATTTTTTTAAAGTACACACAGGACGTTTACCAGAATAGAAAATACTCTATTTAAAAGGATTCAAGTCACACAAGGTGGGTTGTCTGTCTGACTATATGAAATCCTATCATTAGTAACAGAAAGGTACATGGAAAAATCCCTAAATATTTGAAGAATAAACAAAATCAACAGAAAAAAATTTTTAAAGTATTTTAACTGAGAAATGTATGAAAATTTGCAGGCTGCAACTAAAGCAGTATTAAGAGAAAATTCATAGCACTAAAATCCCTGCTAGAAAAGAAGGAAGATCTGAAGTTAGGAAACACAGTTTCAGCCTTGAAAAAACTAGGGGGAGAAAAGACGACAACAACCAGAAAATGTAAAATGAAGTAACCAGAACAAAGAAAGTAATATCTAAATGGAAAATAATGAAATAGAAAACTGAAAAATAGGAAGTAAAGTGAACAAAAGGTAAAACCTGTTAATTTTCAAGACGGGTGCTACAGTCTTGCCTCTGGGGTGGGTTCTCACAGATAAAGGGAACACAAACCACCATTTGTGGGAATGAGGGTGTCTACATTAAGTATGGTGCCCAATGGTCACGAGGAACCTCGCGTGAGCAGTCTCTCACTAGTGGAGTCAGACCTAGCGTGCAGTGTGGACTGACTCCAGGCAGCTGCTGGAGCCTCCCCACCACTGCTCTGCACGAATGATGAACAGATCAGCAATGAACAATTAGGAATTGGCTTCAACTCCAAACCTATGTTAAATTTGCACACACATGTGCGTATTCATACACTAGAATTTTACATGATAACTAATATACTGTTACATACGTGCATGTACATATTAGAAAATACACAAAGGAAGCTCTACAATTAAAAACCTTTTCATGTTAATTTGGAAAGTGAAGAGTGACTGTGACTTAAGTTATATAGTAAAAGATTTTTTTGTAAGTTATTATTCAGGGTCAATGAACTGAAACACACTGCTATGGTGATCATTATTTTTAAGGACGAGTGATTGATGATCCAGTTGGAATGCTTAGCCAATTCTAAGCAAGTCCAGGTGGAAAGAGCGTGAAAGAGCGTGTGCAGTGCAGCCACGTGGACCAAATCTGCATCTTGACTCTGCTCTTACCCACTTAGGAGAATTGATTAGTCGTTCTATGCCTCAGCCACCCCATCTGTAAAAATGGAGGCACAAGGCCACCTTAAATAATTGTGAGATAATGCATTTATTTTTGGTATCAGAGATTGAACCCAAGGACACTTTACCACTGAGCCACATCCTCAGTCCTTTTAATTTTTTATTTTGAGATAGTGTCTCACTAAGTTGCTTAGGGCCTTGCTAGGTTGCGGAGGCTGGCTTTGAACTTGAAATCCTCCTGCCTCACCTCTGAAGCCACTGAGATTACAGGTGTGTGCCATACCCTGCTGAGGTAATGTACTTAATGCATCTAACCCAGAAGAGGTAGAAAGAAGAATGGAAATAAAGGACAGGTGTTCTCACTATTACTATTGTTAGTGTCAGACTTCAGTTTTACAAGCCCATCCTACCTCTGGTTGTTGTTAAGCAAAAGAATTTCTGAGAAAAAGATGGATACAGCTAAGAACAATTAAACCTGAAAATGTAAAGAGAGAAAGATTAATGGAAAACAACATCCAGCAGGAAGTGGATCTATAAAAAGTGGGATTTGAACTGGATGATCTCCCTTCCCTTTCCCCTCCTGTGGTGCTGAGGATCAAACCCAGGACCTCGCACGTGCTAGGCGAGTGCTCTATCATTGAGCCACAACCCCAGCCCAAGATTCTCATTTTTTAATGTCTCCAGAAATATTTGCTCAGGCTTATCAAAACATGTGAGAGCTGAATCAAGCCTTCAAAACTTCAGGTTATGCAGGATTCAAGTTTGTCCATAAGTCTGACAGTTGTTGGTGGGTAGGCCTACCTAACATAGAGTTCTCTCTCTCTCTCTCTCTCTCCTCTCTCTCTCTCTCTCTCTCTCACACACACACACACACACACACCCCACACACACACACCACCCACACAAACACGAGAGAGAGAGAGAGAGAGAGAGAGAGAGAGAGAGAGAGAGAACACATAGCCATTTATAGTCTCTTGATCTGTACAGTAACGTCCTTCTCTATTCATTTGTCAATAAACAGAACTTGCCCCAACTCCTCAACCAAACTGATTTGCAAAACACAAAGACATTTTCATAGACTAACTGGTCCATTCTTTTACTCAATTACTAGCTTTTGGGCAGACATCATGATCAACGTATCATGGGCAATATGCAGAGAAGGAAGATATGACTGCAGCTCTCTAAATAATTTTTGTCCTTTTACTTTTTTGATATCTGAAAAAAGACACTTCAAAAAACACTGTTGTTTGTCTTCTTTAGGAGGAATATAAAGAAGACAATATAACTGATTGGCCTTTGTCTTTACCACCTTCTTCTTTCACTCCCCATCTGTACACATGGCATTAGAGAACTTTTAGAAGGTCAGAGGGAAGGAAGACTTTAAAGACAAACAGATGAGTCTTACAGACAGTCAGTCAAGAATATTTTCTGTGGAAAACCTTATCTAGCCACAAACAAAAGCTGACCGACTTCCCACCAGCAGGCCACGTAGGACGTACCTCCGCAGGCACAGCTCTCTGCCAACCAGGTAGAGTTGCAGTGTGCAGTACGGATCAACCAGCGGACTTTTTAATTAAAAGTTCTTGACTGTCTTACTTCCAAATAAATACTTACAATATTTTGTTGTCACTCTGAAAAATTTGCCTTTATTCAGCTGGAGCAGACCCGATATAAAATGCTCTCAGTATTTTTAATATTATAGCCAGGGTTATTTCATTTCACTTATGACTTACTGCAGTGATTAAAGCAGGTTGCCTGACTCTCTTTAAACACATTATTTTATGCATAATGGGGTAATTATATTAAATGAGTACACTATCAGTGGGCTTCTTGGATGAGTGAATTTTCTTGGGCTAAACAAATGCCAAAATGTATATTACACTGTTCCGTCTTGGTGCATTAGGCCGGAATTTAATTACCTTGAGTAAAATGTTATAACAAAATCTTATCAGTGTAACTTTTCTATATTTTCTTGGGTAAGTGAATGCTGTCCAGCCTAACCTCCCACACCCATGAATGAGATCATAGAATTAAATCAAATGCTACCAAGAATTAAATATAAGAAGACAATATAAGAAGCGACTGTGCCATTTAAGTAGGAGAGGGTATCATGTCCCTAGGAAAGCTAAGCTGCTGCTCCCCTGGGGGAGATCTGGGCGCTAGAAGCAGCTGTCCCCAGAGGCCAGAGGCCGGTGTTTCCCCTTCCTTTTGTTCTCTGGGATTTGGCCTCATAGTTTTCCTTTCTGTGAGATTTGCTTCTGGTTGTTAGGCTTTCACTCCTATTTTTTTAATTCAAAATCTTGATTTGCCCTAGTTCTTATGCCATGTCCTCTGCAGCATGACCAGGGAAATGTGTTAAAATTGTGGGTAGAGTGGAGAAAACAGGTCTACTGGGTTATAGCCCTGGTTCCCAAGACACCACCATTCACCATTCTCCTCATGGAGACCTCTTCCCTTCTCTTGAGATTTCATTGAACTTTTGGACAATGCATATAATTCGTTATTAGAGAGTGAACGCCCCAAGATCTACTCAAGAGTCTTAGATGCAGAATGGACTGCAGGACTCAACTTCCTAGAGCCCCTGGAAAGCTCCCCCACCTCCTTCCAGGGGACTTCAGAAGTGGAGGCCCTCGGCTCCTGGAGGCAGAGCTAAGGGCTCCTGGTGGGCAACCCGGGCCCTTGCTCCAGGGCCTGGCCAGCATTCACCTGCCTGAAACCTAGGCAATATCCTGTCCCCCTCACTCCTCCCTACCCCGTAAGCTTTCTGAGGACAGAGACTGCCTTGTTCATGGTTGTATGTCAGTACCTAACACAGAGTCCACAGCGTATGTTAAGTGACTGCACAATGATGTGAAAGAATAATAATGCAAATTGCCATTCATGGAGGTCCTGTGTGGCCTCCAGCTGCCTTACGTGCCTCAAGTCTACAAGACACCATCCTGGCTTTACAGGTGAAGAAATTAAGATACACACTCAGGGTTATGAACTCAGAGGAGGCCAGAGCTACAGTCAAGTACAAATCAACTCATCTTCTAAGGCTGCAGACATTACAAATGATCCTCCTGTTAGCCGTGTGTGTGACTGCCCCCCAGGGGCCCCAGGGTGGGCATGGCGTGGGGTGTATGATGGGAGTACTCAGAGGAGTCATTGGGAACAGTCATTACCAGTGCCATCAAGGAGGACTCCCGGGAGCCTTTGTCCATCATGAACACAGTGAGCAGGCAGGGCCCAGGCCTGTGGAGCCCCTAGCAGGACCTACAGGAGGGCACTCTGCCCTGGTGCTGGGCAACACACACTGACTGACGGAGGCAGATCCCCTAAGACCATCAACCAGTCCTGCAGCAACAGAAGGCACATGAGTCTGGCCTGGGCAGACTGAATGGAACTTTCAGCTCACTGTCATCAGATTTGTAACCCAGCATCTTAACTACCAGGTTGATCTAAATAGCATCTGGCTTAGACTTATTCTTTTGCAGTCCATGTAGAAGAAGTCAACCACAGAATGTTACAAATACATCCAGTTGCAGGTTTCTGGTACAATTACACGTGGTAAATGATTACCAATGTAGGCACTGGTGTTTATAATTATGTTTCATAATTAATGTTCCTAAGTAATAGTTTAGGTTTATACCTCCATTTGCAGTTTTCTAAATGAAAAATTTCATACTAAAGACTGCAAAATACCAGGGGCAGGTCAGGAATCACTAGGATTAATAATATTCCACTCAGAAATTTTGAAAGGCTGAGGTTAAAGTAAAACTCACAAGAAAATTAGTCATGTCTAGTGGATTAAACCTTGCCTGGGAAGATCAGACTTCATATAGTAAACACAATCTTCATAATTAAAATGCTAATCCGCTTTTAGAAAGGAAGTCTTGTTTGTCACCAAAATGTTAAGGAAATATATAGAAGGCCAAGGCAATTTTATTCTGAATTTTTATTGTGTTTAATCCAATTTAAATTGGCTGAGGGTCTAAAGAGCTAGGGCAGGCAGTGACTTGCCAACCGTACTTGGAGCATCTATTATGAGTCAGGGTTTGGCACACACCTACCTATCTAATACAGAGTGCAGCAAAGGTACCCAGACCACACAGGCCAATGAACAGTTTGTATCTGACAGGTGCTCAGAAGTATCTGCTGAAGCAACGGAGGTCAGTTAAACAAACTGTCCCGTGTCACACATTCGGTGGGGCCTGTATTCTAAAAGTCATCAGTTCTGGTGAGAGGTAAACGAAACCTTGACCGATTCTTACCAATAAGCGTGGCCTCCCAGCCGTCTCACAGTGTCCTTTTATTTATATGTGTACCTTAGAGACCTCCAGGACAATCTTTTCTGCTGCCTGATTATTTTAGAACTTCAATGCAAAGTGGTTTTGGGCTGATTGTATATTTAATTTAAAAATACAACTGTTTCTTTTCTTTCTGCCAATATGAATATCTGTACTCTAGAGAACAGTGCAAATTCTTCACTATTTAGGTGGAGGAAAGAGCAGACTGGTGCTTCCTATCATTGGCTATGCCCTACAGAAGGAATTAAGAGTGCAGTTGGCAATTGAGCTGATGTAAAGTCTTACACCCAGGGCTGCCTCTACCAAGGAAAGAATCATTACTTGATAAAAGGTTTTGTCACAACTGGCTAAAAGTGTTTTGGAAGAAATTTGTTAGATTCTCTAACTGATTTCACATGCCAAAATCAATTCTAAGTAACACTCAGTGTCAGAAATGTATAGGAAGGAAGTATAGAAAATTAAATGATTTTTAAGTAATCTTGGGGAAAGGGTTCTTCCTATCATGTTTCCAGTAGCAGAAATCATAATGATTGCTAGATTTGACTATTAAATCTTGCGACTAAAAAAGCATATCTGAAATATAAGATAAAAATATGTCAAGTACTTAATAAAGAATGAATTCTTATAAATAAGGAAAAGAAGTACCATACCCCAAGAGAAAAATAGATAAGACTTCTGCATCCATCATAATGACATATTGGATAATTTAGGAACAGGTTCTTTCAAAACTATGTTGGAGATGGAGAAATGTTGCAAAACAATGTAATAAATATGTGTTCATATTCATCCTTAAGAAAGCAAAGGCCAGAAATAAAGGGAGGGAAGCAGGAGCCTGGGTCAGAGCAGAGCTCTTGTGGACGCTCCTATTCATGGACTCACACGCTGAGTCACACGTGGCCTGAGGACCAGAGACAAGTCTTCAGATCCACACCAAACAGGGAGTTGGAGTGAAGGCTCCCGCTTAGTGGTCCTGAAGGACAGCACCCACAGTGCTGGGTGGGTTAGAAAATAATTAACCAGCAAAGGAGAGTGGTCACAAGAATGTGAATAGCAACAACAGAAGCCGAGTTTAACGGGGCGCACTGCACTATGTGCCAAACCAGTGGCAAGGCTCTAGATATCAACTCATTGAATCTTCACAACTCTTTCCAGTAGGTACTGTTATTAGCCCAGTTTTGCTGCTGAGAAAATAAAAGCTGGCTAGGAGGCCTCTGTCAGCAAGTACAGGGGTTCAGGAAGTGTGTCTTCAAGAAGGAAAAGCAGTGAACCTCCCGGCAAGGTTAGCACCCAGAATGCAAAAAGAACCTCCCTGATCAATTAGATACACAGCTCCAGAGAAGTGGGCAGAAGGTGTTATTAGGCAATTCGCAGAGGAGAAGCTACACACTGCCGATTAATAAAGGAAAAGATGCACAGCTCTGCAAATGCAGATAGAAAATCAGACAGAGTCACACATTGGCCAGCATGAAGAACAGTGGGTACTGCTATTCCTGGCTGATTAGGATGTAACTGAAATTGCCACCCGAGGAACAATCTGGCAGAACCTAGAGTCTATCTGAAGGTCTCTCTTGTCCGTGGCTGCCTTGCTTTACAGGCTGGTGTCCAATTGTCGCCTCTTTATGAGGCCTGTACTGGGTCCACAGTCCTCCCCACCTGTCCCTCAGGGTACCAGGCTATTCTGGCAGTAGCTGGAACCTCAACTCACTTCCCTGTCAATCCTTGTCATCTGTGACGGGGGGCCACGGTGCTGTCATTCTGTTATTTTTCTTTCCAAGCATCTAAGTAGGAAGTAAATAAACGTGGCTGGTTTGACTATAAGAAGGACAAATGCAACCAAATAAGCCAGCTTTGGCTTTCATACTGCTTCATTAGCATACGTCAGACACATCCTGACAACCCAATTATACTGAGCAAAACATATCTTAGGGCAAACAAATCTTTAGCACTTTTGCCTTCTGTAGATTTGCTCTGCATTTTGTTGAAATTAAAATTGAGCATGACATATTTTGTGAAGAAAAGTAAGAAAATGGAAAATGGATTACTGTACACTGATGTCAAGTTGTATCTTTATCAAATCAATTTAAAAAATCATGTTCACTCTATTGAACATCCCCAAGTGACAAAGGCCTAAGACTCTAATTGAGTTTTGATAAACAGGACTGAATCTTTAAAATGTTTCCATTTATTATTTAAAAAATCCATGTACTAAATAGCTATTAAGAGAGGCAACCAAATCTCTCTCCAGAGTCTAAAGACTACCCATGACTTCTGTTGTTACCTATACATGCATGATTCTCATATCCACAGTTTAACCCTGATTGCTCAGCACATTTTCTTTCACTGGCATTTTTTTTTCCTTTTTTTTTTAAACCTCTGGTAACACATACTCTTAGTAGAAAATAGTTTTTAAAAATTAAATAAGGTAGGATTAGCCATAATACTACCATCAGAGTTGAGATAGTCCCCACTAATATTTTGATGTGTGATCAGTCTGGTGTCATTTATATAATCTTTCACAAGGTCGACATCTTACTACATGTATGATTTTAACATGTTCTTTTTAAAACTTGACATAAGTATTTTCTTTTGTTAATACATAATTTTTTAACTGCTACACAATATCCCACTGAATGGATTCATCATAATTTAACCCTGAATTAGCTTGGGAGTATATTTTCTTTCTGTTCCTGTTTTTTCTTGGTCACAGGCAGCACAGTGCAATGAATATTTTTTTGTGCACGATGATATTTTCACCTGTTTTGGATCAAATAATGAATTTTCTATATTTGGTTTGAAGAACATGAACATATAACCAAAATCACTTTTTATCACCTCCACTGTGAGACCTGAAAGTGATGGGTTTACTGTCGGGACTATTATTTCTTTGTCGGGACTATTATTTTTAACAGCATTATTGAGTTATCATTGACATATAAAAATGTCTATGTTTAAAATGTTACAACTCAGTGTTTTAACATATATCCTCCTAGAAAATGACAAGTAAACCAATATGTACTATTAACTAGCTCAGCTGTTGTCACCTGCCATACACTAGATCTCTAGACTCTGTTCTGGCATAACTGAGCACCATCCTATGAGCCAGCCACTATAATTCTGCTTACATGCTGAATATAAAAGGATCACAAAAAGGTATCTGCACCCCAGCATTTACTGTGACACTATGCACAAGAGCCAAGACATTTATCTTAAAATCCTTTGAGGAACTTATGGATAAAGAAAATGTGAAAGTGACATATACAAACAGCAAAATGTTATTCAGCCTTAAAAATAAGGAAGTGCTGAATGTCTTCATTTGCCAGATAGCCCTAAGGATTCTTCTGAAGGATCCTTATATGAAGATCCTTGTTATAAAACTTCATGGCCCTCCTCCCCCGCTGACCCTGCTCCTGCTCCGGTGCTTGCTGTTGGACCCAGGGAGCAGCACCACCTACCTTGTGGTAAAACTCAGAACTGCAGTGCCCTCTGCCAAGGGCCTTTCTTAGCCCAGTGCCCCTGAAAACCACGTTCTGCCTCAAACTTGCATCTTTCCCCTTCTCTGCATCTACACTCACTGCTTGATCCAAGGACTCTTCGACTCTTCATTGGGCTTTTGAAAACTGCTAAATTATATTGAATTTTATTTTCCCTGCATGACTAATACATGCTTAGAGAAATGTATTGAACACTGCAATGCAGAGAGAAAAAAGCCAGCAATAGTGTCACCATTCAGCAGCTCCTGCTTAACTGTTTGGGTATATTTCCCTCTGGGATTTTTCCTGTAATAATTTTGTTAGAATAGTGTGATCAAACCAAACTCATACTTCTCTGTTTTGCTTTTTTCTTCTATTGTAGCCTGATAATTTTCTCATATTATTAAAACTCTTTGCAGACTTTTAAATTTATAATGTATTCCTAATGGTGCATTCAGTGATTGCTCCTTGGTTTATAGAATCATTCCCCTTACTGTTTGGCATTTTAATGAATAGCATTACTCATAAAACTCTTCCAGTAGATTTAGTTGTTTCCTTAGGATAAACTCCTAGAAATGGGATTACTCCATGAAGGTCTATAAGCATTTAAAAGATTACCTGTTTTTGTCTATTCTCCTCCATAAACTGCCTATGTAAACTGTTCTGCATTCTGTAGAACACAGCTGATCCTATCTCCCAACAGCTTCCTCTCCCAAACAGCTATGCAGCTGGCCGTTCATGTTCATACCCTGTTAATGAAAGCTCAACTCAGCTTCCATCTGAGGACTGTCACATGCAACCCAGCTGGGCTGTCTCCTCAGTTTGGTGTCCTTGCTCCTAAGTACTACAAACTGTTCTTCTTCAACTACACTCTGTGACTTTAGTCCTTGTGCTAGATCTGACCCTTATGCTTCTATTGTAGCAATTGCCACAGGCTCTTACAGTATAGTTTTAGTGGATAAATTCAATAAGATTTTTCAAGATTCACAAATTACCGTTGTTACCAATATTCGTTTATACTCGGCAAATTTGCATGTCCTCCACATAATTGATGTTTGATGAAGTCAGATCTTAGGTTTTTTTTACAGCTTGAGTATAGGAAATAATATTTCCCTATTGGTAGTCCAAAATATATTTATAAAATAAAAAATATTAATATTTGAAAATGCTAGGAGATTCTAAACAAATAAGCACCAAACCAGGTTACCACCAGGATTCCTTACTTTTGCCATGTTTATGATGCACTTCTAAAACTGCTCTGTGTGTGTGTGTGGGGGGGGATTTCTGGGGATAGAACCAGGGTTTCATGCATGTTGGGCAAGTGCGCTACCTTTGAGCCACATCCCTGGCTTAAAACTCTTATTCAATATTGATGGAAAACAACATGAGAGCACTTAATTGAATTCTTTTTTTTCTTACTGAAAAGCAAGAAATCAATTAGATCACAACTGTCCCTGCTGAAAATTCAGAGTAATGAACATTTTTCAAGTTGATTTTTCAGAGAGTTAACAATGGGGAATTAACTGGGTAACATCAGCATAGAGTTGTGACTGGGGCCTAAGAACATGAAATCTGTATGCAAAGTAATTAAAATTCTGCCAGTAATTATACTGGAAATGTGTGTGTGTGTGTGTGTGTGTGTGTGTGTGTGTGTGTGTGAGAGAGAGAGAGAGAGAGAGAGAGAGAGAGAGTGAGTGTTTTTTTCACATAATTTTGATTGAAAGCATTGGGAAGACCTTGAACCTTCTAAACAGTATCAATTTGCTGAGTCAAAGATGCTCATATACTAACCATTTCTCAATTGCCATCACTAAACCAAATAGATTTCTAAAAGTCTCAGACTTTTATTCTATCTAAACATAATTGTAGAGCTGTCTCTTATTAATTTCAACTATTTTAAAAGTTTTTTTTTAAATTTTATTTTTCTGCTCTGAATATTATTTGGCAATTTTAGGTCCTAAAAGCCCTGGGTGAAGAGAGACCTAAATACCTACAAACTTATTTTATTCAAGTACATTGCTTCTTAATTCCTATTAAATAGCAAGTCCACGTGTGGCATTAAAGCTGCATTCATTATCTATATTTACTATTCTTTATTAAACATAAGATTTATTCTGATAGGAGAATAAACAAAAAAAAAGCATCTCAAAGTGAGTTAAAAAAGTCATGTAAACTATAAAATTATACTAAATTTTCAAATGTCTAAAAGGTGAAAATACACCGAACAATTTAAAAGTAATTTTAATTTATTAGCACACTTAAAAACACACACCAATTTATAGATAAGATAGGAAAAGATTCATTGTTCTTCATGAAATAGATGTCATTAACTAGACTCTTCTACAGCAGGGCACGATTTTAAAGCTTGGAATAAGAATTGTGGGCTATTTTTGTAGATTGACGGAGACACGTTTGTACAGAAGCAGCAAAACTGCATTATAAAAACCCAAAGCCGGAAAGGACATTCTGTTTCAGGTTGCCACTGAAGTTAGCTCAAAATCAATTCAATTTGGCATTTACTGGGGCCTGTGACCTGCAAGACTCTGCTCTGGGTGCTGGGACAGATTTAAAATGACCAGGATGTGAGCTGTGAGCTCTCCTCCCAGGGCTCTAATCGTCCAGGAGATGAGATAAGACATTCCCACAGCTCACTGTGACTTTACATGGCGGCAGTAAGGACACCATGGCAAAGATGGCGAGATTCCCTCTGCTGACAAACTAGGGCCAGCTTTACCCAAGGGGACGGTGTTGCAACCCGGAGTAGAAGAATGGGCAGGGCAGGCCCAGAGGACACTAGAGTGAGCACACACAAGGTGCCTTAAGCAGAGGCACAGGTGCTCACAGAAATGAGCACAGAGAATTTAGACTGCATTTAGGGAGTTGGCAACAGTCTGGTCTGGTTGGAGAGGGAAATTCAACAAGATGGTGAAGGCGTCTTGGGCTGCTAAGATCTGGGTGAGTTAGTGTTGATCTTTGATAATGAAATAAGCTCCTCTCCCAAAGAAAGCAAGTGATACTAAAGACAGGTTGTTGTCCAAACAACAAAGAAAGGGAACACACATACAGGAACCTGTGTTTTGAACTTATGTGCAGTGGCTTTAAATTAAAAAATGATGATCCGGAATCTTGAAACAGGGCTCCTCAAACTCGTGCAGTTCTTTGCTTTGTGTGCATTTGAGAACTCAGGCACCTTCATCTGGGAAAGAGGTTTCATCCCACTTTTCTAAGGGTGCCTCACCCTTAAAAATGTTAAAAGCCAATGTTCTAGAGGAAATTGGTTAGTAGAGCAAAACATTGTTATTTGGTGAAACAAAATTTGTATTTTCTGGGGCTGGGGATGGGGCTCAAGCGGTAGTGCACTGGCCTGGCATGCATGCGACCCGGGTTCGATCCTCAGCACCACATACAAACAAAGATGTTGTGTCCGCTGAAAACTAAAGAATAAATATTAAAACTCTCTCTCTCTCTCTCTCTCTCTCTCTCTCTCTCTCTCTTAAAAAAATTGTATTTTCTTACCAAATAATATAACTCAAGTTTAGTTTATCATGTTCTAGTCTAATTTGGTTTCAATTCTTGAGAATGGCACTTTCTTAGACTCCTCCCACCCCACCCCCGTTTTTTTAACAGCAAAAATACAAAGCTTATAAAAACAGGTATAACAACACGGGGTTGCACATATCCTCTTAGGCCCTCCACCACCATCCTGAGTGTCTGTCTATACACGTAAATCCTCACACCACTGTAGATTTATGCTACACTCACATGTGTATGTGAGAAATGTATCTCTTTTTTTTTTTCTAAAACAAAATTAGCATTCTAAACAGAAAAGTACATACTACTCTACACATCGTGATTTTAATGTTTAAATAATGCATATGGATATCTTTCCAAATCAATATGCATAAATCTAATTCACTCTTTTTAAAACAGTAATAAAATACTCTATTGTAGAAATATACAGTGCCATAATTCCTTTAGACATTTTCTAATTGAAAAGCGTTCACACTGTTCACAGTTTTGGATTATTTAAACTATGCTGTTATAAAGATCTTCATACATCATTATATATTGGGGATTTTATTTTTCTAGGATTGAAAAATAAAGTGGGGTTGTGTGTTAAAAATAAGCAGTCATGCCAGGCATGGTGCTGCATACCTGTAATCTCAGCAGTTCTGGAAGCTGAGACAGGGGATTGTGAGTTCAAAGCCAGCCTCAGCAATGACGAGGTACTAAGGAACTCAGTGAGACTCTTCTCTAAATAACCTACAAAACAGGGCTGGGGATGTGACTCAGTGGTTGAGTGCCTCTGAGTTCAATCCCCAGTACACCAAAATAAATAAATAAGGAGGTACTGAACTTTAATGGACATAGTCATATAACTTTTCAATAAAGTTCCACTTAGCAATACATATAGACGCACCTGCATTATAAAGAAATATTGATTCTGCTGTGCCCACACCCAAGAGGAATATTCTAAACATTAAACAATAAATATCAATGTGCACATTCAAGTGCCCTCCATTAACCTTCTAATTACTCAAAGCTGGGAGAGTCTGGCCACTTGGAGATGGGTAGGATGGGGCTCTGGGAGAAAGGGGCCCAGGATCACCAATGTCTACAAGGAGGAATGTTGATCTTTCAATGGCCTTATGGAATTTTGCAGGTAAGGATCATCCCAGCCTTGCTAAGACATGAGATTACTGGATTTTTCAAAACTTTGCATATTTAATTACAGAAAATGGTATATCACTGGTATTTTCAATTTTTACTTGTTTATCTTTTAGTTCAAAAGATCAGTTTTGAGATGATGATTTAGATTCATTTATCTATTACCTATTAATTTTTTTTCTATTTATCTCTATATTATCAATTGAAGGAAGTATTTGTAAGGTAGTTATATTATTTTTTGTTAAATATCTACTAATATTTTCTCTGGATTCTAGCCTTCATCTGGATTCTAGCATTCATTCAGCAATACCAACTTTGAATATTTATGCAATATAAAATCTATTAAACTGAAATACTATTGTACTTATGTTTCTTTGTTTTTTTAAGAGAGAGAGAGAGAGAGAGAGAGAGAGAATTTTTAATATTTATTTTTCAGTTTTCAGTGGACACAACATCTTTATTTTATTTTATTTTTAATGTGGTGCTGAGGATTGAACCCAGCGCCCCGCACATGCCAGGAGAGTGCGCTTCGGCTTGAGCCACATCCCCAGCTGGTACTTTTGTTTCTTATTTAATAATTTTCTAGTTTGATTAAGCCTTGCAATTTTCTTGTTAGGTTTTCTTAGGAATTGTGTAGTTTTGTTCTTTTTGTGGTATTTCCTGCTGCTGATTGACACCACAAAGAAAAGCAATTTTATTTTGCATACTTATTTTATAACTATCCACCTTAGCAAATTTATTTGGTACTTCTAATAGTACTCTGAATGTTGACTTTTGTCATTGTCCTTCTTTTTGATACTTGCCACACTTTAGTATTTTCTTATTGCTCTAGATTCTCTGAAACAATATTGGTGTCTTGTTCCCAGATTTGGGGTGATGGCTGTAGTTTAATCCCAACACTTTAAAATCTGCACTGCATTGTGTGCACCTTCTCACAGTTTCGAAGCCTGAGGGCTACCTGCAGCTGCCTTTCTCACCCACCCCTCTAGGCAGTTCCTAAAGTCCTGCCAATCCTCCTTCAGGGTCTCTTTCCAGCTCTTTCCATCTCTCCATCCACCATACCTTCCAGCGCTATTCAATTTATGTTCATTCTCTAAATAGTTCCCAAAGTTATTTTGTTAAAATTGAAAACAGTCATCCTTTTCTGTTTAAAAATCCACAGTTTCTTTTAAATCCATGGAATAAAATTTGAGCTTATGAACATAATGCACCAGGCCTCTCTTGTTCTGGAACTTTATCTTGGACTACTTGCCACAGCTCTCACCGCAGCGCATTGCTCACTGCCTCCTGGTTCCCTGCTGACAGCCATTAGCCAAGTAGGTATGACAATTTCCTTGCCAGCGTAGTACCCCGTGTTGCTTACAGGAAGGACTCGTGGTAAAATGGACTTGCTTTGGACACTTTGCAGTGACATTGCATGTAAGGTGACCTTGCTCAAGGACCAGGGCGGACCCGGGTTTAGGGTGGATCAGGATTTAAGGCTCTCCTTGGATTTAGGGCGTTCCCGGTTTAGGACAATCCGGGTTTAGGGCGGTTCCAGGTTTAAGGTTATTCCTGCTGGGAATAGGGCGTATCCTGCTGCCTGAGTTCCCCTTGAGTTCTCATGGGATTCAGACAGTATTTTTGGGAGACAGAAGCCCAGTGGTGGTGTGGATTTGGGCAGAGAACGTGGATTTCCCCAGAACGAGATTGTAGAGTGTCGGTGTGAGATCGGGAATAAAGAATTGCTGTTTGAATCTACAAGGCTGTGAGTGGCTTGTGATTTTGTGCCCAGCCAGACTGCGGCATTTGGTGGCCTGTACGCGGAACATCTGAAGAGAAGGTAAGTGAAATTGTTTGCCCCTGAGGAAGAGCAAAAGAATGGGTGACCATTTCAAAAAACAGTGCGTTTTTGTTTTGATTTATTTTGTTTTTATTTCAAGTTGCCTGTTCCTAGAACTTTCTTAGGCAAACTGGGGAAAATGGTCAACTCAAGGTTTGAAGTTGTTCGCCCCCGAGAAAGAGAAATTGTTAGAGAAAGGAGGCAACCCAGTAAGACCAAGAACAGTTAGGACATATGTTGATACAATACAAAAATGTAGCCCATGGCTTTTTAAAGACAAGTTATTAAGTATTTCAATGGGACCATCATGGTATCCTGTAGAAGGGTTTTTCTTCAACAAGAAAGAGATGGCTAATTCTGTTTACTACAATTGTCTAAGATCTTGGTTTTTACAGACATCTGATTAATTTACAAAGCTAAAGTGTTAAAATATCAACCACTAAATATAAAATCAAGTGTTCTTTACTTATTAAGTTACATAAGGTAATATATTTAAACATTATGTGTGTTTTCATAAATTGGTAAATGGAAAAAAAAGTTTAATATTGCTTTGGTCTGTGTCTTTGCTAAAACAAGGTTACTAAGTGTTAAGATTCTATCAGGTGTAATTTATATACAAAGAGTATAAGAAGTTTCCGTTGGGTTTCAATTATAGTATTATAGTACCATAAAAAAATGAAATTATTTCATCTTATTAAAGTGGAGTAATTTGTCCAAATCAGAAATTTATGAGTTGTTTCAGAATTTGAATATTTAAAAAGGGTTAACAGTTAAAAAAGAGATACTAAAAGATTGAAGATGTGAAAATATATTTTAATATGGAAGGTTAAAAGAAAAAGAAATGTTTCTAGATGAGATAATCTCTGTGTGGTAAAGTAAAAAGTTGTAAAATGTCATTTAAAAAGATTTTGAGGAAACTAGACTTACTTTAAAAGCTTGAGAAAGGAAGAAAGAAGAAAAGGTATTTGTACATGGCAGATTGAGACAAAGATTCTTAATGGAGTAAAAAAGGCCTTTGGTTGAAGGGCAGCCATGTAAACTAATATTAAGTGATTTAAACAGAATCTAAGCCTCATTTAAAAGAGTGAAGCTATAGGTGGTGAAAAAGTACATTTAAAAGTACAGTATAGATGATGATTGGAAGGCTTTAAAAGGTTAAATTGAAGGTGGTTAAGATGCCTTTGCGACGGAGGAAAGATTGCGTCATTCGAAGCCTAGTTAATCTTAAAAACATTACTTAAAAAAAAAAAACATGAAAATGGGAAGATAATAGAATAAAAGATACTTAGGTAAAGATGATTAAAAATTTGAAGTGAAAAACTTTAAAGACAGAAGTATAGAAAGTTAAAAAGAAAAAAATATAGAAAAGATGTAGGAAGATAGAGAAGATGTAGGAAGACAAGAATTTTTAACCCACAAAATAGGAAACAAAAGAAAACTAAGAAGAAAAAAAAAAGCAACTAAGGGTGAATGTACAAACCTTGGGGGGGGGTACTAGAAGATAGAAATAAGATAAAAAATGGTTGAAAATGTCAAGTAAAGGTATTTCAGATAGAAAATGCAAAAAGCTAAGACAACTATTAGATATAGACATGTACTTATTAAAGCAAAAAGAGGGAATTGGAAAGGGGTATATATCCCCCAAAGATAAACTTAAAATAACCCTTTTTACTCTAAACTTTTAAAATTTGGATTCATCAGGACTTAGTGCTGCGGAAAGGCATATGTATCCAAAAAATGTACATAAGCCTAAGGTACTTTGGAAAGATATTCTAACAGGACAATGGAAAGGTCCTGACCCAGTGATTGTCTGGAGTCGGGGTTCTGTTTGTGTTTTTCCACAGGGAGAACAGCAGCCGATTTGGATTCCAGAGAGATTAACTAAAACAATTTCTACAGATCAAAAAGAAGATGATTTGACTCAAATCCATAACAGCTGATATCCAGAACTCCAGCTTGGCCATTCTTACATCTGCGACAGTGATTAACCAGGATGCTTTTTTCAATATCTATTTTGTTATTGCATTTTCCCCACATCATAAAGTTCTATTTTATTTTTTGAGCTCATACACACCTAGGTTAATGTTTTTCTGATCAGTTTTATTTTTTGACTGTGGAGTTTTTAAACATTGCAATGGAGATTTCACCTGTATAAAGCTACAAGGCCTTTATTATTGTCTTATGTGTTGTACGTTTGTGTGCACATTTGTGTTTTGTGTTGTATGTCTGTGTGTGCATATGTCCATATATCATATATAAGGAACGCTCATGAAAAAATGGATCCAAATTTTTTTTTTTCTTCACATGATTTAAATGGCTTAATTTAAATTAGGTAAACAGCTGTTAAGGATTGTTTTTAAAGGTGGTTAACAGATCTGTTTGTTTACTAATTTAAATTAGGTAAACAGCTGTTAAGGATTGTTTTTAAAGGAGGTTAACAGATCTGTTTGTTTACTTTCACCTTTCCTTTTCATTATATTTAATAATTCTTTTCAGGATAATGTCTCTTTAGCATCATTGCCAGAATTCCTATTTTCATCCCAGTGCCGGTGAAGACAAAGATAAAACCAAACTACAGCTTCTATGATAGCTATCACAGTAAACTGTATAAACTGATGCATCAATGAATATAACTCAACAAGTAATGCTCAATCAAGGAGTCAACTTACTTTGGGAGGAAACGGACTTTGGGAGGAAACGGACATATTGATAGATTCCTCCGCTTTGAACTGCTTGCAGAACTTGTCTGGACTATGTAACTATCGTTTGGTGCAGCGAATTGTGGTAGTGCTGGCAAGGAAATTGTCGTACCTACTTGGCTAATGGCTCTCAGCAGTTCCCGTCTTTCCCCGACACTTGCTTGCTCTGTCCACCTTGGTCTCTTCTTTCTGCTGCATATTTTGCCCAGCTCACCACTTCAAATTGCCAGGCCCTTCTCCCCTGGTGTCCCCTGGTGCTCTCCTAACACAACCTGCACTCCCCACACTGTGTCGCGGTCCCTGAGAGCAGTGCTGTGTCTTTCCACTTTTGTACTTACAGCATGGTGATCCCTATGGTGGGACTGCAGTAATGTTTGTGGAAGGTTGTAGAGAAGGAAGGCAGGAGGGAGGGAAGGGAAGAGAAAAACAAGGGAGCAAGGGAGCGATGAAAGGAGGAAGACAGGAAGGAAGGATGGGAAGAGAGGGGAGGGAGAGAGATATGGGACTTACTAAAAATTTTATTTGAACAGAAGTGTTTTACGACTACCTATTCCTGAAAACAGAGCTAAATTGATTTTAAAATGTTTGAAGTGATTACCAAATGATTATCAAGACTGTTTAATATATAAAACTTAAAATTATAGAGCAGTATTGATTAGCTGAGGAAAAAAAGGATTGTTATATGTCAGCCAACTTCAGTGAAAAGTAGTAGAGTAAAAAATAAAAAATAAATAAATAGATAAATAAATAAATAAAAAGCTGAAGTAAAGCATGAAAAATGAGCATAGTGCTTTATGCTTTGTAAACACTTTATTGCATTTAAAACATGAAACAAAATCCAAACAGCAAATATCCTGTACGAGTGGATTGTGGTAAAGAGCAGATGATTAATTTTCTCGAATTGTTCTCTAGGACTTGCTCCAATACCATTTTGTATTTCAAAATGGGCTTTAAATTTAGCAAGTTGTAATATACACTATTAACTTGCCATATATCAGTGAATGTTTATATTTACAATATTGTGTTTTAATTATTATTGATTGAAATAATTAGATCATAGTAGCAATTTTCATGAAAAGGGCTGGGTCCCTCCTGCGGCTGACTCACCATTGTTAGCTCTCAATCAACATGGACTAAGCTTAGAACATGGGTTCTGCATTTGGATTTCCAGGTTCAGTTCCCATTCATCAGTAACTAGTTGACTAATTGCTCTATGACTCAGTTTTATCATCTGTCACAAGGACAAAATGATATTTTCCTATTCATGATGAAATATAAAGCTCTTAAAAAGAAACTAAGCATTCAATAAGTGTTGACAATTTTTTATTTCATCATTATTATTTAAAGAAGTATGATGTGCAGAAAAGGGCAGAAAATTCCATGTAACAACACCACTCTACTTTGTGAATCTATCTAGTTATATTTCCATGGTGTATAATGGAGCTATGCCACATTCCAGAAGAAATTTGATTGCAAGATGAATAATTTAAGATGAAGTAGGTGAGATGGTAAGTTTTAATATGCAATAAAAAATAAAAGCAAAGAATCTGAGATTACAGTAATATCAAATCCAAAAATTTTTGTACACTGGTTCCTTAAAGTAGAATCACAACGATACATTGCAATCATTTGTAGAATTTACTTCAGCATTATATTTTCAATTTTTTTTTAAAAGAACATATTCCTTTGTGGAATTTTAAAGGTGAAAATGGCTTACTATTAATTATACTGCTGCAGTACTTATGTTCATTATAGCAGAGGTTTATGGTGACAGCTGTCTTCTATTGCAATAATAAATGATGGTTCTGTTGGGGTCGAAATACTTAAGGTGAGCTCCATGGCATACAGGTAATTTTATCTTCAGTTTCAACCTTTGGAAAACAGTGTGTATGGTGCGGGGTAGGGGGCCGTCCTTTCTTTTGATTTTATAATAATGATGTTATTTGAAATAAATTATTCAAATAATTTATTTGAAAAGTTTTCTACTAACACTTCAAATGAAAAAGCATCTCTGATTAAGAGAAATTTTAGAAAATAAAGTAGAGGGCATTTAAAAATACTTGGATAAATTTGAAGCTGTTAAGCTTCTTTCCTTTTCCTAAAATCTATACATTTCTCCAAGTTATAATAAGCATGCAGGGTCCACTTAATCTCCTCTGCCTAAACAATGGAACTCCCACATAGTCATTTTTCCTGTTTTTCAAAAGTTTGATCTTTTAATTGTGTGCATGCACACACACGAGTCATTCTTAGCATTTTGTGCAGAACAGGGCCTCCGATGAGTTTCCAGTAGTGTACTTTATTACCCCTTCTCTACTGAAACAGTGACTCACTACAATGAAGACATGCTGAGTGACCTGGGAGAAGTAGACAGTGGTGGAACACCTAGCTCTGGGGGAAGAGGCCTGGTCAAGCAGACTCTCACGGAGAACTAACAACTTCAAAGACAAAGGACTCTGCCTCTCAAGTCAAAGATTGCCTGGTTTCCTCCAAAGCAAGAGTAGGAGTCACCAGCCTGAAACTGAGTGCCAGTGACAAGGTGGGAGGTGACCGGATGCCTGAGAGTGGCCCCTGAACGATGGACACGGGCAAGGCCACAGGCGAACATGCGTGAGACGGAGGGGCGCTCTGTGCATGAGGACAGCGCTTCACACTTGCCAGCGCTGTCACGCCGTGCCTGTGGTTTCCCAGTCGGAGTGTGAAAAAGTTAGAGCAGACCCCTTTTTTCAATTTTACAGGTAAGGGACTGAGGCTAGAGAGGGACAGGGACCTGACTGCTGCGTCAGGACACTCGGTGCTGGTGCCAGGGCTACTTGAATGAGAGGTAGTGTTTCGTTCAAGTCCTATTCAAAATCCATCAGAATCACCTTCATTCACATCACTTCCCCAGACTACAATGTGTTAGATTATGAAAATTAGGGTTATGGATCTAAAAGTAAGTTTTCCCATGTCAGAGGATCCTTCCAGCCTATTTCATATACCTGAGACCACAGTTTCTTCATTAGCATTACATGAAGGGCAAAATATGAGAGAGTAAAAGGCTGTGATCTGTTAACAAACACTTGGATTTTTTAAATGCCCTAACAAGCATTTTCATTAAAAAAATCATGCTAGCAGCTGTGAGATTTCAGGATTCTCACATATCAGAGCACATGGCTTCCCATGGGGGTGTAAGAGGCAGAAGATCGCTGTGGCCAATGTGCAGGAGACAACCTACAGCTCTGTGGATGGCCACTCCCCAAACTCCACAGGGACAGGATTGGCCACAGCCAGGCTCTGCAGATGGGCAAAGAGAATTCCTACCTTTGAACCCGGAAGGCCACTGTGCTTTGATGTCCATGGACACTGCACATGGGAATCGGGATGAGGGTGGCTTTGACTGACGTGCCCACTCTTCTGCAAGAGCAGGGAGGCATTGAAACCACCTCCCTAGTTCATGGTTTATGACAGAGATAAAGCTGGGTCAATGTCGTTGCCAGAATATATGATTTGATTCTGAGATCAATCGAGTGGGTCCCACTTATTGAGAGCACACTGGACTGTGAAGGATTTGACCATGTTAAAAAGCCAGCTCAAAAAGGAAGAATCCAGAAGGAACTGTGGAGCAGACTCAGCTGGAGCATTGCAGTAGCGACTCCATGCACAAATCCAGCAAATCCAGGGGAAGAAATGTGTTTTGGGCAACATTAAAAACTTTCCTAGTAAGATTTATTTTGGAGACAACTTGTCTTCCTTCTCATAAAATATTTGCCCTATTTATGTGTACCTCTGAAATTTGGGGTTCAGTTTTAGAGGAGGATGCACAACCACCATGAATCTACGATTCCAAGGCAGGTGACTGGGGAAATTCGAGGCTGTGGATCTGTGCTTTCTATTTTATGTCATGTGTAAATCCTTGGTGCTCAGCTGCTGGTTTCCTCCCAAGGCATTTGGGAAGCTGTGTAAGTGCTGGCTTTCAGGTCTGTACAATATGCTGTGGGTGTAGGTGCCTTTGATTAGCACTGGCTCTCTATAATGAGTGACTTCCTGGGATACGTGGATTGACAATATGGTCCAAAATCCATATTTTATCAAGGGAAGAACTGAAACCCAGATGGGGAAAATGACACAGGACTCCACAAATCAATATTAGGGCCCCAAACAGTGCTTAGGTTCTTGGACTCCTTGTCTGATTCTTTATTTTCCCATCTCAGCTCTCCAAAACTCTTGTCAAGTGCAGCTTGCAAATAAAAAGGCTTTGCCAAGAATGCTCTGTAACACGAACGAAGTTCAGCCTTTACAACCTGAACTTGTGTTATGGAAACTGTCAATACAAAGTGAAATTACAAAACAGTCCTGGAGACAGGATCAAAGCTGTCATAGTTTAAAGAACAGAGTAAAACTGAGGTCCATATCTTTACCCAGACTTGTTCTTAAGTATGGGGATGGTAAAAATGGCAGGTTTTTGCAAAACACACAGGTTTTGAAACAATTGCTGAGTTACAGCACAAACACACCCTTGGTTGATTACTTCAGTCAAGAATATACAGCTTAGGTGACAGGGGCAATGCTGGTATTAAATTTTGTTTTATGTTGTAATTTTTACCTGTTTGGGATCTGAATTGTGATGAGAAGTATTTCATTCCTTTGATTTACAGCACTGAGAACAAAGATTAATGGTAGGCAACTTTAATTTAGCTCTCTCAACAACTCTCAGGAGATAAGGAGCCATGAAAAGATGCTACTGGAGGTTCCAGGATGGATTCCAAAGTGGTACTGAAGAGGTAACTAACAAGGAGCCTTTTTCTACTCTGGTACCTGTGTGGCCTGATTCTTTAGTCCGTGGGCAGGGGTGAAAGGAGGCAGGGGAAGTGGGATTGTGCTTGTTCACTAGAGAGCAGAGTGGGTGGCACCTTTGGTAGCTGAGGTTCTTGCCAGGTGAGAGGAAGGGAGCAGCTGGTTTGAGCAGGTTCCCTGCAAGCCGTCTACTGCAAGATGACCCTCTATGAACCTAAGCAGGTGCCCCAAATGCTGAGATGTCAGCGTGCCCCCCCTTGGATCCTTGCTGGAACTGTGCTCATTCTACCATGAAGGGAGAGACTCCTTAGCCACGTGCTGCATTTCCAGCCCTTTGGGAGACAGGGCACCTGCACAGCCTGGGGGCATCTACAAAACTGCTGGGGGTCTCAGAGCAGGAAGAGAACTTGTGAATTACTTGTTCTCACTTCTTTTCTTTCAGGTGAGGAGACTGAGGTCCACATCTCTCTCAACCTAACTCTTACAAGAAGCAATTTGTTTCTATAGCATGGTGGCCTGCAGGGTAACACTCAGTTAAACCTCACAACCGACCAATTCTATACAAATACATTGGGCACATACGTCTCTGGCATATCCAGTCTCCCTGCTCTTCTCATTTGACATTCATTCATTCAACCATGCTGCGAGCAAGCCCAGGACCACTGGGCACTGACCGTGAGCAGGGTTAACAGCACAGGCCTGCTTCCTGCTCTCAGAGAGAACCTACATCCTTTCGGTAAGCAAGAGGCAGGCAGAGTCTCAATAAAGTGTTTGGAATTTTTAAAGAATGCAATGAAAAGTCAATGTAGTGGAGTAATGTGACACAGCTGACATCATGGTCACTTCTGTTTCTGGTGGATACTAGATGACAGGGGAGGTGGGTAGCAAGAGAGGAAGCAGAGGAGGGATAAGCAGGAGTCAGTTGCAGTATGTAAGGCAAGAGATGGACGTGGAGATAAGAGAATGAACTGGAGATGTGTTTGGAGATAATAAAGACCAGCAGTCTCACTAAGAGCTTGGAGCAGGGCCCGTGGGACGAAAGAGGATGCCTCCTGGTTTCCTGTCTTGAATACCGGATCAGTAACAAATACCTTAACTTTGAAGTTCGTAAGATGAAAATATATGCCAAATATTACTTGAGTAAATAAAATTATTCAGTGTATCTCTGTGAGTGTCGGATTTAAAATTAGAGAATATGTAATTATGGATAAGAAAGGCTTAGTTCATTGATCTGTTTCTGAGTTCTTGATTTGCATGCAACCTGAACTTCTGGTTTTTTCTTGAACTGCCACATCTCTGTGTTCTACCATGTGACTGAAAGTTGGGTAACAATTTTTTTTTTTCCACCTTCTTGGTTCCTTCATGACTAGACTTCAGTCATATTGGAACATCAATAATTTGACATGTCCAAGAAAGAAGGAAGTTAACTCAGAAATGTGTATCATCTGGCTGCTTTAAGTTTGGTTTGACAGTAAAACATATGCCTTTCAAAAGAAAGAGCTAGCTGGTTCTTGCTTTGAGATTCCTGGAGGAAGTGCACAATCTAACCACAAATGTGTCATTAATCCTCATGATATTTCACTGAGGAAGACAGGTACAGATTTCTTTTGTTTTGACAAAGCTTTCAATGAGGTAGTTTATATAACAACTTCATTATGATTTTATAAAATAAAATTTAGGCTAATGTATATAAGCATATGTTTAATTTGGGGCAATCCATCCTACTTTGTGAAGGTGAATCACACATTTAAATAATCTTAAACAGTGACAGAGACCCAGTTTATTAGTATTTATAACATAGTGGAGAAGAGAACACCCTGAGGAGCAGAGAAGCAGATGGGCCCTCAGAGACAGAGGAAGGACGAAGTCCTGCAAAACTCACCATGTAAATGACCCAGATTAATGCTAGTTGAATGGAAATATTCTTCAGAATTATTTGTCAATAACATCTGCTTTTTAAGATGACAATATATAGAATATTTTTAATTCGGTGATTTAGCTTACAAAACATACTTTTGCATTTTATTATTTATTGTTTTAATTTGACTGGTTTTGATGCTCATCATTGAAGAATCAATTTGTATTATTCAGTAAAAGATATTTCAGGGTGTGAAAAAAGATAATTTTTACTATTCTACAAAAATATATTGGTCAAAATACTAAATATAATTGAAATATGAAGACCACATAGATGTGATGTTTCATAGCTGTTAAAACAACTACATGAAATTAGGTGGACATTTTAGAAAACCACTTAATTTTAATTACAAATTTTCAGTGGAAAGTGCCAGATTAGAACCCAGAAATCAGATGTATCACAGACCACATCTGGAAAGTCTTTTCCCAGAATTTTAGCAACAATACTGCTTCCAGCAGTGTTCTAGCTAAGTATCTGCTTCTTTGTTGCAAATCCCAGTAGGAAGCACCTTTTCCAAGACACATATCCATTTCTAAAATAAAACATGTCATATGCTTCTCTTGAGCATTATCCAATTTAAAACACTTGGTATGATGAAATGTGTAATAAGGGGAAAAGAGACCAACAGTGTCAAGTTCAAGTGTGATAATTATGGAGGCTAGGTTTAAGTTGCCCAGAAGTAATTTTAGATACATTTATTTACATATCTAATCACTGTAATATCCATACAATTTTGATGTGGTTACACAAATTCTTGTCTCTGTCCCTTATGAGTTAGAAACAATAAATATTCAAACAAAGTAACATTTGTCATTTAATTTACCAGTCATCTTCCTAACTATGGAGATTCACAAAACCTTATCAAAGGACATAGTATCTTAAAATTTGTCCTTCCCTTCCCTCATTTGAAATATATGTATCACAATAGATAAACTGTGGAGCCAACCTAGATGCCCTTCAGTGGATAAATAAATGTGGTATATATACACAATAGAATTTTACTCAGCAATAAAAGAGAATAAAATCATGGCATTTGCACGTAAATGGATGGCATTGGAGAAGATAATGCTAAGAGAAGTTATCCAATCCCCCCAAAAAACCAAATGCGGAATGTTTTCTCTGATATAAGGAGGCTGACTCATAATGGGGTAAGGAGGGGGAACATGGGAGGAATAGAAGAATTCTAGATAGGGAAGAGGGGAGGGAGGGAAAGGGAGGAGGCAGGGGATTAGCAAGGATGGTGGAATGTGATGGATATCATTATCCAAAGTACATGTATGAAGACACAAATTGGGTGTCAATCTACTTTATATACAAACAGCGATATGAAAACTCGTGGTATATATGTGTAATAAGAATTGTAATTCCAAAAAGTACATGTATAAAGACACAAATTGGCATGAACATACTTTATATACAAAGATATGAAAAATTGTGCTCTATATATATTATAAGAATTGTAATGCATTCTACTGTCATGTATTTAAAAAATAAAATCAAATAATAAAAGACAAAAAAAATTTAAAAAGATAGTTAAAAGACCCACCCCCCAAAAAGAGAAATATATGTATCAAGCACAGTGGATGAATGGGCAGCTATTGTGTGTCAACAAAAGGAGGATGTCAGACCAGCGGCATGGTGGACATTATCAGTCAGGAATAACCCAGGTACTAGCTGTAAGTAAGCAAAACCCTGTAAAGGAAGACAGTGCAGCACCGGGAATCCAAGATGGCGCTGAACCTACTTTGGGTCACATAAGTCATCCTGAGTAAGGGATGTCTCCGGAAATAAGATTCTTTTCCTGCTTCTGGATTCTTATTTTCTTGCACAGTATCCCTAACAAACTCCATCTCACCGGTGTCAGGTGTGCAGATAGTCACCCAACAATGCCACTTAGTCAGGCCCTGTCTTTCCCCAACATTCTCTGCAAATCCTCAAACCTAGATCAGCGTGGCTGTCAACTCCCTTCAGGCCTAACCCACACAGCAGGGGAACCCAGGCAAGCCTCCCTCTGCTCAGAGCTGCACAGCCTGGTTTTCACCAGATTCAGAGTCCCCTCCTTCTCGACGCTTCCACCATCTCAAGTCCTCATTAGCTTCCTTATTCTCAGAAGCTTCCCTTGATTCCCACTTCAAAATAAGATAAATCCTCTTTGCTTCCTCCTCTGAGTGACACCTTTATCAGGATCCAGACCTGTCACTGGCTGATGTCTCCGTGGAGTCCTAAAGCAGCGCCCTTCATTCCTTCCCCTGCCCCTCATCAAGTCCTGAACACAGGTTCTGGGTCATGAATGGCTGTGTCACCTTAAAATCCATATGCTGAAATCTTGAGCCCCATGGGTCAGGGCACCGGGGAGGTGTGCAGGTCACAGGACAAGAGTGCGTGTGAATGGTCTCAGAGAGACCCCACTTCTCCCATCATGTGAGCCCACACCCAGAAGGTACCTTCTTGAAGCAGAAAGTGGGTCCCCCCTGGATATGGACTCTGCTAGCACCTTGATCTGGGAATTCCCAGCATCCAGAACTATGAGAAATACATTTCTGTTGTGTACACACCCAGTTCCTGGCATTTTAAAATAGCAGCCCAAATGGACTAAGACAGCAGGCATTCCTCACTTCTGACTTGAAGACTTGATTGCTTAGTGTCTAGTGTCTCTGTCATCGGTCCTCCTCCTGACTCCCCTGGAGAGGCATTTCTGGGTGCAATTATGCTCATCTGGTACCCCGCTTGTACATTCTCTCTTGGCCCCACAGAGTGAAAAGCTAACCACTAGCTGGGTGCGTGCGGTGCTGCATGCCTATAATCCTAGCAGCTCCAGAGGCTGCTCTGGAGGCAAGAGGCATGAGTTCAAAGCCAGCCTCAGTAACTTAGGGAGTTCCTAAGCAGCTCAGCAAGAGCCCATCTGTAAATAAAATATAAATAAGGACTGGGATATGGCTCAAAGGTTAAGTGCCCCTGGGTTCAATCCTTAGTACAAAAAAAAAAAAAAAAAAGCTTATCACTGATTTGACTCTTTGTTTTGGAGTTTGCTCCCCACCCCACCCCACCCAGAAGTTTTAGGCACTTATATTCACAACGGGGGCGGGGGGGGGGGGGGGGGGGAGACACACACTTAAAAACTGCTCACTGAGTTCCCATTACCTATCACACTTCATAGAGGAGACCACAGAAAAGTAACTACAGTCCAATGTGAAAAACTTAAATTCATATGTGTTCAGCACTTAGAGGATTTCCCAGAGTAAACCTCCTTGTTAGGGAGCCATTCTCCCCAGACATCAAGTCCAGCTGCCTTAGCTTAAACCCCTATTTCTAACCCTGGTGGTCACTAGTTGGGTGACTTCATAATCTTAGCCTTTATTTTTTTCAAAATATTGTATACACACACACACACATATACATGCTTTTTAAAATTTTTTTTAGATATACATGGCAGTAGAGTATATTTTGACACATTTATGCAAACATGGAGTATACTTATTCTAATTGGGATCCTAGTTTGTGGTTGTATGTGATGTGGAGATTCATTGTGGTATATTTATATATGGACACAGGAAAAGTACAACTCATTCATCTCAAAACTCCAGTGTCCAAAAATTCTTATCATTATTCCAGCCCCTCCCTCTGACCTCCTGGGGCCACAGCCTGCTCCTGGGATGCTCCCCTCAGGACCCACATCTTCCTTTTCCTATTTCAGCAGTTCCTATAAACACATCCTAAAGAAGATGCAAGCAATGAACAAAACGGAGGCCGGTATGATTTCGTTAACTTAACATTTCTGTAATCATTACTTTCATACAAATAGCTAAGAAAGTGATCAAAGTTGACCCTGTGCTGAAATTTTGCTAAGCATTATCTCATTTTACCTTTGGAGAAACTCATTGGTTTTGCAGATAAGGGAAGAAGGCTTAATGAGATTAATTTGCTGAAGTAATTTTGTTTGTTAATGGCTGAGCTGGGCTGTGAAATCAGGTTTGACTCCATTGTACAGGATTTAACATTCCCTGCTTCTGCTTTCTCTTGTATACAACCTTACAAGTACACTAGTGTCTACAGTGCTTATTTATTCATTTTCAAACCAATTCATTAAGTAAATATTTATCGAGCTCCAGCTCCTCTTAGCAAGGTATTTCACTGGTCTGTATGGATTGTCGAAGATGAGCAAGGCAAGAGACTTCCCCCAGGAAACTGCCAAGTTGCAACGGTGCTATAAAGGTGACTGTTTATGTGGCTTCAGCCAGAGATGCAACTGACATGTTACAATCACAGCAAGATAGGGTAGCAACATAAAAATGATAGAAACATGCAGGCCTGGTAGAGTTCTTCAATATTGAGTACACTGCTAAGACTGGTGAATTTCAAGGTCAGTGAAAAATATTCTGTATGTATGTCTATCTGTTTATATGTATAGATATCTATATAAACACACAAATCTATATTTAAGTGATTTAAGTGTTAACTCTGTGAATCTGTTTTAATCTCTGTCACTAAATACATATGATTAAAAGCTAAAATTTCACACAATCTTTGTGATCCATGAGTTTCATTGGTACCTTATAATTACTCATGTCACATGACAAGAGATTAGAAATTCCCCACTTTGATATTTGCACACTGAGACATAACATCTTTTAATATCTAATATAATCACCTCTTGGAGAATCTTTTGTTATATAGAATTAGACATTAAAAACCACATTTCTTGAACAAAGGAAATCTTTCATACTCTAAATTCCCCTATCTGTATGTACCTGCCCAAATAAGCATCTTTGGTAATTTTTATAAGTAATTCATTACAGAAAATCTTGCGCTCCTTCTCCATAACTATGTTTTCCTCCATTCTGATTTTTGTCTTACTGTCCCTTAGATATCTTCATTTCACTGTAACAAAACCAGTATCATGAAAGCCAATACAGTTCTGCAAACAGAGACTGCTAGCCCTCTATGGGACCCTACTGGTCTCCTAATGAAAGTTCCCTCATTATAAGTGAGGAAAGCAGGACCCACTTAAGTTAGTTAGTTTCACAGGCAAGTTCAAAGTTGGAATTCCATTTTGGGAGCCGCCATCCATTCTGTTCCCCAGTAGGCCTCCTTTGTCTCCCAACTTCCCAGCACATGTGCATGTGGCCTGCTTCAGCCTGGGCTGCATGACAAAGACATCTGGATACGCACCAGAGTGGGGACCCAGTCAGCACACGTCATTTCTCACAGCCTGGAGGCTGAAGAGCAAGATGCTGGCCTTCTCCTTTCTCCCTCACATGTAGAGAGAGCTCAGTTCTCTCTTCATCTTCTCAGGAGGACTCTGATCCCAGCATGGCAGATGCCCTCAGGGCCTTATCCCAATCTAGTGAGTTCAGAAAGGCCTCACTTTGAAGTTTAGGGCCCAAATGTAGGGATTCTGGAAGAACACAGGGCCAGACCACAACGCGGACTACATTAGCCACATCTTCAGAGGAAAAGGTCAAGTCAACACCTTGCTCAGAAAAACAAATGCACTCACTGGCTCACTTGGGAAACACTTGTTGAATGCTAATAACTGTTGGCATCGGGGAGTGTAAGCAGGGTGAGAGACAGACTCCTCCTCAAGGGTGCTTACAATCTGGTAAACGGAGTTGGACCTGAAAATGGACAGAAATCACTAACATGTTACAGAGGCTGAGTCATTAAAGCAATTCAGGCATGGAAACCAGCTCCTGCTCACAGCCGAGATGGATCCTTCTGGCTCAGGGTCTAGGTCTGATTGGGAAGACTTTAGACTGAAGGTGGGAACCCAGGGGAGTTGAGAGAGTGGGGGATGGAGCAGAAGGTGTTTCCAACTGTGGGTGGCTGGACAGAAAGAGTGATACCAACCAGAATGGGAAAATGAGAAGAGGCCAGTATGGAGTGGGTGTGGTAGAGTCAGGGTGGTGAGGAAAAGAGAGGGTGACCTTTAACACTAGACTAGTTGAAGTCAAGGTGCTTCTCCATCCACTTGGATTGAAAAGGCCACGATGCAGAAAGAAGTGAATCTATAACGTTGGTAGAAAAACAGATTTGGGGTTATGGATCTAGCTATGCTTGTGGGAAATCTAGGTCTATTTAATTGTAAGTTCAACTTCACTCATAGTCTTGTCGTGGAAGACTCTGTGATTGGGCTGTATACTTTGTAAATGAGACAATGGGTATTTGGGGGGTGCGAAGTCATTCTTCCCCTAGAAAGCCATCTTAATGTCAGCACCTCCCTGAAAAGCCTGGAAACTATGACCAAAATCGGGATGCCATTAATAGGAAGGTCATGAGCAGCTTCCACATTGACCACTGATGGAAACCTTGCTGCAGCTGCCTCCTTGCCCTGGTTGTGTACGGTGTTATCCTGTATCAGGAGTAAGTTCACAGGAACATGAGTGACAGCAAAAATTCAAAGAGCAAGGGAAGCACACAATTCTCAGTTGGTTGGGGAGTTATTCTACTTCCCTTGACCATGGCAAATGACTTTTCATGGCCACAGGACCTTCACCAGGTTGATGCAGCACAATCTAAATCTGACTTTGACCATTGGGAAAGAGACTGTTTCTGAATGGTGTTGCTAAGCTAGTTGAGAATGAAGTCAATACCAGAGAAAATACACCTGAACAATGGAAAAAGAGATTGAGCATCCATGACATTGTTTGTGTCTCTGGATCTAGCTGTGCCTGAACCAGTATTATCCCTGCATATTTATAATTGCATTAGCCAATACTTTTTCTTTTTCTATTTAAGGGAATTTGAGTTGGGTCTTTGCTACTAGTGACTACTAGTCCTGAAACATTCAGAAGGGAACTGTATGCTTTAAATCTAAATCACTGGATCAGGTACAAGGATAAGATAAATTCAATCATGAAATCTGACCTGTGGAATCAGGACAAAGTTTTAAAGTACAGTAGTTCTAGGTGGCCTTTGGCCAACCAAGAAAGCCCCAGGTACTCCAGTTACTTTCTTAGAAATTGCTTCTGACCTGCCTGCTTTCTTCCTTTCCTGGACTCCACTCCCTGCCTATACTATCTTCTTTCCTTTTCTAAAAAATATTTTATTAACATATTTTAATTGTGCATATTAATGAGGTTCATTGTGATATTTCCACACATATATATATAGTGCACACTGGTCAGATCCAGTGTTTTCCTCTTAGCTGCTTAGCCTGAATCCTTAGCCTCCATTTCCTGCTCATGTCTTACCCTTTGGATTTGACAGCTGCATTTGGCTGCCTCTTCTCTGGTTTCTCAACAGCTCCTGAACCATTCTCCTCAGCCCTGCCGGCTCTCCAGGAGCAAGCTTGGTATCTGCCCACCAGCTCAAGGGGAAGGCTTGCCTGGACATTATATGCACACAGAAAGGCACACACCAGGAAGCAAAATTCCATTGTTGAATCCACTAAAAGTTAGAGCTAAAGGTCAGAAACTGAGGGGAAATTTGGAACTCTGAGAACAAAAGCAATTGTGCAGCTGAAACACCTGGGTCCTGGGCCCTGGTCACAAAAGCTGAAATGCTCACAGGTTTTATCATGCAGTTTCCATAGTGCCCAGGGAATCCGAAGGCCCAAAGGTGCAGGGCAGTTATAAACACTAGGAAATACCGAGAACTTTTGTAGCTATGACCAGATGCACAGACACAGGGTTCTTTGTTCTTTCCTCGGCATCCACACCGCAGGGACAAACCGCATCATACCCTTGCACCAGTCATATGCCAGTCAGCCAGCACCATCTTACCCTGGATTCATGCATTCATCTCCTAACTCGCCTCTTTCTTACAATCTCTTCTGAACACAGCCTCCTAGAAAGGTCCTTTAAGAGCCTAAATGGATCTTGTTATTCCTGTGTTCTAACCCTCTACCTTCTCCCTGTATCACTCAGAGTCCCCGTGACAGCCTGCAGGCCTCAAGGATCAGGTCCTCTGACAGTGCTGGCCACTCCTCATTGACTCCTAGCCCCAGCCACTGGCCTTCTTGTTCAGGAGAGGCCAGACCTGCCTTGCTGAGGCTGTCCCCATGTGGCGCCCACTGATGGACCCCTCACCTCCTTCAGGCCTTTGCTCAGTGTCGACTTCTCAGTGAGCCTGCCCCTGGTCACTCCAGTTTACAAGTTTCCTCCCAGCCCTGCTCCCCTTCCCTTCCCGGACTGATCTGTTAGTGATGATTGTCTGTCAACACGTCCCATGGTATATGTACGCTATGTACGAGAACACGTTTGTCTACTGTCTGTCTCCACACACCTGAATCTAAGCTCCAGGAGGGATTTTGCCATATCCTCAGCATCAATATGATGACCAGCATATTGTAGCTACGTGATAAGTATTTGTGAAGTGAATAAATGAATGTTAGAAGCAAAACAGCACTTTTAACTATGAATAAATTGGACAGATACTGTAACAAAAACAACCATCACAGGTCAGGTCATTCGGAGGGTCTAGCAGTTGTGATTCATTCTGAAGTAAAAAGACATAACATGTGTCCAGTATGCTAAGAAATTTCAGTTATCATTTGAAGAATTGTGTGAGTCACCACGAGCAATTCTGTCATGCAGATGGAATATGTTGTAAAAAATCCATGAGCTATTTTAAAAAATGGCTTTTTAAATGAATATTTAAATATTAATATGGGATATTAATATTTGAAATTCATTCTTTTTCATAAAACAGAGTTGATCTTAGGGATAGCATAGTCTTCAGAGCTTTTGCTGGCTACATTTTGGAAAGCACGCCACTAAAACATTTCACGAGCCACACTGGTCCAGTTAATTGCTGCTTGTTTTTATTGATTTATTTTCTTTAGTTTAAAGTTCTGGAGGATGGGTAGGTGATGCATGTAGCCAAAAATATGGTTATTCTAAGGATTTCAATGTCTATCTCTTATCAGAAGAGCAGATGTTTTGTATTATTAGTGAAAAACTTTCAATACCTTTAATCGTGAACTTAAAATTGATAGATGTTCCAACTCAATTTCATCAGTAATATACATGGCCCATTTCTCCAATAAGTGATTGAGAATCCATTTCCAGCTTATTTTGATTTGTATCTATATTTACTGGGATTGCAGCTAGATATATGTCCTTAACAATTAAGTTCTAGATTTGGCCAGGTATGCCTGTAATCACAGAGACTTGGGTGGCTGAGGCAGGGGGATCCCAAATTTGAGGCAAGCCTCAGCAACTTAGAGATGCTGTCTTAAAGTAAAAAATAAAAAGGGCTTGGGATAGAGCTCAGTGGTAGAGTACCCCTTGGCTTAAGCCCCAGCACTGAAAAAAAAAAAAAATTCTAGATTTGCCAGACTCAATAGATTAAGTCAAAGTTCTGAACTTCTTGTTTTCAGAAAGAAAACAAGGGATCCTCCTGCTATTTCCTGCAGTTGCTTCCCTCAACCTTGTCTTGCTGCTGACAACAGATCTCCCAGGCCCTGAGAGTGCTGGGCATGCCACGCACAGGGTCAGGCCTACTGGGCCCTTCCACGCCCTCCGTGCCCAGGTGAGCCTCTGGCAGGGTGGCCAGGGGAAAGTTCAGGTTGGCTTATCTATGCCTCAGGGAGCAGGAGGTAAAGGAGGAGAGTGCCTATGGAGTATATTTTTATATTCTACTAAAACTAGTTAAAATCTTGCTAGAAGAGACAATAGTCTTCAGTGACCCTACCAGTCATAGAGCGTTGACAATGTGCCAGATGCTGTGCTAAGTGTCTCACCTGGATTCAGTAATTTAATCCTTTCAACCTTGGAGATGAAGATACTGTCCCATTTCTCAGTTAAGGACCCTGAGAGGCAGAGGCTGAGCCCAAGCACACTACTCACCGCTCGTGAGAAGCAGAGCGAGACGGAACCCAAGTCTGTCTCTAAAGCCAGCCTTTAATCACTGGTCCCCACAACTGCTTACTTTCTTTTTACCATTCACTATAAAAGATTAAGTATTTTTGTTTCTAAAGGCACCATCTGAGATTTGCTCATGACCAACATTAAAAGTGTGATAAACCTCTGGAAATATTAAGAAGAAATAAAGTCCTACTTGAACAACTTGGATGACTGTTATGCATTAAATACGTGCCTTCCCCTCAAAAAGATATGTTGAACTTTAACCCTCAGGACCTCAGAATGTGACCTTATTTGCAGATGAGGTCAAATGAATACATTAGCTAATAACATTATAACTCTGTAACTATTTCCATGAAAATGGCACAGGTGCATTAAAATAGGTTGAAATCGTAATCTAGAACTATCTATTATGTTAATATTAACACATATTATTATAATGATTATATTATAGTAAAATTATGATTTTGTATTATATAAGTATGTCATTCATTTTATAATATATTTAAAGTTTTATAGGTGCTCTACATCTGGGCTGATAGGTTAAAATGGATTGAGATGATGGCATTAGGGGGTCCTAATCCAATATGGTTTGTGTCCTTATGGAAAGAGGGCATTTGCATACAAAGACACACAGAAGGGGAACTATGTGAAGAGACACAGGGACAGGGCCATGAGATGATCAGCGTGATGCTGCCACAAGCCAAGGGATGTCTGGGACCACCAGAAGCTGGGAGAGGCCAGGAGGGATTTCCCCTGGAAGTTTCAGAGGGAGCACAGTGCGCCAACACCTTGATCCTGACCTTTTGGCCCCCAGAAATAGGAGACAATCTATTTATGCTCTTTTAAATCACCTAATCTGTAGCAATTTGTCACAGCAGCCCCAGGAAACTTAGATCATTCCATTGGACTGACCCACATTCTATATTCAAATAATACAGCGCTGCTGTTGGTAAACCACCCGCCACTGACCAGTACCAGAGGGGAAGCTGCCTTCCGCCCCCTCCTGCCAAGTGATGAGAACCTTGGAAGTTCTCGACAGGGCCAACATCATCAAGAAATCATGCATCGTTTCTGAGCATCCCGGAGGACATAAAGGAACATTAAATCACCTTCTAGACCACCACGGGAATCTGAAACACCTTCCCCCTGTCCCGACCATGAACCCCACCCCTAACCACTCAACAACTCCCTATTTTGCCTTTTCTTGTTCTTTTCCTTCTCTCTTGATATCCTTAGTCTGTGGCCTCCCTCCTGGCAAGTGTAAAAAACCACAGGTGATGTCACTGCTTTAGTTTTGAAGTCCAGGTACGTTAGTGTCAATAGGGACCACCGGGGGAGTTTACAGCATCTAATGGACTCCAAGCTCCCCAGCAGCAGTTGCCATTGATCGTCAACCACTAAGTCACTTCCTGCGACTACCGACCTACTGCATTTTGCTAGGATTTACAGTAGTGATTTCAGGTTCATCTTGAGTTTGTGAGTAAAACAAGCTATCACATGGTTAGTCAACAATTATCTCTACAGAGTGTTACAAGAACATAGTACAGGATTTAGAGGCAAAAAGTAGACTCCCTAAGCCACTGCACTTACTGAGCCATGTTTACCTCTTCATACTCACCTGTGAACTACTTGACAAGAGATATTATTCATCAGTACAGTTTCATCAACCAGCACGACGTCTAGAACAAAGCAGACCTCTAAGCCCTTTAGCTAAGGCAGGAAAGCTGACAAGGTGAAGAAGGAAATCACTCCACATCAGCGGATGGGAGAAGTTAGGCAGTACTGGACACCAGAAATTCTGACAAAATGACCTAGTGTTTGAGGCTGTTTGTGCAATTATGAATTGATGTTGAAATATTTGGAGTGATTAATTCTAAATTGATAAATTTAGGATTATTCAAAAATCAGAACATTTTTGTAGCTTTTTTTTCTGTCTAAAGTATAAGCAAGGGATGTCAAAGACAAATTAATATATATTACCGATGTTTCTCATGTTGAACATGAGGTCAGAGATTCTAAAAACTTGCTTCAATAGGTTGACAACTAAATAACCAAATCACTATATTCTTTTCTAGTATAGTAGAAAATTAATTTAAAATACATTAAAACAGATTATTGCTTTAAGCTGTTTGGTACCAACACATACAAATGAAACAATCAGCTCTAGCTGTAAGCTTATACCCTAATCGACAAAAAGAATGCATGCTTTGTAAAGATAAATACTTCCGAATATACCTATATCCACAGGGAAAACAATTATTATTTTATATTGTCTCATTCACTACTCAATTGCCAAATAAAAACTATCTAAAATTATTGAGATTTTAGCTAATTATTATTTTCCCGATATTCAAACTTTAAAAAATAAAAACTAGTATTCTATAATAACAATTTACTTTATTGTTAAACAAAGTTTTAAGGACAGCATCAATAAATTCCTATACTATGTTTCATTTTTGCTTTTTGCCTGTGTGTACTGGCAAAACCAAATCACAGCCTTTATGTGCATTATAAAGGGTACAGAGTTACTGCAAAATGAATTTACATTTAACAGAATATGCCATCATTGCTTCCTGTTTAATCATGGATGATTGACGTTTGCTAGCGGAACAATGTTGGTGGGAGAGAACAGCAGGGAGAGAGGAGGAGGAGAGCGCCTGAGCTCTGTCAGTCAAGCACTGTTGCAGTCTAGACAGTCCCAAAGAAGTCACCACTATCTGATATGCCAGTTTGACAGTCAGAGAAAAATCTCAAGGTCATTTAAACCTTAATATTGCTGAAGGCAATTCACCTTAAATTTTCTGTTTTCACTAGATAAAATTCATCACTTTATTTATGTTGCTTTCAGGCGAAAAAACAGGTCATTTTATTTAAGAATCATTATTTTACAATATTATGTTTGAAGTGATTTTTTTCCACTGATTGATTTACACGTTGAACATTCAAAAGAAGCTTTCTATGTAATTTAAAGAGTAGAATTAAAATTTTAACTGAAAATTACAAGTAGGTGTTGTCCAGTAAAAGCCTAACAAAATACAAAAATATTAAGGAGAGATGATTGCTGAAGCTGTGCCTCTCATGTATTTTTGTCCGGGCTCCTCCTTAACTGCTGCTATGTAGCATAAAAGGCAATGCATGTGATTGACTAAACACAGGTTAGAAAGCAAGAACATTTTCAATGTGGTTACAATGCTCCTGGTTTTTAAAGTTAAAGTAATAAACTCCACGGAATTCCCAGATTCGTCCACACACACACACACACACACACACACACACATTATATAAAATAACCAAATAGTAGGTAGATAAACGCAATGAATTTCAGGATGCCAAAGGATGCTCACAGATTCCAGCTATAGGAATATGTTTATATATCTGAAATACAGATATTTCTTATCATCGCCAGAGACAAATTATTTAGCAAGAAAAATCCACGTTTATCAGTAGATGTAATATCACATGAAAGAAGTTGAAGCTAAAGGTAGCCCAGGAGAAGAAAATAAATCATTTGGTGAGATTTGAACTGGAGAACTTGATTCAAAGAACTGGAGCCACCTCTGCCTAGTCGCAGGCTGGGGATGGTGCGGGCTGCACGACAGGGCCCTTCCTGTAACGGAGCCCTCCCTAAATGGGCTATCTCCTTTAAAGATGCCATACAATTTAGTGTGGTTGTTAGTTCAATTCCCGACTCTCTCGAGCCAGGACTATCAATCATGCTGAACGGTGGAATTATTCATACAGTTCAAGACTCTGGACTGCTGTTCACAAGAGACTGGAGAGATACGATCAAGCTCATTTAATTTAGACTTGAGGCTTGACGTGAACTTCACTCCCAGTGGAACAGGACTATTTATCTATTGAACCACCCAGTTCCTTAGGTTTTGTTAAAATGGTTTCTGATGGAAGATTCTTTCAGAATATTTTGCATTAAAGAGGAAAGGGTAATATTATGAAAATTCTGTAATCTATGTAGCAACAAGGGATTCCCAAGTTTGAATACTAAGTGGCAGAAAGGTGAAGAATTGGATATAAATAGGCTCAAACTATTTCCTGGCCTACAACAAAAGCACACTGTGTAATTTTTTTTAAGTTATATTTTTCCCTTAGCACTGTCATACCATAAGAGGTTAGGTTAGCAACTAAATAAATAATGTCTTGTGATATCCAGAGAGAAGAGCTAATTTATTAGAAAATGAGTCTCCATTTGCATTGACTTGGAAGTGCAGAGAAAACGGATCCTCACCCCTATTGTGGCAGGTTCAGCTGCAGGGGAGGCACTGATGCTTTTGCTTAATGACATAGCTCACTCTGTGCTTGTGAGAAGCACAGAGCATGTATCTCCTAAGATTCATCAGCAGTAAGCTGGAAAGTAGAATAGAATTCTTGGAGGCGCAAAGTGAAGCTGATGGGATAAGGCCAGGAAACCAGCTGACTGCTTGGGGAAGCTCTCTGCTCTTGCTAGCTGGGCCCTGGCCACCAAGACTAAACCAACAGCAGAGGGCTGAGAGGGCTCGTTTTTATAAACCATCAGCTGGAAGAAATACTGAATTGTTTTCTCTGGAGTGTTTTCAGTCTCATAACTGATGAATTATCTTTAAATAAAAAATAAATTAACAAGTAAACAAATACCATCTGACCTACAAGGGAGGTATCCAATATCGACCAGGGAGGTGGCACATGAGTTTCAATTTTTCTTTGAAGAGGATAATATTATTCATCTTATCCACTCAGAGAAATATTAACCATGCTACCTGTCTCAGTTTTTTATGGAACTACAATACTCCAACTTTTAAAAATGTTACTTAATCTAAGATATTAATCAGCAAAATGGCAAAAAGTTGTCAGGAATGAAAAGAAAAATTAAAATTGACTTCAAGTCCAGCACAAGCCTTTCTAAAGGCATTGAGTGTAGAAAGATGAAAAGTTAGACCTGCAGGAGGAGCAGATTTTCTTGACTCTCCCTCGATATTTCTTGACAAGATAGAACAGAGTTTTTGTCTTCAGAATTTGGAGGCCTCAGGAATACATTATTCCGAGTATTTGAGGGCAGGAAGACACGAACCAAAAAGAGACAACTCTCAACCCTTAAGGAACTCAATATGAAAGCTCTTCTAGTTCTGTGATCCTTTTTTTTTTTTTTTTTTGGTGGTGCTGGGAATCTGACCAGGACCTGGAGTGTGTGGACAAGTACTCTACTCCTGAACTACACCCAGCCCTTGCTTCTGGGTGTCTTTATAAACCCTGCTATTTCAACAAGTATGTTTACAGAAAATGGGAAAGCAACTGTCTGAAGGCATTGACAGTAACCAAGTTATCTAGGACTTGGAGAGACCAAAATCCCAGGAAGAAGGAGAACGCCATTTAGCAATGATTTTTCCCCTTGAGATATATTCCAATTCACTCCACAGGGTATAAGGGCCAGGCAGGAAACAGTGGCTCTGGGCTTTTGCCAATTTACCTATCAGGTGGGAACAATACTGGGACTCCAGGCTTCTTGGCAATTCTGACATACCTGACATTTGTTGCAATTTCCCCTGGGGACACTGGCCACTTCCTTAGCACCACCTGCCCTGAGAGAGGCCTAGAAACTGTGCAGATGACATCCACTGAGATGCTCGGGCTCTAAGCAGAAATGGGAGCAAATATCCCTGTTGTCAGGCTCGCCTCTCTTAAGAGCTGGCCCCAGGGGCAGAACACTGGAATAGACCAGCCCCCACAGAGTTGGGAGTCACTGCCTCAAAGATCCTGACTGGACTCCTCCCCGGTGTGGATCACCTGTAGAATATCTTTGGAGAAATCTAGTCTCAGAGCTTTCCCCACACAGTTTCTAAAACTCAATTGAACATTACCAGTCATCTCAAGACCAGATGACCAAAAGCCCAGAGTAAAAGCAGACAATCAAAAGTGATTGACAGGTGAATTAGAGATCATTATAAGATATGAACTTTAATTATGATTAGTATGTTCAAAAAGCAAGGTAAATATGAAGACTTCCACCAAAGGACTGAACATAGAGAGAGTCAAATGGAAATTCTAGAGCTAAAAAGCACCTGCAAACTCTTACTGAATTAGGAATTCAGTAGATAGGGACTGATTTGCCGCTCTGCAGAGTTGACTGATGTACTGGAGGACAGGTCAGCACAACAAAAGATAGATAAGCGAACAGGAAAAAATAGGATGAAAAGTGAAGGAAAGAGAGAGGAGGTATATGAAACAGAGGGAAAAGGTCGAAGAGGTTGAGCTCCTAGAGAAGAGAGACTGGGAATGGGCAATCCTATCTGAAGCAACCTGGCTGATAATTTCCTAAACTGCAGTATGCAGGGACGATAACTCTCCTCTTCCCCCGAGCAAAGACACCCACCCAGGATTTCAATCATGTTAAAGAAATGTCAAAGTTTTCAAATTTCAAAGTCCCAGGGGTATTTATCTATTGGTGGACAAAGAGTCTAAGACCATTTGTTTGGCAGAGCTCCTATTTGGGTTCTGCAAAACAGGCCTGGATTCTAGGCTGGGCAGGGCTGAGAAGCTCAAGTGTGTCCAACACGATAAAGAATAGCAATCTGGGATTAGAATCAGGCAGGTAGTGCATAGATAAGAAAAGTGTTGTAAAGGGCTCAGAGAGAGCTGAGGAAGGTCAAGGAGGCTCAGAGGACAGGCAGTGGACAGGAAGTCCTGGGGTCAGGGAAGAGCAGGTGGATTTTTAGGGTCCAGATGTTTCCTGTTCCATTTGCTCTGGTTGACTCACTGTGATTGCTCTGCTCTCCCTGCATTTCCACAAGTGTGTGTGGCCCAGAACCTTGAGCAGGGGTCCTTCAGGAATGAAAGAATCTCGGGCAGGCGGGGTGCGCCTGGAAAGGAGCATTACATGCAGGATGCAAAGAAAGATGCGAGTCCAGTGGAACAGGAAGTCACAGAAAGGGAGCCAGAAGAAGTGAAATAGCCCCTACCAGTCCTTGTTGGGACTGGAAGGGAAAAGGGAGGAAAACAGGCCCCTAAATTTCTCATAGTCCCATGGATGGGTCCTTGAGCTACCCTAATAGTAAAGGAGAGGTGACCCCAAAAGACCAGAAGGTGCGGGAAGCCAGCAGAAGAGGTTTGGATTCTGCATTCACTCAGCCTCACACACACACATGTTCTAGGAGGGGAAACACGCTGGCCACAAGGGCTCAGCATATGTACATTTGTTTGTGTAATTTTATTTTTTAAAAGCTTTTCCGTTTTGAGACATTCACTATATTCTGTGTTATAGTTTCTAAAGTCTAATAAAAACTCTCAGATTCAGACTACTGCAATGTACATGACCGTTAGTGGCAATGTGACACAGGATGTTGTTGTCACCAGCTTCCTCATAACCTTTCACCCCTTAAGAGAAAGAAAAACCTACCCACAAAAGCAAACCTGAGGCAGAAAGAGAAACTGTCATTTTCCCCTGCTGATGACGAGAAATGAGGTCAGCTGGGAGCCCAGCGATGACTAACCCGTCTAGGCATGGAGCAGCAGAGCTTCAGAAAGGGTTTTCATGTCTAGTGAACAGCAAATTCCTTTCTGATGCTATCTGATCCACAGGAAGGCACTCCTCAAACTGTTTGCTTCATTCTGGACTCAAACATGGAGAGAGACGAAAAGAGAGAAGGAGTCAGAGAGAGAGACAGAGACAGAGAAGGAGGACAGAAAAATTGAGAACCACCTACAATGACAGCTAGATGAAGAAAAGGGGAACCTAAGCAGGAGTCGGAGAACCATGGTGCAGGGGTGCACCACATCCTTGCCCCACCAAGAACACAGGGCAGCAAAAGCTTGAATTCTAAGGATTTCTTTCTGAACTTGCCCTGCTTCTAATCTGTCATCTGACCTTGAGCATATCAGGGCACCTCTCTGAGTATTAGCATAAATATCTGTAAGATAAGATAGTCAAAAGAGTTGTTCTTGATGTTTCTCTTCTACTATAATATTCCATACCTCCAGGTCCATGATCCAGAGGAAGTAGAAAAATCTATTATGAGGAGTGTTTATGTGCAATTAGAATTAGCAACAAACTTAAATTATGGGTTTGGTTCAGCTTCACTTGAGAAAATCCTTTGACATTCTAGTTTTGATTTGCTTCAATAATTTTAGAAAATATAATTATCAGTTTGAACTAATTTATTGCATGGTTCTTAACTTAAGAAAGAGACTGACAGCAGGCACTAAATAAATTTTGCAAATTAACAACTTAAATGTAATTATGAATTTAAAATATTGCTGAAATATAAATAAAAGCCAGTGTTCAATAATGTCACAGATAAGAAACATATGTTTCCAGTCCATGTTAGAACCAGTTGAGTGAAAATAACTTCCTCCTGCCACCTAAACTGGGTAACTTTCTTATCATGCCAACAATTGTTAAAGAACACTATTTCTCCAAGAGAGGAATTTGATTTGGTAGAGTAGAATGAGAAATGCCCACAAAAAATAATCAAATATGGGAGATGGAAAATGAATGGGAAAGGAATTAAAAGAAAAAAGAATGGGAGGAGGAAATTTAAAGAGAAAGATGCAGAGAAAGGAGAGGAAAAGACACGAAAGATCGGAAAATAAAAGAAAAGAGTAGAGAAAAAGAATATGGAACAAGGGAAAAACACCCTAGAGAAGAAATGCATTTCATTCTCGTTTCCCCACTCTTCTGGGAACCCTTGAGCCTCTGCCAGGGTTGGCCCTGGGCCCCAATACACATGGATGTAAACAGATGCAAATGGATTGCAAAGGCTAAGCAAGGGCGTGGCTTTGCTATTTTAAGACTTTCTCAAATTTTCACTGACTAGATTTGAAGTCACGACTTAGATATGACATCAAGGTATGCTATTAATGTAAAGCACTCCTGTTGAAGGAGTGCTACTGCACTGCACATTCTATTAGGATGCGGATGGTGAACGCACCTATGAGCTTTACGGGAGAGAGACTGGCTCACTGGTAACCTGGGGACAACACAGCTGTCTCAGAATGGAAATTGGTTTGGGCCTCCAAGCTTGGATCAGTGACAGAATGAGTCAATCTCAGACTTGACCTTGAATGTGGCACTATCTAGAAAGAAAAGCAGATGTGAAGAAGTTCCTACCTTTGGAAGATCTTGGGTGGAGAAAAGTCTTTTAACTTCCTCCTGAGAGGCCTCTGCATCCCTGCATTCCTGAAGTGCTGGGCTTCCCCCCAAGGTGTGTCCTCAGTCCTCCTATATCACACTGCACCTGCACTGTCTAGCAGCCACATGGGCCATGAGTGTTCAATGTCACTGGTGCCACGTGGCAAGATGATATTTTGAATCTATCAGGCTAATTGCATTAAAATTAATTTCACTGGTTTCGTTTTACTTTTTAAGATGTGGCTCCTAGAAGAGTGCAGTTGCATATGCAGTTCATCTTCTATTTCTATTTGGCAGTGATGTCCCTCCTAGCCCCCCGGACGTTCTCATCTCTGCCCACACCTTGCCATCTCCTCTGACTTCTCTCTCCTCATATGTTGAGCACTTAACCTGGCCTTAGAGATGGCATGTTTTCTCAAAAAATAAAATAACATCCTAGGAAAGGACATCTTAGTAGGACCGTGAAAGTGAGTAGGTCTCTGTTAGTTTTCTGACAAATTAGAGATACACATTTTTTAAGGGGCTTATTTGCTTTCATGTCACAGAGATACTCTTTAGACAGCCTATTAGCAATAGAAGTAATACTTAGAACTCATCCTGTTTAACAGATTTTCATTTGTAAACAAAATTCTTTTGGAGACAGTAAATTGACAAGGCACCACTCATTTTTTGGACGAGGGCAAAACTTTCCACAGCATTGCCTGCTTGGCTGAATGTGGTGCTAGAATGTCCCATGGCCCTCAATTCTGAAGAGCTTCTAGACTGCATGGCAATGCTTGTCCTGTGGAATTAGCTAAGTGGGAGCAAAACCACATTAATAGCTTTCAGACACACAAAGCATTGCAATAAAATCATGGTGAGCGGAGGCAGATGGCTTAAATTAGTACATTTATAAGTGAAGTTGAGTTTGGGACCCTACTTTTGACAAGTCTATGGAGTTCTGCATGTGTGGCTGTGAGGGAGGGTGGCTGAAGTATGCTTCATTTTTCTTTAAGCAGTCCTTCAATTTTGAGTTTACATTTGGTAATATGTTATCCACTCATGATTACAAATTACAACTTTGTATTGTTCTTAATTCCATCTGATATCCAATTTCTTAGGACTTCTTTTTCTTTGAAGGGATTTTAGATTTTGAAACTTCTAGAGATTCTGATTCAATATTGATTCTCTTTTTCTGTCATAGTATTTCTGAAATATTAATAACTGAAAAACAATATCATATTGCTAATTCTTTCTTCCTTGAAAAAAATTTTAAAATATCTTCTAGCACTGGAGATTGAAACGAGGGCCTCATATGTCAGGCAAGTGCTCTACCACTGAGCTACACTCCAGCCTCTTAAAAATTATTTAGTGGTACTGGTGATTGAACTCAGGGGTACTTGATTGTTGAGCCATATCCCAGTATTTTTTTATTTTTTATTTTGAGACAGGTTTTCACTAAGTCCCCAGGCTGGCCTTGAACTTGTGATCCTCTGCCTCACCCTCCCAAGTGGGTGGAATATCATGCATGAATCACAATCTCTCAGTTCGTTCATTCTTTGGATTATCTAGAAAATACAACTATAGAAATTTAAGAATTCATGGCAACATGACAAATACATTTAAAATAAAATGTAAAAGCCAGTTTAAGAAAATCATTTATTTCCTGGCCACTAACACATTTGAAAGATCATTTGATAACTCTCAGTGTTCCAGTAGTCTCTAAAAGTCTTGGCATCACAGACAATAACATACCATACTACAAAATGTATAATTTCCCTGCACAACATGCTTTTTGCTCGTTCACAAAAGCATCAAAAATCTGCACTTTCATTGTTTATTTTTTAGTTATAAAAACAACTGATTATATCAAGGAGGTTTTGGGTCTCCTTAAACTTCCTGTCACCTTGAAATAGGATGAGACTGAAAAGACTGAAAGTCCTGAGCAGCACAGGTGCTGTCTTACTGCCCGGTGCCAAGCAGGAGAGGTCAGACGGACCTGGGTGAGTGGGAAAGAGGCACTCTGTCCTGGGAGGTCAAGGGAACCTGCGTGCACAGGAGGAAAGAGAGAAGGATCAACCTAAGGCTTAGCACTGCTCAGGTTCCGCCAAGCAAAGATTTAAAGAAAGCCATGGAAAGATCAAACTGTTTCCTGGTATTTTAACTTCATCCCAAAACAATGCTCAAGAATATTTCTAAGTCTCCAGAAATATCTGGAAGTGAACATGCAAAATACCTAATATTTGGCATCTATAACAAATTGCTAGGTACACAAACAATCTGGACAATGTAAGTCATAATGAGAAGGAAAACCAACCCATCTAAACTATCCAGTACTGGCACAGATGTTAGAATGAGGACCCAGAGACACTGAACCAGTCATAATACCATACCCCGTGTGTTCCAGAAGACACAAGGAAAACTGAGCATGTTGAGGAGAAATATTACTGGACAAACCTAACTACCACTGCAGAATGGAGCAGTCAACTAGAAGACAACTCCAACGGACCTTTCCAGAACAAACTGAGGAGGGAAAAAAGGGCTGGAAAATGGTGAAGAGAGTATCTGTGAGCTGTAGTACAAATTCAAGCAGCCTAATGCATGTGGAGAAAAATGTGGAGGTGGGGCAGGGGCGGGGAAGTGGCAGGAAAACTAAAGAAATTATGGCCAAAAGTTTTCCAAAGATAAAAACTAGGAATACATAATCCAGGAACTTTCATAAATCCCCCCCCCCCAAAACCCATATCACAGCACAAAATAAGCAATTTTTTTTAAACAATAAAAGAAAACCTTAAAAGCAGCCATGGAAGAGGATCACAGCACACAGGAGAAGCAGAAAATAAGAAATAAGGCAGGCCAGAAACACAGGGGCAGCTTCCTGAAAGTGCTGAGGAGTAACAATGTTAGCCTAGGCAGGGTCTGAGCCTATCAAGCTGTCTCCAAAACCAAAGTGAAAGGAAAAGTGTTTAGAAATAGGAAAACTGAAAGAATTCCTCTAAAAAGATTTGAACTACAGGCAATGTTACAGAAGTCCTTTGGCCAGAAGGAAAATAACACCAGACGGAGGTCAAGCGCTCTGCACAGAGGAATGAGGAGAACGGGCAAGTACTTGGGCAAACACTTCTCGGAGGCCTATTGGCCTGTGGTACTGGGAGTGAAGCCAGGGCCTCTGGCCCGGAGGCCAGCGCTCCACTACTGAGCTGTGTCCCTCAGCACCAGCTCAGGTAAACACGAGTGACTTGCTTTTCAAATGTCTATTTTAAAAATAATGAGTGCTTAGAGCAAAAATAACAGGAAAAATAATAACAATATGTGTCATGGGGTTTATAATATTTACAGAAGTAACATATTTAATAGCAAAAAGGCCAGGAAGATTCTTATCTATACACAAATTTGTATAATGCCACTTGAAGGTAGACTGTGGTAAGCTAAAGATGTCATTGCCAAAGCAACAGAAGGAAACATTATAGCTAATTAACTAACAAAGAGAAAAAGTCACAAAATATTCAATCTAAAGAAGGCAGGGGAAAAAAAAGGGCTAGGGACCAGATAGGACAAACAGAAAACAGTGAGATGACAGATTTAAACTCAATTGTATCAATAATGAAATTAAATGTAAATAGATAAGAGCACAACTGAAAGGCTCATATTGCCAGATGGGATAAAAAAAGCAAGATCTAACTATTAGAAGATGATTTTAAATATAAAACTACAAATCGATTAAAAGTAAAAGAATTGAAAAAACATGTTCAATACAATCACTTTTTTTTTTTTTTTTACAACTTTGGAATGTGTATATCAACTAAGGTAATTTCTAAGCCAGGAATACTACCACTGATCAAAAGGGTCATTTCATACCAATAAAGTTATCAATCCAAGAAGAGAACATAATAGTCCAAAATCTTTACACACCCAATAATAGGACTTCAAATCACATGAAGTGAAACTTAAAAACAACTATAAAAAAGAATAGATAGACATATATAGACACATAACTGTTGCCATTGGTTTCAATGACTCTTGTGTATTGACAGAATAAGTAGGCAGAAAGATCAGTGAACACACAGGATACATGAGCAACGTTATCAGGGAACTCAACTGTAACTCATGTTCGTGGAGTACTCCACCCACGAAAGCAGAATACGTGTTATTTTTCTGTTCATCCACAACATTTACCATGACCATACTCTGGAAAATGAAAACAATCCTCATAAAATTAAAAAGGGGAAAATCATCAGTGTATTCTCTGACCACGAAAGGGTTAACACTGAATCCAAGCACAGCACCAGAACCAGGGCAGGTGTCTTGGGGCTTACCTAAGACATCTGCAGGTGTGGCCTGGCAGGTGTGGCCTGGAACCCTTGATGACTGTTAGTGCAGGAGGGGAGCTCTCATCATTAGGAAGACTTCATTATTTTTCCATAATATTATCTTGTTTATTCTTTTTATTTGTTCCAGCCTTTCTTGGCTGTTGTGAGGAAATAAGAAGATGGTGATTTGCCCAACTTGGGATGGCTGTGGTTCTCAACCACAGAATCACCATGGGAGTTTGAGGCATTTTAAAAAATATTTTTTATAAACATAAAATATACGTAACTTAAAATGCATCATCTAACCATTTCCAAGTGTACAGCTCAATAGTGTCAAGTATATTTACAAATTTTTTCATCTTGCAAAACTCAAACTCTGTACCTCTTAAAAAGAATTACACTGTCGATGTCCTTTTTGTGACTGGCTCATTTCACTTAGCATAATGTCTTTATGGTTCATTCACAAGTGTCAAAATTTCCTTTTTTTTTTTTTTTTTTTAACAGAGAAATGTTTAGAGTTACCAATGCCTGGGTCTTGCACATGCCAAGAGTTGATATCACTGCAGGGGAGCACCCCTCTGTTTAAAGATCCCTGGACAATTCTGATAAACAGATAGTGTTGAAAAGAGATGCCACACACCCGGAGGGATCTATGAGGTGACAGGAGCAGGGAAAGGAGTCAGAGAGGTTGCTGAGGGGGCGAGACAGGGGAATAGTCAGCTTCCTCCTCCAGCACTGGTGGCTGCTGCAGGAGGCTGACCTTGGGTGCTGGAGGGTACATGCAGGAGAGTCTTCCCTCCAGGCCCTGCCCGACCTGGTGTCCTTCTTGCTCTGCCTGAGTTCTTGGGGAAGAGTGTCAGGGATGTGACAGAAACAGCCAGTCAGTGTCCTTTCCACCCAGACCTTCTGGGTCTACAGATAATGCTGGCTTATTCAGGTACAAAGTTAAAAAAAAATTTTTTTTTTCACTTTCTCCAACAATTTTTTGTAACAAGAATTTGTTTATGTAAAAACATTAACATTCAAGTTCGGTTTGTAGTTCAGCTAATTATTGCAGTTTGTTCCACTGCTTAGTTCAAAAGTCCCTGAGTAGAAATATATGTTTCAAATTATCCTCACAAACATAAAATATAATAGATACATTATTTTGGAAATTAACTGTGTTTTTATGAAAGCCTTAGGCAGATATAATATGAAGAGCATTTATTTTCACATTTCCATAGAATTTAAAAATAATAGCTTTTGTTCTCCCTATTATCTAGAATGAAAACAAGCTCTAATTTAAATAGGGACTAATGAACTTTACCTTCTGTTCCACTGCCTAAAAAATACTAATTTGACAACCAAATTAGTTTCTCCATACTAGCTGAACTCCACTGAAACTGACAGAGTACTTTGATTTGCTAGCGTCTGAGAGTGACCCATAGCCAGTTTTCCTGTTGGAGAACTCTGCTCACAGGACACTATGAACCACAAGCTGCTCTGATCCACACTTCACATCCAGGCAACAGCTTTAAAAATATTTTCCAGTAGTCTTAAAAGAGACCAGGTAAAGGACTTGGGTAGTGTTATGGTTTGGACCTTTGATGTTCCCTGAACGACTCAGTGTTAGGCAATGAATCAATGTTCAGAGATGGAATGATGAGAGCTCTAACCTCATCAGTGGATTAATCCATGTGAGAGGCTGAATGAACTACTCGGTGGTAACTGTAGGCATGTGGGGTATGGAAGAAGGACAGAGGTCACCAGGGACCTAGCCTTGGCCTGGCTCTGTCCCTGGCTTCTTGCTTGTTCACTCCGCTGCTTCCCAGCTGCGATGAGCACAGCAGCTTTCCTCGGTGCCTTTCCACCATGGTGTTCCGCCTTGCCTCCAGCCCAGAGCAGTGGAGCAGGCTGACCATGGATCAAACTGCTGAACTGAGTCAAGATAAATTTTTCTTCCTTTGAGTTGTTTTTGTCAGGTATTTTGGTCACAGCGATGCAAAGCTGACTACACAGATTAATAAAAATCCATTAAACCACTAATAAAAATTAATAAAAATGCAAATGCTAGAAATAAGCAGCTAAAACCCTGCCAATTCTATCACTGCCTCATGCATCCTTAACTGTCAGGCTCCTTGTTATTTCTACCATCCCAGAGTCTAGTGACGGACCAGAGGAGGAGAGAGAGGTAAAGCTGTTGTCAGGAAGAGGCTCCATCTTATTTCAGTAGAAGCCACTATTGGCCCAGTGTAGTGCTGGGCAGCAGACTACATCATCTTGTAAAGTTTCATAGAATTCTGTCGCTCCCTTCCTTACACTCAAGCTCAGGCTCCTGGCTCCCTTCTCCTCCCTCACTTCCTCATTGCACTCCTTTGTTCCATGGTTTTTGCTTCCTCCCTCCATTACTTCTTCATGCAGTAAATAAGAGCAAACCCCTAACATGCACCCAGATTAAGAGGGTGATGAGAGTGTGGAGTGGGAGGGAAGGTGTCGGGGTGAGGCTGGATGGGCTGCTGTGGACAGCTATGCTCTCAGCACGGCAGAGCCATCAGGTAGCTGTTCAGATCTTCCTAAAGGTGTGCACCGACCCCTTATAGGTGTGTAACACATTGACTTATTATCACATAGCTATTTGTGTGCTTACACCGTGAAAACTTACTGCTTAAATTCTAAAGGCTTAGAGAATTTTAATGAGACGTATACAAAAAAAAAAAAAAAAAAACACATGTATGTAAGAACATGTTTTTCTGTAAAAACTTTGTTTAGTAAAATACAGTGCAACACTTTCAATTGATATTGATTCACTCAATTGCAGCCGAACACTGAGGAAGGATGCATTTTGAACACAGCATCTGATTGATAGTGTCCCAGGCCCGTGGTCTGCTATGCCCACATTGCCATTCCCTCCACCCTGCCACCTTTGCTCGTCACTGCCTCTAGCAGTCGGCCCTCGTTGGGAACTCCATTGGTTTGTGTTCTTGATCTGACCTGTTCTGTAAGGTGTCACGGGAAATGTTCTTCTGGAACAAGGTGCAGGTTACTCAGGATCCAGAGAAGTTCTCTCTTTCCTGGGCTCACACACTGCCTTGGCTAATCACCTTGAGAATTACCACCAGACTCCTTTTCTGGTCATTTTAGGGACCTAGGCATCAGGGACCACACAAGGTCTCTGTGCTTACATCCCACAAATTTCAGACATGACTTCTACAAACCCCCAAAGCCCTGTTTTTCTACAAGTATGAAGTTCTTTTTGTGTCATTGAATTTCATCATACTGTGTTCTTCATCTAAAATAAACCCCCCAGACCTCTATTTGTTCCAGGATCATTTTCTACACAGTTCATCTCAAACCGTTACTTCTTTAAGTTTACAACCATCTCCTCTCCCTTTTGAATGTCTGTTGGACTAGATCCTCTCTAGGTCCTGCAAAGTCTGGTTACTTGTCCAGTCGGCTTCTCTAGACTCACTCATCTCTGCAATGTCAGCCTTGCACCCCAAATCACCACAGCATCATGTTGAATGCAAAGACACATGTGGATATTACACATGAGCCCAATAAAATTATTCTTTTACAATATGAAAGGAGAGCTTAACATGAATTTACATTTGAAATAAAATCATTTATAAGAAGTAAATGGCCAACCCTGCTTTGGATTCCCATATTTTTACAAATTAGTTCATTGAACATATTTTTATATTCTTCAGTTGTTTAATATTCAATTAATTCAGTGGATGAGCACACAGTTTCCACCCTTTTCAACATGAAAATCAACTTAATCTGTCCTGTGGATCGCCTTTCATCATACCTACAAATGTGCACACCCCTTGAAAACCTGAGCTGCCCCTCCATTCTGTCCTTTGACTGCATTTTTTAGTCTTTAAAATCACATGCTGGTTCTCGAAATACCAGAAAACAAAAATTGCTGGCTGAGCACAGTGAGCCAGTGAGCACCCGCGACTGCGGCAATAAGCTGTATTCATGACAGGTCCTTAAACTGAGGAGAATATAAAATTTCGGAATCACTTTATTTTAAGTGTATCATTATAAATTGGTTTGATATTCATTATCAGAGTATAGATAATTATGAGTTCATTTGGTATTCATATGGATGTCACACGTACTTCCAGAGGCGTTACACTATAATTTAGTATTAGTTAATGGTCACTAAAAATAAAATGTTATCAAATTTCCCAACAGAACACATTTTAAATGAATTTAACCCAAGATGATTAATAGGTAATACCTCTGACAATTAGCTTCCCTCTATAATGAGGAGAAAACGAATTTTTAATTCATTGAATATTATTATCTTGAACAATCTGGTGGTTTAAAAGTGCTATATAGAATCTGCTAACAAAATGGCAAGGGAAAGTAATAATTTGTCTACGTCCCAAGAGGCTGATCATTTGGGATAATCTAAATAGCGAGGTTGGATGAGCACACGGTTTCCACCCTGTAAACACATTTGCTGCTCACACACAGAATTGTACATCAGTTGAGGGATTATTAGCAGGATTATACAGCCATGAGTGAGAACCTATAAGAGCCAATAAATACAAATGTACTCCTTTTTTTTCCCCCCAGAGTTTTAGAAAATTCCATCCCGTCTGCACTCTTTTGCTCAATGAATATCATACTGAGAGAGAGATTGGGCAACACGGGGAGACACGTGTAGAACTGAACCGCAAGAGTGCGGGAGGCAGGGCTCTGATAATGTCAGGATTAACTGTGAAGATCCAGAGTGGGTTTATTGCTCATTGCACAAAACAGGATAAGTGTTCTTTGACTTAATTTTAATACTGAAAGAACGACGATAGATAGGAAAACAGATGCAAATTCTTTCTTAGTTCAAAAATTTGGCAGCAGGGTATGCACTCTGATATAAAATTGTCAGGACACCTGAGCCCCAGTTCACCTCCTCTAATTTTTCTCTAAAATGAACCTGGGACACCTGTCCCTGAGTCAGGCGGAGGTTCACAGTGCAGGCCCTACTGCTTTTCCAGACCCCTTCCTTGAGGAAGGTATTGCACTTTTCATCCCAGAAACAAGACCACTCATCAAGATGAAGATCCCCCAGCTCCACATGCACTGGGGATGGGCCGTCTGCTGAGGCTGGGCCTGCAGTGCAGCTTGAGTTGCTATGTGCATCACTGTGCCAGGAGACACACACTATGTGCAATGTTGCGGGACTCCTCACAGAACCAACTGTGAAGGTTAAAGACATAACTATGCTGATTGCACCAAAGGAAATCTAAGATTAAGTGAGTTTCTCAAAATAAGATGGTTAATTTTAGGATGGCCTTAAACCCAGGCATATGTGACACCTGAAGTAATTATTTGGTGAAACTTGGAGGTCACCATCTACAAAATTAAAATATTCTAGGGAAGAGACAAAAAGGAATACATTGTGGAAACTGTAACTTCTCAAAGTTAGAAGACAAGGCAGTATGGATAGAAGAAGCAGGCCACACCAAAAACTGGTGACCTGGGACGGCGTGGTCACTGTACCTGTGCATGGGAAGCAGGGCCCAGGTCCACTAACCCACTGTGTGTCCTGACAGACATCAACTCCTGTGAGACCTGACTGTGTTGGAGGATAAGTCACGATGTACAACACAAACTGAGCCGATGTCAAAGAACTACAAAAGGGAGAAAAAAATCACCCACGGATGCTACTTTATATATTTAAAAATTTTTCTACTTGTGTGTTGCAGTAACAAAATTCATGGGACTTCTTGCTGTCTTTAACAAAGTACATTAGGAAGTAGCCTTTCTAAGCCAGGGGGCTGCCATAAGGAAAGCAGGTGAGAGAAGAAATTAAACAGAACAAAATGCAAAAGGTATTAGATGACCTACGACGTATATGATTTCAGTTTTAGAAAAAAAGGAGGAAAAAATTAAAACAGAAAACATAGCTGAAGAAATAATGGAAATAAACTCTCCAAATCTGGTGGAAGTCATAAACAGATTCTAGAATCTTAACATATCACAAACAGAGAAAATTCAAAGAAGCGATGCCTGGACACATCATAATCGAACCACTGAAAGCCAAGGAATGCCACAGTATGGCTGCAGCAAAATAACCGGGGGCGGGGGTGGGGGGGGTGACGAGCAACTTGTGTAGATTGATACCGCAGGAGTGGGAGCCGTTTATTGTAGGACAACAGAGGTATTTATACATTCCACACAGCTTATCTTAATTAACATAAACTAGATACAGCAGTCAACCAATAAGAAATCTCCACACTTAATGGCTCTCTCGCTCCACCTCACAAACCACTCCCCCTGGCAAAATGCCAGGCACCATCCAGACTTGTTTACAGACTCTAACATTTGCCAGGCACCATCCTGACTTGTTTAGAGACTCTAACAAAGGAAAATTAAAACGATCAGGAAAACAGCACAGCACATACACAAGAACAGTGATTCCAATGCCCATAGATTTCCCATCAGAGTCTATAAGACCAGAGGACAGAAGAACAGCATCTTCACGATGCTCCACAGGAAAGAATCATCAACTCAGAACACTCTACTCAGTGAAAATGACATTCAAGAAAGAAGGGTAAATAAGAACATTTTAAATGAAAAGCAAACTAGGAAAATTTGTTGTTAGTGTACCTTGTTTATCAGAAATACTGAAGGAAATTCTGCAGACAGAAGGGAAATGATACCAGCAGTGACCTGGAACTTCAGCATGAAGGAAGGGCCATAGAAATGGCCAGTCTGGTAAATATAAAGCCATGTTTTCCTATTGAGTGTTTTACATAAGGATGGCTAATTAGAACTAAAGGTATATCACTGACTTGTGAGATTTTTTCAGTGTCTGCAGATTTAATGCACATCACAGCTGAAATGGAAAGGTGGGAGAGAGGGGCCAGGGAACCCTTGGGACTTTGAGGTTTCTGTAGCACAACACTGACTTCATCAGACTTAGGCATGGGTGTTGAATCCATAAGGTGACCACAAAAAACAACACAGAAGACCTCACTAAGACGTACATTAGACACTGATTGTCAAATAATCCTGAGAGTCAGGAAGTGGGAACAGAGTGGGGAGACAGAGAAATGGTACAAAAAGAAAATAAGTAAACCATAGACCCAAATCCAGCAATTTCAAAAATCACATTAGACATGAACAGTGTGAAACACATTGGCACACAGTACTCCACACACCAAACATGACAGTCTGTGTGTGCATGCATTATGAGGCCTACAATCTAGGAAAGATTTTTGCATTTTTAAATGGTTAAATTTTAAGTGGTTGTAACCTCAAATTTGGCTCTTGGGTTACAAAGCCTAACATATTTGCTCTCTGGTCTTTAAGAAATAGTTTGCCTGATCCTTGAATATAATAACAGGATCATTTCAATATGTGTAGGAAAACAATTTGATAAAATCAACACTATTGATAATAAAAACTTAAAGCAATTAAAGAAAATTGGGAATAGTAAGAAATTTCTCAAGGAGAAAAATGGGCATTTATGAAAGATTCATAGCCGATATCATACTCAATGGTGAAAGAATGAATTGGCTGGACAAGGTGAAGATGCTCACTCTCATCAGTACCATTCAACATTTGAGGGGCATCAAGAAAAAGAAATGCAGGGAATACAGAAACAGAAGGGAAGAGGAAAGCTTCCTATTCCGGATATCTAGTTGTTTACATAAAAAGAATACCTCAAAGAACTTACAGAACCATGACCAGAAATGGCAAGCCTAGTGCCACATAAGATTAATATAAAGTTATTTACATGCTCATCTGCTACATGAAAACTATTGGAAAATATATTTTTAAAATTTTTAATACAAGTTACATTAATGCATTAACACCAAAAGTTATAAAATAGGAATAATGATAATGAAAGATATTCATGATTTCTGCACAAAAATTATAAAACATGCTAAAAGAAACTTTAAGGACCTAAATGATTGAAAGAGAGAATCCTAGGAATCCTCCCCAAGTTGATGGATATGTTCAAAGCAATCCTAAACAAGTAGAATAAGTTGGGATTTTTTTGTTTTGTTTTTATTTTTTGTAAAAAATAGCAAGCTGATTTCTAAAATTTACAGGAAATGCAAAAGTCTTAGGAAAGCCAAAAAAAAAAAAAAAAACAACCCACTAAAACCTGGAGAATGTTAACCGACTTTAGGACTGGCTGTATCGCTGCAGCTTGAAGTTGGTGTAAAAAGAAGACTAGGTCAATGCAATGTAATTGAGAGTCCAGAAATAGACCCATATTCATATGGTCAATTGATTTTTCTCCCTTCAGTTTATTTGTTTCTTTTTTCTTTTGTTGTTGTTGATCAATTGTTTTTTTTTTTTACAAAAACATTAAGACAATTGATGGGAAAAAGATAATCTTTTCAATAAATGATACTAGATAAACTTAATATCTGTATGGAAAAAAAGAGACATCAACTCATATCTCAGACCATATACACAAAAATTAAAAATTGATCATTGGACTAAATGTAAAACCTAAAAGCATGAAACTTTTATAAAAAACCCTTAAACAAACAAAACACAAGAGATCTTGAAGCAAGCAAAGTTTTATTAGAATAGCACAGCTGAAAGTCAAAACATGAAAGAAAAAAACAATAAATTGGATTTTATAAAAATTAAATACCTTTGCTCTTCAAAAAGTAAAGTAAACCCTTAAGAAAATGAAAAGTTTGCTATAGACTGTGTTAAAATGTTTATATATATATATATATATATATAAAGCACATTTATAAAATATATAAAGAATACTTCCAATTTAATAATGAGACAATTAACCTAATAAAATGGGCAAAATGCACTTAAATAGGCTTACTAGGGAAATGCCTGATCACTGCACTCCACCAAACTAGCTAGATTTAAAAGAACCACACCAACTGTGGTTGGTGGGGACTAGGGCTCTCGGTATTGCTAGTGAGAGTGTGAAGTGTATAAATAGTTTGGCAATCTACTTGGAATTTTCTTAAAAATGTGAACAAATACCACCTACTGTGTGACCCAACACTATACTCCTATTTCCCAAGAGAAATGAAAACATGTTCAGATAACAACTAGTATTTGAATGCTCATGTGAGCTTAATTGCTGGAGAAATAGAACTGGAAATAGCTCAAATGTCTTTCAACAAGTGAACAGATAGACAAATCATGTTTCCTCTAAACAATAAAACATCATTCAGGGGCTGGAGTTGTGACTCAGAGGTAGAGGGCTCGCCTAGCACATGCGAGGCCCTGGGTTCGATCCTCAGCACCCCACAAAATAAATAAATATAATAAAGGCATTGTGTCCAAAAAAACATCGCGCAGCCATCAAAGGAGTAACTTACTGATATATGCAATGGAAGAGGCTGAACATCAAAATCATTTGTTCAGTAAAGGGATCCCCTGCCCCAAAGACAGGGTACAGGTGGTGTGGTGACACTCTGGTACAATTTTAAAATATAAGAAATAATCCATAGTGGTTACATGGGGACAAAGGAAAATTTGGGAGGTAATGAAATGTTCATTATCATGATTGTTGAGAGGGTTTCATGAATATATGTAGATCAACACTGATCAAGCTGTACACTTTAAATTACTGTGATTTATTGCACTACATTTTTACTTCAGTGAAGTTGGGATAATCATAATGTGGACACACAAATAAGTAGAGAGGCTTATTCCAGAAAAGCAGGGATAAATGAAGATGTCTGGCCATACTTCTTCTACATAAAACTTTATACAAAGTTGAAATCTCTCCTGAGTTCATTCCTAATGGTAGCTCTCTTTTCTAGTTTTTGTTTTGTATTTTATTGCACCAAATGTATAATAGTTTCTGTGCTTAACATTACATGAAAGTATCACAGTAAGTACATGTAAATCTTCATTTATGCTTATTTCATTAGCATAAGTTACAAAGCTGCTTCACGTGGAACCATAGGAACAACTGTACAGTGCTTCTGGGGGTGGGGGAGAAGAAAATTCAAGACCAATCCATGTACTCCTGCGCCTGTTCAGCAATGCGCTGCCTTGTCAGAGGCAATGAGCCAATGGAGACAATCTAAGAGCAATCACAGGAATCAAGGGTAGGTTAAAAAAAATGGTAGAAAAATACTCAAAAGAACTCTATAGCAGTCATTAACAACAGATGGGATTTGCTCTTAATAATTTGGACAAACCTTGTGACTGGACATTGTTTCCCCTTCCAGATCCTCTCTGTTATAAGAAGCTGATCTGTGTGGTCAACAGAATGGTCGCTGTCTTCTAGCTTCCAGTTTTGTTTGACCAATGGATGACTTTGGCAGAAGAACAGAAGAGAGGAGAAAGGGTAAAGAGGGAATCTGCTGCCTGGCTCTGGGTCCACCAGGTTTTCTCAGTGGCAGCTTACCCCTCTTCCCAAGACAACTTTCCTACAGGAGCTCTGGGTCAAGGGACCTTTCCTAGCTGTCATCATTTGGGGCCTAGGAGGGTTAAAAGCTCAGTTGTCACTAGCAGCAGTACTTCATTATCACTTGGCTTGCCTTCTCCCCACACCTTTGAAAATCTTTGCAAATAAACTCTCCTTGAATTATCTTGAGTTTTAGTACAGTAGAATGTTACAATATCTAGTAGAGCTAAAAATGGGCATCTACTGTGACATAGACTCTTCCATCTTGGTTATAATCTGGAGAATCATCGTGCATGTGCAGCAGGAGAAACCAACAAAGTTGTTTACTGTGAGTGTGTGTGTGTCTGTGTGTGTGTGTGTGTGTGCGCACGCGCGCAAGCACACACTGTAAATATCACAAATACAGCAGCTACTTGAGCCAATTTATTTTTCAAAAACATTAGAAAAGATACTACCAATTAAGTAACTTCAATTAAATAACTTCAGACCACTGGCCCAGAACATTTCATTTATTTTTGGTAATAGGAGGGAGAAAATCTATAGTTTCTAAAGTTTGAGTAAGAGTTATTTTTGGAAGAGAATGAAATTACACAAACTTATACTTTTGAGACACTTGAGGCAAAACTGTACCTCCACCTGAGTGATGCAATTCTTCCTTCTACGAACAATAGAGCATAGTTTATTGTGCTGATCACATTATAATTCAGCTGTGCTTCATGCAAAGCAGAAATAAATGAATGTAAAATGAAGCTCTTTGCTGAAAATAACTTAGTTCTTGATTTTAATTGTCTAAGTTAATGAAAACAAATTGACATCAATGCAGATGTATATCATAACTTAGAACATATATCACCTATGCTGTTCGAAACATCGACTATGATTTTCCTAACGCTTCTCAGTATAACATAGTTTGCTCAATTGTCCCTTCCTGTGAAGACAACCCACAGGACTCTGGAATGGAAAAATGAGCTGTATTTAATACTGAGAACCTCAGTAGCCAGCTAGTATCTGAGCTGCCTCAGTCACAGGCCAGAGGTGATAATATTTCTTTTGGGTTGATCCATTTTTTTTCCCATTTCTGATTGGGTTCTTAGAACTAATATGCAGAGGCAATTATGGTCAATGAACTTCTAGTGCTTGCAAGTTGCCCTTCTAATACTTTGGCAAGGCAGCTGCCTCTGGGTAATCTGATGTGGGAATGGGGACAAGAAATCCCAAGTCACTACATCCTGAACAAATATTTCCTGAGTGAACTTCTGCCATTTTGAGCTAAAAAGTAGTGAACACAACCACAGCAGCATCTAAAAGCTGTTTGGTTCATATTGCATTCTTATTCAGAAAATAAACATTAGTGCAAAAAAATTAGCTAGTAAAGAAAAATATTTTCCTGTGCAATTCCCCCAGCCAATAAATAACAAATTGGAAAATCTTTGTAGAGTTGAGAGTGTGAGAGTTTTGCTCATTTAGTTATTTTTGCAGTACTGTGGATCCTATCTAAGGCCTTGCACTTGCTGGGCAAGCTCTCTACACTGAGCTACATCCCCATTCCTAATGTGAGGGCCTAGAATCAGCCAATCCTTAATGGAATTTTAGCTCCACATTTTAGATCCTTGGTGACCCTGAACAAGTTATTCAACCATTCTCAATCTTACTTTACTTACACATAAAATAATTATATTTATTACAAGGTGGTAAAGACTAAGAAGAAAACAGTTGGTAAGGTAAAAACTGTGATCATTCTCTGTATAGATGAGACAACCAAGACCAGGAAGGCCAGGTCCTTTGCCCACGGTTACATGAATAGCAAGTGAAGAAGCATGTCTCTGAGTCCAGGCTTCCAGCTCTTGACCCTACTCACAGCTCCACACGTACTGACTCGCAAGTGCTTGCTCACAGGGCTGCTGCTGAGGGGAAATGGAATTGCTGGTGTCAAACTGGCCCAAATATACTTATTCATGCATACATTTAATCATTCTTTGGGTCTACCCTTCACTTAATGCCTATTATGTGCTAAGCACTGGGAAATAATTCACAGAAGATACTTCAGATAATTCATGGTCTTTACTATTAAGGAGCTCACTGTTAATGGATAATAGACCCACAAATAAAATGTTATAGTATGATAAATTGTATTGATACTTATGTGCACAGAATACTATGGACACACAGGAAAAAGTATCTCTCAGGGAAGGGGTAGGAGCAAGATCAAAGAAACTACAGAAGGTAATGTTCAAGGGTCATTTAAAATGATAAATAAAGGCAACCGCGTGGAAGGACTTCAGGGTGGAAGGAATAACATGGGCAAGGTCATGCTTAGGCCAGAGAGGTCAAAATCAGCACATGAAAGAGTAGGCTCATTTGGAAGAATTACAGAGAGTTTTCATGACTAGTTGATGAGAGTATCAGGAAATGAGACCAGAGCATCAGGAAAAGGAGAAAAGTAAGTGGAGTCTAGGAGTCTTGTGCCAACTGAATCTTGGCACTCTTGGTACAAGAACGCCCCTTGGAAAGACTATGCTAGGAAGGTCACTTTTACAGTGGTAGATATCACTGCCCTCTCCTGCAAAGAGCCAAGACACATAATGACAGTCTGATGATTTACCAAGCTAAATTTAGACAAGCTGTCTGAAGTCTGAGCTTCAGAATCACAATGTTGCATTTTTATTGTTGCTATATAAAGAGTTAAGTTTTTTTTCAATAGTAAAAGTCTGCAAAATTGGTACATGATTTTATCTAAATATTTGCTTATGACTTAACTCCAGTAGTTAAAACCACAAAACAGTGACACATCTAGTGGTCACCTACCCAAACCAAATTGCAGGTTCAATTTAAGTGGCTCACAAATATCAAAATTTGCAGGGAATGCCACCAGGAGGTTTTCTGTGGTGCCATCAGAGGAATACTTGCTTTCAAGGCCTATGAGATTCCAGTCACTGATGACATCATAGTAAGTCTGGCTCTTGATATTTAGCTATGTAAATTCTTAAAGATGGAGGGACTTTCAGTTCACCAGCCTATTAGAACAGACACACATTAAAGACATCAGAACTTGTTTGTGAAATATGTGTTACAGCCGCAGTACTATCATTTTATTTTAACTATAAATACAATTTTTAAAAATTATAGATATGAATAATGTAGCTCTCCCATGCCTCAAAAACGAGGCACATATTCAAAGTTCATAGGTCTATGTTATTTGAGGTTATGGATTAAAATAAATGACATCATTCTTTTTCCCACTCTGCTATACCTGATGAAGTCCTACCAGATAAACCTTGCCTGCTGAATGCTAGTGTCTAAGGGGTATTTTTGTAGGAAATATTTTTTCTGCCCTTTTTCCTTCTTCTTAAATAGAAACATTTTCAAATGATTCCAGAAATTATTTTCAGACTATGCAAAAAGAATTAAAAATGTCCAATAAGAAGAAAGGAATGGTATTTAATTTCAAATTTGCTTTATCAGTGAGTTCAGTTATTCACTTACTAAATGCAAAAAAAAAAAAATAGGCATGTATTGGTAATATTTGCAAATAACACTGCTGAATCTAAATGATTTAAAAACTATAGATCAGAGAGCAGCCATATTTAAAACCTGCAAGATTTAAAGGGCAAAATTTGCATAAACAAATGCATAGTTTCCCGGACAAAATATCTTGAGTTAAAAAAAAAAAACGTGATTTATGCAAATAGTTCAAATAAAGAACTCATGGTATATAAGTAAAGACTTTTTCAATAATGAGACAGTTTTATTTGGAGAGGCTTTTTTTTTAAATTTAAGGCTTCTTCTTAAGCAGTATTTAATAGAATATTAACTTTCAATATCCTAACATCCCTGGCTTCTCACATGTGTGAGACTCCCACATTTATATTGTTTCCCAAAACTCACTGGTTTTCATATGTTGTAATGTGCTAGGTTCTAGAACTTTTTCTGCATTTCCCATAACATGCATATTTCTCTGAGGAGCTAGGGAGATGATCATCATTTTCAGTGAAATTTGCTTTTGAGATACAGAGATTCAAATGAAAAGAGGTGATGAATATTGAGGCTATTCTTTTACAGTATATCAATTGCTTTTGGAAATCCCAGAGGCAGAGGACTTAGTGCAACTCCCTCTGAGACACCTCTAGTCCTCATGCTCAGGTGAGTGCCATGCACAAAGCTGCCATCACCTGCACAGGAGAAAGGTTGTGAGGAAATCCACATCAGGCATGCTCACCAGTGCTGCCTTGTCATCATCACTATGTCAAAGTTTGTGTTCACCTGGTGACTGTATTTCCTAAACGTACTTAACTCTGATCAGATGATTCTTTCCAATAAAATCTGGTATTTAAAATTGTTCGAGAAGCACCATTATTTATTATTATTTAATTTTTACTAACAAAAGAAAATCTCTTCCCTATGTCAAAGTTAGTTCCAAAACTCTCAAAATGCTCATCAAAAGCAGAGATGAGGGCTGGGCTGGGGCTCAGTGGTAGAGAACTCGCCTCGCATGGGTGAGGCACTGGGTTTGATCTTCAGCACCACATAAAAATAAACAAATAAAAATAAATGTATTGTGTCCACCTACAACTAAAAAATATTTAAGGAAAAAAATAGCAGAATGATGTTATGACCTTAATTCAGGGGAAGAGCCATTGATATCAGGGCAGCAAGAAGAGCTTTGGGTCAGACCAATACTCACATGCTCCCTGTTCTGGCATGTTTCTTTTGAACCTAGGAAGAGTTCTAAAAAGTAACTCTACTTTAATTATTATTTTGGAGCAAAACAAAATAAAACATTACTAACATTCAAGACACCAATCTTTAATACTCATGAAGAAGATGACAGTAAAATAGTCTGAAAACCTTGCCATAGCTGGGACCAAATTTTTTGCAGCATTTTCTTTTTTCCGTGTCAAATAAAAACAGATTCTAACTTTGATTAGAACTATTCAAGCCAGGAATTGCAAAAGTGGCCTCCCATGTCACATTGCCTTCCTATAGCCCCCATGGTTAGGGAGATGACGGGTTCCTGTTTGGTGGGACAGTCCTTTACTGTGCCTGCTGTCCCTGTATAATTAATGATCAACTCCATTTCACTCTCTTTTGAGAGTGGTTTGGACATTAGATACATGCTGTCCTCCTCCACTGCCAACCACGTGACTTCAGGTGGAGTGCTTGGGCAGCTCCTCCAGTCAATCATAACTCAACACAAGCTAGAAGCTAAACTAGTTGAATGGACATTCAAATAAAATTAAAGGTGAAATGAAATAAATGGAAATATCTGTCACATTAAAGTGGTCTCTTTCCTGGGCTCCTCTCTCCTTCTACTAAACTGTTTTAGAAAGAGCAAAGTATTAGATGTCAGGAGGCTTTGGTTTGGGGTCTGATCATCTTCTAGTTTGTTTATTTTTGAGATTAAAGTATTAAACTAGATGCACCAAGGACTCTTTCCGGCTCCCTCTCTGTGACTCCCTCTCTGTAACCCTGTGTCAAGCTGTCAGCAAACTGAAAGCTTCCCTCACTTTTATAATTGTTATTTCAGGGTTAATGAAGCACCATCATCACCATCATTGTTGTCTTGGGAAGGAGTCCTTTCTATCTTTAGGTCCCTTCCATACTATTGATGACAGATGAGTTCCAAATGATAACATAGCTTATTAGACATTTCCTCTCAAACTTAACTGATGCCAGCTGAATGACTGTGACACTGCAAACATGCCCCTGCAGCACGCCTGTCTCAGGCAGTGGCATCACCAGCTGAGCTACCTTGTTGCTCACGCCAGCCATGGCTTGCCAGGGAAGAGAGCGGCTTTGATGCCCGATTCCACGAGCCCCCTCTCCCCACTTCAGCCTCAGCTGCTCTGCTCTCTCAGTTCTGTTGTAGTCCTGGCTCTTTCTGCATCGTCACCCATATCCTTGCCTCTGTCTGGACCACCTTCCCATCCCGGCTAACTCACCCTCGTCCTGCAGGTCTCACCACACAAACACCAGTCGAAGGAAGCCGAGCTCCTCACTCCAAGGTGGTCAGCCGGCCTGCTCCCAGTCCTTACTGTCGTTGGCAGGAGTTCACTTGCCGTTCCTTGCTGGATGGAGCCCTTTCTACCTACAGGCCAGACCCGGCACTTCTCTTGCTCCCTGCTTCAATGCTAACTCCCAGCATCTCCACAAAGGCAAAACACTGACACTATAATACTGGTGGAAAGGCGACTAAATGGGTTTCTGAACACCATCAACACCTACTCTGCATCATAACCTTAAGGACTAACAGTTTTCTCCCCTCCCCCACCCCTCCTCCTATCCATTGTCATCATCATCCTCGTCATCATCGTCTTCTCCTTCTCCTCCTTCTCCTCTTCCTTCTCCTGCTCCTTCTCCTTCTCCTTCTTCTGCTTCTTCTTTCCATTTTTCTAGAGTATTAGTTGCTCAAGCAAAGGAGGGACTCTGGGGCTAATTTGGGCTGAGGCATAGCTAAAGCCAGGAGCCCAAATCCTTCATGTTACCCCGAATAGTCCCAGAGTCCCAGAAGGGCTCTGTTGGCCTGTGGGGCACACTGGCTGTGAGGGTTCATCTCATTCACCACCCATGGTGCCAGCTATCGGTCAAACACTCATCAGCTAGAAGTTTCTTTGAAGCTATTTTGTAGATGGGATTAACATTTACAATCATTGGACTTTGAGTAGATGAATGACACTCCACATGTGGATGGGCCCCATCTGATCAAATGAAGTCCTGAGGAGTCTGGGAAACCGAGGTCCTGAAGGAGGAGGAATTCCTCTTCCAGACTGTAACAGACCTTGCCAGTCAGTCTCACCTGTCCTTCCAGCCTGTTGGCCCGTCCTGTGGATGGTGGACTTGGCAGTCTGCGTGATTGTGGGAGCCAGCCGCTTGAAGTAAATCCCTCACTATACTCTCCCACTGGTTGTGTTTCTTGGGGTCCTGATTCAGGGACCTACCTCTGAGGCAGGCCAAATGTGGCCCCTGGTTGACAAAGCCACCATAACCACAGGGGGTTGGGGGCAGTTTCTCAATTTAAGAGAAGCAAACGAAAATGTAAGAGACATGGATATATTCCCTACTATTAAAGGTTAGGTATTTAAAATGCCATTAATATCTCATTTTTTTTCTCCCAGAGAAAAATATATTCCAAATATTCTCCATTCTCTTTTCAGCTTCTCAAACTCACGGTGACAGGTCTCATGCACATGGTCAGGTGTAGGGAGAAGAGCCTGATTCCAACATTACCAACCTGGCATGTGACAACCCCGCATAACCTGGGGGAAGATTCACCTTAATCTGATGCCAATTCTATGGAGATCTAGCTAAATTTTAGCTTTCCTTTAAGGAAAAGGTAGGAATAATGGGAGATTTTAGCTTTGGATGTTTAAAAAACAGACATAGTTTAGACTAAAAGCTTTAATCCAATAGCTGCGAAGGATTAACACTAAGGTATATTATGATAGCAGAGCCGCAAAAAATGATCAAGTGATAAAGATATTATCTTCTGGTTCTGGATTATGGTGTTAAAATGCCTTTGGAGCTGAGGAACAAGGCCTCAAGGGCAGCATCTGCAACAGGGCTGTGCTGATAAAAGTACTTCATTGTCCCGGGAGATTCAAAGGAAACTAGAGGATGGGAAAACTCAAGCCAAACCAAACTATGTTTTACTTTATTGTTAAGAATTATACTATTTATACCTAAAAAACTCAAAGACAAAAATGAATACCAAGTCCTGAGTGTTTTAATAAGGTAGGATAATGGCCTATCAGTTCATTGGGTATAAGTACAAAATGGCAAGTTAGAACTACATATGAAAAGCATCTTTTTTCTTAAAAATAAAAAAAAAAGCTACACTGTGAGTGTTGCACACTGAGTATACGCTTACAATTTCTGCAATCATACATAGGAAATAAACTATATTACTTTAAGTCTATTTAAAAGTACACAGTCAGCTATATATTTTACATGAAACATTAAAAGGTTTACAACTACTCAAAATACTCTCTGGAACATCCAAATTAACTGTTTCATACTTAGCAGCTATTTTCTTTGTGAATGCATGGTTAAAGTTCTCCATAGAGCATTTCTATACATTGATCATGAATATATAACGGAAACACATAATAGATTTCTAAAATACTATAAAAATAATCTTCAAAAGTGTCAGAATCAATACTTACTACAGTGTAACTGCCTAATTATTTAGGTGTGCCATGTGTAAAACCCTACATTCAGGATCTTCTTGTCAAAACAAACAAAAAACTATCAAGAGAAATAACTCTGTTATTTATTGACACATGCGTCAGGTGCCCATGAGGCAAACCACACGTGCATTTCCTTGAAACGTCTGATGTAATAAAAATACATCCAACAGGTGTTTGTCACCACCTGATCGTTCTCGGGAGGAATCGCGCTTCCCTGTGAAGTTGGATTTGGTGTGCTCTTCCGGAGTCACCTTCTGAGCCTTTCATGTCCTCCTTCACCTGTCCTCAGTGGCTGTAGGAGTGGCTTAAGGCAGAAGTGACTTGAACTGAAATCTAATGACAAAAGCATGTGACACACGTGGATGCCCCCACACTGCCTTTGACATCACAGTGGAGCCAGGGAGGAACGGCCTCGATGGTGAGGGCCCGGCGTGCGACTCGGGGACACTGAGCAAGTCAGCCCACAGCTCCCACCATGCTGCTGCTACCTGATTTCTTTCCAGCTCCTTTTAGCGAGTGCTCAGGTCACTCTTTGATGAGGAGTATCAGGATCAACTCTCTGAAGTTCTTGGTGGCCCCAGCCTGCCTTCCAAAGGACAGCATGAGCCAGGGCTGAGGCGGAAGTGCATGGGAGGACAGTTTCCAGGCTGCCTGACGCTATAGTCACCAGTGGAGCGTTATCAGAAGGCAGAAGGGTTCAGAGGGCTGAGGCTCTGGATTTCATCCAGCCCCCAGCGAGGCCGATGCAGCAGCTTGCAAAGGTCCTGGAGCTTAACAGTCCTCGTGCCTTGGCTAATTACTTGTAAACGGATTTTGCCCCTCAGGTTCTGGCTGTTACCAACCCCTCCTTTATGCCAGTTTCCGTCTTCATACTACCTGATGCTACCATCTCCAGCACAATCACCTGGCTACTACCAGCCAATTGTCACTAATCTCCAACATTTAACCCTGGAACAGGGTGGTCTGACAATTAAAAACCACTCAGCACAAAAAGAGACTGAGGCCTGCCTGTTCCCCTTCTGGGGCTGGTGAGCTGTGGCTACCACCTTGGTACTTGTTAGCTCTAGAGTATGCTGACCCCAGAACCCAACAGTTATTTATATTTAACACCTGATGAAATTTAAGCCCACTTTTCTTAGGTTTGGAATTGTAAATTCCATTTTAGATATCAATTAAGCAATATATTTAGATAATAATGAGGTGGGATGTTACCCAAACTTCCATTTTAATATTTTTGTCAAGATTAAATGGATTTTCATAAAAATCCCAAATTTGTGAAATAGAACCAAACAGTTTGTCCAGGTTTTTAGTTCAGAATTACTTCACCAGTAATAATAATGACAACAATAACAATAACAGCTAATTTGTGCATGAGCCTGCTCAGTGCCAAGCCCACTTTAAGGTCCAGTTTTGAGTAATCTCATTTAATCTTCACAGCATTTCTGTAAGTTAGGTTCTATGGGGATTCCCGTTTTCAGATTAAGAAACACACACAGAGTCTCAGCAACTTGCCAAAGGTCACACAACTGATTAGCGACGACCTGGATTGAAAGAAGGTGGCTAGCTCCAGACCCTGTGTGAGTGCTCACTGCAGCACCCTAGGTTGCCATGTCCGGAGGCAGCCCTCTTCCTGCCTCACCCCTCCACCACTGCAGCATGCAGTGCCAATGGTGTGTTCCCGCACACAGTGCACCCTCACTCACAATCTGCGTCACTGTGGAGACCACCTCCCTAGCCTCAGATGGCATCAGCTACTTCCCTAAGGCATACTCGCCTGCTTTCAGCCTGAACTTGAGACTGTTCTCAATGCTTCTTCCTCTGCATCAGGCTACTCTGTAGGAAGGAGATTCTCTTTAGCATGCTTGGATCACCTGTGAGGATACCAAAATGCCAAAAGCTACTAAATGGTAGGGTAAAGGGTGCTGCACAGGCAGGCACCCACCTCTCGCCACCTGTAGACTGGTGGCCTGACTTTCATCAGAAGCTAGTCTTAGGAGAACAAACCTTCACGCCATTTCCAAAGTGTTCTCATTGCCTCTTGTGAGAGTTGGGGAAAGTATATGTGGTGTGTGGCAGGGAAGTGGCTTTAGGGCCCCACCTGCCTCTGGAATTCCCTTCACATTCAGGTGACCAGCTTGCCCTGGCTTGCCTGGGACTCCCTGTTGTAGCATGAAAGTCCTGAGGCCCTGCCTCGCACAGATGTGCTAGACCTGGCAACAAATCCCAGGACTGTCTGGTAGCTGTGTCCCTGTGCAGTCTGCAGCTTGCGGAAGGCCATGAACACTCCCAAACCACAGGCCCACTTGCTGCCTTCTAGTACACTGATGGGAGGAAGAGACTCAGCGATGATGAACACGCCACCCAAGTAAATGAAGACCTTAGTGACTCCGGACTTTCCCAGCACCTCAGGGTGATGGACACCGGCAGAGTCCAGAATCCATTATAAGCGGGACCACACCATTTGTACGTCATGGAACACAGATTTGTTAATCTTGATATAGACGACAGCTTCTCCCACATTTACAAGTTTGTTTCTTGGAGCAGTAAGTCTCCAAGCCAAAGTTATGAATATCATTTTATAAACAGAAAATAGATAACTCAGTCTTTCCTTTTTTTTTTTTTTAAGAGGAGGCAAAGTTTATTTCAGTCTCACGGTTTCAGAGTCTCAGTTCATAGATGGCCAACTGCATTGCTCTAGGCCCACATAAGGCAGAACATCATGGCAGAAGACTGTGATGGAGGAAAGTATCTCAGGTCATGGCCACCAGGAAGCAGAGAGAGCCCACTCCCTTTACCATGGACAAAATATAAACACCAAAGGCACTTCCCCAGCCATACCCTATTTGCTTACAGTTACCATCATTAACACCTATCAGGGGATTAACATACAGATTAGGCTAAAACTCTCACAACCCAATCATTTCACCTCTACCCTTTCTTTTTTTTAAATATTTTAATTTGTTATGTATGACAGCAGAATGCATTAAAATTCATATTACACAAATAGAGTACAATTATTCATATCTCTGATTTTACACAAAGTAGAGTCACACCATTTGTGTCTTCATACATGTACTTAGGGTAATGATGCCCCCTTCATTCTACCATCTTTCTTACCCCCCACCCCCTTTCCCCTCCCTCCCCTTCCCCTTTGCTCTATCTAGAGTTCCTCTAATCCACCCATGCTCCACACCCAACCCCACTATGAATCAGCCTCCTTACATCAGAGAAAATATTTGGCATTTGGTGTTTGGGGATTGGCTAACTTCCCTTAGCATTATATTCTCCAACTCCATCCATTTATCTGCAAATGCCATGATTTTGTTCTCTTTTAATGCTGAATAGTATTCCATTGTGTATATATACCACATTTTCTTTATCCACTCATCAACTGAAGAGCATCTAGTTTGGCTCCACAGTTTAACTATTGTGAATTGTGCTGCTATAAACATTGATGTAGCTGTGTCCCTGTAGTATACTGTTTTTAAACCCTTTGGGTATACACTGAGGAGTGGGATAGCTGGGTCAAATGGTGGTTCCATTCCCAGTTTCCCACAGAATCTCCATACTGGTTTCCATATTGGCTGCATCAATTTGCAGTCCCACCAGCAATGTATGAGTGTGCCTATTTCCACGCATCCTTGCCAGCATTTATTGTTGTTTGTATTTTTATTAGCTGCCATTCTGACTGGAGTGAGATGATTTGTATCTCTCTAATTGCTAGAGATGTTGAACATTTTTTTCATATCTTTGTTGATTGATTGTATATCATCTTTTAAGAAGTCTCTGTACAGTTTCTTGGATCATTTATTGATTGGGTTATTTGGTTTTTTGGTTAAAAGCTCCTTCTCAGCAAACAAAACAATCAGTGAGGTGAACAGAGAGCCTACATTTTGGAAGTAAATTCTTACCAATCACTCATCAGATAGAGTACTAATCTCTAGGGTATATAAAGAACTCAGTCTTTCCTTTAGCATAGTCGACCTAAATTTCTCTTGTCTTACTGAAAGCTTTTTCTAGATTGCTAACATCCCTTCTCTTGTGCTTTGCAACATCAAGTGATGTTGGCAAATCCAGAAAAAGTTACTTTCATCTTTGCAACTCCTTAGTTATATATCACTTTTAGAATTGTCTGTTTAGGATACTGAAAATTTTCTCACATGCAAGCTACATGATTTCAGGGTTTTTCATGTTTTCTTGCCCAGGAACTAATCTTAAACACTCAAAATGGGTGACACTCATTAACCAGCTTGCTCTTAGTTCCCTAGCATATATAGTGGATCACTAGCATATATCTATGACATATTATATTATAGTAGTTCTCCTTATCTGTGGTTTGTGTTCTACATTTTCAGTTACTCATAGTCAACCACAATCTGAAAATATTACTAACTCCAAAAAATAAACAAGCCTTAAGTTTTAAATTGTGTACTGTCCTGAGTAGTGTAATGAAATCTTGTACCATCCTTCTCCATGCCCTCTGGGACATGAACCATCCCTTTGTCCAGAGTATCTACACTGTATATGCTACCCAACCATTAATTACTTAGTTGTTGACCATATTTATCAGAATGACTGGCAGGATCACAGTACTAGTGTTCAAGTAACACTTATTTTACTTAAAATTAAAAAGTGTTGCTGTCATGACTTTGGCAATCCACACATGCTGAAGAGAAGCCATAGTGTTTGCTTTAGGCAAAAAAAAAGATTATCATAGGTATGCATGTGTAGGAACAAATATAGCATATATAGGCTCAGTACTAGCCACAGCTTCAGGTATCCACTGGGAGGTCTTGGAACACACCTCCTATGGTTACAGGGTTACTATGGACTATAGTCATTGATGCTAGAAATTTATGTCAAAACAGAAGAAAATTCAAAATTTTTCCCATTGTGTTTACATACATCACTGTTCTTCATTAATTATCAGTCTGAAAGCATAATCATTATTTAGATTTAAAATTATGTCTTTTTCTGGGTGAATTATTGGTTATGGTATGACATGTGTTCTATTTGGGACTATCAGACTGCTTCAAGATAAGATGATCAGATATGCTAAGACATGGTTGAAAGGTAGATTTAAAGGTATAAAACATTCAACTTCATACATAGACTACTTGCTTATTTAAGTCCTTAAAGTGCTACTACAGGTTTCTGTCATGCAAAGTATCCTGATGAATTTTATAAAATTCGCTTAAAAATAAATTAATACATGAATACTATTATAATATGCAGTACACTGTGTTATCAATGAGAACACAAACTTCCTATTATAATTTTCCTATATGCCCAATGATTTGATAATTCTTACACATTCAAGAACTGACCAGAGATCTGCCCACACCAGCCTCAGTGGGACCCAGGCTCACAGTAGGCCCGGGTCCACCCCTCCACTCTCAGGCACCCACCTGAGCCCAGCATCTGACACAGGACTGCCCCATCTGAGCAGCAGACTACCATGGAGTTCAAGCCCAGTAGCCCAGATCTGCCTACACCACTAGCCCAGAATCCAGGTCCAGGGTAGGTCCAAGCTTGCCCCGCCCCCCCCCCCACCTGGAAGTCTAAGCCTAACCCACTTCCATCTTGGGATAGCCTTCCCCACACAATAGCCCCTAACTTTTTGACAACAGACAGAGCCTAGAAGCAGCTGCATCTCAGAGCAGGCATCCCAAAGAGAGTGTGAGGCCCACCCTTTCAGCTCCATCTCTGTAAGACATTGCTTCCATCTTGGGACACCTCCACTATTATCTCCAGTTACCTTGGCTATTGCCACCACCATCTTTAGATGCAGTAGCATCCATTGAGGGACACCAGCAGAGTCTAGAAGCCCAACATCAATAATCTGCATGGGAACTACAATAATAGAGGGAAGAAACTGTAATATCTCAGATCCACACCGTAAGAAAGGAAGACACGAAGACAACGTGAAAAATCAAGGGAGGAAAGTGCCCCAAACAAACCAGGACACTGTAATAACAGAACCATGGACAGCAAAGTTGATGAAATGTCAGAGAAGGAGTTCAGAAGGTTCATAGTTAAAATGATCTGTGAATTAAAGAACTACCTAAATGAGCAAATACAGGCAAAAATTGATCACTCTAACAAAGAGATAAGAGAGAAAATATAGGTAGCAAAATATTACTTCAAGAAAGAGATAGAGACCCTGAAAAAAAAGTCAGAAATCCTTGAAATGAAGGATACAATAAACCAAATTAAAAAAATATAGAGAGCATAACCACAGACTAGATCACTTGGAAGAAAGAACATCAGATAATGAAGACAAAGTATACAACCTGAAAAATAAAGTTGGCCACACAGTGAAGATGGTAAGAAACCATGAACAGAACATCCAAGAATTTTGGGACAGTATCAAAAGACCAAATCTAAGAGTTATTGAGGTAGAGGAAGGCACAGAGTTTCAAACCAAGGGAATGCACAATATCATCAATGAAATAGTATCAGAAAATTTCCCAAATATGGAGAACGAATTGAAAAACCAAATACAAGAGGCGTTACCAGACATCAAATGTACAAAATTACAACAGATCTACACCAAGGCACATTATAATGAAAATACCTAGCATAGAGAATAAGGATATAATCCTAAAAGCCACAAGAGAGAGGAATCAGATCACATATAGGGGGAGACCAATACGTATCTCAGCAGATTTTTCAACCCAGACTCTCAAAGCCAGGAGATAGTGGAACAACAAAAACCAAGCTTTGAAAGAAAATGGATACCAAAAAGAATCTTATATCCAGCAAAACTAAGTTTAGATTTGATGATGAAATAAAAATCTTTCATGATAAACAAAAGTTAAAAGAATTTACAACTAGAAAGCCTGCAATAGAGAACATCCTCAGCAAAATATTCCAAGAAGAGGAAATGAAAAACAATAATTAAAATCAGCAGAGGGAGGTATTTCTCTAAAGGAAAATCTAATCAGAGGAGAAACCAAGTCACATTAAAAACCAAAAATAAACAAAAATGTCTGGGAATACAAATCAAGTATCAATAATAACCCTGAATGTTAATGGCCTAAACTAACCAGACAAAAGACAGACTAGCAGATTGGATTGAAAAAAAAAAAAAGACCCAACAATATGCTATGTTCAAGAGACTCATCTCAGGAAAAGATATCCACAGACTAAAGGTGAAGGGTTGGGAAAAATCATACCACTCACATGGACTGTGAAAGCAACAGGGGTTTCCATCCTCATATCAAATAAAGTAGACTTCAAGCTAAAGTCAATCAAAAAGGATTAAGAAGGACCCTCCATGCTTCTCAAGGGAACCATACACCAACAAGACTTAACAATTATAAATATATATGCCCCAAACAATGGAGCATCTATGTTCATCAAACAAACTCTTTTCAAAAGTCAAATAGACCATAACACAATAATTTTGGGTGACTTTAACCTCTTTCACCACTAGATAGATCTTCCAAACAAAAGCTGAACAAAGAAACTATAAAACTCAATAACACATTCAATAACTTAGAATTAACTGACATATATAGAATATTTCATCCTTCAACAAGCAAATACACTTTCTTCTCGGCAGCACATGGATCCTTCTCTAAAATAGACAATATGTTAAGCCACAAAGCAAATCTTAACAAATATAAAAAAAGAAGAGATACTACCTGTATTCTACCAGATCATAATGGAATGAAATTAGAAATCAATGATAAAATAAGAAATAAAAGATACTCCAACACCTGGAGACTAAATAATATGCTACTGAATGAACAATGGGTTACAGAAGACATCAAGGAGGATATTTAAAAATTTTTTAGAGATGAATGAGAACAGAGATACAACACATCAAAATCTCTGGGACACTATGAAAGCAGTTCTAAGAGGAAATTTCATTACATGGAGTTAATTCCTTAAAAGAAGAAAAAGTCAACAAATAAATGACTTAACATTACATCTCAAAGCCCTAGAAAAAGAAGAACAAATCAAGTGGTAGAAGGCAGGAAATATTTAAAATCAGAGTATAAATCAATGAAACTGAAACAAAAGAAACAAATAAAAAATTGACAGAACAAAAAGTTGGTTCTTTGAAAAAATAAATAAGATTGACAGACCCTTAGTCATGCTATGAAGAGAAGGAGAGAGAAAACTCAAATTACTAATATAGGTGATGAAAAAGGAAATATCATGACAGATACTACAGAAATACAGAAGATAATTACAAATTACTTTGAAAACTTGTACTGCAATAAAATAGAAAATATCAAAGGCATCAACAAATTTCTAGAGTCATATAATTTGCCCAAATTGAATTAGGATGATATACACAATTTAAACAGATCAATTTCAAGTGACAAAATAGAAGATTCCATCAGAAGCCTACCAACCAAGAAAAGCCCAGGACAAGATGGATACCCAGCCAAGTTCTACAAGACCTTTAAAGGAGAACTAATGCCAATACTCTTCAATTTACTTCAGGAAATCATAAAAGAGGGAGCACTTCCAAACTCATTCTACGAGGCCAATATCACCCTGATACAAAAAACCAGGCAAAGACACATCAAAGAAAGTAAACTTCAGACCAATATCTCTAAAGAACATAGATACAAAAATTCTCAATAAAATTCTGGCAAATTGAATACCAAAACATATCAAAAAAATAGTGCACCATGATCATGTGGGATTCACCCCAGGGATACAAGGTTGGTTTAATATACAGAAATCAATAAATGTAATTCATCACATCAATAAATTTAAAGATAAGAATCATATGATCATCTCAATAGACACAGAAAAAGCATTTGACAAAATACAGCATCCCTTTATGTTCAAAACACTAGAAAAACTAGGGATAACAGGAACATAATAATCAACATCATAAAGGCTATCTATGCGAAGTCCCAGACCAATATCATTCTAAATGGAGAAAAATTGAAGGCATTCCCTCTAAAAACTGGAATAAGACAGGGATGCCCTCTTGAAACACATAGTTTTAACATAGTTCTTGAAACACAGGCCAGAGCAATTAGATGAAAGAAATTAAAGGGATACACAAAGGAAAAGAAGAGCTCAAATTTATACTATTTGTTGATGATATGATTCTATATCTAGAAGACCCTATAAGTTTCACCAGAAAACTTCTAGAACTAATAAATGAATTCAGCAAAGTAGCAGGAAATAAAATCAACACCCATAAATCAAATGCAAATTTCTGTATATCAGTGACAAATTCTCAGAAAGGAAAGGAAAACTACTCAATTTATAATAGCCTCAAAAAAAAAAGATACTTGGGAATCAACTTAATGAAAGAGGTGAAAGATCTATACAATGAAAACTAAAGAACCCTAAAGAAAGAAATCAAAGAAGACCTTAGAATATGGAAAGATCGACCTTATTCTTACATAGGCAGAATTAATATTATCAAAATAACCATATTACCAAAAGCACTATACAGATTCAATGCAATTCCAATCAAAATACCAATGACATTCCTCATAGAAACAGAAAAAGCAATCATGAAATTCACCTGGAAAAATAAGAGACCCAGAATAGCTAAAGCAATCCTTAGCAGGATGAGTGAAGCAGGTGGTATCACTATACCAGACCTTAAACTATACTACAGAGCAATAGTAACTAAAACAACATGGTATTGGCACCAAAACAGACTGGTAAGCCAACGGTGCAGAATAGAAGACACAGAGACTAACCCACTCGAAACCTCAAAACAGGTCACACTAAACTCAGAGTCAATGTGCTTCCAAATTAGCCTCCTCCAGAAGATCCCAAACTGCCAAGCTCTGCTCTTATTTCTCTAACAATAGGGGAAACGCATTGGAGAGGAGCCAGAGAAGAAAAAGACAGCAGAGTTAGTGGATTCTAGCTGAAATCTCTCCCCTTTGTAGATTTTACAGGACACATGGCCACTCTGCGCTCAGGCCTCTGTCAAGGCTAAGGAAGGGATCATGCCAATGAGTGGTCCTTTTAGCTTCATGGTGAATTCATCGCCACATCAAAGGCCATTGGATCAATCAAGTGCTTATTACCGGTTCTTAATGCACTCTGGACAATCTCTCCCTAGGTTAACAATATTATTCTGCAAGAAAAGGAAAAAAAGCCTTGGCTAACACATTCAGCTGTCCTCCCAGTAAAATATTTCAGTATCTTCATGACTTGGGCACACGTGACAGAAAATTCACTGGGGAGTGAGCAAAAAATGCCCAGGGCAGGAATCAATGCACTTAGAGCTTGCTGTATCCTGTAAGCAAGACTCAGAAAACTGGGGGCAGGTGTTCCAAGGGTTCAGAGGGAGGGAGATTGCTATGCCCATGAAGTACCACAGGCTTTATCTTCAGACTGTACAGATCTTAAGCCATTGCGTTTGGAAAGATTAAATAAACGAATCCAAACACTGACTTGCTCAGCATCAGACATTACTATCAAGCTGCATCTAGGCAAAGAAGGTATGTTTTCATAAGAAACCTCTAAGTCTTATGAGGAAAACAAGCAATAATCCCATCTGATGCACAGCAAAGATTGAGATGGGAGACCATGCGCTTAATGCCCTTAGGTGGAGGTGGCCTTGACACTCATGGCTACAGCAGGCTGCGAGGTTTGGGGGAATGATGGCAGATAGTTTTGCTTTTATTATCACTTGAATATATGTTCATTTGAAACATTATTTTATGATCATCTAGAAAGTACAGTTTGTTTGGGTATCTATTGTTTAATTTCCAATCTTAAATCGTGGAATGAATTTTTGATGTCTCTTTTTGTAAGTACTGTCATCTTGGTGTACTTAACGAACACTTCCATTATGTGTCATAAATGCCTTTAATAACAATAATATATGCCAACAAGAATCATGACAATTTCCACCAAAATTCTTGTTAAATTTCTGATTCTGTTTCAATGAAAATATTCTCTCTAAAAATACACACTTTGCAAAACTGGCATAATTTCTTCCACAAGCATGTTTCACATAAGTAATGAATAGAAATATTTCCAAATCAATGAAAGGAAACCTAATTATAAAACATTTATCTGGAGGCTCTTCCTCAGGAAAAAAAAATCATACAACACCAGGAAACTCATGTTATCTGAGAATATCTAAAAGCCTTGCAGATCACAGATACTAATCTAGTCTTCAGAGGTGGACAGACAGAATGCCCCAGATGGAGCTCTCTCCCCATTTCCTCTTGCCGGCCTTTTCGTCCTTCAGGGATCACCATCTCTTTGCCAATTTTTGTGTTACTTATTTTTGGTTGCATATAATTCTGTAATTAAATCATGATAAAAAAATGTATTACATTAATATCTTCATCAACTTGGTCCTACCTTTCCAACAAAGCTATGATTTTTGTTTTTAAGAGAGCAAGACATATTTGATATTCATCTCTGTGTTCCATCTGCCTAGCCTAGGACCAAGTCTTGTAAGCAAGAACTGCTTGCTGGCCTTCGGCCTTTTCTTTGACACTCTATGCACATGCTGCTCCAGATGGGGGTTCTGGGCTTGGACATATTGTGGACACATCCCCATATCCACCAATTACGGTTATCATCGGAAACAGGTGCACCCCACTCCAGGCCGGCTTTGCTTTAAGCTGAGCGGTAACACCTTAGAAAAATCCCAGTTAAAAGAGAACAATCATGCACCTGCTCAGATCCACCTGCCATATTATGCTCTTATTACTGCCAATAACTAATTTCTGCTTGTCTCAGGTGTTAATGATGGTGTTTGCCAGTGACCGTGCCCACTAGTAGTAAGTCAAGGGCAGGTCTACCTCCCACAGTAGCCCTGCTGACTTGATTGCTTTCCAGGAAGCCATCATTGGGTGGGGCTTCAGTTAAAGTCAGGGGCAAATTCCTTACCCTGTTTCTAAGTGGACGATTTCATCATATGGATAACTTCCCAGAGTGTGAGGCGACCAACAGCAGGAATCCTCCTCAGGAGGATTCCAGAATCATCTGAGCTCTACATGATCTGTTGATGGGTGATTGCTTCCATTCCTATGAGTCCTGGGATTTGGAGGGACTGCTTGAGAGGCACCACTCCACCTCACTCTGCCCATCTGCAACCAGCCAAGCCAAGGCCACCCCTGCTTTAACAACAGAGTTCTCTTGTGGTCAAGAGTGGTGGCACTCCCTAGCGGTCAGACCTGTCTACTGAGGAATGGCAGTCACTGTGGTCAGTCAAATGCAAGGTGCTTATACCAATTGGGTGAGTGGCACCAAGACCATTTCTGGCGCTTGCTCCTGAGGGCTGAGGGGCGTTCTCCTTTCACCACACACTCTTGTGTCCCCCTTCTGCAGCTGCAGCCTCATTTTGCTCTGGATGCTTCTCCCTAGACCTTTCATCTTGGGTCAGGTATAGGAGACACAGGGTGCTCTTATACCTTGTGCAGGCGTCAAAGGCCAACTGTGGTTGACTGTCCAGTAGCAGAGGGGGGCACATGGGCCCTCTGATGCATGCCGTCTGGCAGGCAGTAGAAGCTCTGTGTCAGAAAGCAGTCCTTTACCTTGTGCCCATTCTGTGATGGGGGTGATGTGTCCAGGGTGACGTTCCACTTAGACAGCCATAGAGGCCACGGGGGCAGTGTGGGATTGGTCAGCTGCATGGTCCCAGCTGTGCTTGTCTGAGGGGCATCTCCATGACCCAGACGGTCTGATCAGCAGCATGACTTATTTCCGTGGTCTGCAGAACCCCAGAGGGATGCATTTCATCTGCCTGTCTGTAGCTTTTTCAAGGGGCAGCCCAAATAGCTTGGCCATCAGCAAGAGTGTAAGGACTTGAAAAGTACAGCCAGGCTTCCGATCTGCCCGTGAGGAGCAGCCATGCCCACGCTGGTTCCGCCTAGTGGGGCAGAGGTCCAGCAGCAGCTGCAGCCCAGTACACACCTTTGGGTCTCAGCTTGGCCCAATCAGGACTGAGCCAGGCTCAGGAATTGAGGGGCACTGCTGCAAACTGTGGGCCCCACCAAACCCCCACCCTTGCTTCAGGCAGAAGAGTGATATATATCGCCCTGGTGGTGGGCTGCCAATTCCACATGTAAACTGCAATGCTCCTGGAGTCAGGCTGGATGCGTTGCTGAATACACCACAGCCACATGACAAGCAAGGCTGGTGGGCCCCTCCCACATTGTAGTCATCAAGCCTATGTGGACTCACTCCAAAACGATCAGACCAGAGGGCCACACAGTCTCCACAGATCGGACACCCCACCAGGGCAACAACTCATGCTGAACTGACAGCTGTGTTGTGAAAAGGCGAGTCTGATAGCCATGTCTGGGTGGACCCCGCTTCCCTCTGGGCCCTTACATCAAACCATCTGTCACAGGGACTATAGCTCAAAGGGGTGGGGAGGTTGGGGACTTCCAAGCAGAAGTGTGCTGAAGCTTGCCTGTGAGTTTGGGTCCCAACCCAAGGATGCCAGTCCACGGGTTGTGGGATATAAAGTCCAAGGAGAACGCCCGAGTGGGGCACGTGCTATCCCCATGGCCAGAGTCAAACGCAGTGCTGCCCTCTTTTCTGCAGAGTGGGGAAAAGAGCAGTTTTCATGATCTGAACACTCTCTAGGAGGAAAACCAAGGCACTGAGGAAAAACAGCACCCTGGGTGGGTGGAGGAGGGCTCAAAGGGCAGGAGTGGGCAAGGACAGAAACTGGAGACAGCTGGGCTCACGGAGCCCATGTTTATTGCTGTAAAGGTAGGTCCTCTAGTAGTTGAATGCTGACAGTCAGATGCCAGGGGGAAATATTTTTTTTAAAGGGTGAGTTTGGAGATCTGCAGAGAAAGCAGAAAATCTATCAACACAGCTGGTGAGTACAGCAGGCTCAGAACCCAGAAAGGAGGGCTCCTCCCCCCCTCACTCCTGACTCCACACATGTGAACATCTAGTTGCCAAAAACATGTTCTGTCACTTCAACATTTCTTGCTGCCCCCCCGCCCCCGTAAGAACCAACATAAAAGTCATGAGGATCCAGGTAAGTAAAACTAGATTGGCCTCTGTTTTTAACAATAAAATTCAATTTATGGCAGTTGTCTCCCAAGGCGATAAGTGTTAACCTCCTAATTTAACTAGCCTGAATTCCAGTGACTAGTCCTCTGTTCTTAATATTTGCTGATTTTCCTAATGTGCCAGATCATCCTAACCGGTTTAATATACTTTATTTCAGGAGACAAAATACACATTCCATTACATTGCCTGGGGACTCCTTCTGCTGTGTGCAACCTGTGCTAGCCTTTGATACAGTATGTTAGAAGGTCAGATAACTAGCCCTACCAGTGCTTTATGTTGTGCCTCCAAATAAGGTAGCCCCCATGTTCCCATTCAGTGAGAAAGGAGGAGGTAAATGCACCCTGAAAGTTCTAAGGGGCACCTGGAACACGGAGCAGCAGGCCACAGAGCTCAGTCAAAACACGTGGCAGATGCTACACACATGATTTCTATAAAATGCTAAAGTCAGCTAGAGACCGTTATTCATACTCAAAATACAAGTCTACAAGAGAAAACCAGTTGGATCATCATAGATGACAGAATGTGTCAGTTTATTCTGACTTTAAAAAGTCACCAGAGAGCATAGCCCTGACAAGGCTTATTTAGACAGTAACAATGATCTCACATTATTGTAAAAAGGATATCCATGAGATCTAGGTTAACAAGCTATAAAGTACATTTTATTGCTTAAAGCGGCAACTCAGAATCGTTCGAAGTAAAACACTTCTATTTTTAAACTACTGCAGCATCTAGAGCTGGATTTTCAATTTGTCAACCTATCTGAAAAACAGAATATAATAGCCTGATTAGGGGCGAACAGATTCAAGGAAAGATTTTTTTTTTTTTAAATGGATCAATGGTGTAGAAAATTCAGTATCATCTGAACAGAGACTTAAAATAGAATGCATATTATAGAACAGTACAGAGTTCTTCATTACTAATAACTACCTTGATGAATAACAGTTCAAAATGTGCATCAGAAGCCTGAGGGTTATAACGGCATATCCAATCTAGTCTTCAACTTCCCACAGTGTCGCTATTTTGTTGCTATTATAATGCTCATGTTTTTGAGATTTTTGTAATTTTCTACTGCAGAGGAATTGAGCCTAATGCCAAAAATTAGCTTAACAAGGGAGCTCCTAATCTGAACCATGGCCCTATGGATGAGGTCCTGGAAGGCTGGGTGTACTTAGGTGCACTTTCCTGGCCAATTCCTGTAAGTCCTGCCTCTTCCTCCCTGGGCAGAAGCTGGGTCAGGCTGCTCAAGGAAGGTTGTTACAGTAGGAAACTACAGACAAGTTTTGCCTTTTAAATTTTTCATTGGGCCACTGGGTTTTCCAAAGCCAAAGGGTGCTGAACAGGGACTCCAGGCCTTAGATGAAAATGAATGCCTAAGGGTGTGCTTCCAACTGCTGTGCCCTTGGGCAGAGGACATCCTGCAGACCTGGGCAGGGAGCACAAGGTCTTCAGAAGGGGACTGTGCTCAGGAGCGGAGACCAGAGAGTGGAGGTGATGTTGGCTCAGAGCAGAGGGATCTGTATCCTCTTTCCTGGGAAAGCCCAAGGAGAGATCAAACACCAGGTCCTTGCAGGGCAGCAGGGCTCAGCAGCAGCTGGAGGAGAAATGGCTGAGTCCTATGTCCAGGCAGATGAACCAAGGTCTCTGAGGGTGGCCAAGCCCCAGAAGGAGCACAGCAATGCCATGGATACATGAGGGACACAGAGACAGCTCCTGAAGCCCCAGTAGCAGTGTGCCTGTGCCTGGGGTATGCACAGTGTGCCAGGAATTAGTGAGCCCCGTGCACTCTTGTCAGGATGGAATGGAAGAATGCTTGTCTCAGTAAAACCCATACAGACATCCCACCAATGCGACTGGACCCTTCTCTGCCCTTGGGAACAGGGGACTATGTCATCAGCACTGAGGGTGGACCCTCACCCATCCTTAAGGATTGCATGCTGCCATGTTATGGTTTGAATGCTTGTATTTCCTCTAATATGCACATTGAGACATCATCCCCAATCCATCCTTCATTCTCAGGAAAGGGCTGTTACAGTAGAAAACTAGAGGCGAGTTTCACAGAGACCTAAGAAGGGGCTAGGTTATGGGGTTCCTCCCATAACTTGCTTCATAAAGGTTTCAAACAGACTTGTACCCTTGCCCTTCTACCATGTGAGGACACAGCATTGATCTTCTAGCAACAAGATGCCACTGGGAAGCAGAAAGCAGCCTTAACCAGACAGTGGTTGGCCAGTATCTGATCAGGGACTCCCCAGCCTCCAGAACTTGGGACTAGTGTTTATGAGTTAGTCAGTCTCTGAGATATTCTTATTACAGAACAAATGGACTAAGACAATCACTAACACTGGGAACAAATCGTTAGACACACTTGGGGACTGGGCACTCTGCAAACCAAGGCTGATATTTATGGAGAATGCAATCAAGGAGTGGGGGAGAGGCAAAGCTGGGACTTTCTGGGAAAACCTCAAGATTCACATTTAATTTAGATAAAAGAAAAATGGTTATATTTCTTAACTCTCTGTATTATGTCCTGGGGTAAGTTTAGCCTTAAATATTCATTCTTTTATGCTAAATATTTGTAGATATTTTGACAGTGTAGCTTCCAAATAGTCTGCCATGGGTACTCTTTTAAAATTATAGATATCATATGCAATACAATACCAAGAACATTGGTGTGACCATGTACCATGTGTGCAGTGAAGCATCTGCTGTCATTTAAAAAAAAAATTATTTCACTTAGATCCTAAAGCATACACCCATTATCCACTTGCTGAAGTTTCAATGACTCTGCAGACTGGAGGAACTTGCATTAGTCTGGCCATTAGTAAGGGAAACTTGCATAATATAAGAAGCTATTTCTCAAATATAATTGGATTTGCATAATTATTGTATAGATATCATTCTATTTTCTGAGAGATTATTTAAATTACAAAATGAATAATATCTAGGAATTACAGTTCTTGTTCCTGCATGTTTATCTCCAGGAAAGCAACATGACTAACCATTATTAGGGACAAATACCATTATCCTTTCCTTTAGATTTGTGAAACCAAAATAAGACAGGAAAACAAATTTCCTCTCTGTGAAATAAAGTATACCGAATGACTAGAAGGCAGGGAGTCTGTCCCTGTGAGTATGGATGCCACGCATGATGTGGGAATTTCAATCCACTTACATCGGCTGGATTCTACCTATTAGTAGACCTGGGTCCCCAGAATCTTCATCTGACCTCACTGAATTTTTAGTGCTGAGGCAAGTTAATCATTGGTGAATTGACAATAACACATATAAACCAGCACACACAGGTATTCACACATCATGCTACAGACAGTAACTTACCCTAACTTCGGGCTCATCTTAAATACTTTTTTATCCCTAACTAGGTACAGAGCACTGATACCATGCATTGCTGATCATTGAAATCAATGAAGGAATCAAAAGTCTGCTTGTTTGATTTTTAAATTTTTTTTGTTAGAAAATAATTCCAAGTTTATGAAAAGTTGAAAAAATAATAGAAATAGTACCCATATCCCATATATCTGTCACCCAGATCCATCTGTTGTTTACATTTTACCCCTTTTACTATATTTATGTCTATAAATATTTATGTCTATAAATATAGTAAATATATACTATATATATTTATATACCATATTTATATATAAATATATATTCATATACTGTATTTATATATTATATTTATATATAATACATAAATACATATATATTATACACTATATATATTTATATATTTGTGTATATATACTATATTTATATATATATAAATTTATATATTATATTTATATATATTTATATACCATATATATTGTATTTATATATATTATATAAATACATATATATTATACACTATATATGTATTTATATACTATATTTATATATTTGTATATATACTATATGTAGTATATATATATATACTATACTTACTATATTTATTTACTGTATTCATTTGCTATATTTATGTGTATAGTTTATCTCTGTGGGAATTTATATACAAATTTGGTATTTTCTCTCACTGAGTAAAGATCATACATATTGAACTTTCCCTGAGACTGAAAAATATTAATAACTAATAAAATCAAAGATGCAATTGAAAAAAGAATAATGAATATAAAATTGATCACTAAACTGGCTAATATCAGGAACCCTATTGTAAATAAGCAGAAACCCAAATTATCTACGTCATTAGAGGAATAAAAGGGAATTCAGGTTTATTGGACACTTGTAATATGAGAGATATTTGATATATTATCAGCAAATCTGTCTTTATAGTTGTGAGAAAGCATGCTTTCCAAATCTAAAAAATTAATTAGTGGCTGCCTAAAGAGACAGCAGACCCAACAACCTGTTTCATGAAAAGCAGGAAAGAAAACTTGCTCCTGGACTATCCCTGTGCCGGACTATCTACACAACTTTGGCAAAATTGCCTTTGTACCTCTGAAACAATGCTTTAGGAATCGAAGGAATTAATTAGTGGCCAGCTATAGGAACTAAAAGAACTGACAGTGATGAAATGAGGCACAGGACCTTACTTCTGATAAAGCGATTGAAAAATCAGTTTCGTTTAGTAAATAAGAACTGAGCGCTTATCATCAGACACTCTTGTGAAACTGAGCGTACAACAATGAGCCAAAGGGATGACACTGTCGGGGAAGGTCGCAGCTCAGACGGTCTGCCAAGCGAGGGCTTCCGTCACTTGACCAATTTCATAAGAATGCTCACACTCCCCCTAGTTATCTGATCAGGCTCTGAGGGTGCCTAGAAGAGCACTCAGGGTGAGGAGCCCTACCGTGGGGAAGAGAAGTGCTGAGGAAACATGGCACAGAGGGGACACAAAGGCTTCCTGGAGAGGTCGTGTTGAGGCTGAAGTGTGTTGGGGTGTCGAAGGGGATGAGGAGCAGAAGAAATGGCCCCAGCAAAGGCCTGAGCTTAGGAAAGGAGGACCTTCCCCAGGAGGATTCAGAGGGTGGTCCCTGTCCATAGTCCAGGCACTTGAGCTCATCTCCTCTTCAGGAGTCATACCCAGGAGCTGGGTAGTCATGCACCCAAGATGACAAATAATACAGCCACCAAGTGAGTCCAACCACACCTACAGTGCTACTCTAATACTGCCCCTTCAGAGCATGCTGTTTCTTTAGCCCACCTGGAAATCCACAGGTGCACACCTTTGCAAATCTCTCTAGTGAGCTCATTGGGAAAACACAAACCTATTCACAAGCAGTTACTGGAACACTGGCAGTCATTGTCCGTGTCCTCCTAATTTACATTTCCATCAGTATAGGAGCCATTAACACAAGTCTTTTGCATTAGCGCTAACTTTTGGGAGTGTGTAGGTAAGACTTAGGCAGAAAGCTGAACCTCATTTGCAGCCCCAAAGGAACTAGGTTCATTAAGGAGAAGCAGTCATTAAAAGCTTGCTCATCAGGAAGCCGGGGAAGGAAGGCCATGCTGTGGTTTCAGCGTGTCCCCCAGAAGGCACGTTGCCATCTGAATCCCCAGGGCAACAGTGTTGGAAGGGGAGGCCTGCTGACCGGTGCCGAGGGCATGGGCGCTTCAACCCCAAGGATGGTTTAACTGATGAGATGGTCTTGAGTCTGAGAGCTGGATCTCTTGGACTTCAGCCTCCAGGGCTGCAAGAAATGCTCTTCTTTACAAATTACACAGTCTGTGGGACTGTTATAGCAACACAAAAGGGAATAGATCAGCTCTAAACCCAAAATGCCACATTTTAAGGTTTTAATATACTGCCAATAGGCACATCCGAGGGGTAAAGTGTGTATTTACTGAGGCTAGTTAAGAATGGGACCCACAGACTGGCTTTTGAAATCCAATTTTATACCTAGATACCATCATGAACAACATTAACAACTACCCACACCAGGACAATGATATGCACATCCACAACAACATTAGAAACTACCCACACCATGCATCTCCAGAAGAATATCCAGAAGAGCTGTGACTTTCTATAGACGTGACTGTGTAGGGTTAGTGTGGCCCTAGGCACACCTCTACCACATCCGACACAGTCAGCAGCCGGCATGAGCTGAAGGGTGCATTTGTGTCATGTGCTTTACAGCACAGCTTGATCTGCTGGCATAAAATAAATGTAGCCTTGCTAAAAAGCTGTCACATTAAGATTAAAGTGATTTGTAGGTGTTGGGTACCTTGGAAGAAGAATTCAGATAGGTACAATTTATTTTTTATTACATATTTTTGTAATATGTATGAGGCATAATGGTTTATAGAAATTTAAGATAAGTTTTATTCTAAAAGGAGAATAAATTTTCATTTTATGGTTTCTAAACATTCTTGTTTAATAATCATAGCTGACCTTACTTTACATAATCTAATGTTGCCTGAAAGATGTAAAGCATGTATTTTGCTATTTTTGTTCACAAACACCCAGAACCTTGGCTGCATGCCGCCATGTACTTCAAATATTCAAAACACTGCAAGGAACACGTTCTTCTGCAATATATTATGTGATAGACTTTGCTCTTTTTTTCTTCCTTTGCTTTTGCTATAATAAACAGAAATATATGCTGGTATTGCAATATATCTAATAATGGTCCTAAGTAAATCTATCAAAACCAATGTCACAAGAGAGAATTTCCTCATGTAGAGTCTCGTAAGAGGCCTGGCCATATTGCCCACAAATTCCCAAACAAGTACCAGCCTTTTCTTTGGTGGACATTAGTATTTGCTGAACTGTATTAAAATCAAACAATTGCTCGAGTTACTGCATTTCACACAGGGACCTCCCAACACCCTGAGGATAGAGCCAGAAGATAAGATTGCCCCTCTCTCTCTAAAGCCTGCTTGTGACTTGAAATTGTTTTCCAAAGAAGGAATAGTAGAGGCAATCGTTTGTCCCCAGACTATGTTTCCATCTCTGCCTTCTTGCCTGTGGATGATCTCCCTCTGGTTGCCCTACCTCTTTTTTTGTTCTCCCTCTTTACACATTTTTGATTAGTACATTATAGTTGTACATAATGGTGGGATTTGTTTTCGAATATTTGTGCATGCAAACAAGATAACAGGATAATTTATTGCTCTCCACCACTTCTCCCCTCTCTTCCTGGGCCTTTCATTTTTGGATCTCCTGTTGATTTTCATGACATCCCTCTACCATCTTTCTTTTCCTTTTCCTCCTTAGCTTTCACATATGAGAGAAAACATACAATCCCTGACCTTCTGTGTTTGAATTATTTTGCTTGACATAATGGTCTCTAGTTTCGTTCATTTTCCTGCAAATAATCTCATTTTTCTTTATGGCTGAATAAAACTCCATTGTGTATACACACTACATTGTGTTTATCCATTCAGCCATCGATGACATCTAGACTGGTTCCAAACTTTAGCTATTGTGAATTGCACTGCTGTCAACATGAATATACAAGTATCACTTCAGTATGATGACTTTCATTCTTGGGGTAAATACCGGTAAGTGGTAGAGCTGGATCATATGTTGGTTCCCTGTCTAGTCTTTTGAGGAATCTTCATGCTAATTTCCATAGTGGTTGTACTCATTTACAATTCCATCAACAGTGTAAAAGTATTTCTTTTTCTCCACATCCTCTCCAGCACTTTAGTATTTGTATTCTTGATGACTGACATTCTGACTGGTGTGAGATGAAATCTCAGGGTAGTTTTGATTTGCATTTTCCTAAATTGTTAATGATTTTGAATAATTTTTCAAATATCTTTTGGGCATTTGTATGTCTTCTTTTGAGGAGTGTCTGTTTAATTCATTTGTCCATTTATTAATTGGGTTATTTCATTTTTGGTGTAGAGTTTTTTGAGTTCTTTTTATATTATCTATATTAATCTTGTACCAGAAGAATAACTAGCAAAGATTTTCTCTCATTTGGCAGGTTCCCACTTAAGACTCCTGTTTCTTTTGCTATGCAGAAGGTTTTTATTTGATTCCATCTCATGCATTAATTCTTGGTATTATTTCCGGAGCTTTAGGGGTCCTATTGAGAAAGTTGTTGCCTGTGCCTATATGTTTGAGTGTTGACCCTACATTTTCTTCTAGGATTTGCATATTATCTGGGCTAATTCCTAGGGCTTTCATCCCTTTTGAGTTACTTTCTGTGCAAAGTGAGAAATAAGAGTCTTGTTTTATTCTTCTACATATGAATAGCTAGTTTTCCCAGCACACTTTTTTTAAAAAGGCTGCCTTTTCTCCAATGTTTGTTTTTGGCACCTTTGTTGAAGATCAGAAGACAATCTACATGGGTTCGCCTCTGTGTCTTCTATCTGTTTCATTGGCCTATGTCTGTTTTTAATACCAGTATCATGCAATTTTTATTACTATAACTGCAGTATAATTTGAAGTCAGGTATTTTGATGCCTCTAGCATTGCTGTTTTGGCTTAGGATTACTTTGGTTATTCTGGATTTTTAATTTTTCCAAATAAATTTTTGGACTGTTTTTGTCTAGCTCTGGGAAGAATGTCATAGTTATTTTGATGGGTATTGCATTGAATGTATATATTGCTTTTGGTAGTATGGGCATTTTAGAACAGTATTAATTCTGCCTATGAACGTGGAATGTCTTTCCTCCTTCTGAAGTCTTCTTCAGTGTTGTGTAGTTTTCACTGTAAAGGTCTTTCACCTCCTTGGTTAGATAAATTCCTAGGTTATTTGTTTGTTTGTTTGTTTGAGGCTATTGCAAAAAGAATTGTTTTCCTGATTTTTTTTCTCAGCATATCAATTATCAATTGTTGGTATATAGGAAAGCTATTGATTTTTATATGTTGATTTTATAACTTGCTACTTTGTCAAATTAACAGCTCCAGCAGTCTTTTGATACACTTTTGTGGATCTTCTAGATATAGGATTATATCACCTGTAAACAGTGATAATCTGACTTCTTCCTTTCCTATTTTATCCTTTTCATTTCCTTCTCTTGCCTAATTACTCTGGCTAGAATTTCTAGCACTATATTAAACAGGGATGGTAAGAATGGGCATCCTTGTCTTGTCTCATATTTTAAAGAAAATGCTTTCAGTTTTTCCCTATGTACATGAAGTTGGCTTTGAGTTTTTTCATATATAGCTTTATAATGTTGAGGTAAATTCCCTAGTTTCTGCAATATTTTTATCATCATGAATAGGTGCTGAATTTTGTCAAAGGCCTTCTCTGCATCTACTAAGATGACTAAGTGATTTTTGTCCTTAATTCTATTTATGTAATGAATTACATTTTAAATATTAATAGATTAAACCATCCTTGCATTCTGGAATAAAACAAACTTGGTTGTGGTGTACAATCTTCTAATTATGTTGTTGAACATGGTTTCCTAAGATTTTATTTAGTATTTTTGCATCTAAGTTCATCAGTTCCTTGATATGCTTTATCTGGTTTTGATATGAGTGTGATACTGGCTTCATAAAATAAAATTGAAAATGTTCCATTCCTTCCTGTTTCATGGGATAGTTCAAGAAGTTTTGGCATTAGTTCTTTAAACGCCTGGTAGAATTCAGCTAGGAATCCATCTGGTCATGAGCTTTTCTTTGTTGGAAAGCTTTTTATTGTTGCTTCTATCTCATTACAAATTATTGTTCTGTTTAGATTTTCTATGTTCTCTTGGTATAATTTTAGCAGACCCTATTTGTCTAGAAACATATTAGTTTTTTCTGTTTTTCAATATATAGAGTACATGTTTTCAAAGTAGTCTCTAATTATCTGATGGATTTCTGTTCTGTCTGTGGTGATTTCTCCTTTTTCTTTCCTAATTTTATTAATTTGGTTTCCTCTTTATCTTTTGATTAGTTTGGCTAAGGGTTTATCAATTTTGTTTATCTTTTCAAAGAACCAATTCTTTGTTTCATTAATCCTTTGTATTTTTTTTATTCTCAAGTTCCTTTATTTCAGCTCTAATCTTAATTATTTCCTTCCTTTTTCTTATTTTGGAATTGGTTTGTTCTTCTTTTTCAAGGACATTAGGATGTATCATTAGGTTGTTTATCTTTTTGATTTTCTTATGCAGACACTCATAGCTATAAACTTTCCTCTTAGAATTTACTTAATAGTGTTCCAGAGGTTCTGGTATGTTGTATCACCATTTTCATTTGAGTTTCAGAATTTTCAAATTTATCCCTTGATTCCTTCTATAACCCATTCAATCTCTAGGTGTTTATATAGTCTCTGTAGTGTTCTGTCAATTTGATTTCTAATTTCATTCCACTATGATCTGATACAATGCAAGTAATTATATCAACTGTTTTGTATTTGCTAAGAGTTATGTTGTGGCCTAGAATGTTGTCTATTTTAGAGAACATCCGTGAGTCACTGGAAACAAAAGGATATTCAGCTATTGTTGGATAAAATATTTTATAGAAAATGTGTTAAGTCTATTTGATTTATAATATTTTTCAGGTTCAAAGAGTCTTTACCAAGTTTATGTCTTCATGACCTATCTAATGATGAGAGAGATATGTGGAAATCACCAAGTACTGGGATATATTAGAGGCTTCAATTTAAATAGTGTCTCTTTTACATAATTAGTTGCCCCCATGTTTGGGGTGTAAATATATTATTACAATATATTCTTGTTGGATTGTTCCCTTTACACAGTATGACATGATTGTCTTTGTCTCTTCTGATTAATTTTGGTTTAAAGTCTGCTTTTTCATGAGAGTATGAGAATAGCTACCCCTGCTTGTTTTCAGGCTCTGCTTGAATGGTATACAATTTCTATCCTTTCACTTTCAGCCTATGCTGCCTTTGCCTGTGAGATTTATCTATTGCAAATAACAGATAGTTGGGTCTTATTTTCTAATCCATTCTATCAGCCTATGTCTTTTAATTGGAGAGTCAAGACCACTTACATTCAATGAAATCAAGAGAGATGATTACTAATTACTGCCATTTTGATTTATAACATTTAATTTGTTCTGTTTCTCATTTGCTTAGCTACTCTTAGAATGAGATTTGTTCATTTGTGAGCTCTGGGGTTTGTTTTTCATTCTTCTGTGGGGAGTATTTCTTTAAGTAAGTTCTGTAGTGCTTGTTCAGTGTCACAAATTCTTTCAGTTTCTGCTTATCTTGGAAGGTTTCTATTTCTTTTTCAATATTGAAGGATATCTTTGCTGGATATAGCAGTCTTGGTTGACAGTTATTTTCCTTCAAGACTTCATACACATCTTTCCAGACCCTCCTGGATTTTAGAGTTTGTGCTGAGAAATCAGAAGTGATTATGACTGGCTTGCCTCTAAATATGACCTGATGTTTTTATTTTGAGAATTTAAAAATTCTATCCTCGTTCTATATGTAAGCCATTTTAATTTTAACTTTATTGATCTTGTCTATTTGGGGTTCTGAAAGTCTCCTGTATCTGGATGCCCATCTCATTCTGGAGGTTTGGAAGTTTTCCTGCTATTATTTCCCTAAAGAGGTTATTCATCCCATTACCCTGCATTTTACAACCCTCCTCAATTCCAGTGATTCTTAAATTTATTCTCTTAATGTTACCCCAGAGTTCCTGTATATTCTGATCATGATTACTTATTTTCTTTTCTTTAATGCTGTCTTAATGTTCAAGGTGGATCACATTGTCTTCCAGTTCTGAGATTCCATCTTCAACATGGTCTACTTTATTAGACTTTCAACTAAAAATTTTATTTGATTTATTGAATCTTTCATTTCCATGATTCCTGTTTGTTTCCTTTTCAATATTTCTATCTCCTTATTGATTTTCTCATTCATATCCTATACTGACTTCCTTAATTCATTCAGTTGTTTTCTGTGTTCTTTTGAAATTCATTGATGATTTTTATAATCCTTTTGAATTCTTTATTTGACATTTTATCCACTTTAATATCTTTGGGTTCAGTTGCTAGTGAATTATGCATTTTAGGAAGTGTCATATTACCTTATTTTTTCATATTTCTTGTGTTCCTATATTGTATTTTATGCATCTGGTGGGAGACTTTCCCTTCAGCTCTTATGCATGGGCCTTTTTATTTTATTATTTATTTATTTTTCATTTATTTATTTATTTGTTTTTTAGTTGTAGTTGGACACAATACCTTTATTTATTTATTTTTATGTGGTGCTGAGGATCAAACCCAGGGTCTTGGACATGCTAGGCGAGCGCTCTACCGCTGAGCCACAACCCCAATCCCTATGCATGGGCCTTTTTAGAGCACAGTCCTCACCTTCCAAAGTGTTCTAGAGTGAACTAAATTGAGACCTCCTAGGTAGGTATCCGCAGCCTTTGTGGATTCTCTGTCTTTGCTGGGGCAGTGAATGTTCATGAGTAGGACCTGAGGGCCCATTCCTATCCCTTTCTACTTAGGGCCTGTTGTTAGTTTGAGTTTTTTGTCTCTTCTATTCTTTGTATTAAAATACAGCTGAAGACTGAGTGTCGTTAATTTATGTGTGGAGGAAGGTGTGTTGTCTTTTGACTGAGTTAGTGTAGCAGTGAGTCTCTACCCTATAAACTTGAAGTATTTTTGTATGTTCGAAGGACCTCACAGAATGGGGGAAACAAATAATATATAGCATTAAAATAAATAAAATAAATACCTGGTTCCTACTATGTCATCTACAGTATTAATTACCATGAAAACCAGAAAGCGTAGTATCAGAAATTGCCAACAGCAAAACAATAAGTAACCATAAACTAGGTTTGGCACTAAAGCAAACAAAAGTTGTCAACTATGTCATCCACAGCAGTAATAACTGCAGCAGGAAGAGGAGTCAGGGCAGGAGTTATAGAAAACAGTTAGTTCAAAGGATGGTTAAATACAGGTAATTAAGAGAAAATAAAATGTGATATGAAGGAAGAAAGTTTACAATTTCAAAAAGTGAACAGAAAGAATGAAGATGAGATGGTTATGAGGAAGATGCCGGTGATGGTTATGAGTAAGGAAGAAATAAAATAAAGAGACACAAAGTTAAAAAAGTGAGAATAAGAGAGTGTGGCTGTTAGCAGAAGGAAAGCACAAAAGAGAACCAAAAGAAACAAATGAAAAGAAAGCAAAATCAAAATATATAAACCAAAAACCCCAACCCTCAAAGACAAGGCAAGGAAAAATAACTATGTTAAAAAATGACAAAATCATAAAAAAGAAACAAATACATATATATGTCCATGAACCATCAGCACAGCAAGAAAACACACACACACACACACATGCACACCACAAAAAAGAAAAAAGATTCTTAATGAAAAATGAAGGTATCGTCTCAACTGAAGTGGTCAAAATAGTCTGCAAGAATGGCTGGTCTCTGACTTATGCCCAACTGTCTTTCTTTCCATTTCTTAATGGGCTATGCACTGAGAGTGAGAGAGAGTGTGTGAGGGCTGGGGGTGTAACCCCTTCCTCTTTTTGTGCTGCTCACTAAGCTGCAGTTGGAGAGGCCTAGGGCTGCAGCTACTTGAGCTAAGTCTCACTCCCCTTTCACCAGTATTAGGTAGGATGAAGTGGACAGAACTGTCAATTGGAGTTTTGTGTCACAGACCAGATCTACGCAGAGCTCTATGAGGGGAGTTCTGGTGGGTGAGGCTTAGGTCTAATCAGGCCTCAGAGTCTTTTTAGGGTGTTATCTGCTATTGAGAGATTAGATCAACACACCCCGAGAGCCTGGCAGCTGCTGATCTCTTGTCAGGAGTCTGGAGCTCAGAAGCCTCCCAAGAGTTCTATTCATGGGGCAGGGGACCTAATCCTCTGTACACTCTGCTGCCCATGCACTCAGCCTTCCCAGGCTTAGATTCCCAACTCACTTCAGCTGGTCACGTGAGCTGACAGACTCAAAGAAGTGAGTTGGTCTCCCCTTCACTTTTCTGACTTAAATGCCCCTGGGCACAATCTCCTCTGTGCTGGTTTCACTCCTGTTCTGCTAGGTATACCCTAGGCCACGTGGTAAGCACTTGCCAGGACAGCATGGCAGGATGGCATTTGCACTGATCTCCTGGCTCCTGCAGCAGCAGCAGCTGCAGCGCGGCCACCTCAAGATGGTTCCTCCTCGGCTCTCTGTGGCCAGTTGAGAAACATGAAGCACTATGAAGCGCCAGTGCATAGCGCAGCCTCTGGATCAGCTAAGTTCAGGATGCTTCTCTGGTCTACAGGTTTTTCCATAACAGATCTATCCACTGTGTTTCTGTATTCTCCCTCACTCTGTGCTGACTCAGTGCCGCTGCTGCTGCTACAACTGGCTCGGCTCCAATGTGCTCTTCCTTCATTGTTCAAAATATCCAAATTTCTGAGTCTCTAAGATTACACTTTGACTGTCCAAAATTGAGTTTTAGTGAAATCCCTCTTTTACTCACCTCACTAAGAAGCAGTACTCCTGCTGCTTAAATCCCCCAAATCCTGAGCTACAGAGCAACTAGGAATGCAGTCTTCCTCTAGCCATCATCATTAATATCTGTCTCTGCCTCTCTGCCTCTTTTGACAATGCAATAGCAGGACAAGGATTCCAGGGTGTCTCTGGACCTAGACCCAGAAGAGATAGGAGGCTACCATGTGCCTAGCACCTACCTTATGCCTGGTGCTCAGTTAAGTGCTTTAAGATGGATTCCCTTGCACGTTCTTTCTGAAGCTTCACGAGAGGTAGACTAGGAAGCTGAGTGTCAGAGGAAAAACTTATTCAAGCTCTGCTCGTCTGACACAGCTCCTCAGCCTGGGAGATCACTTGACTAATCTCTGCCTCATCTCCTAGTAGACTGAGAGCTATAGCTCTCTCTCACTATCTCATCAACTCAGGGTCTGGCACTTGGTAGGTGCTCAATATATATTTGTTGAATGAATGGATGGATGGATGGGTGGGTGGGTGGATGGATGAATAAATAAGTCCCCCATTTATCCTAACCACTGATTCAAACATATACTAGATTAACTTAATATGTCTTATATTGAATTCATCAAAACATCTGTCTATTGTACATGTATTGGGTTGATGCACATAAATAGAATAGATCTGTTTAGGAACCATCTGTCCCCTGCTACCAATGATTCTTAAGCATACAAGTGTGATTTTAAGACAGACACATACTAGACCAATAGGTATTCATCATTAAAAATCACACGTTGTTGGCTGTGGCTGTGGCTCAGTAGTGACGCATTTGCCTAGCATATGTAAGGCTCTGGGTTCATCCCTAGTACCACAAAAAGAAAGAAAGGAAAAAAGAAAAAAAGTCATGTGGTGGCATTATTACTTTTTGCCCAATAAATATAATGAAACTTTTGAAGCTCTGAACTCTCTGAGCAGGAGGGGAGCTGCACAAACAGTTCTATGTGAGTCCTCTGTGCTCCGGACTGATGGAGCAGTTCCCCAGGAGGGAGCACCGAGACTCTGGAGGAAGGTGAAACCAGGGCCACAGCTCCTCGGGCACAACAAGGAGGAAAGCACTCACCCTGAACTGTGTGTTTTACCTGAAGCTCAGGATTGTTCTCTGTGGCCTGATAGAGAATAGCACGGGCTTAACTCTCCAGGGTCATGAGGCAGACTAAAGGCCTTTTAAAAGCTGAGGAAGGCATTTAGACTGTGCTGTGATTCTTTCCTCTGCAGTTAGGAACCACAGGAAAATTAATATTTGGTGAATAAAAATTAAATAGTCCTAACATTTTTTAATATTAAGTTCAAAGGCCATTCTATAATGGTAATGATATTTCTAGAACACAAACTAAGAAAAGCAAGATGTCTAGTTAAACATGTCACCGTGGTCATTCATTCCGCGGAGATTTAGAATAATGTGGGGTTTATGTGTATATTTTTATCTTAAAATATTATGGATCTTGGTAAAATACATGCTAAAAGCAAAATATTACATAAAGTCAAAGGTTCAAGTTTTAATTTGTCCCATAAATATTAGTTTGTCTTCAAATTCAAAAATGAGATATCTTCTAAATTTCCTTAATAAAACCTTCTTATGTATAAGATGAGTAACTAGCTTTGTATAAAGAGAAGGAAGGAAAGAAGAGAGGGAAGGAAGAAAGAGAAGGAGGGAGGAAAGGGGAAGAAAAGAAGAAAGGAAGAAAAAAGCAAAAGAAAAATCAGTCTATCCAAACATTTTTAAAGTATCAAACTGAAGTTAAATATTTAGTCTTTATTAAAATGTTTCCTGCTATTATTTTATTAAAAAACGATTAATTAAGATAGTCACACTGATGTAGATTTACTTAGAGAAAAAAAGTCAAAATTTATAATTATTATATTATTCACATAAGTAAAGTTTTTCTTTTCTTTTTTTAATTCTGGAGATTGAACCCAGGAGCACTCTGCCACAAGCTATATCCCCAACCCTTTTCATTTTTTAATTTTGAAACAGGGCCTCACTAAGTTGCCTAGGCTGGCCTCCAATTTGTGATCCTCATGTCTTAGCCTCCTGGCTGATCACAGGTGTGGGCCAACCTTCCTAGTTCACATACATAACTTTTGAAACTATTGTTTTTATAATTTACTGTCTCTTATGTTGATTTCATAACATTAATTTTTAATTATATTGTAGAAATGTGAATCATGATTGTATCTTATCTACACTAAGAAGTAGAAATATCCAACCTTTGTGTTTATAATTCCCCTAAAATACAAAAGACTTAGGGTTTTAATCCACTAGTAATGTTATTTTTTTCCCTACACTCTTTATAGCTTGCCATACATTCTAAACTTAGCATTTAATCTACCTCTCCTCTTAGGTGAAGTTCCAAAAATAATGCTATAAGAACTCACAGCATTCAATTTAGTTGTCATGGTAACTAACTGTCTAATAGTTTAGGGATAGGAAACTGCTCATTGGTAACTTTAGTTCTGTAAAGCAACAGATTACCCATTTCGCCCTTCTATTGAAAAGCAATGAGCCTTCTCCAAACAAGAGGAAAGACGTTTCAGGACAAGAAGAGCCAAATGTCATTTCTGAACTAAAGGACACCATATAATGCTTTCTCTGGAACTTTTAAGATCTAGAACATTTGCTGTTCATTTGGTCCCAGGCAGTCCACATCTGACTGAGGATCCTGGGCAGTGCACAGTGAAGAGAAAAGTTCACAGAGTTGGTTCTGGAGGCACCTACGCCTGGGAGCTGCCATTGCCACCTCTGCTCTGCGACATCAGAGGGGGAGGGGAGAACAAACCACAGGGCCGCCCTCCTGAGCCTCCCTCCCCACCTGCACCGCCTCCTTGTCAGAGGAAAGCCTGATGTGGTGAAAGTCTCCAGGGAGTTCCCACTCAAGTTCTTTTCCTTCAAGGTTAACCCATGAGGGTGCCCATAAATATGCAAACTCTACCTCTGGATGGCATGACACCCCTGTGTGGGACAGGACACCTGGCAGCATCACACATGTAGTTTGCTCACGTGGGGTGGGGATCCCTGGAGGAACAAAGGAGCCAGGAGAACACTTTTTAAGCGTGGCCTCTATCTAGGAAAGGAAATGTGAAATGCGTTCTGTGTCATCCGCAGCTTCCTCCAGACAAACACGATGCAGAAGAATGAGAGCCCCAAAGGAATGGAAAAAGTGTGCCCACAACTGAACCGTCATGACCATTTGGCACATGATATTGAAGGGAGGAAACCCTTCTGAAACACAATTGTCATTGACTATTAAAAATAACACTGGAGCATTAACAGATTGCTCCTTGTTGGATATTAGGTATCCTGCGTCAAGGCCACAATTATTACAACAAAGTTTTTTGGTGGAGACTAGTTTGGATGTTGACTGTATTGGCTTATATCACATGTGTCCATGTGATTTTTCAGAAAAGACCCAAATTTGAAGGTCACTGGGCATGTTCCAGGCTCATTAATTAGCTGGCACTTTCTTTACCATTGTTTTGTCCTCCTGGCCACAGACTTATTGGCTGAAACTCCAAGCAGGAAGATGGATGATATAAAATCCAGTCCTCTACACACTACCCAAGATACAGAAAGTAATAATGATATAAAAATCATATTCTAAGAGTCACAAAATGATAGGCAAGTTAGCAGATAAAGGTTGAAGGAAGATTAAAGCACTTTGTCTTATTAATAAAACTTCTTTAAGATACCTGAGCATTTAGGGAAGGAAAAAACAAAGTTAAAAAATTCTCTGAGGGCTGGGGATGTGGCTCAAGCGGTAGCACGCTCCCCTGGCATGCACAGGGCGCTGAGTTAGATCCTTAGCACCACATAAAAATAAAATAAAGATGTTGTGTCCACCAAAAAACTAAAAAGTAAATATTAAAAAAATTCTCTCTCTCTCTTTAAAAAAAAAAAAAATTCTCTGAATTAGTTTGACAACCTGTCCTTCACATAAGTATATTTTTTATTACCTTATGTTTTGCCTGATCTAATTTTGAATACAAAACAATTGTAAAAAGAGTCCATTCTGATATTGAGTTTATGCAGATTTCTGAAATAATCAATATTGTTAATATGAGGTCTAACATGGAAGTGCACACTCAGACGCACCGCTCATTTGTAAGCAATAAAACCTGTTTGTAGCTTGGTATTGAAAAGAAGGTGCCTTGAGTTACAAGGACCTGAGAGTGAATGTGCAATTATTTGGCTCTTCCACTTGGAGCTGAAGAGTAGGCAACAATTCACTGTCTCACCTGTCTTTCTTTTTATGCCAGTGTTGGGGCAGCATATCAAATTAAGGCAGCCTGTTAAGACGTGAGTCAGTGAAAGTTTTGGAGCCAAATTGGCTTTTAAGTCAGCTAGTTTATATAAGAATATGTATCACATTTACAGGTGGCATTACCTCTCTCCAGGATATTTAAAATAAATTTTAGCAAATTTATACTTCAGTGAATTCAATGATACTTAGGGTCTAGTTGGGATTTAGGTCATCCTGGTTTGCTTTATTGCTGGTTTTACACTAAAACAATCACCAGAGACCTCTAGCAATGGTTTCTGCTTTAAATAGTTTGACAACGGTATGCTCTCCTATTATGACCAGTTTACATAATTTCATGACATCATATCAAGAACAATTTAAAATTCACTTGCTGACCTGCAGGAACACACACATATATGTTGAAGAAATGAAAGTGAGGGTTTAATAAGAAGTAACTCCTACCACACAAATTCAGAAAATAATGATATGTGATTGACATTTACTGGGTCAATCAGTATTTTGTGAGTATCTATAGGATGAACAGGGCACTGTCTAGGCACCGAGGATGCTGAGTCAGGAATGTGCCTCATACAGTGGAGTCCAGCTAATCAATTATCTACTGGGCAACTTCATCAGTTTCCTGAAAAAACACTGCTTGAAATTCAGTAGAATTTATTTCTTAATTGCCTTATCTGACACACAAATAACACAGGAAGATGTCGGGGGAAGACCAGGTTTCTAAAGCCCAGGTTTAGCATTTATTTCTGGAATCTAAATCAGAATCAGGCTTACATTTGCTCTTTAAATGTACATGTCAAACTAATTTTTGAAACTTTCTCTCCCTAATTGAATAATTATCTCTTTGAATACACTAGCAGAATTGAGCTCTTGACCTAGTGATATTCAGGTTTTGAGGCCAAAATAAGGATTACTAGAGAGAATGAAGACCTGCTTACATTTGAATACCCATCCCTGAGACTACCTCTGCTTTTCTGTGCAAACTGCCCTTGGGGCCCACTAAGGTGACTCAGGCCTCAAGGTGCAGACGAGGTATGACAGGTCTGACCAGAAGCGTGTTCCTAGGAGAGAGTGGAAGTCTAGACCTGCAGTTTTTCTTAGTAAAGTTTTACCAAAATAATCCAATTTCAGGAATTACTGACTTCTTTCTTATGAACTTTCCTATAATCTACACAAGTGTCATTGCCTTTTCCTATTACAAATATGTAATTACATTTCCATTAGAAATGAGTGTGTGCGTGTGTGTGTGTGTGTGTGTGTGTATGTATGTTAATATGGAACTATACTCTGTTTCTGTTTTTTCCAATTTGCTAAAAAAATATATTTGTAGAATGAAAAATGCTAGGTTGGCATTCACTCAAAATATTCATTTATGTTTTTTACCAAGCCAGAGACTAGTTGGGCACAAAAGAGAGAGCTGGGTTATTTAAGAGAAGAAAGTAAGTGAGGGAATGACAGATTCAAATATTTTCTTCCTTCATTCTTAATTCAACATAATTAATTTTTTTATTATGTTTATAATAGTTATAGCACTCTACAGTTCAATGATTGGAAATATTTACTCAGAGTTATGAATCTACATTTATTGAATAAAGATATTTGAATAATACATTTAAAAAATATTTTAGTTGTAGATGGACACAATAGCTTCATTTGCTTATTTAGTTTTTTATGAGGTGCTGGAGATCAAACCTATGGGAGGCAAGTGCTCCACCACTGAGCCCCAGCCCCAGCCCTGAAGAACACATTTTTAATTGGCCAGTGTTCCCCTGAGATCTTGGTCTACCTCTCAACAATTTTACAGGATCATTTTCTCCTCCTGCTTTCAAATGCCACTGTGCTCTAAGGGGTGAGACACGCTCCAGCTAGGAACCCATTCCCTGGCACTCTGAGGCCCTCTCTGGCCCTGAGCTTCTAGATCTGTAAGATGCAAAACAGAAAGTCACACCTGGCACAGCTATCACCAGAATCCAGACATAGCCTTTAAAATAACGAGAAGTGCATTGCTTTTCCACTGTAGTCACGTAACTAGGTTATTCTAAACACCATAGGAACTGGGTCCCACCGTTATTCATTTTAAAAATATTCATGATTTTCTTTAATTGCTGGAAATTTTATATTTTTTCCCTTAAACCTATAATTTTCATTTCACTTTCCCTTCAGAATGTGTTCCTTATGTAATTTTTTCTGCAAATATATTATTGATTATTCTATCATATAAATATGAATTTAAATAATATTTGTTTTATTAAAATAATATCATTTGAAAATATAAACAGCCATTTGTATTATGGGTCCAAACAACCTCAGATCAAAAATATTTTAAAAATTGTGTCTGAACTGCACATGTACAGGCCTTGTTCCTCGACATCATTCCCTGAACAACACACTATAATACCTATTTACATAACTTTTCCATTGTATTAGGGAAGAGGGAAATGACAATTAGTTACTTAATCAAGGAAAAGCATCATTTCGATAAATCTAGAAAGATTTATAGCATATAGGAAGATGCATGTAGGTTCCATGTAAATACTACACCATTTTATATAAGGGACCTGAACATCTATAGATTTTGGTATCCTTGGGGGTCTTGAAATCAATCCCCATGGATATCCAGGGCAACTATAGATATATGACATACAATTAACAGTCAACATATTCTCTCTCACATTAATAGACTTAATGGTCTTCAAGTTCTCTGAGACATGGGAAAATGCCATTATGGCATAGCTTACTGCTATAGTTTGTATAATGTTGAATAATAGTTTAAAAAATTTTATAGGCATTCAGAATAGCAGCAGTCCTTTCATATTCTGTAGTGTCTTGGAAGATACTTCTTACCAGAACTAATGGATATTTGCAATTTAAAATATGCTTAATAATATATATGTGGATAATAGATACATGACCTATTTATGGCAACTATTAAATAAAGATAATGTATCGAGAAATTAAATTCTAATTATTAAGAAATTCCTAAGAAACTGCAGTCGTGTGCTAGATAATATTTATTATACCTTCCCAGACAAACCTATCAAAGTGAGTACGCATTTCCCTATCACTGTTTTAATTTTCTCATAGCAATTAAAATTTTTTGAAATAACAATTTTCTTTTATTAAGTAACTAATTGTCATTTCCCTCTTCCCAAATTTAACATTTTATTAGTCCTCAGGCCTTGACTCTTGTTCACAATCGTATCCCAGCACCACCTGGCACATGAAGGCCCTGACCAATTCTTGATGCATTAAAGAAAATCGAGAGGAAGGGAGGGAAGAAGAGAGAGACCAGGAGAGCTACCTTTGGCAAGTCTGGCTGAAGCAAAGATGATACATGTGTTACAACTTTGGTCTTCATTACATCCAGGAATTTCTACCTCTCTTAAAGTAAGGCAGAGTGTAAGCTTCATTTCCAAAAGTATGTGGCCAAACCAGAACAGATTCAGAAAAATTGTATGAGTGAAGATGGAAATTACACTGACGCGTAAACCAGGAGCTCTAAGAAAAACTAACTGGGATTTCTCTTCAAATGAAAAGTTTAAAAAATTAGCATAGAATTAAAACAATACCAGCAGAGTAGTTCTAGCACAATTTTCTACACACTAGATTATTATTAGTCAGTGTCTAACTGCTTTGCATGCATCCCTGAATTAAAAAGAAAAAAGAAAATGTTCTAAAACCATGGAGGGACATATAATAGTGAACAGACTGACTGTCACCTGAATGGACAGGGTAATAAAATCTGGGAGAGGCCCCCAGGAAGCTCTCTACTCCACCTTCACAGGCCTTTATAATGAGCCTTCATTATATACCCATCTTTCCTGGAGGCACTTGATCTTTCATTGTTATCTTCTAGCTCAATTACTCCTTGATGCGCCTTCTTTTGATAAAGCATTATAGACTACATGCCCTAATAGCAATACAGAAAAAAGAAGAAACATTAGATTATCACATTAAGTGTTCTATATACTCTCGAGAGGACACATATTATATTTGTGTGTGTGTGTGTGTGTGTGTGTGTGTTGCTGGGGATTGAACCCAGGCCTCATGCATGCAAGGCAAATGCTCTAGTATTAAACTGCGGCTCCAGCCCTCAGGTAAACTTGCAATTACTTGCAAATTACAATGTTTAATTAGCTTCAGAGTGATAATAAAATGTTATAGAAGAAAATTCTTTGCCAAAAGTGTAATTTTATTTTGCATATGATATTATTGATAATTAATTTATCAAAAACCAGGCTTCATATTTTCTAGCTTTTCAGGTTTTGAAATTATATTAAAAGTAAATCTGTAACATCTTACAAACTCCTCAGACAACATGTAAGGTATTAATTTTATCATGGTAAACAAAAGGGTCCCCATAACCTGTCATGACTTCTTGTAACTCAAGCGTTTATCTTAGCAAGGAAAAGCACACATTCATTTCTCCCTTGCCTATCTCTGCTCTGAACACGAAAGTCATTCTCTTTTCTGACAATCTGCTGAATGGGAAAGTAAACACCATGAAAATCAAATCTCATAAAATAAGGATTAATAAACTTGAAACTAATAATATGCAATGGATTTGACATCTTTTTTGCTCTGATTTATTATTCTCAAGTAATAAGTTTTAGTCTTTTGTTGACAAGACCATTCTACTGGGCCATACTCAGAAAACAGGTGCTAAGACTTCAAGGTTTCAGGTGAGCGCAGTGTTGGAAAAGTCTGGGTCCTTCATTAATGGATTTCGAGAATTCACCTGTGATTTTCTGGCAATTCCCAAACAATCGTTCTCTGTAGGTGAACTAGAGCATTCCCCTGCAGCCCTTGGGGCTTGCGGGTAGGGAGCAGGCCACACATTCCTCAGAAGGAGGTAAGAGCTGGAGAACAAACGTGTGCTCTGTGGCATGTCTCAGAGCTTGGGATGGAGCTGGAAGAAGCTGCTGATGCCGGGACGAAGATCCTGTCCAGAGCTCCAACAGGCAAGCCTCCAGCTTTCATTCTTCAGGGGGAAGTGACAGCAGAGCGAGAGTGAATGTGGGCCTCCTATCTTTCCTACCTTACTTCTCTGCCTCAGCACCTGGCCTCCCAAGTCTTACTGAGCACTTACTGGGTACCAAGCACTATGCCCAGTACTTTCCGCATAAACCGTAGAGTACAGCATTATTTCCTCCATGTTAAAGAAACAAAACTGAGGTCTAAAAAGGTAAGTGCCTTGCTGAGGACATTCCACTGTAAATGGGAAAGCCAGAATTCAAGCCATTTGCCTTTCAGGGCAGCATGCTGCCTCTTGTCTTGAGAAGAGTAAAAACAGGTTCATCTCCGGGACTAGTTCAAGGAACTATGTAGAATGACATCCAGTTCTAAAGACTGACAAGGTATGTCTGCAAAGATACAACAAAACCCTTTGAAACACACCCTCTGTTATGCAATGAGACATACAACTTAAAATACATATGATCTAGGAGAAAGAAAAGGCACCTTGAAGGGTAAATGGCACATCGGACACAAGGCTAAGATTTCTTCTCCCCATTTTAGGAATGAGCGAGATGAGTCTCTGGAAGACTGAAAATGGTCCAAGAGCACAGAGCAAAGTCGTGAGCTACAGAGAAAAGAATTAAGCCAGGCCTGACCTGGCTCGGGGACCAGGCTCTTTCCTCCATGATATGACGCTGCCTTCTAGGACTGCGCTCCTTGAGAACACTTTCTGCTGGAGGAACTGGGCATGATCTGATTGGTAGAGATTCCCAGGCTACTAGAGGGTGACCTCCTGGCCCTCGGGATTCGTTTCACCAAGGTGTGTGTGAAACGCTCATTATGTTCAACTCTGGTTTCAGTTTAGGCCCATTGCTCCAGTAGGACAGCATATCTCTTCAAGATACTGCTCCTTTGGTTTAGAAAGTGGCTCAATGTAAATTTTGATCATGTTAAGTTAGGCCTTCTGAATAGTGTGAATGAGAGAAAAGACGAGGAAGAGTCAAGTTGCTCCAGGAAGGAACCCTGAAGGAGAGGCCTGCACCACCCTGAGGGAGCCAGAGCCCAGGGAGAGGGCTACCATGTTTGCCACAGAGATGTCTGAGAGCCCATGGTGAGTCTGTTGGTCAGCTTTTGTTGATGTGACCATGATACCTGACACAAACAACTTGGAGGAAGAAAGGCTGACTCATGGTTTCAAAAGTTTAGTCCATGGTCATCCAGCTCTTTTTCTCTGGGTCTGAGGTGAGGCAGAACATCATGGCAGAAGGGAATGAAGGAGGAGAGCTGCTCAGCTCATTGAAGTCAGAAGGTCGGGGTGGGGGGGGAGAAGAAGAAGGAGGAGGATCAGAGGCTACAGCAGTAGGTGGGGACAAGATAAACCTTTCCCAGGCATGCCCCCAGTGACCTACTTCCAACAACTAGGTCCCACTGGTGATGTCAGACCTCATGACCCAACCATCTTCCAAAGTCCCACCTCTGGACATTGCTGTATTGGGGACCAGCCAGGGACACAGTCCAGATGCAAACCATAATAGTGATGGAATACTTTTGCCATAATCACCCCAGTGCTACCACTAAGCCTTTGGTTTAATATATATATATTAAACCATCTGAGGGTAAACTGGCAACAGGGATGGAGAGATAACCAGGAAATGCCCTTGGCAGGAGTTTAAAATAAAAAAAAAAAAAAAACAGAACTAAAATGAAAACTCCAAATAAGAAGAACTGGGCAGGGTCCTGAGGTTTCTGATAGAAAGTGAGATGGGGACTGAGGGCTCAAGCCATTTTACCTGGGTGCCAAGGTGGGTGGTTAGGAAGACTGGGGAGCACTCAGGTATCAGGTCTCAGGTGAGATGAGGCCTTTGAACTTGTCTACCCACAAAGCCTCGGGACTGACGCCTATCATGTGCCCAGCCCTGAGGTGGAGAAGGAGGGTGGAAACACCTCTTGAAGTTTACTCCAGATAAAATGTTTGGCTTTCCTAGTGCACTGATCTATGTCCTTTAATCAGACATGAATAAGGGACCTGTTTCCTGCTTTCTCTGTCCTGTCATGAATATGCCTGGTACCTTTTGGTTCAGTTGCAGACTGCCCTTCTTAGTACAGTCTCTCAAGTGGAATTCTCATCCACCCTTTCCACTTTCCTCTTTAGGCTTTTGTAACTGTGTCTTTTATGTTCCTGCACAGTGTTTTTGGAAGTAGAAATGTCAGTAAATATATGAAAGAGTGAGATGAGAAATCAGCATTTTATTTTAGGATTTTTTTCTACATATTTGGGAAGCCTCTCTTAGGAAAAAAGATAAGATGGAAGAATAAAGTGTCTCCAGGGGCAAATTCTGAGCACAGAAGACTGTCAGAGGTTATAGTACAAGTGCCATGTGCACACGCTAGTGGGAGTTTCTGCTGCAGAGGGTGGTACCTTGCATATAAGTGTGGTAGGCTTGCTATGTTGCTTACTGAAAAACCCATAACACTGGAGCGGAATGGGATTGGTAAAGCCCTCATGGTAGGAGATGTTCTTAGACTTCTGCAAAGGGGCAGATGACGTAGGGCTTCAGGGGCTGAGCTGGCAAAACCTAGGACAGTCCTTGATTTCCTGTATCCAATAAATATGCAGCTTTTGTTATACTTATTTTAAATGAGCAGTTTCTCTCACCAAAAGTATTACCTTTTTTCCCCTCTCCCACAGTGTTTTTCATCTTTCACCCATCTGTTTGTTAATCCATTTGATTAATTAGAATGCTTGAGTAAAAATGAGTTTGGGTTAATGTAATTTCTAGGTTTTCAGAATGACAACTAGGAAACCAATTCTGCTTCCATCTTTCATTGCTGAAAATATTCTCAACATCTATTAGCTCACTTTTCTGCCTTAGTAAATAACATATAATTTAATTTTTTCATGATTCAGGAAACATTGGCTCATTATTTTAAATGAATCATAACTTCATAGGTCTATAATATGAAAACCTGGGTAGTTATTTACTGAGCCCAGCACAAACCTTGAAGGAGGATTTTTGAAAACAAATCCTTTCTATTTTGTTTGTTTTCTACTGATTTCAAGCTCCAAAAGTAGAGCAAAAAGAAAAAAAAAAATCTAGTTAATTAAAGGTTCTATTTAGCTATGTTCCAGTTAATTTGAGCCTTTCTAAGTACTAATTGCATGAGGCAAGTTAAATTTATTCTGGAGAAGATAAGCCTTTTGTGAAATAAATTTAAGGAGTTCTGAGTCTTGAAGAAGTGTAAAATAAACTTTTAAATAATTTAAATTATATGTAATGTGCTTAAACATTTTCAGGATCATATAACAGGGTTTAGTGGAATTACAAATCTGGATAGCTTCAGTCTAAGCTGTTTTAAAATCTTCTTTAGAAAATTCAAAATGAATCAGTGTAGTTGAAATTTGATATATACATTTTTAAAAAAGAATCCTCTTTCAACATGAAACACCCGGATGAATTTATGAGAAGTTTTGATGTAAATTATATTAAGATGCTACATCCCCATAAATAAATCCTAAAATAGTAGGTAAGAGAATAAAAGTAGTGTATTCAGCGGAAAGATGTCATTTTCTCAATATACCTATCTATCTTCACAAAATTCTAATTCTGTGGGAGACAAGGCAGATTGCACATACACCCCACAATTTTATATCTCAAATAGTCTTCAGACTGCAGCAGCTGTGAGGCCTTAAATAAGTACTCTGTGTCAATAGTTGAGCACCATGGTCCAGAGGAATAATCTAGCCTTCATCTAGGCTTCTTGAGCTGCCTGCTGCTCTGTAGGGCTGTGTCACACATGTGCACAATTGTTCAGTTAACACCGGATAACTGGTGTGAGAGTCCCTGGGGGACCAGAACAGGCACATGCCACTCTCTCAGCAATCCCTATGTAAGTCTAAGCCATTTCTACCCAATTACTTTTTGGTAGAAATTTTTCTTTGAACATGATATAAAAAAATGTAGTGTGAAACAATCAAATGTGAGGAGAGACCCTGCAGATTGGGAGAAAATCTTTACCACATGTACCTTAGTGAAAGCATTAATTATTTTCTAGGGTATATAAAGAACGCAGAAAACTTAACGCCAAAAAAAAAAAAAAAAAACACCACACACACAAAAACAAACCCAATTAATAAATGGGCTAAGGACCTGATCAGACAATTCACAAAAGAAGAAATACAACGATCAACAAATACATGAAAAAATTTTCAACATCTCTAGCAATTAGAGAAATGCAAATCAAAACTACACTAAGATGTCATCTCACTCCAGTCAGAATGGCAATCATCAAGAATACAGGCAACAAAACAAAACAAAAAAATGAATGCAGGCAACAATAAGTGTTGGCGAGGATGTGGGGAAAAGGCACACTCATACACTGCTGGTGGGGCTGCAGATTGGTGCAACTACTATGGAAAGCAGTATGGAGATTCCTCAGAAAACTCAGAATGGAACCACCATTTGACCCAGCTCTCCCACTCCTCAGTTTATACCCAAAGGACTTAAAATCAGCATATTATAGTGACGCAGCCACATCAATGTTTTTAGCAGTTAAATTCACAATAGCTAAACTATGGAACCAACCTAGTGTCATTCAATAGATGAATGGATTTTAAAATGTGGTATATATATTCAATGGAATATTATTCAGCTTTAAAGAAGAATGAAATTATTGAATTTTCAGATAAATGGATGGAGTTGGAAAATATCGGCAGCAAAATAAGCCAATCCCCCCAAAACCAAAGGTTGAATGTTTTCTCTAATATTCCGATGCTAATTCACAACAAGGAGGACACTAGGGAAGAACAGAGTTACCATAGATTAGGTAGAGGAGAGTGAAGGAAGAACAGGGGAGGGGATATAGGAACAGGAAGGACAGTAGAATGAAATAGACATCATTACTTTATGTATATATCTGACTGCATGACCAATGTGATTCTACAACATGTGCAATTAGAAAAATGAGAATTTATACTCCATCTAAGTATGTTATATCAAAGTGCATAAATGAATTCTACTGTCATGTATAAATAATTAAAACAAATTAAAAATTAAAGACACAGTGTGTACTTTATAGGTATAAAGAAATAAAGAAATAATGCATGGCACTTGCCTACAACAGGGGTCTATTGTGTGTGAGTCAGAATGCTGTGAACTCGTTGGAGTGGGAATGGGAGTGGTGACAGGCATAGAGGGCTCCTTCCCTCTGTGAGGAAGATTTGATAGAAATGATTTTCCAAACCACCAAGTATTCCTAAAAGCTAACATCTATAGGGATTAAAGTTTATTTTAGTGAAAATTAAAATATATCTAAAATATATAGAACCTTGAGAGTTGATCTAGACTTAAAAGCAAAGATGAAGACACAAGTAGGCACTTCACAATTTTCCTTGGGTCTTTTTCTTAAATAGTTTTTTCCTATAGGACCATAGACACATAGGCAGATAGGTGAGTAGAAAGAACATCTATGTCTCATTTTATGTCGATTGGTCAATCTTTAAATTCCTAGAATCAACAGGATACTAACTTCCATAGATCAGCACCAAGAAAAAGGCCCAACACCCAGCAGGGCATCAACAGACAGCCACAGAATGATGATGACTATATACTGTTTAGCGTGGGGGGTTTTAAAGCTCTACTCTGTTGCTGTAATAACATACCTTCTCTTTAGAATATATTTCATGTTAAATTGTGATTTCATGATGGAGATCAAGTAGCATAATATGAATGATTGGAAGTCAGAAGTATTTAAATAATTTTTTTTTTTGTTTAATTGAGTAGCATGTGTAAATGACTTCACAAACAACAGGAATACAATACCCAATTCAGAGAGAGGAAGAGAGCTAAATAAGATCATTATTTGAAGGCAAGATTCAGAAATAAGTGACTTGTCATTGGGACTGAAAATGTAGAGAATTCTACATCCTCCAAAGATACCTGGGAGGAGGGAAAGTACCTTGGCTAAATAGGGAACACAGACGCCTCAGACAACAAACGAGAGAAAATCAGGAGGGAATCCAGAGTGGGAAACAGAGTAATAGAAAGAGTTCAGAATAAAGATTGTGTTGAGGGAAAACATAAAAAAGAAAAATAAAAGAGAAAAACAAGATTTTGAAATGAAACAACTCAATAACATTAAGTAGGTGGGTATAAAAGCATGAATGATGTATACAGATCTACATTTAAATCTTGGTTTACCTGTTTATTATCTATATAACATGGGTCAAATTAAGCAATCTCTCTGAGCCTGTTTCCTCATTTATTCAAACATAAAATATACCACATTGAATTTTTAAGAATTTATTAAAATAGCCGGTTATGTCCCAGCATAGATATCTGATAAATGTCAATTTGCTCATTGTATAAATGTTGTTCTGCTTTTAAACTTGGCTTATTCTATTTCTCAACAGGTTCCTGGCCTGCTGTTCAGCTGTTCAATCCTTTTTTTTTTTTTTTTTTTTTTTTGAGAGAGAGAGAGTGAGAGAGAGAGAGAGAGAGAGAGAGAGAGAGAGAATTTTTTTAATATTTATTTTTTTTAGTTTTTAGCGGACACAACATCTTTGTTTGTATGTGGTGCTGAGGATCGAACCCAGGCCGCACGCATGCCAGGCGAGCGCCCTACCGCTTGAGCCACATCCCCAGCCCCTGTTCAATCCTTTTTGTGAAGGCCATTTTCTCTTGTTTGGTTGTAAAGACGACAAGTATTTTTTTTTTTTTAATTTTCTAGGGGAAAAAATGGATACATTTGCACACATATTCCCAAATATCTTTACCAATGGCAACCAATATGCTTTGTTTGGAAATATATCTGTGACAATCTAAAGATTGCATTCTCTTCAAGTTTCAACATTGTTGATCGTGATATTCACAGAGTGCTGGGCAAAAGTTGTCTAGCTCAATTCTCTTAGTTTATAAATGGGCTAAACTGAATAGTAGGTCCAGATGAGTAGTGTTTTCATGCAGTTATTCAATTATTTGCTCAACTAGTACTAGCTGAGCCCAGGCTGTGTACCCAGCGTCATAGCAGGGAAGAGTGGCACATGTGATTGAAGCCCAGGTGCCTCCAGACCTGTGGGCCTTTTGTGTCACTCCTGGTATGGAGCTACGTGGGAATTTGGGCTGGAGGCAGTGCAGATTCTTTCCATTATTTTGAGTGTTTTCCTGATGTGCTTTTTACTCATAACATGAGCTTGAGATAAAACACAGTGTCCTGGATCTCCTGTTGATCACTGACCAGCTCAGCGTAGCAAAAGTGAATGTTTTCAAATTAATTTTCAGCTGAAATCTAAGCCAGGCCAAAGGGCACCGAGGCCTCCATCATCTTCCTTCAAGATGGGAAGGCTGCAATGGGCACATGGACAGGCCGTGGAACATCATCTGCACAAGCGGTCAGAGAGACATGTCCCCAAGTCCGGGATGTGATGGCTCCCCTGAAAGTGGCTCTCATCCCAGCACATGCTGTGTCTGTCTTCTCTAGTGTTACAGCTCCTCTTTATGGATGATGGTTTAGCAACATGCACAGAGGCACATAACCAACCACTCCAGTTGCATGGAGTGATTTTGTACTAGTATCAGATTTTGTCTTTGCTCTGAGTCTGGCATATGTAAACACTCCTAGTTTATAAAGTGGACCTTGGCCCTCATCCTGTGGCACATTACACAGACATTCTCCTTCAGCTACTAGGGGATTCTTTAGAGGATATGCATTGTTGCTTATACACAGAGAATAAATTTTCCCTTCCTAAAGGCGTTCCCAGGGCCTTTCCAGGAACCTCCCTTCCCCTGTTGCACTGAACAGGGAGGGAATAAACAAAGGTGCTTCCCCCAGCACCACAGAAGATAGAAGGTCCCAGAGGCTCCTGGCCAGCACAGTCCTCTCACTTCTGGGATAACAGTACGACCACGCTTTGCCGGTGCTTCTCTCTCCCTTTCTCCTGTAACTCTAAATCTCACGCAGAGTGGTACAAGGGGGACAATGGAGTTCATGTGTGAGGCCCTGTGAGGCTGCCTGAATCCTGCCTTCTGAGTCTTGAGATCCTCCAAGCTCTTGAGACTCCTGGTCAGTGCCTTGCCCAAGCCTCTTTCCCAACAAAGTGTGTCCAAATCAGAGCTCCTCACTGAGATAGAAACCCACTCTGTCCCTCAGCATTTCAGCTCCATATGTCACTTAGGGACACCAATACGAATGGAGTGCTGTAGGGTTTTACAACAGAAATCTAAAGTGATTTCACCAACAATCATGATTAGCATACTTTGCAAAGATTCAACATAAGCAGATTTATCCAATGCTTAAGGACCCAGAGCTTTCTGCCAGTGTCTCTGCACACCGGAGGATGTGATAAAACTATAATGTGTCTATAATGAGGCGTGGAGGTGAGGAAGAAGGATGCAGTTTTGGTTAGAGCTCTTCTCCTTCTGGGAGCTCCTTAGGCTAATTACTTCACTCAAAGCCTCAGTTGCTTTCTCTTACAGGTGGCTAAGAACACCAGCCCAACTTTTCTTGCAATTTTTTCTTTTTTAAATTTTGAAAATTAAGGCAATAGTAATCCTTTGGGGGAATATACAAGGTACTATATATATGCACAATATTGTTGCTATCCTATTATTATTTTCATTAATTATATTTATTGCATTCATAGTCTTAGAATATTGGCTATCTTAATCTCTAAGTACTGTTTTTATTTGTTTGTTTTGTTTTGTTTTTGTTTTTTGTGTTTTTTTTTTTAGTCTTGAGGATCGAACCTGGGGTCACATGCAATGTAAACACATGCTCTACCACCGAGCTACACACCCAGGCCCCCAAACACTCTCTGAACTTATTTTAAGACTCAACTGTGAGTGAAAACTGAGAATATATATTAGGCAACTGAATAAGACATCAGATCAACCACACATTAATTTTATTAAACAGTTACTAAGAAATTCTATTAATCCTCTCAGATTCTATACTTTGCTTTAATTCACAAAGTGCTTTAGGATGTGTATAAAGTCATATTTTTAAATGCTCTGCACTGCCAGCTGTGAAGGCCATAAATATGCCTTTTGCAAACAGGAGAGCCGCACAGCTCTAGGAGAAGCAGTTCTCCTCCTCATCCATCCTTTTTCTGCCTGATGTAGGTTGACAGATGATTTACAGGAAGTGACCCCATCTTATTTGCATCTGTATCGATGTGTTTGGTGAGCAAGAAAGGAAGTAATAGATTCGATTTTAATCAGGGAAAAAATGGTCTGTACTTATTCTCTCAAGTAAGTACTTGAATTCATCAGATTTTAAAAACATATTCTCTTATATTCAAAATGTAAATGCTGTGGAGCCCACACCATAACAAGAACAGAATAGTTTCCCACTTGAACCTCCAGAACTTGCTGAGAGAACATAACCAGAGCTTTCTCTTCCATGACACGTATCAGAGCATTTCAAATTTATGTCTTTTGATTAAAATTTAAAAATTGGCAATAATTTTTATTGTTTAATCAGGAATTGAGGTAAACCATTAAATATTAAATCTCTACTCACTAAAGCAAATGCCTTATACTACATATCCTAGAAAACAAAATCTGTATGTTGGATAGATAAAATAATAGCCAGAATGATTTTTTTTTTAACTACTCACAATGTAGGTTATGACTCCAAATCATTTGCAAAGTAAAAACAAAACTAATTTAATATGGTAAATGGGACTCAGTTTTAAATTACTATTAGGCAATCAATTTGTACGTTGTACTATAAAGACAATTCATTTTTAAAAGAATTAAGAACAGAAACTGAAAGTCACTTTTTTCCCTTACATTTTGTTATTTTATCTGTCTTCATTATATGTAAAACTTGTTTGGTGAAAATCACTAGAAGGGGCTGGGGTTGTGGCTCAGTGGTAGAACACTTACCTAGCACGTGCAAGGCCCTGGGTTCAATCCTCAGCATCACATAAAAATAAATAAATAAGGGTATTGTCTATAACTAAAAAAAAAAAAAAAAATGTTAAAAAAAGAAAGAAAATCACTAGAAGAAGTCTTCTAATAAATTATAAGATTCTAGAGAAACAAAAATATAGGAAAACGGATATTGCTGTGGAAGTATTTATTGCCTTGCTATTAGAATGCTTTCTTTTGCTAGCCTCATGAGGAAACTAGTAACTTTAGCATGTGCTTCCCTTTAGAGGTGACATGTATTGTAAATTAGTTAATATAACCACACCAAGATTAGTCTTTGGTGCTGTTGTTTTATTCTCCATTCCTTCCCCCATCTCCCTGCCAACTCTATTTTTTAGAAAGAAGAATAGTCAAGGTTTAAGATCCATTGCTCCTGTAGGAAATAAAAAAAATAATATCCTAAGCCATCTCAAGGAATAAAAGACAGATTAACAAGAGAAGAAGAAATCACATTTATTTAACCAAAGTTCTATGTGACTCAGGAATAAGGACAAAAGGTCCCAGAGATTTTTTTTTTCAATATTTAATTTATTTTTTAGTTGGACACTATTTTTTATGTGGTGCTGAGAATCGAACTCAGGGCCTCGCACGAGCTAGGAGAGCGCTCTACCGCTGAGCCACAACCCCAGCCCGAACCCAGAGATTTCTATTTTTATGATTAAGTTCGATGAAGACTGGACAGATGGGTAGAAATTTGATTGTACAAAGGGGGTGTGCTCTAATCGTAATGAACTGGGGTGACTGGCAAGGCCTGCGTGCTCAGATTCTGGCTTCTCTGTAGGGAAAATATGTATTATATATTCTCAGTTTTCACTCGCAGTCGGAGCAGGACCCTATGTACCCTGTGAAAGTCTCCAGGGCAGAAGGGAGGAGCTCAGAAAGTGACCTCTGGGTTTTCTGGCTTGATATGGGGAGAGGAATTCAGTGTTTATAACCCACCGTGGGGGGAAGGGAGGAGGAAGATAGGGGGATGGGAGTTCAGAGAACCACCTCCATGGCAGGTGTGGGATGGGAGTTCAGAGAACCACCTCCATGGCAGGTGTGGGATGGGAGTTCAGAGAACCACCTCCACGGCAGGTGTGGGATGGGAGTTCAGAGAACCACCTCCACGGCAGGTGTGGGATGGGAGTTCAGAGAACCACCTCCACGGCAGGTGTGGGATGGGAGTTCAGAGAACCACCTCCACGGCAGGTGTGGGATGGGAGTTCAGAGAACCACCTCCACGGCAGGTGTGGGATGGGAGTTCAGAGAACCACCTCCACGGCAGGTGTGGGATGGGAGTTCAGAGAACCACCTCCACGGCAGGTGTGGGATGGGAGTTCAGAGAACCACCTCCATGGCAGGTGTGGTGGGGCACAAGTGACTTTGTAAGCCTGTCCCTCCCCTCCTTGGGTGAAATCTGTAGTGAGTTTAATTCCCAGACTGTTAGTTCAACTAGGAAAAGTTAGTTCCTTTTTATTCATATGTAGAAACCAAAGGTAAAACTAATGAACTTCTTGAATAGTTGGGCAGATTTAATGGATGCATTGAAAACCTTTAATTGAACGTTTTATCATTGCACATCTATTTCAGAAACTCTGCTATGATGTGAATCTATTTTTAGATGAGGAAACTAAGGTTGATACAAAATGGCAAACAGAATAGGAGACAAGCGCAGGACATCTTTAGTTCAAGCACTTTTGAAAAAGAAATGGCGCTGAGGCCGGGAAGCCTCCAGTTACTGGGGTGGAATATTTTCAGAGCTCAGAATGTGAACCCCCCCCCCCATCTGGCCCCATGGCGTGCTGAGCAACAAACCCTGAAGGAAACTGAGGAAACCTCAGAAGCAGGAAGGTCTCTCTTCCCCTGCCCTTTCCTCCCAACAGCCGACCACAGAAACTGGAACTTCCCTTACACCAACTTGCCCAAGGCAGGCTGTGCAACCTGTGGTCAGTCTCTGACCTTCTCCCTCCCGTGGCCCTCAGGCCCTCTTGTGATGGAGGAGAGAATGCCCCAGGGAGTGAAGGGAAGAGACTGGGCAAAGGCCCGGGCACACCCAACAGTTTCCTCCCATTCCACGACACCTTCCGTCTTCAGTCACAGTTCTGCAGGACTGTCTGTGAAAACACACGGTTACCCATTTCTTTGGTTCTTCATTTCCAATCCCTCTCATGACACATGATACTAACATTAAATCCATTCTGTTTTGTTAATTTGCTTTTATTATAACCTTCTCCCCATGAACCTTGGGATAAATAGGGAAAAGTTATCATTTTCCCCCTATAAAGATTACTCCAGGGTCACAGGTAGCATTCATGGAATTTCAAGTGTTAACATATGTCAGACCAGTGATGATGTCAATATGGTACCAAATTAGTACTTAAAAGTCAAAGCATTTTCTTGTCAGATAATAACAAGAATATGTACACATTTATTTTTAAAAACCTTCTGTCAAATTGCATTAAAAGCAGGTTGCAACATGATTGGCAGAGAAGATGGCTTCAGAATAGGTGACACAGTTGCATTCCTCCAACAAATGAAAGTGTGGGCGTAAAGAACGCACTGTGTACTTAGATCTAGTTTATTAAAGGGACCCTAAAACTGAACAAAGAAAGAGCGAGGTGGGGGAGAGAGAGAAAATGGATCCTCTGGGAATTCAGAGCCTAAAGTGATTAATTAGACCTTATTTTGTCTTGAACAGATTTACTAAGCATTTTTCAAATAGCCACATTGTTTGTAATTACAAAAATCACACCTCCATTGGCCGGCCTTAGTCACTTCATGCATGAACAGCAATCTGATTGAGCACTCTTGTTAGGGCTTCATTCTTCATTGTAATTAGCCATAATCAAGGCCTTCCTGGGCGCATGAGAATGTGCAGAACTATTCCAGCCTATTTGAATATGAATCTTCTCAGTAAGAAGCAAGAAAACAGGAGAAACAAAACAGCTTCTCTAGGGAATTTTGAAGGCATTGCTACTTCCATTCTGCCCCCCTTCGAAATGGTCCCTATCCAGTATCTGGACTCTATTTGCTAAAACAAGGGTGGCTTAATGGAGACAATGGCTTATTATTTCTTAAGTGACACAGGAGGGCCCGAGTATTACAGGCTTAGTTCTTTCAGTCTTTGCCAAGGACACAAGGAACAAAAGAACAAGCAATTGTGTGTGGAAAGGAGAACTGGGACAGGCCCACTTTGAGACCACTCAGGGTAAGATGGGGCTTTGCTCCTTGGCGCTGGGAGGCTTCTGCATGCTTGCTTTCTTCTCTTTCCCTCCTCTTCCCCTGCAAATGACTCAGACATTACAGAAAAAGGCTCAAAGCAGCAGGGATTGAAAACAAAGGCTAAGTGGAGGAGGGGTGGCATTTCTGGTCCGTCCCAAGCACATTCGCAGTGAGCCACCTACTGGCAGCTCGGCTTTTCCTTCTTGATTAGCTGATCCCTCAGCCTCTTATGGGAAGACCTAGGTAAACACGCTGGAACACTCCAGATGCCTTTTCAGCCAAACCCGGGAAAAATAAAATCCAGGGGAAAAAGCAGGCAGAGTGATGCTAGATGTCTCTGATAGAAAATGCTATTTGAATTCTAGCAGAACTACGGCTACACACATACCAGGTACCAAGAGTTCTTGAACATGTTATGTGCTCTGCATAAAAATTTAAATGATGATTCAAATTACTTCAAGAGAGTAATCATTAGACCCATGAAGCTAAATAAACTAATCATTTAAACTAATTACATAACATGTTACAAGTGCGGCATTGCACATGCAAAAGATCTGTTCATTCTTCAAAGCCTTCACTGTTTTTGTGCACGGATTTTTTTTCTTGAGACATGACACACATCTAATAAAATAGCTGTTGGTATTACTCCTTACCATGCTACCACAGGACGCTCCAGGGCCACAGCATGACACCTGATAATTCTTTATTATCTCCCAGGTTTACACCCTTCATCATCACAATGAAGTGACTTTCCTAAGGCCACACAGTCGGTTGAATGTATTAATATTGAAGTACTAGATTGCAATACAGTTCAGCACTTTGCTATATAAAAATCACAGTTTTAAAACTGAACAAGGCTAAGTGACCCTTCCTGGTCAGCTTTGACATGAAATTTTGAGGAAGTCAGAAGCACTGTATGAAGGAGATCTGAGGCAGAACCTGGGCCGCATGGGAAAATGAACTTTAACTGATTAGCAAGGTCTGCTAGTGACGCCCAAGCATGGCTAGTTATTCACCTACCTCCACCCACGCATCCACTACACACATGGAAGTGTGCTAGGCCCTGCAGAGGCCTCTCCAGGGGAGAGAGAGGACTGTGTCTACCTTAAAAAGGGTGTGGTGGTTCTGGTGGGCCAGGGCCACCTGTGTCCTCCAGGGCGATTCTGGGCATCACTCCCCAGCTCCCTCAGAACATGCCCTGTTCATATGGACATGGGGGCTTCTTGGTTATTTGTACTGCTGACTTCTCTATCAAGTATCATCCTGTATCTTGGAGTTATTTTAAAGCCATTTTGATATTTGGTAAGTCAAGACCCTCAACCTCTATTTCTTTTTCATTTTTTTTCTTAGAATAACAACAATTAAAAAACAAAACACCTAAGCCAGACATGGTGGTGCACACCTGACATCCCAGGGACTCTGGAGGCTGAGCAGGAGGATCGCAAGTTCCAGGCCAGCCTTGGCAACTTAGTGAGACTCTGTCTCAAAAATAAAAAATAACTCAGTGTTAGAGTGCCCCTGGGTTCAAGCCCTGGTACCACAAGTAAACAAAACAGATACTTTTAAAAATTTCTTCTTCATACATAGGATAATATATGATGTTAAATATATTTACCCGAATTAAATCTCTTTAGGAAGCAAAAGAAGTCTCTGTGACTTAGGAATCAGCCTCACCTGAAGCTGACAGAGGCTGCTACTCCCAGTGATTCTAGCAGGGTCATACATGACAGATAATTATGGCAGGGCCATCAGTTAGGGTGTGCTTCCCGGGTACCAGGTGGGGTGATCCGTATCGTTTCATCTAATCCTCACAGCAGGTGCCTTGGCACCTTGGCATCATTGTCCCCACCTGATAATGGAGTAAACAGAGACTAAGAGAGCTTCAGTGTCTCGCCCAAGAGCACATGACTGACTCCCAGCAGTGTGAAGTTCAGGAGTGAACCATGGTGAACACTTGCAAGATGGAGTCAGGCCTCGGCAGCCCCTGAGACAGCCAGGCCGGCACGCAGGCCAGCCTGCTCCCGCCTGCCTCCAACACCCAGTGTGTCACAGGAGCAGCCTTAAGGACAGTACCTCTGCCAGCCTGTCCCTCTGCAAAGAGAGTGAGGCTACAGCATGAGGAGGGTGGGCAGAGGACACCCTACGACTCCCAGGGGGCTACCAATGGAGAACTTGATGGCATGTCACAGCAGACTGAAGGGTGGATGGGTCATGGTAACACCAGCCAGGGCTTTTCAAACATGTCATCAGGCTTGTCTAGGCAAAGTTAGGATCAAATAAAATTCATACCAGACAAACGAGGTAGTCAGCCCAAGCTGGAAGGCGTTGAACATAACTGCTGGACAGTGGCCTTTCTAGACGTAGTCTCATATGCATACAGTAAATACTGTCAATGTCATCTATCAAATGTCAATGGCATCCAACAAATGGATGCAACTACACATCCAATATTTTTTAAACTAGAACACAAATGGTCCTCTTATGTCTAAGAATTCACAAGTTAGTAAGAACTAAATATATAATGCAAATAAAAAAACATAACTATAGTTTAGGGAAAAACACATGGGGTGTTAAATTTGTGGACATGTATTATTATTTCCTTCAACTGTTGTCAATTTGATTTCCAGATTTAATGATACTAGTGATAATAATAATATTCAATATTCTTATCTAGCATAGACCAAACACTATTGTTAAGATTAAAAATGTATTATTTTACTTAATTCTTATATTAAAAGAGAGCCCTATGAGTTAGAATTACAGGTACCAATGAGGAAACTGACTCATGGAGAGGTTAAGTAGCTTCACTAAGGTCTCACACTGGTAATACAGCTTTGCACGTATACTTCTTTCTGTCACACTATGACGGCAATAAACACAAGGGTGGGTTCAAGGATTCACGATAGCAGAGTTTTATGGAATTTGTGATAAAAAGAATGAAAAAGGTTAACTCGAGGCCAGAAGTCAAAAGACTGGTAAGCTGCTGGGGAAGCTAAAAGGAATGGCAAGTCAGGGTTCGACTGCGTGTTGCACTGAGAAGCAGAGGACATAGACTCCCCTGCCTGAACCCCAAGGACGCCAGGGCTCTCTGCAGCAGAGCTTTTCACATGGGGTTCACAAACCTTTGTCACTAAGGCTTTCCAGGGAGTACCCAGTTTCAGATTAGTCAACCCATGACCAAAATATCCACCAAGAACAACTCAGTGGAGAAGTTTATTTTGGGGTCATAGTGTCAGAGGTTCAGTCCGTGGTCAGCTGGCTCCACTGCTTTCAGCCTGAGGTTAGGCGGACATCATGGTGGAAGGGTGTTCAGCTCATGACAACCAGGAAGGGAGCAACAGAAACAAGATACGATTCCCAGAGGCACGCCCCCAGTGGCCTAGCTACACCCCACCTGCCTACGGTTACCATATAGGAGTTCATTAATCCACCAAATGGATTGAACCACTGATTGGGTTACAGCTCCCTTAATCTCTGATCATTTCACCTCACAACATTCCTGCATAGTCTAACATGAGCTTTCTGGGGGACGCCTCACTTCAAACTGTAATAGCTCCATTTCCTATTTTTAAACTGTCAATGAAATCATCCTCTCAGGAAAGCCTCTAATGTCTGTTTTTCTCAACTCCCCTTTCTGCCAGTTTACAAATTAAAAAGTAAAAAATGTCTCACCCACCCCAAAGGTGATGGCACACTGTTCCAGGGCTCCTGGCCACAGGCCAGTTTGACACCCAGCAGTGGGATTGGTTTGAAGAAAGCAAAGGGCTGGGATGGTTGGATAGTGAACCTCATCTTAAGTCAGGCGGCTTGCAGCTTTCAGCTTTCAAAAACATTGAAGAGAAACCCAATAATGCATCAGCTGCTAGGACACTAAAAATAACTTCTGATTAACAGATTGTTTAGTGATTGTGGTGTCTAACTGGTGAGAAATGCTCAAAGAATTGAGCCACTTTGTCACAACTCCTTCCTCTCAAGTCTGCTTCTTTATACCAGAAGGGTTTGCTTGTGCTTATATCTACCAAACAAAACACAGGCTGGACATTGATACTGGACCCATTTGATTCTCAGAATAAAAGGGGACCCATCTGTACACTTATGGACGAGTGAAAAGAGAGACCATTCTCATTTAGAGATTCATTTCATGTGAATTTTACTTATATGCTTAAAAATTATCAGAATCTGCAACACGTGTCTGTTTTGTCTGCAAGGTGGATCTATCTGTGGTCTCTGCGCACTGCATACCAGGGTTCAGGATATACCAACACGTGGGGAAAAGCTGTGCAGGAGAACACACAGGAAGCAGAGCAAAGCCAGGGCCCTTCAGAAGCACAACTCAGCCCACACTTGGGTTTGATCTTCACCAGCAGGGTCCTGTCCTGGGGATGGGACTGCTATGCCAGTTCCTCTAGAGTCGTCTGAGGAAGGCAAATGCTCAGAACTGTGGGCTGAGTGCATGGAGGAAGGCTTAGACCTCTGCTTGCTCAGCCAGGAGGAGGCAGTCTCCTGCTCTGGGGGATGCTGGACACAGAAAATGGAGTTGAGAGTGATCCCTTCTAGAAAAAGAAGGGCAAAGCCCTGGATTTCTGTTGGCCAGAGTCAACATCCAGGCTTGCTTTGGGCTATCCTGATGGCTACCAATAGGTACAATAGATGCTATGCACCGGGATTGATCTATCTACCCGCCTAAGCATCTATGTGTCTATTTACCTATGGTATCTATAGATGGAGGGATGATGGATGGATAGAGAGGTACTACACATATTCTTGGGAACTTAGGGTTACTGGAAATAAAATGTTACTTAATACTGATTTAAATATGATAATCAATAAGAAATTTGCAGAATAACAACTATATTAGAAAAACATTCTGAGGGGACAGTGAAGTGAAAATTATAGGTTTCAAGTAAAGGGAAAAGAAATAGCGAAGAGAAAATTACAGGTTTCAGGAAAAACAAAACAAGCAATGTAAAATTTTCAGAAATTAAAGAAAAGTTAGTTCATGTATTTTAAAGGAAGGATGATGGGAATCAGTTGCCTGTGGTATTTAGAGTTGACCAGATTCATTGAACAGAATGGAAACAAAGTCGTATAATAAACTATAATAGAATTTTTTGATGTCATAACAAAAATCTCTAAGAGATGGATCATTTTCCAGAAATTTTGGTAGAATGAACATGATTAAGTGATTTTGAAGGCCACTGCTGTAGAGAAGGGCAGATGGCCAGGGAGTAAAGAATACCATAGAGTAACCAGAGACCCCAGGAAGAGCCTGAAACTGTGACTGGGAGGAGGGAGAGGAACAGGTCAAGAGAGGGCAGGGGCAGGAAGTTAGGTGTTCATCAATGGCCCTCCTGGGTCCCCAGGTATACCACCAGCAGCAGCAATGGACACAGGCTCCCCAAGAGGCCAGGCGAGCTGCTGGAGTAAATCATGGTGGGTCCTATCCTGTGTCTGCCTGGCCAATCATGAGAAAGCAACGTCACGAGAGTCACTCTCACCATCCACTTACACATGTTTTATTAGTTGCATGTGTTACATATTAATTTACTACAAACTTCCTACGAACTCCTTATTAATGAAATTACATATTAACTTATTACTAGTCAAATTATCAGAATATTTGAGCATTAAAATGTAAGAACATTGATTACTCACTGTTTGCTATCATATGTAAAAAGAAAGCATGCCTTTTTCTTTTGCTTTATTTTAAAACTAATATTGAGGCATTTAGAAAACTTTTATAAGTGCTTTATTTTTAAAAACTTTTATTTATCTTAAAACTAACACTTAGGAATTTTAAAAACATTTATAAGCAATCGCCTAATGTGCTACTGTAATCTTTTAAACTGCACATACTGAATTATAGTTTCCACCAATGTCCACCTCTTTAGTTGACCAAAGTGCACATGTTCAGTCACACAGTAAGCTGCAAGTGGCTAACCAAAGACAGGAGACTCTGTCCTCAAATCCTCCCTATCTCTGGCAGGCACAAATGGCCCCTGGCTTGGCTGATAGTCACCAGGCTCCCATTTGGCAAGTGAGGCCCTGCTAAGTCCCCAGCACAGCTCCCTGGACTCCACGTGACTGTCTTGCAGGCTGTGATGGGAGAGGGGACACTTTTCTAGCTCTGAGGGAGTCAGAGGGCTCCGTCTATGTTTAAGGAACTTTGAGATGACCTCACCCTTCCTGTTGCTCCCTCTAGCTTGTCCCCAAGCCTTACTGAATGGTATATCTGGGTGTGACCTCCCCTCTCTTCAGCATGATTGTACTGAGTGAAAACTTAATAACTGTCTTAATGGGTCCTTTTAGAAAAACCACCCCTTCATCTTTTCCAATGCCAGCGAACGAAACTGTTTATTTTTCCTCCAAAAATGTAACTTCCTTATATTTTTGTATCTCTGTAAACACTGTTTCCTTTGCCTGGAATGCTGGCCCCTCTGCAAGTCTGCTTTTCTCTTGGCAAACCTTTGGTTCCCATTTGGGCATCAATTCAGTGGCAGACTTCTCTGTTACAAATCCCTTGATTTCCCCTAAATCACTCTCTCCGCTGTTTCCACAACACTTGGAATTTTTGCCTGTTATGAATCTATAATACACAATACACACACACACACACACACACACACACACACATCTCACATGTGCATTCTTATTCCCAACCCACTAAACTAAAATGGTAAAGACTGTCTTGAATCAAGCACATGTACTACTATTATAAGATCACACACAGTGTATGCCCAGATTGTTCAGCAAATGGTTATGCCCAAGTGATTTGACACAAAAGAGCCTTCTATGACACTAATGTGACAGTGCTACCACCCATGAATTTTGAGTAGATTCACAAAGAAGAGAAATAAGGTGTTTCAAAAATTTCCCTCTTCTTCATAAAAATTGGCTTCAGAAGTATTTGGAAGAATCAAGTAGGGACCTTAATTTGAAAGTTGGAAAGAGAGAAGTTCACATAGTGTTAGGAGCTTTTCTTGATATCCTAATACATGGCAAAGCACTTAATGTGACTGTACCTTTGTAGGTTTCCAGAAGGGATTTGACTTGCTCAACTAGGAGTAGACAGACATTCTGTGACACAGTGAGTGGCAGTGTACCGCCTCTGCCCAGCACTTGGTCACAGTTGCATTCTCCTGGCCAGATGGACCTTCACTTTTTCTGACTCGGTGCCCCTCCCAAGGCTAAAGGACACACTTCAGAAGGAGACAAAGAAGTATTGCCTTTCCCTGCTCTTGCCTATTCAGAGGACAGCGAGGTTAATTTGTTGCTCATGGTGGAGGCGAATTTGATGGCTTGCCACATCCCAGGCCTGGGCCTAGACTTCGCCCTCCTCCAGCAGCATGGGCAGCTTCCCTCTCTGTCCACAGCTTCTGGGTGCTGCAGGTTCTAACTCCGCATAGCTCTTGGTCACACCTTATTCCATAGCTAGGTCACAGCTGCCTCTGTTTCAGTTCAAGACCTCCTCCTCCCACCAGGTCACTGAGGAATACCCGCCTCTGTTTTCTCCTCCCTATTCCTAACGGCAAAATCCTTCTAAAGGCTATTTCCTTCTTTTTTTTTTTTTTTTACAGTACAAGTTGATTTATTTAAAACAGTTACAAAAAAGCACAACAAAATGGAGATTATCCTTAGAATTATTAATGCTTTTTTAAGATCAGGTAGGATTAGAGGGTAAGAAATGGTATTGGGCTGGGGGAGCATCTGACTAGTTCTAAGGCTTTAGATACAATGCAGTTGATTACATATTAATTCAGCCATTAAACCTGTAAATGTTTCTCACTACCTTTCAGTGGATGGTCCAAAACCTTATGGACATAAAATATTTTTTGGCCTGGATCCTTTCTACTCTGCCCTCTCCAACCCACCTTCTGAGCTCACACTACTCAAAATTGCTGCGATTCTGCCCCTGCGTGCTCTCCCTGGCTTCTCTACGCCTTTAATTATGCTTCAATACCCCTAAACAAGTGCAGGATGGGGGTTCTCCTGGGTGATTTTTCTTCTCTGCCCTTTAATCTTGAGGACCATGTCTATTCTTACAGTACAACTATTTCCCATGCCTAAGTCTTAGCCTATACCATTCTACTGAGGCCAGCTGTTCATGCAACAATAAATATCTATAAGAAATTTTGGGTGAGCAAAAATAAACAGGGGATGCTCCCTCCCTAGTACAGAGTTTAGTGGGGCATTACAGAGTATCACTGTCATTGCTGTGACCAAAACACTTGACAGGAACAATGTAGAGGAGGGAAAGGCTGTCTGGGGATCATGAATTCCGAGGTCTCAGTTCACAGATGGCAGACTCCATCGCTCTGGCTCCAGGTGAGGCAGCATATCATGGGAGAAGGACCCAGATGAGGAAAGCTGCTCAGCTCATGACGGAGTCAGGAGGGAGAGGGGCAGAGAGAGGGAAAGGACTGCAGGAAAGATGCACCCTTCCAGGGTAGCCCCCAGTGACCCACCTCCTCTAGCCACAGCCATACCCTAGCTGTCTATAAACACCTCCCATTCCATCCAAACTAGGGTGGACCGAATGGGGCGCAGCTCCCACAATCCATCATTCCACCTTGAACATTCCTGCTCTAACAGGAGCTTTGGGGGGACACCTCATAACATACCATAACAATCATCATATGATCACTGTTCATGAATGTGAACGGGGAACTGAAGCTGTAATAAATGCCATAATAAATGTGGCACCACAGAACTTATAATCAAGAGGTTTGACTTGATCAGAGTGTCAAAGAAGAAATCTCTGACCAAGTGACTCTCCAACTACAGTGTGGAAGCTGTGTAGTGACCAACAAGGGGTGAGAGTGGACATTCTACAAAGAAGGCAGACACGGGAGGGTGGTTGAGTTGGAGGACAAAGGCTGGTGTGGAACTCAGGGCTGCCAGCCACCACCTTGCATGACTCCTCAGAGATGCAGTGCAGTCTGTGGGGCTTCCAGCCACATGCCTTCCTGAGCTCAGGGACACGTCCTCCTTTCCTTCACACATTTCGCACATGTTTAACCTTGACGGCTTCTGCTGCTCTGACGACACTGATATGAAACACAGTGACTATGGTGATGCTGGGACGTGATCATAGTGTGATGTTTAGTAAAAATCAGAATACAGAACATCACGTAATGTATGCTGGCAAGTAAATGAAAACACAAAGATTGAGAGAAGGAAACTAGCAATTAATTTTAGCAGCTGGAGGTAAATTAACACCTTTCTATTAAACTGTAAACATGTAATTCAAGAAAATAACCTGAATGAAGCTAAGCAGATCATATAGATTTAAGTCTTAGCTCCTCAGGAAGAGCATGGCAGTGTCCTCAGTGATCTGATGTTAGAAGTATTAAAATAAGTATACAATAAGCAACATTTTCTTGAGATAATAGAAAAGTGCAAATATAGCTAAGTGGATATTGATTCCAGAAGGCTTCATGAACCCATATATATGTAACACTAGAAACTAACATATTTGGAAATTTTTAGTATACAGGTTGTCTTCATAGTTGAAGTCAGTTTTAATTGTGAAGTAATGAACTTCCTGAAAGTATGGAACTCCTCCCAGCCAAACAATAACCACCCCACCAAAAAAATTTAAAAAACCATGATACTTTTACTATGTTAAAACAATGGATTTTGCAACTCCATGGTATTTTTGATCACTGTTTGACATATGGTTATGTTTAACATAGTTTTAATTTTGGACTATGCCATTTTATAGGCAAAGATGTTTTCTTTTTAACTGAGCATTATTGCATATATGTTTTTGCCACATTGCAATCTATAAAATCACAACATAAATCCCATCAAGGGAATTTATTATGATTTGACTATTATCCTTTATGGCTATTTGGGCTGCTCTCAAATGTTCACTTTATAAATGAACATCTTTCCATACCTCCATAAAGGTATATTTCCTTTATCTTACCTTCCAGAGCCAAAGAAATGGGTTTATTTGCAGAGGGCATCAGTTCTAAGACTTTATAGCAAGAGGCAGATTCTCACATTGAATTAATGGAAGAAACTGCTTACATGGAGATGAGATAAAACTCCATACCAAAAAAAAAAAAAAATAATGATAGCAGGAGGAACTACTTCTTTTAACCATGATGGTCCTGCACGAGTCTTATGAATAACTGTAAAACTGAAGAAAATGTAAGAAATAATCTTTTAAAAATGTTGAACAACAATCAAGAATTATGATCAATGAGAAATGGAAAATACTAACTTTTAATGGTGACAGCATATAAAAGATTACATTCAATAAAAGGGAATGGCCAGCAAGTGGAAATTCATCTGGGTCACTGAATATCAAACAGCCTCAAAAACACAGTCAACAAGGAGGCTCTGAGAGCCTGGGGAGGAGCAGCTGCCCCAGTGTGAAAGTGCTTCCCTTGTCCTCTGGAGCCCAGCAGCCTTCCCCAGGGTCATGCATGGCCATGTGGCTGATTTCTGGCTGGTGGAAAGAAGACCAAAGTGAAGACCACCACTTCCAGCCCTGGGCCACAAACAGCCCTCTGATGGTGGGAATGTTCCCTTCCCTTATCTACAGGAAGAAGATCCAGGCGAGGACTCCGGAGAAGAATCCAAGCCCTGGACTGAAGTAACAGGTCCCTGAATGACTTGTGGAGTTGAGAACCCAGCACAGATGCGTGGGATTGAGGAGTAGCAAATAATCATATTCATGTCAAGCTGCTAGGCTTTGGGAAGTTGTTTTCTCAAGCAGTTCTCATAACCTGCTATGCCTGAAAAAGAAAACTTACGTTGATTATGAAATGATAAGTAATAATATCTCAACTAATATATGAGAGAAGAGCTCAGAAAGAACTATGTCTGAATATTAATACGGGTTTATTGTGTTTGTGATATCTTTCCCTGCTTACATTTTCCTGCATGATCTAATTTTGATTATCTGATTTCTTAAAAATCAAGATGATATATCACTTTTAATAACAAAATATACTTTACTTTCTCTAACATGATTCTTTATATTTGTTTTTAAATTCACCTGCCAATTTATTTTGTTTTTTTCCAATTTGCTAATCCTGCTTGCTCTTGCCTTTGGTGAGTGTTGGTCCTTCTTCACCGAAGTATAATGCCTCCTTTGGTTTTTAAACTATGTGGTGTGTTGCATAGTCTGTCCATGTAGGCTTCCTTGGTCATATTTTTTTAATTGCTCCAATTCTGTGCTATTCTACTTTTATTTCCTTTATAAAAATTGTTTAAATATAATAGAGATAGATAGTTCTTTTTTTTATTAGTGCTTTTGAAAATGCCATCTGCTTTTCTTGTTTGTTTATTCTTCTTGATAAATTGTTGGGATCATTCTGCCAAGTTCAGCTTAAAAATATGGGACTATTATTTTGCTATTGCTTAAGCTAACAAATACATTGCATCTCATTCTCTGTCATTAGTCAGTACCTAGAAATCACCTTTTATGTCCCCCTCCCCTTGGTCACTAGTATTCTAGTATTCACCATTTGTATCTTCTCTGCCATCATCTTTCCATTCCTGCTCCTTATCAATTACTACGTGGCCTATTGAAACTGTTCCCAGGGTCCAATTCAACATGCATGCCAGTGACAACCCAAATGTTCTGTCAGTACTCCGTTTCACTTGTATACTCAGGGTTCTTTAATACAGCAATTGATTCACAATGTTTAGTGCCTAGAACATGATGTTTAATAAACACTGATTTTATTCTTTATCATTTCCCACCCCCTCCACTATCTAAGCAGAAAAATGTGCACTCTCAAGCTTCTGATTCTTCCCTAACACTATTTAGCTGAGACATTTCCTATGAAATGGAGGGAAGTAGCAGTTGCAGCAGACCTAAGTCTTGGCTCCACCACAGCTGCTAATGCTCCTTAGAGCACTGTGAAAAAATCAGTCTAGCCAGGCATGGTGGTGCACGCCTATAATCCCAGCAGCTTGGGAGGCTAAGGCAGGAGGGCTATGAGTTCCAAGCCAGCCTTCCAAGTTGTCCTTAGCAACTCAGTGAGACCCTGTCTCTAAATAAAATTTTTAAAGGGGTGAGGGTGTGGCTCAATGATTAAGCACCCCTGGGTTCAATTCTCAGTATCACAATAAATAAATAAGATAAAATAATCACAGTCTAAAAAAATCTCTAGCTCGCTTCCCAATATTCTGTAATCCTTTGCTCATGACAATCTCCTTTGAATAAATGCTTACAGTACAATTTATAAAAGGAGTTTTGCATGAATTACTCCCATATACACTGTGAAAATTCTTTTAAAAATCAGATCAAAGACACCAAAGTGAGGAGGGATACAACTAAAAGCACAAAATTGAAGGTTAAAAAAATAGTCATGGAGGGAAATTAAGGAGACAGAAACGTAAGACCTTGGAATTCTTCCTAAATTCAAGGCTCACCCAATACCTCTAGCTCTGGTCCTAAGGCTGTAAGAGGTGTCAAAAGGAAATCATGGTGTAGCAACTCTGGGGGCCTGCAGGCTGTCAGCCTGAGCAGTCATGGAGGGAGGAAGAGGAAAGAATGGGAAGCATGGGCTAGTGCTCCTCCATCCTCTGGGCTCCTGGGAGACAGGGAGCTGAGGATGCCACCTAGCCAGAAGCTCAGGGAGAAGTCCCCACCCTACAGGTGATCAGCACTGAAAGGAGCGAAGGTGTGAAGGCAGCCCAACAAAGAAAAAGAGGCCAGAGAAAGCACAGCTAAAAAGATTTGTAAACTGTCAGACAGACGGAAAATTCAGAGGGATAACGAACAAAAGAAAGTGATTCTTTCTTTGTTGCATTGAAAATTCTATACAATGACTATATAGAGTATTGCCAAAAAAAGGAGAAATACATAAATCAGGTTAAAAGTCAAGGTGTAAACTTCAAACTATGCAAAAATACACGAGAATTCAAGATTTAAAAAAGGAAAGTATTTAATAGAAAGTACAGCAAAAGAAGACAGGACAGAACTTGGAATGTACCACTGATCAAAACAGGAGAAGTGAGGAAGTATGCTATTTTAAATCACATTTTTTTTTTTTTTTTTTTTTGCAGGGCATGGTGGCACTCACCTGTAATCCCAGCAACTCAGGAGGCTGAGGCAGAAGGATCATGAATTCAAATCCAGCCTTAGTGAAAGAGAAGTGCTAACCAACTCTGTGAGACCCTGTCTCTAAATAAAATGCAAAATATCCCCAGTACACTACTCCCCTCCATCACTTTTTCTATACTGAAAAGAATAATTGTACTTAAAATTTCACACAAATAGCATACTACTTTTCCTTAAAAATCACAACAGAAGACCTTAAGAGAGCTGAAAAGTTACAGTAAATTATTATTTTATGTTGAAATGTGTCCATGGGAAACTGTATGGCCCACATTAATTTTCCTTTGTGCAACAATAAGCTCATAGAGATGAGAGGGGAGAAGGAACAAGCATGTGCTGGGCAGTGCACAGCCAAAACCAGATTGTTCTCTGCTTGAGAAAAAATTCCATAAACTCAGGTTTTCTTCATTGCCAAAATGGCTGATCAAACATACATTTTAAGATATATAATTATTGATAAAATACACTTATGGTTCATGAACTATTTGTGGATACTTTAACACAATGTCCTTTTCCTGTTTTGTATGAGCTTGTCTTCTTGGACCAGTGAAGGATGCCCTGTGGGGTGCAGTGGCCGAACACAGCACCTTCCTCTCTGACCAGAGGACCACACCCGGTGAGAAGGGAAGGCAGAAAGACAGCTCACACTGTGTCTTCAGGTGAACAATGGGGTTTGCTTTATAAACAATTATGGAAGAATGACAAATGGTGGGGAGAATAAAATTTAATGTAAAGATTCTTTCTTGTAATACTTCATGTATACTTTGCATATTAAATCAGATAGGAATGACTGATGAAACAATGTTTTATTAAATAAGCCATTCTAAAGTACATTCATCATCAGAAAAAAACTAGGATAATGAAAAAAATGATATAATTTAGCTTGTTTAATTTATTTGAAGCCTTAGACAATGGAAGGAAATGGGAAAATGAAAAAAGAAATCAAGTAAGTGTTTGGTAAGTCAGTCTTTGAAATAAAGCTGAGTGGTGCCAAGAAATAGATCAGAAATAAAAGTAAGCAAGAGCATGTAAGTTACTCTTTCTGCGTTTAAAACTTAATATGCCAAAGTAAAGGGAGAAAACTTCTTTTGTTTCACGTTTGATTACTAAGTAGCACATTAGAATCAAATCCTGCATTGGCCTATTAGAACATGATGAGCCTTGATCGGAGCCTGTAACATGAAATCTCAGCTTCAGGGGTCGAAGATGCCCCACAGTAACATAGATTATATCAGCAAAAAGGCCTGGGTGGAAACAGAAACCACACTCTACACAGCAGTGTCCTTAGGCATTTTTTTAAAAGGCTGGGAGCAGGGACAAAGACCTGAAGGCCTACTTTTTGCAATTATTATTTTCTTAAAATCAAACAATTCCAAATGTAGTGGGATGTGAAAAACAGAGTTTGCAGGTAGAAGTATGAATTAAATATAAACATACAAACATATATAAATTGGTATGAGGGATATTAAATAGAATATTTGGGAAATGTAATGTACATAATTCAACTGACCTAAACAAATCATTTTTTAGTGATTTTTAACCTGTGATGTATGCATTCATTATACAATGCATTCTAGTTTTAGATGGTTTTAAAACACCTTTGAGGGCTGGGGATGTGGCTCAAGCGGTAGCGCGCTCGCCTGGCATGCGTGCGGCCCGGGTTCGATTCTCAGCACCACATACAAAAAACAAAGATGTTGTGTCCACCGATAACTAAAAAGTAAATATTAAAAAAAAAAAAAATTCTCTCTGTCTCTCTCTCTCCCACTCTCTCTTTAAAAAAAAAATAAATAAATAAAACACCTTTGAGTGCTAATACTTTCATTTCAAATTATATATATACCTTATTTTTATAATATAGGTAAAGTTTCCTAATTTATTCAATGGCTATTAAACATTTGAAGTAGAAGTGATATTTATTTGACTATTCTTCATTTTTTAACGTTTAGAGTCCACAATGCCAATTACACGTGTATATTAAAAAACCTTAGTCTTGTGCTAAGATGTCTGTCAGATCTCTTATGAAGTGCATGAGGTCCTTCTCCTAGAGACAGAAAGTGGAATGACTGTTGGCAGGGGTCATGGGCAGGGAAAAATGGGGAGCTGTCCATTAGGCACAGGGTCTTGGTCTTGAAGATGCAAAGAGTTGTGAAAATTGATAGACCACAATACACTGTACTTTACACTACTGAACTGTATCAACAAAAGTGATTAAGATAGTAAACTTTATATTATATGAATTTTACCAAAAAGAACAGAAAAAAGATGCTAACAATATTTATATAAATGTAATAAAAATAAAACTGTTATAATGAAAAGAACTCCTACGACCTAAAGTTTTTAGATCAATTAACATTGATTTTCTTGGGAGCCTTTTTGTTTGTTTTTGTTTGATTATCTGCAGTACTGGGCATCAAACCTAGGGCCTTGCACATGCTAGGCAAGGTGCTCTACCACTGGGCTATGCCCCTAACCCTTGTTAAATTTTGACCCAGAGTCTTGCTAAGTCACACAGCTTGGCCTAGAACTTGGGATCTGATCCTGTTGCCTCAGCCTCCGGAGCAGCTGTGGTCACAGGCGTGCACCACCATGCTCAGTGCATTGTGAAGAGAAAAAGAATGCTCCAATTCCAGAAAATCTGCATAAATAACTTATCAAAATAAGGGAAATAAAAGAGCTTTAGACATCAAATGGGGAAGTGTTGGTGGTGTCATCTCTGAGAGATGTGCTTGCTAGAGACAAACCAAGGAGGAGTCGTGTTGACACCAGAAGGAACAGTATCTAAGCACTAGAGTGACACCATCTTCCCAGAGCCCCCAAAGGGCTAGCAATATGGCTACAGTTCTGTAACAGAAAGGCCACAGGGCCTATTCTTTTGGGAATAATGAGAAATTCAGCATGATCTCTTTACCCTGCACCCATACCTGAATACATTGAGAAAGCACTAGTAAAAGGAATTCAACAAAAATCAAGGGTGAAGCACTGCTTCTTTCAAAGGTTGATTAAACTTCATTTTATAAATTATACAAAAATATTTTTTAAAAGAAACAAATTACACAGAAAGCTATTAGAATTGCAAATCACTAATTTTGTTGTGTAGAAAAGAAAACCATTGCCTAACAAAATAGTTTACATAGAACATCTTCTATATTTACTTGGGCAAAAAATTAAAATAAAAAATGAAAAAACTGCTCTTATGTGCAGAAAGAAGCTAGAGGTGCAGTTCCTAAGAGAAAAACATTTTAAATATTAAAACCATAGCACATGATCCATCATTCTGTTTCCCTGCATTCCTCCCATTATGAGAAGAATTTATGCAGAAGCTTGTCCTTCACAGATGTTAATTATGGGAATAATGTAAGCGACATTGTTCCCACTTTCTTTTACACAGCAAATCCCAGCAGATACTAAAGAATAAAATAGATGCTGGTGAAAGTTGTTTAGAATTTGTAAATGCCACTAACAAAAGCTGATCTTCAAAACCATTTTAAACCAAATACAGGAAGAACTTTGTTTTATTTCTTTCAACTGTTAAGAGTGAAATTCAGAAGCAAGCAGCCCATGTAGGCTAGAATACTGATAGGACATATTTGGTAGATTTCATTTATCAAAAATGATTAAAATTTATTTTCTTAAAAATTCTTTCTTCTGAAACCCATATTTTCATTGGGCAGTAAGTAAGGTTAATTAAAGAAACAGAAAAATGAATGTGAGTGTTTATAATGCCCAGGCATATATTGCCACGTGTTATTCCGATGACTTCGCCATGTTGTGTGACCCAGGCACCACTGGGCGAGGAGCACATGCTGATGCCCAGCATCTAACCCATGCCTGCAATCTTAAATGCCCAACAAGTACTTGTTGTATGAAATATTTAATAAAGCAAGGAAAGTGTATGGATATCAGTTGAGCATCACTCACTTCTCACATGCAGACCCACTTAGATGAAACAGGTAGTGGTGAAAGAGTCAGATTGGAAGGGTATGTTTTGAAGACCCTCTGGTCCTACTTGTCTTTCACTGTGCCTCAAATACCACTCTGGGGATTTGGGGATTCGGTGGACATGACTGTAGCCATCTTGAGTGTATGCCCTTGTGGCCCCTGAGCAGCCCTGGTCAGTTTTCCCTGCAGAGTTTCTCAGCAGACTATAAACAAACAAAACCATTAAAGTGATATATAGAGGTCTATGATCAGGACCCTGGTGCCATCAGAGCCAGAAATGTACCCAATGTCCTTGACATTAGCTTAGATAAACCAAGGACATCCCCGATTGGATGAGGTTACTTTTGTCCTAACTACTTTATAAGACCCTTCCTTTGGCCCAAACCCCAGGGATCCACTGGTCTTGCTGGCACCCCAGACCACACTTCTGTCAGAAAGTTCCCAATGAACTGCAGTTTGTACATCCTGGATTTGTCTGACTCTTTCTTCAGGGTAACTTGTAACCACTTCTCTTCAACTGAGATCAGGTTTTTCCTAGAGTAACTTAATAAAGATTGTACTCTTTCAGGTTTAAGGAGTAAGCAATATTTATTTTGGAAGAATCAAGTAGTCCTCAATGGGAATAACAGAAAAGATGAGTTTTTATAGTAAGCAGAATAAGGCAAAATAAAGCAGATCAAAAATAAGACAGAACAGATCATTGGAATGACAGTACCAATCACGCTCATGCATGTTTCTCAAATAAATGAGTAAATTAATAATGAATTTAGAAGAGCTGAGAATGAGCATGTGGGGAGTAAGGAGAGTGAGGAGGTGCTGGTCTGGAAGGCTGCTTTGGGCGCTTCAGTCCTCCTCCCCAGTTCCTCCCTCCACTAAAGCTACCCACATTACTATGTGTTTGACAAGTAAAAAGTGCTCTAATATAAAACCTGTACCTCCCACCCAACCTGCACACTTTCAACTAATTATCACCCTTTTATGCCTTTCTACAAACACTTGGATTTGCTGCTGGATGGACAGAGAGCCACAAACCCACTATTTGCCTGGGACAAGCATCATATTGAGCTTTGCAGAAACATCATCATGTCCCCAGGGGTGGGGGACAAGGATGGATGCCCTTCTGTGGAAATGGCAAAGGACAGCTCTTTGATATGCCTGAGCACAGCCCTGAGGGGAGGGCCTGGCCAAAAGCATTTCCAGCGATGGCCAGGAGTGGACTTGGGCTTACATTCTTCTGAAATCAAGGGATCTAGTGTGACTAAATCCAAGTGGGTGAGTGGATGGGACAAGCCAGGGTCACATGCAGTGGTCTTTATGGTGACATAAAAACCTCAACCCTGCCAGTGATCCCCCCGCACCCCAATTTCCAGTCTGGTTGCCTGCTTAAGCTCAACAATTCTCCCAGCAGACCTTGAGTATGGGAAAGTTCAATTCCTGGTCACCCATCCACCCAAATTAATTCACTTAGCTTGGATCCCTCTCTTTTAACTTTGCTTTTAGCTTCAGCCCATCAAGAGTAATTTAATCAGCAAGGCTCAGTGGTTCACACCTGTAATCCCAGTGACACAGGAGGCTGAGGCAGTGACATGGGAGGCTGATGACCAAGTTGCAGGACAGCTACTACTACTTAGTGAGGTCCTAAAAAACTTAGAAAGACCCTGTATCAAAATAAAAATAAAAACAGCTGGGGATGTAGCTCAGGAGTAAAGCATCCTTGGCTTCAAACCCTAGTACCAAACAAAAACAACAAAAACCAAAAAAAAAAAAAAAAAAAAACCCAAACAAACAAACAAAAAACAGAGTAGTTCAATCAAACCAAAACATGTATTGATGTTGCTATATCGAAAAGAATGGAGACAATGAGGTAGAAGAGAGAGAAATGATCAACCAATGCTAATCCAATGAACTATTGTGGCATCCTGAAAGCTGACTACCGTCGTCCTTCAGTATCCATGAGGTTGATTCCGGGTTCTTAAACCAAGTGCTCAAGCTTCTTAAATAAAGCAGCTTAGTGTTTACATGTAACCCGCACATCTCCTCCTGTATAGCTTAAGTCACCTCTAGATGACTCATAATATCCAACACAAGGTAAATGCTATACAAATAGTTATTACTCTATATTACTCAGGAAATCACAACAAGAAAAGACACCTACATGTGCAGTAGAGACGTGGTCCTTACCTTCGAGTGTCTCTGACCCACAGCTGGTTGGACCTGCAGATGGGAGTGGAAGGCCCACCATAAGCCCCTTCTTGGTTCACGTTGTGCTGGGATGCAGCCCTTTGTGGTCGGTGGTGGTAACTTTCTGCACTACACTGACTCTGTGGTAATGTTCTATTTAAATAAATAAGAATGAAAAACAAGTGCAATAGAATTTCGGGTCCAAATGGGCTGTGACCTGGGATGCGCTATTACACTAAAAATGAAGATGCAGCAGGAGTGAAAGCTGGGCTCCGGGCCTCCCCACCTTTCTCCCCTGAAGCAGGGAAGTGCCCGCACACCCTGGGGGGAGGAAGCTCCTCGCCCCTGAAGATGAGGCGAGGTGGCAGGAAGAAGCTGAGCAAGCAGGCTTGCTGTTTGCCCACCTGTCATGGGGCATGCCCTTCGACCCCCTGTATTTCTCCAGGATGGGCCGGCAGGTTTCTTTTCTTATGAAGCCGGCTGAAGAAAGCACCAGGGTGAGTGGTAAGTCAGGAATTCCCTTGCTGGTGAAGGCTCCCGTGTCATGCAGAAGTCATGTAAGTCCCCCTGCCTGCTTGTCTCCTTGGCCAGAGCTCAGCCACGGAGCCAGGCCTGGAGAGGACAGGGCTTTCCCCTCCCCTGCAGCACTGGAGCTTTCTGATTCCTGGAATCTGGACTTGATCGTGCATCCTTTCAAAGGCATAAATATTCTACTACTCTTTCAATAAGAGAAACGATATTTTGATATTTTTATACTTCCTCTGCTAGAAAACTCTCGTGATATTTACATTAAGGAACCGATGAACATTTTGTGCTATTAATTTTGTAAAGCAAAAAAATTTACAAAAATATGTATGCTACTTAATTCCACAAAATTGAGATTTCTAATATGATAGTTTTGATATTCAATTGATTTCTCAAGCATTTTTTCCCCACTAATTTTATGGCTAACAGTGGGACAAACAATTGGTTTATAATTTCCCAAATATGAGACAGTCTGCACTGTTTTTACTTTTTCTTCATTCTACCTGGAACTGCACACTGCACAAAGGCCTGCCTCACCACTGATTTCCACTGCACCTGAGCCCCTGCAGCTATCCAAAATGTGTCATGGATGAAGGATGCTCAGGACAGACAAATGGGGCATGTGGTTACCACTGGGCTCCATCTACCTTAACTCTGTAAGTTTCTCATATACCTCATGTTATGTGACTACCGTAGTAGGTTTGTTCCTATGTGTAGACAAAAAAAAAAAAAAAAGAGAGAGAGAGAGAGCAACATGTGCCTCTCACCCATCTGATTTGTCTCCAAAAGCAGGCACACAAGTCTCCCTGTAGGAGGGCTGTGCCTGCATGGGAAGCCCTGCAACCTGTGTAAACACAGCCTCATCCAGAACCTTTCATCCAGATGTACCTGCCTGTGGGACTCTCATTGTTTCTTGCTTGTTTTCCTACTTATTAGTAATGATTTTATTTTCAAAAGAAAAGGGAAAGGGGACATAAAAAAAGTGGACTTGTTCAGTGATGTAGGTTTCTTGTATTTAAAATAGGAAACTAACTTTTCACAAAGGACATATATATTTGCATATACTTATAAAATATGTTGAAATGTACAATACACATTTATGATCCCTTAATTAGTGTTTTATTTAAATAAGAATTTAATTAAAATGCTATTTGTTAATTCATTAGTGTTGGACTCCAATACCGATTTTCGCTAATTTAATAGGTCCTAAAAATACACTCTTTATTTGCTTTTCACTGAATACCTCTTTTAACACTTTCTTTTATTGGCTATCACTACATTTTACAAAGAGAAGAATGTCAAGTTAGGACTTTTAAGAAAATAATTTAGAGAATATCACCAAACGATATTGCCTTATTGAAGGAGAGACTTCTGAGCACCTTACAAAGCTGTGCCCTACCCTCTCACCTTCATCTCTTTCACCCCACTTTATTTTTCTTTAAAATATCATCCAGCAGGCTCTCTATATCCCATTGGGTAGTTTAGATTCTCCTGCTATAATGGAAGCACCCTGAGGCCAGAGCAGCTGCCCACTCCATGCCCTGCAGTACTGTGGGCCCTAAACAGTGCCTGGCAGGAGGCAGGTGCAGGCCACATCTGCTGACTGATGGATGCTTCCTACCAATTCCAGGGATGTCAGCTGGGTGATGCCCAGTTAAAAATAACACATACATGAGAATACAATGTCAACTGTTGGTGGGATTGCAAATTGGAGCAACCTCTGTGGAAAACAGTATGGAGAGTCCTTAGAAACACTGGAGTGGAACCACCCTTTGACCCAGCTATTCCACTCCTCAGTCTACAACCAAAGACTTAAAAACAGCATACTACAGTGACCTAGCCAAATCCATGTTTATAGCAGCTCAACTCACAATAGGCATTTTCGCTGTTTTTCTACAGGACACCTTTTTCTAAGCATCCTTCAATGGATCAATGGGAGAAAAAATGTGATACACACACACACACACACACACACACACAGTGAAATATTACTCAACCATAGAGAAGAATGAAATTGTGACATCTGTGGTAAGTGGATGAAACTGTAGAATATCATGCTAAGTGAAATGAACCAATCCCCCCAAAAACAAAGGCTGGATGTTTTCTCTGATTTGAGGATGCTAACCCCAAACAAGGAAGGTTGAAGAGGGGAATAACAGAAATAGATTGAACTAGACAAAGGGAAATGAAGGGGAAGGAGGGGAATAGGAAAGACAGTAGAATTAATTAGTCATAACTTTCCTAGCCTTATATTTGTATACATAATTAGGGGAACTACATATCATGTGTGACCACAAGAGTGGGAAAAAATAAATAGAGCTATCAGAAGATCTCTAGGGCTTGAAAATAAAATTAAAAACAATCATTTTCATTCTTTTTTCCTGGCAGGTGAAAATTACAATTAATACTGCATTAAACAAACAACAAATATACAAATTTAATATTTTAATGAATTATTTGGAACAGCATTTGTGATGTATTAGGGGGCTCTGGAAGGTCACGGTCCTTCCAGAATCCACCCTCATGAGAGGAAACATGAAAATATGTTACTATCTTATTCAGCAATGAGACTAATACTAGCACGTGCTGGTTTCCCAGAGAGGGCTTCTCCACCCACTTGGGGCGGTGACTTGGAGCCCCATCTGCAGGACCCGCAGTCACTGGCTGCGGAGGCTGCAGGGAGGAGGGCCAACAGGGTGTTGGAGAAGAGGGGGGCACGGGTTACCAGGCAGAAACAAGACAGACCCCTGGTGATCTAGGCGCACACAGATTCCTGCTGCATAACGGAGAAGGCAGCAAACGAGGAGAAGAACCAGAGTGATTACTAGCGAAGCCACTAGCGTAGCCTCAGACGGTTGCTTTACATTAACAAGAACCAAACTTCTCATCAGAAAGGTTTTCTGCAATACTGGTGTATTCCATAGAGGATATGTTCATTTGGTTATGGAGATCATTATTTCTGTAAGCTGGTCTAAATTCTAATATTATTGACCAGACAAATGTTACTAGTAATATTGCAACCAACCAGTGTGTTTTCCTTTTACCCTCTCCCCAGGGGTGCACCAAAGCCCACCGGCTCACTTTTCTTCATAAAAGGAACCGTCTGCTAAATTGCTGCTTGAGATTTGAAGCTAGTCCCAATTGTTAGTTTATTAAATGTAATAAGTTACAATAATGAAGTGTTAAAATTATAAGCCACACAGGCAGAAAAAGCTGGAGATTCCCAAACAGAATTATAAAAATCTTAACTTTTGAATTTTTTGACTTGTGGCTTTAATAACACCAGTCTAATACACCAGTGTGTTTCATAATGCATTTAAAAATATAAAGAAAAAAGGAAAAAAAATGAACGCAAACGAGTAATCCCTTTTATGTATACACAAATACTTCTTGATTACCCAAGTGACTTTTCAAAACTGGAAAGTAATAACAAACCCAAAGTGATTCCTTCTGTGAAGAAAGACTTAAAAAAAAAAATTCTCTCAAGTCCAATGTTATACTTTGTTAGTTTTTAAAAAGCATTTAATGTTATTTAGTAAGATGTTATACAACTTACTGCAAATGGAAAGCATTTAAATGATGTTTTTCAATTGATGGGTTGTTGCCTCTCCGGAGATTCACCATTACTAGGTGAAAATAATGAGATGGCAAAGGTCTCCTTAGGGTCACCACATCCACCTTAATCTTTTGAGTGAATATTATAAAATGAATATTGTCATCTTAACTATAGTACTGAGATAGGAAAAAGGTACATATGCACACACATGTGAACACACGCACATGTTACACACATACAAAGATGAGAGTTGTGGCTGGTACTTTTAAAGTCTTTTCCTTGTGATTTTTCTTTTTTCTTTTTTTTTTAAAGAGAGAGTGAGAGAGAGAGGGATAGAAAGAGAGAGAGAGAGAGAGAGAGAGAGAGAGAGAGAGAGAGAGAATTTTTTTAAATATTTATTTATTTGGCGGTTACAACATCTTTGTATGTATGTGGTGCTGAGGATCGAACCCGGGCCGAATGCATGCCAGGTGAGCGGGCTACCACTTGAGCCACATCCCCAGCCCTCCTTGTGATTTTTATAAATTAAGAACATGCTATCATGAAAGAAGATTTAATCTATGCACATGTGTATAATCACACACAAAATCATACACTAACATTGGCTGATTGCATTTGCTCAGTGAAAGGACTGCAACATGCAAAGCATATTTTATTGTTTTTACTTGAAAAAGAGTTGGACTCAGATTGAGAGAGGATTGTGTCTCAAGATGGTCCCTTTTTTTTTGCATCTAAGCTATTAACCTAAATGGAAAAAATGAGTCTAAAGCCAAGCTCTTAGGTTAATTGAGAAACAATTCTGTAGAATTAATGGAAAGCCCTCTGGTCAACATGACAAAAAAAAAAAAAAAGACTATCAATACGACCGGCGAGCAGAGGCCTGATGAGGAAACGCACTGCATGGCACTAAGAGGAGTTAGAACCTGTGTGCTGTGGGGACACACCAGAGAGCCTCCGCAGTGGTCTTCCACCAGGACACCAGGGAGTCCCAAGTAAAGGCAAACTCAAATCCACACCACTATACCTGAAGGAAACAGATAAATGCAAAAGAAACTTAAAATGTATGTTTTTAAAATAGATAACCTTTTAAAAATAGTAAGAGAAGCCATAGAGTAAGAAAAAGATAGGAAAATAAACCCTGCATGTCTTTTAAGAAACAGATGTACATTCCAGAATTTATATTCACTGAAACTACAGTGGAGAAAATTTCAACAGACAAGTTAGAGATTAGATTAAACCTAGTTGAAGAAGCAAATTAATAAAGTGGAAGACAGAGTTGAAGAAATCAACTCAATAACACACAGTGAATTAAAGATAGAGATCCAGAGATTCTGATGCCAGAATGAGAAAGTCCAGCTTGTATTTGACAGGGACTCTAGAAGTTTTCAAGTTCCAATCAAATACATCTTCAAAATTTATGCTACTTAAATACATACTAATAGTGTTTATTCCAAAATACAGAGTAGAATTTGGAAGTTAGAAACTTGGGAACCAGTATCTCTTAGTTAGTAAAGTCTCATTGATCCTGGGATTGACACAGTATGTAGTGATATAGGGATGTGGATTGATCTCTTGAAGGTTATCTAAAACATAAAACTCGCTATATTTTATATGATAATAAAAAGACTAAAGTAGGAGAAAAGCAAATTTTTGGCAAATTGCATTCACTGACAAAGACGAAATGTGAACTAGTAAAAATATCATAGAGTCTTTCAATTTGAAAATTTTATCTATAGAAATTATTTGAACCACATCATTAAAGCAACAAATGTTCAATATTTACTGAATAAAAGATGGAGAATTTATGATCTACACAAGAGGAAGCAATTTGCTTTAAGATTTGATTTGCACCTTTGGATGGTCTTCATCTTCTTCCTTCAATCGTGATCTATTTAGACAGTGAGCTTTTTGAAATCAGAGCCCATATCTTCCAGGTGACATGGGGCCTAGCACTGTGTCTTACTCATTGTAAGTACGCAACTGCCTTATGAATAGGCAAGTCACCATTGACTAAGAATCCATAAGGTCACATTACTTCTCTGTAATGGAATACAGCCCAGCAATGCATAAAAGCAGATTGGACTCAATGGTTTTAAATAGCTTCCCACAAGAGTCCCTGACGCTGTGCCTCCCAACACACCACAACATTATCCGTGAAGACACAGAAAAAGAAAAATTCAACATGCAACTGAAAACTAGTATGATAATGAATGAACAGGCAGAGATGAAAGGAGGTGCTATAGATGAGGCCAATGAAAGTGGATTGAAAACCACAATTATAGTCGACTCTCACTTGCAACCATAGGGACTCATGCAAAAGTAAAGAGTGGCTTCATCCCTTCTACAATTTCTGCCCCATCAGAAACGTAAGGGCTGGAATAAACCAGGGCAAGGAGTAGATAAGAACCAGCCCACCTACCTACTACCATGAAATAATGGCTCTTTAAGACAAAGTGCTATAGGCTTTTATCTCATCTCCGTCAGGACCCCAATTCCTACATCCCTTCAGTCAACTCTCATTCAGAACACAACCGAATACTGAACCCAAGTAGGGACAGAGAGTTTGGGCAGCACATTGCATTTTATCTTAGAAAGCACTGTGCCTCACAAGTAGAATGCTATGGGGAAGGACTGAGGCCACAGAGCTGGGTACTTGTATGGTTTGGGGATTATAGGCATTTGCGTATCTACTTTAGCACCCAAAGTTACAGAAGACCCTCTTTTAGACCCACAGAATAGAGCTAGATGGAACACGCTCAAGTGCTGGGCAGTATTCCTAAGTGTAGCTAAATTTGGACTTCAGACAGTAATGGATACAGTGATAGTAAAGAAAAACATAAAGCTCTCCCAGAATTTTTTAAAAAATGGATAAAGAGATGAAAATATTGAAGGAGACAATAGTAGTAATGATAGGGTAGAGTATTACCATATAGTCTCTATACACTATTCTAAGAATAACAAATTGAAAAATTGTGACAAAAGTAATAATTAAAAATATAACAAAAGAAAACTTTCCTCAGTTGAAAAAAAGTTTCAGATAAGAAGACAATAAACTAACCGAATTAAACAAGAGTGAGCGAAAAGAAAAACATACCCAGAAACAACTTGATAAAAAGTAGTGTAACTACTCAGGCTGCAAAACAAAATATACAAACAAGCAAATAAGAAGGGATTCTGTCAAAGGAATAAAAATCATATTGGTCTTAATTTCTCAGAAATCATATGTTAGGATACAATGATATTGTAATTTAAGAATGCTAATTTCTATTCAATTATGTTTCATGTATAAGGAAGCTGAAAATTATATTTACAAGGTATTCAAAGGTTCAGAAATATTAAATTCTTGCATCCCTTTTCTTATAAAATTGCTTAAAGATGTATATGAACAGAGTGATATATTAAAATAAGAACTCATGATTTGGGAACTTACGGCTAGAAAGATTTATGGGTTTTATTTTATGCAAATTAGAACATGATCTTGGAAATTCTGTAGAATTATTAGTTGCAAAGGAGATGTCTGAGATTAGGGATTGAGATGGACTTTATAAAGATTCTGGCAAACTGTGTTTACTTTTAGACTTTTCCTAGAAGCAAGAAATGAGCTTTGTACATAAGAAACTTCTTTTTTAAATAATGCTTTCTATTCTCTTCAAAAACATGCTTCTATCATGCTCACAATGACAAGTCCACATACACATGAGAACTACCACAGGAAAAGCCATCTGTGGTCTTGCTAAAGTAGAGCTACACATGGAAACACGTTGCTATAAATCTTTGCAAAGGTCTTAGTAATGACCATTGAAAACTTACAATCACATATTAAAAGATGGCTATCTGTTGTTGCTGTTGTTAAACTGAAGATAACTGTTAATATTAATATCCATGTGGCAGTAATGCCCACTTCAATCTCTTCCTCTTAAATTGGTCCTTTGACCTCTTCAAAATTTTTTGTATGAAACTTAGTCTCAACAAAGTAAAATCATATGTGTAGGTAAAAGACTGAACAGAAACATATCTGGATGAGTTGAATCTTTTGTATTTATTTTTATTGTTTTCTAAATTTTCTACAATGATCACGTGTTGCCTTCTATCTAGAAAAATTGGAATATTTAAGTATACATAACTTCATATACTATAGAACAATGATGATTTTTTAAGAAGGAATTGTCTATGCTATGATCTCAACTGTGCAAAAACCAACATAAGATTGAAAACTTAAAGTGATGTCAATAGTTGTTTTCACTGAGTGGTGGAATGGTGGTTAGTTATTCCTTCTACATTTTAGTATTTTCTTATTTTATAAGATAAACATGTACAGAATTCACATTGAGGACAAAATTTTATAAGTAGGAGCAATGATAAGAATTTATATTTCATGTTTGTGAGTTCAACAGGTTATCCTACCAGTCTTAATTTTCACATGGGACTTTGAAAGTCAAGATAATCCTTTTTTTTTGATAAAGGTCAAAAAGTAATTCCCTAAAACTCTGCCTCAAGTGTGGATCAAATTTTATATGATAATTAATTAACATTTAGATTTTGCTTCAAAGTAAAGAAGAAACCTTCATGCAACTGCTGGATATTAAAAATTTGCTATGTATTTATCAGGCTTGAATCAGAAGAGACTCCTTGACCACTTCTAAATAAAAACACCAGGGAATTTTTCATGATCATGCTGTGAATCTGATTTCATCTGACATCTGTTGAATGACTTTTGATCTCAACTGTCCTTCCATGAAGAGCAGGGGTAATGGTAAGTGGGAAGACAGGGCGGGAGGCATCCCTTAGGTTATGAATTGGGCGGAAATGGAGATCCACCTTCCAGGCAGAGATAGGGAGTCCATCAAAGGCCCATTTGTGTCTGCACACCGAGCTTTCTGACAACCAGCCTCAGAGTTAGAGTTTAAAGACCCGAGTCCTGACTTCTGAAGTGACAGCAGCTACACGGCTGGGAGGGGGGCTGCAGTCTCATTTCTTCAGGGACACTCACTGTTTTCCCTCAGCGCTGCCCAGACCCTCCTGTTCTTGGGAGGTGGTCGTCCAATCTGAGGAGCAGGGGTGATTTGTTTCTCTTTGGCTGTCACTCGACTGCTTGTTTCCCCGGGGTCCCTAGTAATGCGAATTGTCTTTGGCCAGTGCCTAACAAATCACTGTCACCAGGCAGCAGTCGACCTTTCTTTTCCATCTACGCACTTTCCAGGAGCTATAAATCAGCTGACTTTCAAGCTCGATGAGATGGCATATGCCCTAGTTTGAAGAACAGATGGAGGCTTGGGGGAAAATTGTTTCTGCAGGCTTGCTACAAGCAGCTCTGCTCCATAAAAGTGAACCATTCGCACTAATTTCTCACATAAATTATATAGGCAGCAGGGAGCACCAGCCCATTCAGCAGAAAATCTTTCATCCAGCTTCGGAGGTCATCTAACCAATTTGAATTAAAGTTATTTCTGATACATGGCTGCATTTCTATGCTGTATACTTTTAAGACACAGAAATTTACATCAAATAAAAAATGGGATTAATCATGTATGCAGTCACTTTCTTCACAAAATACAGAATAGTACATTAATTGCCAGAAGATTTTTTTTCAAGAGTTCTAGAATAAGCTCTATTAATTAATCACAGAGGAATTAATGATGAAAATGTAGTGCACTCTCATACAGAAATCAGGTAAATTGTCACTTCTCTTGTAAAAATCTGCCTTACAAATTCTACTAAGGCCTGTTACTCAAACTCAAGCTTTGGCAGTTATCAAAAGAAATAGAAGCCCAGGATAATTCCAAGAAAACATTTATTCTTCATTCAAAACAAAAATTTTTAGCTCAAATAAGTTTGCCTAAAAGATTTTAAAAATCAATATCAGTTTTACCTAAAGGGCAATAGACATAAGATTTTTTAATCCTTAAGAAAGTGAAGGTACCAAAGGAATAAATTATAAATCAAAATTATAGAATCTTGTGAGTATAATACTAATGGCAAATGGATCAGGTATCATATCAGTGTGACTTACTTTAAAATGCAATAATATTTACAGATAATGAGCTATCATGCCTTGGAGATTATTTTAATTGTCAGAAAATTAGTGTACACTTTAATAATAATTATATTCAATAACTGTTTTTCCTACTAGGAAATTATCAGTTATGTCAATGAAAACAGTCACAGCCGCAGAGTTTTTTGTAATTCATGAATACAAATGCTGCTGAGAACAGAAAAAAACTAGAAAAAAGAAGATACATCAGAATGTATCTTCTGATAGTCAGTCAGTTAACACAGAATCAGAAAGGGTGACCCAGGCCACACATGGACATTTTAAAGACTGATTTAAGTATTCTAATTATTTCTTTATAACAGCACTGTCTTTACTTGGACACATATTTCTAGTGATTCAGAAAAAAAAAATATACTTGTTTCTGTCATTTTGAAAGCAAAATATAATAAAGGAGTAGTCATCAGAAAGCATTTGTGCATAACCTAAGGGGCACTGTTGTGATAAAAGTTTCACTTCCCTAAATTAATGTAATCTAGGACCCAGAGTTTACAGATTCAAATTGAGCTTGCTGCTGCTAATCTTTCCATTTTGTATTCAGAAGACTTAGGTGCTGGCAAATTTCTACTCAACATTTGTTGAAGTATTTCGTGAACATTTCAAAATACAGTTACTCTAATAATTACGGAACAAAATTTATTTGAATGCCCATAATTTAAAAGTGTCATGGAATCATCTAGTACATGATGTCACTTAAGACAAGGAAAATAGGGCCTGGCTCATGAGCCGCACCATTGTGAGAAGATGCCCAGATGCCCAGAAAAATAAGACTCAGAAACTGCTCTGGTGTGCCTTACTTTCACTCAACAAACACATACGCTGGGACCTGCTCTGTGCCAGATACTGATCCAGGTATAGAGTAAGAGTGTGCCCCCTGGAATACTGACTCAAGCCCCCTGTAGAGGATTTCGGGATGTGTATTTTTATGAACCTCCCTACTGGCTCATTTAAAACCCCTCGGTGTCTTCCCATTTCTCTCATTTTTCTTATTCATGCTAATTTCATGTGTTTATAGTTCTTTGTAACTTAAATTGACTTTGAAATAATGTGGGCATATAAATATATAAATTATAATTATATAATTTTTTTTGATAAAACTATCAGAAATTGTTTATAGTTAACTGATTAACTTAGCTTTAAGAAATCATTTTTTTTCCATAAAGAAAAATTTTTGGAACACAAGTTTTAATTGATAGGTAGCTGTATTAATATATCAATCTCAAAGGGCTTAGGCTTTCATGGTAAAATTTAATCTCTGATGGTCCAGGGAGAAATACACAGTTTGGACAACGAGTGGAAGCTAAGTCCATTCTCACATGTACCTGTTCATGTGTGTCAGTTATGGGTTTACTAATTTTATTGCAATAAAATGGTTACTGAAAATCATTTATATTCCAAATGATGGAAAATAGCAATGCAGAAATGTCCCTGGCAAGCACAATGTTTGATATTGCAAGTAGGGGGTTGTGAAGTGCAGAGAGGGAACTCTAGGTAATATGCAAGTCCATTTGAGCTTTTAAATTTGATACAATCTAAGAGGTTTGTGATTTTGTTGCATTTGTAATAGAGTTTATATTGTATCCCAATTTGTCTAGCAAGTTACCTATTTCTTATTCAAATCTGTTTAATTCATGGGACATCCTTGTGCCCTGTATGAGAATTTTAGTGGAAAACAAGACTTTCTTTCTTTCTTTTTTTTTTTTAACCAGGTATATATGACAGCAGAATGCATTTTGATTCATTGTACACAATTGCAGCACAACTTTATGCTTTTATGATTGTATACCCTGTAGTATCATACCATATGTGCAGTCATATATGTACCTAGGGTGATGATGTCCATCTCGTTCCACCATCTTTCCTACCTCCATTCCCCCTCTCCACTCTGCTCTCCCCTTTGCCCCATCAAAGTTCCTCCATTTTTCCCATGTCCCACCCCATTATGGATCAGCATCTACTTATTAGAGAGAATACTCGGCCTTTGGATTTGGGGGATTGCCTTACTTCACTTATTATGATATTCTCCAACTCCATCCATTTACCTGAAAATGCTATAATTTTATTCTCCTTTAGTGTTGAGTAATATTCCATTGTGTGTATGCCTCAGTTTCTTTATCCATTCATCTATTGAAGGGCATCTAGGTTGCTTCACAATAGTTTAGCTATTGTGAAGTGAGCTGCTATAAACCTTGATGTGGCTGTGTTACTATTATATGCTGATTTTAAGTCCTTTAGGTATAGGTCAAGGAGTGGGACAGCTGGGTCAAAGGGTGGTTCCATTCCAAGTTTTCTAAGTATTCCATTCCAAGTTTTCTAAGGAATCTCCATACTGCTTTGCAGATTGGTTGCACCAATTTGCAGTTCCACCAACAATGAATGAGTGTGCCTTTTCCCCCACATCCTTGCCAACATTTATTGTTGTCTGTATTCTTGATAACTGCCATTCTGACTGGCATGAGTAGTTTTGATTTGCATTTCTCTAATTACTAGAGATGTTGAACATTTTTCCATATATTCTTAGTGCGTATGACACACTGTCACATAACACTATGTTATTCATAGATGGGAATGACTTGAATCAATATCAACTACATCAAATTTAGAGACATTTGAGTGTGTGTTTATAGCTATTTTAATCTCTAAATTAAGTAAATGGCTAACCATAAAATATCATTGTCTAAAAAAAATCTAATGAGCTTATGCTATATATTTTACCAACTCTCTCCTAAGGTCTCTATTGAGGTGATTGTTTTAAAGAAATCTTTGTTTCCATGCTATTTAAAACAATGACTAGGAATCCAAATTCATAATAAAATGATGCATTTTACGGTGTTACCTATGATTCAGATTGTGTTCCTCACTAAGTGTGCAAGTCATAATTTTTATTTCAAGTTCATTCAAGTGAATGCTCTAAAGGACCTCAGATTCCTGCCAAATGGAGAATTAGAATGGGCTCCTGGTTCCTTTTACCAAAATCAGTCCTGGAAAAATTACAGGGAAGAACAGGGATTCCAAAAAGTAAGAAATAAAAAGGAAAACAGAGGAGGAAGAGGAAGGGGAAGAAGAGGGAGAAGGAATAGAAAGGGACAAAGGATGAGCAAGGAGACAAGAAGGCGATGGCGGAGGAGGACGTGGAGAAGAGGCGGAGGCGAGGTCGGGGAGCAGCGCTCCTCTGCACACTTGAAGGCTGAGTGTGGGAGCGGCGGTGGTGGAGGATGCCTGGAGGTGCATCTGAGAAGACAGAGCGCAGAAACGCACGTGAGCTTCCCTAGATTCATACCCCCAGACCCCGCATGAAGACTTGGTCTGAGATTCCTCTCCACGACAGGGCCACCTCCCGTATTTATGACTCTCTCTTCTCTTTGATTAAGCAACAGAGGCAGAAACAATGTGGTGCATATTTTGCATGTTTACTTAATATTTTTTTCTCCAAAATGCCTACAAAGAAAACCTTTAGGCAGAGCCCGAGCCACTCCCACCCTGATCAGTATCCTTGTGATTAACAGCACTAAAGGACAAGGAATTGAAGAATGGAAATTTCAGATAAGAAAACTCAAACACAATCTTATTTTATATGATTTTCATTGTGCATGCTCAATATTATCCGCTTTGTAACCCACTCAGACTGCCTAGCTCTTCCACTGCTGTGCCTGCAGTGTGGATACTGAAGATGCGAGCCACAGAACCGCCATGCTTCCATGTTAGTGGAACAAAGAGGAACATACAAAAGGCAGAAGATTAAAACTTTTAAGTAGCCGGGCACAGTGGTGCATATCTGTAATCCCAGCAGTTCGGGAGTCTGAGGCAGGAGGATCACTGCCAGTTCAAAGCCAGCCTCAGCAATGGTACTGAAGGCACTGAACAACTCAGTGACACCCTGTCTCTAAATAAAATACAAAAATGGGCTGGGAATGTGGCTCAGTGCTCAAGTGCCCCCTAAGTTGAATCCCTGTTACCTCCACCTCCAAAAAGTGATCATTTAAGTAATCATTATTGTTTTTCTGAATTCAGCGTATTAAGCCATATCTAGAAAATGCATATTTAAAAATAAAAATATAACCCAGAGTTTGCCTGGTAGATTTCATATTCTAAGTTGGATCTATTTCTGTCTCATGGATAATAAACTGGCAACCAATAAGCATATAGAAATTTTTGCTCAAATATTTTGCAATTTTTTCATATTCCCCAAGGAATTTATGGTACATACAGGCAACTGCGATAAAAACACATTTATGTCTTATTTTTTTAATTTCAATGATAATTCTTACATCTGGGTAACAGATGCAGGCATTTATTTTTGACTGCCATTATTTTAATCTACAGCCACTCTGTCTAATATGAAAATCATGCAGCTATTAAAATTAAAGAAAATTAAAAATCAGTTCCTCAGTCTCAGAAGACACATTTCAAAAGCCTAATGGCCACACATGGCCAGTTGTACTGTATCAAAAAGAACAAGTGTACAACACTTCCTCTACCGCAGATATAGTGTTGGACATCATTCTGATCTTTAGTGATACCATAAGAAATAGACTGAACTGGACAGATTATGGAATTCAGCCTGGCATATTGTTTTAGCACATGGAACAAATGACCATTTCCATGTGCACGAGGCTGTCCTGTTACTTCAGGATGGATGTAATGGTGACATTTACTTAGTTCTAACTCTTATTTCTATTTTCTAACTTAGGTTCTTTATAAGGTAGTACAACAGAGTGCTCTTGTTATTTTAAGATGATATGAGGTTTCTAATAAGATGACAACTGGGTCAGCTAATCCTGAACAAATGGGCACACTTAATGACATGGCAGGGATCCCTGTGCTGCAACTCCACATATGGGAATGACCCTAAGAATAGGGGACAGCCTCCACCATGGTTTAGGGTGGTGAGTCCGAAGATTTCATAGTCACAGGCCACTGAAATCTGATAAAGAAATGGATCTTCTTTCACTTGGCTGTGTACCCATCTCAGGCATTCACGACCCTCTTCACATTTTCCTGGGAAGCTCCCTGGCTCAAAACCTTCAGTGAGGGACCAGGAATGATGGTGTTAAAGCAAGAAGTCTGCTCTGCCCCCCACAGGAAGGTACAGCACAGCTCACAGTTTGGGTGATGTGCTTTGGGGTTGGGGGAAGGGTGTGCTGCTTCCTTTAACATTCAAGCTCCTTCCTTAGGATTGACATTCTAAATAAATCCTAACTATCTAGCAAGAGACTGTGCCCACAGTCAATGCTCTAAGGAACACATATGAATACACTAAGAGATTGTTCACAATCCTCTGTTTAAATAATATTAATGTCTTATTTTCAAGGCTATTAATACAATTGAAATATAGTAGTAAAGTCCTAAAAGATAGAAGTCTATAGGTTCTGGAATAAAATGTTTCTATAAATTTATGCTATTACACTATCAGTGACAGCAAATAAATTGTTTCCTCTTTATTATTACTCTTTAGCTTACTGAATCAGTACCATGATCAATAGTAGCTTAAGGGAATAAATATAAACATAAACAAGAAAAGCAAATTTTATCCCTGCCAACTGTAATATTATCAAAGATAAAGCGAAATATTTCATCCTATATTTTTATTAATAATTTGTTTTCAAGATTTTTTTACTCTCTTGGCACTTCTGAAAGTCACTCTTAAAATTATTTGAACAAGTCAAAATAAAGCTATATTAATATTTTTCATTAATGTAAAATATGTGTAGGTTACAATTACTTTAAAACACCAACACCCACTTACTTTATATAAAGAATTATGACATATTCTTTTACTCAACAGAAATCAGATTTTTAAGCAATCCCACTGTTATCTTATACAAACAAATACATAGACAAGCAAGCATGAAATCCATGCAATAAATCAAATATAAATGAATCCCCCAAATCACAACAAAGCTTTGGGACTATACACTTTTGTTAAGACTAAAATATCTAAATTGGTTATACTTGCTGTATATTATGTTTCATCATACATATATTTTCACATGACAAATCTGCATTCTAATAGAGATGAAGACAAGGAGAATAATAACATTCCTTACCCTCCCCCCAAGAAATGTTTGCCACAAGGCTTACTGATGATGCCACCATTTTTTTCATTTTTTCATAATTTCAATAACTGAATATCAGGTGATGCTCAAGATTCAATATTTAATATTTGCTACTAATATGAAACAATTTTTAATGATTTACTAGATGTGAATGAAAACAATCCTTCCAGCCTTTCTATAGGGGAAAGTTTATATTTTAATGCATCTTTCTAAGCAATTTATCTTGATTAATTTTTAAATCTGATACTGCGATTTTTTTTAACATAAAATTATTTGGTACTCATTACAAATTTGATACTGTGATTTTTTTTTGAACATAAATTTATTTGGTACTCATTTTTAACATAAATTTATTTGGTACTCATTCACCTTTAGACCCAATCTCCAGACTCTTTAGTTAATGTGAAATTTAACTGACATTTGGCCAAAGCCTTTTATTTTCCTTAGCTTGATGTAATATGCAAACATACACAACTGCTTTCCCATCTTCAGGCAGAGAAGCCCTTTAAGCTGATAAAAATCACCAAAAGCAAAGTGGTTGATAACAAAAATAATTAAATAGCAGAAGCGGCTAGAGATCCGCATTCATTTTTCAAATTAAATGTAAAAGCCTTCTCCAGTTAAGAGATTGGCAACTTTTTACAAATAACATCAGTGAGCCTTTTAGAAAGAAACACAGCCACGTTAGAATGGAGTCATTAGGCAATACATTTATTTTGAAGCCAATTAACCTTTTGTCAGAAAAATGTCGGTGCTGTAATGGCTTTGGTGGTGGAGGTCAGCCTCTAACAGGGCAGTGTGACAGCCCGCACAGGCTGACAGGGGCTGCAGACAGAGCAGAGCCCAGGAAGGACATCGGCCTCCTTTTGTATTCTGCTCTGCATTTCCAGGGAGCAGACAATCTTGACCTATCCATTTAGGTAATTAAAGCTTCCATTTGGAAGTGTCCTGCAGGAAGGTGAAATTTGGGGGAGATAAATGGCTGTTGCTCTCTGTATCCAGCCGCCAGTTCCATCATTTGATGGACTGCCTGAAACAGGCCGGGCTGCCAGGTTCTCATAAAAATAGAGATGAATTGGGCAGCAGACAATTCTCTAAGGCAAAGCAACTCTGTCATTTTCTTCTTCGCAGGCTATAATTTAATTGTTAGTCAAGGTGGACGGCTGACACAGGGGGGCCTTCTCTAAGAGCTTACCCACCATCTTCCATTTGCTGAGAAATGACTTCAGTTTATTTACTTAGCAGCCAAGTTTGTTTGGCACTGGGAGATGTCACTTCAGCAAGCGCAGCTGGCTGTCACAGCTGTGCCCGGGTCTTACCTTCCAGGCTATTTTGTTTCCTTTTGAGTCATGCTCAAGGGCGATTGGGAAGTCTCCTCGCTCATAAAATTTTCGAAATGCTGTGGGCTTGGTTGGTCTTTCTTTAAATGCCCCTGCAGCCGGAGGGCCTCTCACCTTGAAAAGAAAAGATCCTTGTCAGGTTCTAAAACACACTAAAAAAAATTCCTAGCAAAAAGCCTCTTTCTTTTTTTTTCCCCAAAGATTTTAATTTGTCAAAAATATGCTAGAACATAAAGACCAAATTACCTCATCCAGCACAACAGAGGCCTCACACTAATACCAACATTTGGGGAAGAATATTACTTTATACTACTAAGGGTGTCTCCTTTTTTTCAAGGTACTTTAGAAAGCTTCCTTAGAAAACGCCACTTCAGATACCACCTTGTAAGGAAGAGAAGTTTGGCTTTACAGCTAAGGAAAACAATTTAATGGAGCTAAGTTCAGAGTGTTAAGACTTTAAAAATTTCTAATAACTGTAAATTCTGACATCAGGTTTGATACCCGTTGTGGAAACTAAAGTAATAAATTTAAAATATTTCCTTTCCCTCTTTCTTTGTAAACATAAAATAGTGATGAATGTTCTCATATTATGAATATTAACAAAAATTATAAAATGTGGTATAAAATTAATAATAAACTAGAGAGTTTATAGAGAAAAAATGGTAGCCTAGTAGGCGTGTGAATAGCATGCATTTGGTAATATGAATTCATGAGAAAGCAATTTTAGAATAAATAATATGAGATGTCACCTCCAAAATGGTAATATTAAAGAGGAAATATTTTCTTCAGAATTATTAACACTGAGCACATCTTTTCAATCTGCATTGTTTATATCTAAACTAATTCATCAAGTTTATAAAATTCGAAGTGCTAAGTGAGCTATTTAGAAAATTATAGTCTACTGTATCATTCCTTACAGGTAGACTAAACATGACTGCCTTTCCTACTTATAAAATAAGGGAAAATACTAGTCATTTCATGTGCCATTCTAACAAAATCATGATTGTTTTTCTCACAATATGTACAAGCCAAAAAATAACTTACTATTTCAACTCATTGTTATATTAATTTTAATAGTTTTGTTAAAAGTTTAATTTCAACAAACACATTAACATATCTATAATACATACTAAATATATAAAGATGTAATAAATTTATTGTATCTAATACACATGGGAAGGGTAATACTTGAAAGTGAGCTGGTTATTAAGAACTATTAAGATGATGGAATACTGAAGAGGCAGAGGAAAGTGAAGTAACCCAAAGGCACTTATTAGATTTGGAACTGCCCCCACTACACAGCGCTTCTTCCCAGTATGTGGTTATGTGAGTAATTGAGGCAACACCTGATATCACCAGTGGGAAGCAAAATTTCCTCTTCCTCACTGAAGGTTTGAAATTTCTTCTGGTATTAGAATTCTACACCATCATTTTCAGTCAGATTCACTCAATTGTCAAATAGCCACATGCATTTGACAACTATGTTATGTAGCACTCTAAGCTAGAGATTGTATACAGAGAAGTACACTTTCAACTGCATTACTGTCATAGAAACTGAAGAGCTGTGATTCCTGGACTTTTGTCATTCATGAAATAGCAAATTTGGGGGACTTGATCAAGGACTGACTTATTTTTTCCTTTTTGCACAAGAAGTTACTTAAAAAAAGATCACCACCTACCAACATGGCACCTTAATAACATCCTCAAAAATTGGATGCTATTAAGGAGAGAAAACTTGGCCCAAATAAACCAGCATGGATGCATGGACTCATACTTAAGGTAAATTATAGTGCCACAGTGCCTGTGTAGGGCTTGTGTGCATGGGCACATGTGGGTGCATGCATGAGTGTCTTTTCTGTAGAGTGCTGATTACTGGTTAGCGGAAACCTCATTTTACTTTACTTATCTAACTTTTTATTCAGCTAATTTTACTCAGTTGTAGGAAATAATACATAGGGAAACCATGTATCCTTTATCCAGTTTCCCCAATGGTATTATCTTGCAAAACCCCTGGAATTTATTATGATGTTGTTGACATTAATACGTACAAGAAACAGCATTTTTATCACCACAAAGATCCCTCAGTAACTTCTTATATAGACACAGCGTTTTGTTCCAATCCCACCCTCCAGCTCTCACCTGCTGGCAACAACTATCTCTTTGCCGCTTTCATGGTTTTGTTATTTTGAGAACCATACAGCATGTACTCTTTGGCTTAGCTTCTTTACACTCAGTATAAGTCTCTGGAGATTTACATAAATTGTAGTTCAGTACTTTCTAATGCTGATTGGTGTTCCTTGGTGTGGATGTACTGCAGTTTAACCTTACACCATAAAAACTACTCTGGGTTGTTTCCTGTTTATACTGTTATGGATAAAATATGAATTTTGGGTAAATTGTCTTTATTAATTTAAGGAAGTTCCCCTCTTCATACTTTTCTGAGTTTTAAGTTTTGAATGAATGAATGTTCAACTGTACCAAATGTTTTTTCTGCATCAATAAGTACACTCATACGATTTTTCTTCTGTCACTTTCTAATATGGAGTTTTGGAGTCTGGGAATTATGAATATAATTTCCTTAATGGCTATAGAGGTACTCAAATGATCTGTTTCCTATCGAATGACTTACTGTGGTCTGTTTTTTGAGGAACTGGCCTATTTCATGAAAGTTGTCAAATTTGTATGTATAGAACAGCTGGTCGTTTTCCATCATCCTTTTGACGTTTGTAATGGTATCCATTGTTCACTTTCAATATTTATCATTTGTATCTTCTCTTTTTTCCTTGTCAGTCTTGCTAGGAGGTTTTAAATTTTCTTTCAATGTTTGGTTTGTTTTTCTGCTTTCATTTTATTCATGTTACTTCCTTTTTTTTTTTTTTGTACTTGATTTCCATTAATTTTCTAGTTTTTGAAATAGGAGCCTAGATTACTGATTTGAGACTTCTACTCCTGTCTATTTTTATGTGTTTAGTGCTAATGAATTTCCCTCTCAGCACAGTTGTAGCTATGTCCCAAGAGTTTATTATGTAGCATTTCATTTTCACTCAATTTTTAAAAAATTTCTCTTGAGATCCATGGATTATTTTGAAAAGTCTATATGATTTCAAGAATTTTTAAATTGTTGCAGTTTGTTTTATGGCCCCAAATACAGTCTGTCTTGCTATGTGTTGTATAGTGCATACAACAAACATCTTCTGCTGTTGCTGGGTAGAGTGCTCTATATGTTTTGATTAAGGCCTGATCCTTGATGATATTGTGTTTTTCTATGTCTTGGCTGATTTTCAAGTAGTTGTTCTATCAGTTGTTGAGAAAGGGTTGTCAAGTATCCACCACCTGTAACTGAGAAATTGTCTGTTTCTCCTTTCAGATCTGCTTCATATATTTGGCCATGCTGTACTTCGGTTGTACACGCTTAGGATTTTCATGACTTTTTGGTTATTGTCCCTTGTTCTCATTACGCAATGTCTTTACATTATGCAATGCCCCTTTCTGTTTTTTCCTCCATACTTTACTTTGATATTATATTAGCCAATCCAATTTTCTTTGATTAATATTTGTTTCACATGCTATTTTTCATTTCCTTTTACTTTCATCCTGACCATAGCATCAAAAAAATTTTTTTTGTAGATAGTATATCTTTGGGTCATGGTTTTTAATCTACCCCACCAATCTCTGCCTTTTAATTGTTATATTTAAACATTTACAAACAATGCATTTATTGATATGTTAAGGGTAAAATATGCCATGTCATCTTTGTTTTTCATTTTCAATCTCTATTTTCTTTTTCCTGACCTCTTGTGGGTTAGTTGAACATATTTAGAATCCTATTTTATCAATTGTATTTTTAGTGTATCTCATTAGGTAGCTTTTTAAAATTATTGGTCTAGGTTTTATGATATATGTATATACACAAATGTGTACATATATACATATATGCACACATACATACATATAAACATGTATGTGAATATGCATGTCTATATATATATATATACATGTATGCATGTATACATATATATTTTTATCTTATCACATCTACTAGTATTATTATTTTACCAGTTCAAATTCATTGTAGAAACCTTACCTCTTTATTTTGTGCCATTATTCTCCCTAGTTATAACTGTCTGAAATATTTCTTCCACATATATTTAGAACCACATAAGAAACTTTTATAATTTTTGCTTCAACTGAAATACATCATTTAGAAAACTCAAGAAGAAAAGGAAAGCATCTTGTATCTACTTTTATCTTGTCATGTTCTTTCTTCCTTTTTTATTGCTTCCTTTCTGTTAAGAGAACTTTCTTAGACATTCCTCTAGGGCAGGTCTGCTAGGGGAAAAATTCTCTTAATTTGCCGTGATCTGAGAATGACTTAACTTCATCTTCATTCTGAAAACTATATTTGGGTGTTTATAGGATTTGCAGTTTGCAGTTCTTTTCTTCTCGTGGTGGAGAACTGCAATGCCTCTTCCTGTAGCCTGCATGGCGTCTGATGAGAAGTCCACTGTCTTTCAAATTGTTTTCCCTTTTATAAATAAATTTTTACTTTTTTCTTAGAACTTCAATATTTTTCTTTGTCTTTAGAGCTCAGAATATTAGTTATGATGTACCTTGGCATATATTTCTTTGTCTTTAAATGTTCAAACTGCACTCAATTTGTCAATCCATAGGTTCTTGTCTTGTCAAATTTGGAAGATGTTCAGCCGATTCCTTAGAGTACTATTCTAGGCTTGCCACATCCTCTTCTTTGACTGGATTCAGTGACATTAAACTCTTTATTATTATTATTATTATTATTATTATCATTATTATAGCTGTTTTCTGTGTTTCAGATTAATTCTTACTGCTTCCTCCAAGTTGTGGATTCTGCCTTCTGTACTCTCCATTCTTTTTGTTTAATATCAGTTATCCTTTTTAGTTCTAAAGTTTGCATTTAATTCTTCTTTGTCTTCTGTTTCTTTGTTGAGACTTTCTATTTTTTCATTCTTTTGAATGTGTTAATAATTACCCATTAAAGTATTTTTGGCAATGGCTACTTTCAAATTCTTTTCTAATACCTCTAACATTTCTGTCACCTCGATGCTGATATCTACTGAATATCTTTTCATTCACTTTGAAGTCTTCCTGATTATCAGTGTAATCATGGATTTTATATTGAAACATAGGCATTTGGTATATTATGTTTTGAAACTCTGGATCTGAAACCTTCAGTTTTAGCTTGGTTATTCTGACATGTCTGGTAGCGGGGTGGGGAAGGTTGCCAGCTCATTATTGTCAAGTTGGGATGGAAACATCAGTCCCCTGCGTGGCCTCCATTAGCCTCAAAAAGGGAATGCCTCATTAACCCTATGTGAGGTTGGGGATTCTAGCACCACTTGGCCTCCACTGATGCGGCCCAGCTGGGAGGGGCAGGAGTGGCTCATTACTGCCCCTCAGGTTGTCTACACTGGCACCACAGATGGTGCGGCCCTATTCCCACTGGGCAGTGGTAAATCCTTGACTCTCCACTCGGTTTCCTCTGACACTGCACAGGTGTCTCATCAGCAGTATGGGGAGGAAGTGCAAGTTCCCCAGATGAGCTCTGCTTCCAATGAGAGTGTTGGGGACCCCAACACCCCAGGCCTTACAACTATACAACCACAACTGTTATTTAGACGTTTAGTTTGCTCATCATCTGCTAACCATCCTTTTCAGACTCGTCTAGAAGTCAAGTAATTATTTTTGCTGTAAGCCTCCTACTTGTTTAATTGGCCTAGAATTTACTTGAGATGATCAGTTTTCCCTTGCTTTGTATGTTTATTAAAACCAAATCCTTTTTTCTTTTTTCTCTTATACTTAATGTACTACAATATTTTTTATTCTGATCTTAAAATTCTAACTGTTCAAACCTTTGAAGGAATGAATACATTGTTCTCTAAGAAAGCCTACAAGGCTTTTTATATATTGATTAAAAACAACTTATACTTCTTTCTTCCCATACATTTTCATGTGCTCCCTACAGAAATGATCACATGCCTACGGTTCCATGGAAAGTCTTTATTTAGAACAGGATTTTACAAAACAATCCATGCAAATACACAGTCACTCAATAGTGTGGAAATTTTTATTCCAATATCTGTTATCTTCTGTCTTTATTTTTCTGCTGTTTACTTATTAAAGTTTTGGATTCTGCTCTGCGTCTATTCTACATTGACTCCAGGCATCCCAAAAGCTGCAGCTTGAACAGTCAGCTGGCCTCTTCTCATTCCATCTCCTAGTGAGCAGTGGCCACTGAGTCTTATGCAGGTGCTTTGTCACCATGTCCTGTTCCAGATACGATGTGCCCACCCCGGCTTTATAGCAGGACATAACTATTTTTATAATCCTCATATTATTTGTTCCAGATAATACTAAAAATCTGTTCATAAAAAAAATGAGATACAATTAACTCTAGAAAGGTAATGAAGGTATTATCGGAAACGACACAGGTGGTTGTAGCTTGACTGAATAACTTTTAAAATAAGCAAAAATACTGTTGAGAATCCTTAGATAAGTTCTATATTTGTGGAAGAGGACCTACTGTAAATTTTATTTCATGTCTTGAGATTTTTTACCTCAATTTATTATAAATAATATAAAGCAAATAAGGAGCCATAAATCAAACTAGATTTGTGGGAAAATGCAATTAAGATTTGCCTGAATGGTGGGGGCAATCCAGAAACCAATTAGGAAGAATGGATGTTGCAGCAGAATGCTTTTAATAAAAGCTAATGCACTTGGGAACCGAGATATCGAATGCAGTTTGAAATGACTACAGATGACAGAGTACTTTATATGCCTACATTTATTGAATGTGCTGTAATGGATTTAGGACTTAGATCACAGTGTCTGTCATATGGCCACAAAAATAATAACAGTAAGTAGGAAGGAATTTAAGAATCTCTGAAATTCTTTATCAGAAAGTTTGAAATTTCTGTTTTGCTATTTTAATTCTTAAGCATAAATTGGTGTTGCAAAAAAAGAGACATATTTCAAGTGGGAAATCTTCATTGCGTTATTCTAACTCATCCATTTACCCAACTCTGTAAAACATTGAAGCAATAAAATGCAAAGATGTTAATTTCTAGCTTTTATAAGCTTCATCCTGAACTTTTGGCTTATTAAAGCACTATTATCATGCAGCTGCAGGTTAAAATGGGCATTGTTTTGGAGTTCCTCAGGCACTGTACCATCAGTCCAAAGACTTGCATGTTTGTTGCCATCATCCCAGTAATAATGGGTGGTAGGGAAAATGTCAAGTCACTTATTTTACTTTAGGAAAATTATTCTTTAAAGATCTAAAAATAGAGATCTGAAAACAGGAAATTCTATTTCTGCATCTTATATTTTCTAATTATTTTCAAGGTCTACTAGTAAAGGATGTTCAGTCTGGTGTCTGGAGAAGGTCCATTCCAGATGGGCAGTCTAGTCCATCTCCAAGACAGCAAAGGCCTTAAGTTAGGGTAGCATCAAGAATAATAACATAATCCAATAGCGCTTTCATGGTTCTACTAACATTGGTACCATTTTCAAGCAAAGCAAGCATGCAAAATGATTTTGTAGACAATGAATCATTGAGGTTAAAGCACATGATGGAAATCATAGTAGTGGTGAAAGAAGCTTCAACCCTCTGTCTCTCAGAATATGTCATTAGTCACCATGCTTGGTGGTAGATCTAGGCACCACTCTAAAGGAGAATTATCTAGGGCACGTGATGGGTGAATGCAGAGAGCTAGAGGCAGAGCTGAGGCTTGGGTTTCAAGACCACAAAGCTGGAAATAGTCCATTTATTTAAATAATGTAAAGAATAAGAAAACTGCAGAATGTTTGGAGGAAACCTCATTAAATCACTTATAATTCCACTGCCTATTAATAATTTGTGCTTTCCCTTCTAAACTCTCTGTAAAATACAATATTTTTATGTTTTATGTACTTTTCATTTACTATGCTTTTTACTCTGTAAAATATGTCCTGATATCCCTGTTGATATCAACTTTCATTTTCATGGCTACATAACATTCAACCAACTATTTGCAATTATGTTTGGAATTTAAATCAGTTCCATTTTTTTCCTATTGGCATTACATAGTTTAAGCATTTCAGACATTTGAAAGTTTCTGCATTTTACATTATTTGCTTCAGACAAAGTCCACAATTTGAAATAAGGTAAAAATTATGTATATTTTATGATTCTTGAAAAATTATTTGCTAATTAAATTGAAGAAAAGGTCTTCCTGTTGTTCAATTTAGTTTACTTTGGTTGAGAAATGAGGAAGAATACTTTGTCTTTTAGTATAAATGCTATCTACATGTATTTGTGTGTTCATGTCTTTTCCACATTTGTCATCAACTTGCATGCCCTCTTTATATGGAAAGATAATAAGTTTTGTTCACTGAAGGTATCTCCTATCATCTTTGTTTTCCAATTGTATTTATTTAGCACTTAAAGGTTCTGAATTTTTTGTGGAATGTCTAACTTTTATTTGCTCTTTTTGCCTTCAGCTTTGCCTTCTGTAGATCATTCATCTGTCTGCTGCTCAATGAATATTCTAGCAGAGTAATTAATTCATATATCTCATCTGCTTCAACTCCATAAATGATTTCCTAGTGAAACACTCCATAAAGACAAGTGCAAGCTGTCAATCTCTCTAGCCACCACTGCCTGGGCAACCAGCACATGTCATGGCAAGATCAAGGCGATCACAGACATGTCCTGCTCCTCTTTGGCTCTAGGATTTTGCTCGGCCATCAGCTTGCAATTCTCACTCATATCCCACTCCTTCCTGTCCTCCTTCCTCCACTCCTGATAACCACCATTTACCGTCAACACTCAGCTCAAATCTCATCTCTTCTAAAAATGCTTTTCTAACAAATCACACCCTTACCTCCTCATGTTAGGCTTGAAATGCCTGTGAGATAAACAACTAGGGCTTTCCACATGGCCACTAGACAACTGGGCAATCTGCATGGAGATTTTTAGTGGGGTCTAGTTTATTGATAAAGCTTGGCTGTGATAAAGTGATAGTTTCAACCTATGAAAATTAGTAACTTTTCCAAAAAGGAGAAGAGATACTGAGAAAAGAGGTGGAGAAGCCAGGATATTACCTGAGTATTTAACTAAGTGTATTCTACAGAATAGGAAGAATAGTCAAAATGGTAGCATGAAAATGGAAAAGAGATGGTATCATATGTATCAGTGAATGAGAAATAACTTTTTTTTATTTTTTAATTTAAATTTTTAGTTATACTGAATTTTAGGGCACAATTTGATATTTTTTTCTTTTTTATTATTAGTTGTTCAAAACATTACAAAGCTCTTGACATATCATATTTCATACATTTGATTCAAGTGGATTATGAACTCCCATTTTTACCCCGTATGCAGATTGTAGAATCACATCGGTTACACATTTACGTTTTTAGAAATAACTTTTTAATGGTACAAAAAACAATTAAAAAGAGAACTAAACTATTTGAGTGAAAATTAAAAAGTACTAGTGGCATGATGAAGTTGAAACCCACTATCATGTGTTGAGGAATGGTGGGGAATGTGAAAGTAGAAGTGGGTATATTCCATGGGAGCCATCCTACTATATGGGATGTCAAAATCTGAGCTGCTAGCCAGATGTCACTTTTGAAATAGGGCACAATTAATGGCAATTGGAAATAGGAAAAGAGAAGATCAGGACTCTATCACTGGAATTCATAAATTATTTATTCACTTATGGAACCAGAATGGATTTAAGAATAGAAGATGCATGCATAACTAATATATTTAGCTTAAATGGACAGAGGCCATTGTGAACTACAGTATAGATTTCCCAGTGCTAAAAACTCATAAATCTGAATGCAGGGAACCATGATCACATAAAGTAAAATATTTCTTAGAAAGAGAGTTAAGAAATTAGTTCTAAAATAGAGTTTATTTGTATCTACTAGTCACCAGGCTTGGTATTTCTGGAGACCAAAAGATAAGTGGACACATTACCCTCCAGGTAAATGTCATTTTGGAGAAGACATAAGCACATACCCAGAATCTGCAACAGACATATGAATGTAATAAGTGCCACAAAAAATAGATAGGATTCTGACACTCCAGAGACAAACCCCTGGGGTTTGAAGACTGTTTCTTTTCATTAGAAAATATTACTTAACTTTCACAAAGTACCTGGACGTTTCAGTGGCTCCAGACAGAAATCTACAGTAATCTACAAATGTGAATTTTGTATAATTTTAATTAGAAATAATTATAAGAGAAGTGCACTTGCTATTTTTAGATTTATTTATTTACAACTTTTATAGTTAGTAATGATTAAATCTGAATTAATTTGCCTGAATTTTCTGTGTATTTCTTACATTTAAGTAATTCTCAATTATTACCACAACTTTATAGAAAAAAATTGATCTAGTAAAAAATATCTAGATCAATTTTGTGTTAAATTTCTCATGATCAAGTCTGCATTTCCTATTTTGAAGTTCATTTGTACTAATGGAATGGGGAAATTTGCTGAAAGTTTAAGGCTTCTGTGATATTTAAATGAAATAATTTCAATTGGTCTAACATGCTTGCAGAGACTATTTTAAATATCATAAGCATAAATAAAACTATAATTAATATCATGCACATTGTAATAAGTTACATTTAAATTAGAATTGTCATGTGATTATTACAGAAAACAAATATTTTATAACACAGTTCTTTAGATGGGTAGAATGTGAAAGATGTAATGTTATCACTAGAAGTTAGTGATACATAGTAAAAAGACAAATATTTCAATTAAAAAAAATTGGAAAACACTGGTGCTAGACGTGGCATTTCTGTTTGACAATATAATATTCCCTGCCTTGCTTCCAGAGGGATGTTAGGGCCTAGACTGCACCGCAGACGGACTGATGTCTGCACATCTGCAGCTTTCTCCTGTGTCAGACTAAAACCCCTGCTGACTGGCTTTGAAGGATTCCTTGCACCCTCTATCACTAGATGTGTATTTATTAATCTAATTAGTATTGAGTTCATGCGATATTATCAGAGAACTCACTTTCAGAGGAGAGAGGAACCTAAGAGTGCACATAAACTCCTTGTTTTACTCTCCCTCAACTGAAATCCAAGAGGGCTCTGGGAGCACATCTCAGCTAAGATTTCAAGGCTTATTTTCCTCACCTCTGTCACTTAATGACTGCCTCCCTTTTATACCAGATACCAGATTTCTTTCAGGCTCAAGGATCCAATAATAAATGTATGGTCCACTTGATTAAAAAAGGCTTCTGCACTGACTTTCTCCGCATGCATAAGGAAGCACCAAGGATCACTGAGTAATTTATGGTTATGTCATTTTAAATGTGCAACTAAACTAGAACACACTTGGAGCTAAGATGTTGTCCCTACCATGTAAAATCGTCCTTAAAGCAATGATTAGATCACACAATTTCTTTTACATTTTTTTTTGCTTAACATAATAGGTATCAGTGTTTTTTTTTTTTTTAAATTCTCCATTGTAGTAAAAAAGATTGATACTCTTTCCTAACAAAATGAGATGATTAAAAATTGTTGACACATTGAGGCTCAAAATTTGACTTAAAAGCTGTCATCTTCTTGCAGTTCAATATAGAAGAAGGCCATATGTTGAAGTGACCAGTGTGGTCCTTGCTATCAACTTATCTCCAGAGAGGCAACCAGGACTTCAGGGTAGACTGTGCTGTTTAGCATCTGTCTTGCAGAACTGATAAAAGGCCTGAAAGACCTTAAAAGATTATGGCTAATCCATTGTCACACCCAACACTAAGGCCAAAGAAAGGAGAGTGCTAAATGTGGAAGGAGAATATAAGTGCACAAGAGGTTAAGACATATCCTCATCCTCTAACACCTGTAATGCTAAAGGCCTGGGAAAGGCTTTATATCTGAACAAGGATCTTCTATGGATTGCAAGAGTTACTTCATACCGAATAACTAGAGAAAAAATGTTATTTTTGTATATGTAAAAGAAAATTACCAATTTGTATCTTACATAAGTATTTTAATAGAAATTTTAAAATTCTGTGTCTAATGATACACACTGATATTCTGCATAAAGAATTGTTTAGTAAAAAACAAGTTTTAGAACTGTCTACAATAAAATATATTTATTTTGATTAAAAAAATTATGCTTTCCCATCAGTGCACTAGCAGCCTCTAAAAAAATACTTTGAAGTTTCATACAATTTACAGATATATTAAATTCCCCAATCATGAGTCAAAAACTCTAATGATCAGATAAAGGAAGGAAGAAGTGTACAAAAATATCTACATCCATACAGAGCTCATTTATTACAACTTCACTAGAAGATAATGTAATCAACACTAGATTAAGTCCTATTATCTTCTAGTAAAGTTGTATTAAGTGTGTTGTTTTCCTCCACCATGGTTCATTAACAATGAAAGAAATGTTAAGAAGGTCAAAGGAGGAGAAGAAACAAAGATGTACCTAAACAGCATGTTTGCCCTTGATCAAGATAGTAATGCATCCTAAAAAGTTAAAATTAAATGAAAATATCACATACTTTACATCTGAAAGGATGGAAGCACATTTATCTACCACAAGGGTAGACTTCAGTAGTGGGGGAACAGGGAAACCTCACTAACTGATGTTGGACCATCTGGGCAGCCATATGGGAAAGGTGAAATGGGTTCAGTTTCCAAGAGAATTGGCCAAATATTATGTTAAAAAGTAACTCTAAGGCCATCCCACCTGCTGGCCACAATGCCTTATACCTCCTGCTCTTCCCATTTCTTCTCTGATCTCTCCATCACTTTCACCAGAGCTGACACTGCACCAACCTCAGTGGCACTCCTCCAACATCCCAGGCAGATTTCAATGGCAGGGAATTCGCTCCCTCTTTCCTCTGCTTGAAGTGCTCTTCCAGATGTTTGATTAATCTCCTTATCTCTTTATAGCATTTGCCCAAATCTCCCTTTCTAAGGAGATCTACCATAACCATCTCATTTAACAATAGTCCCCCCACTTTGGACCCCAAATCCCCTTATTGTTTTGTTTTCCCATGGTATTCATTCTCTTTTAACATACTATAGGACATAACCACAGTGCTTATTGTTTATTACCTTTCTACCTAAACTGTAAACTCCATATGAATTGTTGTTGAGTGCTTTGTTAAATTAGTAGTGCCTGGTACAGAAAACATGATTCATAAATATTTGTCAAAGTAATGTGTTAAGTACATTTGTACAGACGACATTAATGAAAATGACAAGTAAGGATAGACTGTACTGTTCAAAATATATCTCTGGGATGGTTGTATATGCATGCAAAAAGTACAATTGTCTCTACCTCACACCATATATGAAATTTTATTGTCTGTGATATAAGGAATTCAATATTTTGTTTGTGTCTGCATGTGTGTGTCTTATTACATGTACTCTGGATAATAATGATCATCACTTTCCACCACCATTTATAACCCCATGCCCCCTCCCTTCCCCTCCACGCCCCCTGCCTTGTCTAGAGTTCGTCTATTCAATGAAGTTAGAGAAGATAATGCTAAGTGAAGTCAGCCAATCCCCAAAACCCAAATGACGAAGGTTTTCTTTGATATAAGGAGGCTGAATCATAATGGGATAGGGAGAGGGAGCATGGAAGAACTTTAATCTTATAGACAAAACCCATGAAAATATGAACAAAAATGTTGGGAAAAAATAGTTTTAATTTTGGGATAGGAAAGACTTTCTTTTTTTTTTTTTTTAAAGAGAGAGTGAGAGAGATAGAGTGGTAGAGAGAGAGAGAATTTTCAACATTCATTTTTCTTTATTTTTTGGCGGACACAACATCCCTGTTTGCATGTGGTGCCGAGGATTGAACCCGGGCTGCACGCATGCCAGGCGAGCGCGCTACCGCTTGAGCCACCTCCCCAGCCCCAGGAAAGACTTTCTTAAGGAAGATAAAAGGTAAAGATTGATAAGTTTGTCTACATTAATATTAACAATGATTGCTCATAAAGAAACACAAATTTTAAAAAAAGACAAACCACAAACTCAGAAGAAATGAATATAAACATAACTGATAAAAATTGGTATCTAAAACATAAAAGTTTAAAACATATAAGTTCTAAAACATACAAGCACTCTGACATATGACCAAGAAAAATAAAAACAATACAACAGAAAAGCAGGCGATAAATAATAACTTAAAAGAAGAGTAAAACTGAACAAACAATAAACATTAAAATAGACAATTTTATTAATAATTACAGTGGTGCATATAGAATATTAATGAAACATACCAAACCACAAAAATTTCTGATACTATGAAGCATTATGAGAAGATATGGAGAAGCAGCTGTGTCATTCCTGCTTGCTGCAGCCTCTGTGGAAAACACTGGCATGGTCTATCAAAGTTGCAGATATAAAAGTGCATTTTCCTCTGGTCAAACAACTGCATTCGTGGTGCATGTCCTAGAGAATCTTTGCACACAATCATCATCTTTATCAACAAAAAAGTGTACTGGGAAATGTTTATGAGAATGCTCAAAAAAGCATTGTTATCAAAGAAAAAAGGCAACAACACAATAATTGTCAATAAGCATTACGGATAAATAAAGCATTTCCAGGAGATGACTGTAGTGACAAAACTGAACCAATCAGGAGCTTGCCACGGCACCTACTTGAAAGGGAGCCTTGTGTGGCTGTGGCATCCAGGGGAAAGCTAAGGACAGACCCTCAGGACAGCAACGCCTTCATCCTCAGCACCGTCATGACTAGTCTTTTCATGGCCTTTGTTCCAGAGACATAGACACTCGGCTCACCTCTGATTTTGCACTCTGCTGGTGTGGGTCTCCACGTCCCCGTGTTTCTGAACCTGGCTCTGCCTCCTCATCAGATGCTAAAGCCCTGCAGTGTGCTCCTATTGGTTAGTCAGGCTTCAGGAAAACCCTTTGCCACCTCCTCCCCCAGGCCCACCTCCGAATGCTGCCTTCACCTCCTCCCTCTAACAGAAGCCTGGCATTCTCCCAAGGATGCCTTCTCTGTGGCAGTGTGGACGGCTTTCTCTCTAGAACTCACTTTATAACAATTGTGGGTGGAGTGTTTGCCTTGATCTTCCTTGCCACTTCAGACCACCCTAGAAGACTTCATGATGTGTGTAGATAGTTGGATCAGTACTTGAGTTGGTCTCTCAATGACCTTGACCTATACATCCAGGCCAGCCGTTACTGTGAATACCATTATAAATAATTGCAGCCCCTCCATAATTTCAACTCCACATATCCTTCTCCAAGGCCACTACTTCCTATATCTCTTACGCTCAAACCCATGCAAACTGTAACCCTAAACCCTTCACTATAAAAACCCTAAAACTGTCCTGAATCCCTGGTTCTGCATTCCCTGCCTTGCCCAGTTTAAAGTGCAGTCAGTCAGCAACATCTCTTTTGTGTTCATCCTGAACTCCCTTGACTTTCTCTTGGTTTGTTGTTCTTTACAAGAGCTTCATGCTGCCTAAGTCAAGCTCTCGATCATGTATCAAAGTCGTGGAATATATGATATGATACCTTCCTGCCCAAAGGCATGGAAAACTAGGCCTGATTCCAGCTGGGGTTTACTTCCAGGTGTCATTCAAACTTATCCCTTCTAAAGCTTTCCATGGCCACTCCTATCTAAAACTGCATGTTACACCCTGAGCTCCCCATCTTCCTTGCAGAACAGGCTACTGAGTGGTGAGATAAAACCAAAGGGATGTGATGTCGTCTAAATGAAGATAAAAAGACACACCACTGAATGAACAGGAGATGAAGATGGAGACAAGTAGAATCCATTAATTCATCACACACATATACACTGAGCATTCCCTCTTCTAGGTTCCAGGCATCTACAACAAATAAGATCCCATTCTCCTGGGATCAGGCTGTCTGTGAGTACATTGCTTAAAATAAGGAGAAAATAGCAGATACAAGAAGACATTGTTCCAACACATTCAAAAGTCTCCATGTGGGGTAAGGCAGGAGAGAAGGAAGATTTGAAGCTAGTCCCAAGAGTTAGAACCTGGGACCCAGCCTACTGAAATGGGAACAAGAGGACAAACCAGGATAAGTGGGAGAAAAGAACAAACTATCCACTGAAACCACTATTTTCAGTTGGCTCCCAGCCCTCCTAAGCACACACATATGTGATCAGTTAAATATTCATGCAACAGTGTTGATTCTCAATAAATTTCACACTATGAAAAATACCTTGAGTTGGTGAAATATCCTGTACAAAATTGAAACAAGCTTGTTAATTACACCCAACTATGGTTCATTCTAGGGGAAAAGACTGGCTAAAAATATTGTATGTTCATTGACACTAATAAAAAATTAAATTGCCTCTTTAAATATATAGGTTACTCCTTTGGGAAAATTTCCTAGACAATATACAATAATACAGGATAGACGTTTTAAAAAGCTATAAATCTTGTCATTTTATTTGAGCTATCTAGTCAAATGTAACTCAATATTTCTGAAATACAAAGTAATTTAAAAGACTTATTCAGATCTCTCCTGGCTTTAAGGTATCCTTTGATACATAGCAGGATCAACACAGATCCAGAGAAGACAGCTCTTGGAGACATTTTAATGTCAAATCACCATTTTTGCAGAAAGCAATTTATATCTCCAGCCTACTTCAGAATGTACAATAAATTTTCTGCAGAGGAAAAAGTCAGAGTTTACAAGGTATTGGGGGAAAGGGGCATACATATATGGAAAAATTGTAAAAAGGGCCATACAGATGACTAATGAGCTAGAAAGACTGATTTGTGAGAAAGATTAAAAGAATAAACTATGTAGGAAGAGCTAAGGAAAAAAATACATAAGGGAAGAAATGATTTGACTTGTTAAAAAACAGTAGAATAATCCAATAATCCATTAGGATATTAAAAGTTGGACTAGATAAGGAAAAACTATGTAAAAACCTATAGTCTGTGAGTAACCTGTCTGCATCATTGGGGTTTGGAAGACACGTATTCTTGGTATTCTTGACCCCTACTTCCTGCGACAGACAAGTGCCAATCTAACCATGTTTCCTCATGCCAAAACTGTTCAAGGAAACCAGGAAAGACTGTTTCCCAGCACCTGGGAAAGTGAAGAAGTGACTTCTCCTACAACATTTAATATTTTTAAGGTTGTTTTAAATGAATTTACACTCTCTGGCTCATCATTTTGACACTGTTATGTAGCTCTGGTTATTTAGGGGGAAATAATTAATACAAATTCTCAGAAAATTATTTTCTACTGAAGGAGCCCAAGAAACTTAAGAGAACAGTCTAAATTAACATCTGATAATATATTAAAAGATAATTAAAGTAATGTATGTAAATTAATTCATGATATTCATATACTTTGAAATGAATCTATTTAATTTTCAAATATCTAAGTTAATATGATGCAAGAAACTTCCTTCTATAGCTAAATCAAGAATTACCTGGATATTAGGCATTTGTTTTTGATCTGTATAAGGAAAAATATGCTCCTTTGTGAAACTTATACCTTGAATATTGACATGATTGTGATTTTTATGGTAATATTTTGTAAATTTTTTTCTTAAAAATATGAGTCATTAGTTTTATATAAATAGAAGTGTTCAAATACTTGATGTCCAAAATACAGTTATGTTCTAAACACTAAATAAGAAATATTTATGTATTTCAATAGAATTCTAACTTAGTGTTATATGAATAGTAGCAGTTTCATGGAGATATAATAAAAATAATTGTAACAAATCACAGTCAAATTTCATTACTCTAAAAATTGTCTCAAGTTTTTTAAAAGTCAGCTGTCCTCAAAAGAGGAAAGAATTATCTCTTCCATTTTTTCTTAGATTCCTTGGAAATAGTAACTGACATATCTTAAGTTTTACAACAAAATAAAAAATCAAATATTTATTTCAATTAATCTTTTACATCTCAAGATTTCTTAAATACAGGGTAGATACTCCCTGTACTGTGGTTGAGTAGTTGGAATTCATCACACACAGCAGAAGTTGGGTTCAGCTCCCCACCAGGAAAGCTGCTTGTCATCAAGAAAATAAGAAAACCTGGGAGAAGATACTTGGAAAAGTGCTGTTTAAAAACTCAAAATAAGAAAATGAATAACCTTATTAAAATGGTGTATAGATCTGAATGGACACCTTGCCACTTTTCAGATGGCAAGTAAACATATGGAAAGATGCCACACGTCCATGTCACATGTCACCAGGCCCGTACAGATTGGAGAGAGACACCAGTTAAAGTTGACAAAATCAAGAGCACTCACTTCACTAGAATGCTAGTGAGGATTTGAAATGACAGAAACTCTTGTTCATTGCTAACAGGAATGAAAAATCTAAGTTTCTCTCTGAATTAAATATACTCTTACCCTACAATCCAGCAATCCTGTTCCTTGGTGTTTAACCAAATGACCTGAAAACTTACGTCCGCACAAACACTTGCACACAGATGCAGCTTTATCCATAATTGCCCAAACTGGGAAGTGACCAAGATGTCCTTTAGTAAGTCACTGGACAGGTAAATTGTGGTACATGTAGACAATGGAATATACTCAGCATTAAAAACCAATGAGTCATTAATCCAGGAAAAGGAATAGAAATACCTAATTGAATATTACCAAGAGAAGCCTGGAAAGGCTACATACTATGTGATTCATATCAAATGGCATTCTGGAAAATACAAAATTATGGAGAAAGTGAAAAGATTAATTATTGCCAGGGTTGAGTTGGGAGAGGGATGACTAGGTGGCTGGCTATGGGAAAACTCCGTATGATATGAAAATGATAGCTGCATATATTATATATTTTTCAAAACCCACAGAGTGCATGAGTGAGCCCCATGGTTTTGGGGAATACTGACACACACACACACACACACACACACACACACACATATATATATATATGCACACATTTTAGACTATATGTATGTGCTAGACCTTCTGCTTGTTCTTTCATAGATACTTAGAGAATTAGAACCTTAAAAACAGCTCAGTACAATTCCATCAATCAAACATAGGGTATTAATCTAAGAAATTTGCTGACACGAGGAAACATAAAGTGCTCATTATTAAAGACTGCCAATATTTTGCAGCTTCTCCAACAGGTAATAAAACTATAAGTACAGAGTACATCACAGTCCTAATAAAATTGGAAGGTCTTCTCAGTCTGACAGGGTAAGAAATAAAACACAGACGAGCTACCCATAAATGAATAACCTAATATCAATCATGCAAAAGCTATCATGCAAAATCTAAGGGCAGATCACATATTTATTTTTCTTCTTAGTAAAAACTATTATTCATGGCAGAAATTTCAGTATTTCTACTTGCAGAAATGCTACTCTTTGTGTCATTTAAAGTGTTATTTGAAAGTTATGACCAATATGCAGTCTGTTGTGCTCTACATCAGATTTGAGATAGTTCTGCACTAACAATGCATTTGATATTTTTTAATAAAGTCTAAGTCAAACCTAAGCAATTCAAGGAGTTGAAAAAAATTTATGCTGTATTGGAATCTTGAACAATTCACAATGACAACCTACAAAACATCAGAAAGTAAGAGGGAAAAATTTAACGGCAAAATAAATATTGTATCAGTCTAAAAATACTTGGCATTCTAATAATCAAAAATCCCCAGTGAACTTCTGTTGTGTTAAACCTGCTAAAATTGTATTTCTTCCTATTAAAGTCCACAATAGACATTCCTTGGTCATTCTGGTACTGAGATTTCTCTATGCTAGGTTCCACCCTTCTCCAAATCCTAAGAGGTCTCTCCACTGAGTCAGGTCATGGAAGGAAAGTGGAGATTGCCCATATGAGGTTTTTAAGAGCCATACTAAGAACGATGCAAGACAATGTGACACATGTTCCACTGGCTAGCACTTAGTAGCAGCAGACACCTCCACCTGCAAGGGGGCTGTGAATGTAGTCTAGCTCTGTGCTCAGGAACAGGAAAAAAACAGGTTTACAAGACTCTAGTCTTGATGCTGTTTGCTGTCTCATCACCAAATCTCCATTTCTCTCTTCTTTTTACCCATAGATTGAATCACCAAAAACCCCAAATCCCATTCAGGCATTGTTTGAAGTGCAGACTTGAGGAGGTCCGAGTCAGTATGATCAATCTCCTCTTCTTCATTTCATGTGTGCTCTGTGACCTGCAATCCCAACTGGCAAGTTACCTGTCCCTTTGCATTCTAACTTCCATGGAGGAGCAGCACAAGGCAAGCAATGAACACTTCTATAGAGGAAAGGGGAAATCGCAGGTGAGCAGTCCCACAGGAAGGCACAGTGAGATCCCTCTCTGGAGGGAGCCCCTCACTCTCTGTCCTCCATGGGTCCTGGCTCTGCCCTCCAGGAGCTTCTGTGTGTTCTCCATCACTGAGTACTGGGTGTGCTTGTGGGTTTGTGCAGGGATGCATAGGGAAAGGCTGTTTTAGTTTTAGCTCATGGTTTTCTTGACAATATAATGTCATCAAAATATTATAGACTTAGCGTTGTTTCATTTCCAGACATTTTTATGTGCTACTAACAACGCCCAAAGATCTTTCTTAGTGCTACTTCTCAGATTGATTTGTTTCATTGTTTCCATGCCCCGCTGTATGTCTGTCTCTCTCTTTTTCTGTCAAGATAATTGTGGCTACCCTAAAGCTAACTGAAAATTGGCTGGGAAAGCCGTATATATAATCTGCTTTCGGCTGCAGGCCTGAATCTGTTTTTTTTTTTTTTTCAATTCAGAAGTTTTCCTGGGCCTTTGTAGTTAAGAACTTTCTCAAGAATATTTGTTACTATTTGGGGTCCAGAAGCAGTTGTATTTTCCAAATCCATCAGGGTTTTGACCACTGAAGTTTCTCCACTCGTATTTTTTGTGTTTGAAAACTAGCCAGTTCTTATTTGATCTCACCTCTTTCTTATGATGCCTTGCTGAAGGCTTCAAGAACAGCAAACACTATCATCCTGAGCCTTTCCAGCCTCTCCCAAGAGCCACAGCCTCAGTGGGAAAGAAGTTTTCCTTCCAAGTTGTCACAGGTAACATCAGAAAAAAATAATGTTCATAGAATGCTTACACTGTTCACTCTCCTGGTCTTTTCTATCTATTTCCCCCACCCTTGCTGTGTCGGGTGCCTAGGTTCCTAGTATGGTGTCACCTCACTCCTAGAACCAATTTTGGAATTTCTGTACCAGGAAAACACTATTTGCTGTGACACGCAATACAAAAAACCTCAGTGACTTACTTTTGGATCACACAGTGTCTGCAGGCATCCCTTCCTGGTGAGTGGCCTCAGGTGTAATCCCTTCTTCCTGTGGTGTGAACTTCCTCTATGTCCTCATGGTCTTTCCACCCAGACAAGGAGACCAGAAAGGGAGGACAGGCTAGGTGCACACAGGCAGGGTGTGAGAACAGGCTGGGCTGTTCTCCAGCTGGAGCTTGGCTAAGCGGCCGTGTACACACAGGAGAGGATGGAAAACCATCCAGAAGGAGAGCAGAGAGGCTTGGCCAGTGCCTGCCATATTGTTGGATAAAGAAATCAAAGCTCTCCTGAAGGACATACAAAAAGATGAAGAAGTGAAACGTTTTTGTTCCACAAGACTTCATCTTATTTGTCTGTGGGAAAGTCAATATATAATTATAATATAATTATAATCAAACTGAAGAAACATCTAAGGAACTTAACCAATTGACTTTCACTTTATCACAGAGTAAAACATACTGGAAACAGCAACGAGGCCTATGACACGAGGCAGCTTTATGCTCATTGCATTCGCCAACTAGGAGGTGGCATTTCCCTAGCCGGTTGTCAAAAACACACAGAAGCACCCACTGCGGACCAGAGCAGGAAGGAAGTCCTCACAGGCACACGCCAGCGGGGGACTCCCAGTCAAGTGCAACCCCTTCAACAGGGAGTTCATAATAGGGCTAAAGACCATTATGCTACTATCCTTTGATCCGGGAATTTATACTGATGAAATAATTAGAACGTTCACAGAGATGAAAGTACAAGAATAGTTTCATAGCACATTTTAAAATAGGGAAAAACTATTAAATGCCTTCCAAGTAGAGATAGATTAAATAAATTATGTTCTTAAAAGTAGAATTTAAAATACCATCAAAATGCAAACTAGTTATTGGCAGAGAAAGAGGTGCCAATATATAATGACGAATGAAAACCAGCAGATATAATATGATTTCATTTTACTAGTAGCATTTTGTATATATGTGCATGGAGAAGAGAAGGGAGAAAATTTATGGAGGAATGATTACAAAATATGAAGAGTAAATTTTAGGGTAATCTAAAAGATCACTCATTTTCCCAAATAATGGTTCACTAGATCTCCATCATTTTATCTTAACAAGATGGTGCTGTTTAGCAATTGTAAAATTATATTGGCTCAAATGCCCTCACTTTTATTTTCAGCAAATATTTTTCGACTAAAAATATGAAAATGTCAATTTATCCATACTTTCTTAATGAAATATGTATTCCTTTCTTTTGCCTCCTTTTCATGTTCAAATATTCATTTCATTCTTATAAGCTTTCATTAGCTTGTTTTTCAATTAAGGCAATATTTCATTACCAAGCAAATGTTAAGATGGTTATATCTGGGTATGAATATAGGTGATGTTTTTGTTTCATTTCATTTTCGGTATGAAGTAAGTGGGAAAAATAATTAGTGGATATTGACTTAGATGACCCTTTCCTACTGCTCTGTGATTCTTGACATGTTATTAAAACTCTGCCCTTAAGTATGCTGCATGGTAAAACTGAGTTAACAATACCTATTCTCAAAAGTGGTATGGTTTACCTTAGATTAACTGCTTTAAAACTCTCAGACTTACCATGAAAATTAATATTTAAACTATTTTTCTCCTTAAAGTTTGCATCTATGAAAGCATTTTGATAAAGTAATTTCTTGATTTACATAAACTTTGGGATAAAATTTTGGGATAGAAAGCTCTGAACTGATTTCCTTTGGTTCATGTTTCTGGAACACTTTTTCCCCCTAAAATCTTCTTTAAGTAGGTAACTCAGCAAAATTGCATAACCAAATATTCTAAATAAGCTACAGAAGGGCATAAAAATGCAAGTGAAATTAAGTATTATTCTAATTTCTTTAACTTTGTAAACCATATGGCATTGAAAAATCGACTTCTGGAGAAAATGCTAGGTTTAACAAAGAGGAAATCATCTAAAGTTTGAATTTCTTAAAAGTAATAGCTGACTAATTCATACTGCTTAAATTTTGTTCTCTAACATGGGGCATTATTTAAAGAAAATGCAGTTCAGATAAAATTGTTTGAAGCAACAAATACTCTAAATCTTTTGCCCTGGTGAATGTTAGTATAATACACATTAGTATAATAAATTGGGATGGTTTTGTTTTGTTTTATTTTGCTCTTTAATCTATCTATGCTTTATTTCCAATTCATCATCATTCACACTCAGCTTTCCTGTGACTGGGGTTTTGCATATCTTTTCCATCATTTAAATTTTAACCTAAATGTATCTTTATGTTGGAAGATTTGTAAGCAGGATATAGTTAGGTCTTGATTTTAATCCAGTCTGGCAAGTGCTGTCTTTTAATTGGTGGTTTGTTTTTGTTCGTTCGTTTTGTGGTGCCCAAGGTCTCCCACAGGATAGGCAACCCCTACCAGTGAGCTGCATCCCCAGGCCTTAATTGGCATTTTTAAACTCTTAGTATTTATTATGATTATTGACATTGTTGGGTTTAAATATATGGATTGCTATTTTGCTTTTGGTTTTGTTCCACTTGTTCTTTGTTCCTTTCCTTCTTCTGCCTTCTTTTGGATTACTTGAGAATGTTTTATGGTTCTGTCTTACATCAGTTTTTGGCTTCTTAGTCATAATAATTTGTTATTTTAATGGTTTCTTTGGGTTCAGAGCAAACATTTTTAATGATCTCTGTGTCCAAATGGTAAAAGCACCAGTCATGTCAGCTAGAAGGCATACCCGCCACCCTTCCTGTCCTGCCCCAGGCCTTTTTGCTCCTGTCCTGCAGACCTGACTTGCACCTGTTGTTAAACCCACCCCTGGCTGCTTCTTGTCTAAAGAGTAGATTGTTTTTTAAAGATTTAAGAAGTTAAAATATTAGACATTACCTAGAAAACTTAAGTGTATGCACTCTAATAGCTTGAATTTCTATGCCCTTGCTCCTCTGTGTAGACAAGGTTTTCCTCTGGGTTCATTTCCTTCTGTTTGAAGGACCTCTTCTTACATTTCTTTATGAATGTCTGCCAGTGAGAAATTTTTTCAACTATATCTGAACATAACATGTATTCCACCTTCATTCTTAAACATATTTTTTCTTTCAGGGTAAAGAGTTGTAGGTTTACATTGTGTGTGTACACATGTGCACATGAATGTGTGGGCATGATGTGTGTGTGAGTGTGGGCATGTGTGTGTGCGGGCATGTGTGTGTGCTTTAAAGAGGTTCCTCTACTGGCTTTTATCCTGAATTTTTCCACCCACAGGAAATCTGACATCATACTCATTTTCCTTCCTCTGTTCATAATGTGTCATTTTTTCCCCTTTATATGGTTTTAAGATTGTCTCCCATTACTACTTTTATACAATTCTAATTTAATGAGGGTTGGTATAGCTTTCTTTATATTTCTTGTGCTTGGGTTTTACTGACATTCTTAGATCTATGGTTGTATAGTGTTTACCAACTCTGGACATTTTCAACCAGTATCTTTTCTAATTTATCTACCACTCCTGGAAAGAATTGTACTGCATGAGGGCATTTTACCTGCCTCACAGTTCATTCATGCTCTTTTTATATTTTTCTTAATTCTTTTTTTTCCCCTCTATTTCTCCTGGATAGTTTCTATTGTTGGCTTCAGGTTCACTGATCTTTTCTTCTGCAGTATCTAGTCTGTATTTAATTTCATACAGTGTACTTTTCTTCTTAGACACTGTAGTTTCCATCTCCACAAATTGATTTGGGTATTTGCATCTATTCTATGTCTTTACTAACATGTAAGATGTTTTCTCTAACCCCCTGGACACATGGGATACAATTACAAGAATTGTTTTAATGTCTTACTTCAATTGTGGAATTTTTGAGGGAATTCCAAAAGACAGAGTTTTCTCCATATTTGGGGTAAATTTCTCTGCATCTTGTATGTCTGATAATTTTTTATTGGTTGCCAGGCACTTTGGACCTTTTTGTATGCCAAAAATTATAGTAGACCTATAAATCCTGAGATTTGTCTGGGATAATTTATTTGTGATATGTGGAATTTAAGGCCTTCTCAGGTCTTTCTGTTAAGCCCTGTTAAATGGTCCTAAGTCAGCACTGGGACTCATTTTTCCCACAGGTATGAGAAGATGCTTTCTTTGTATCCCAGCAGATGCCCCTTGAATTAGATTTGCAACCCTGGCCACTGGAAACAGAAACTACTTCTCTTCTAGAGCGTTGGCCTCTCTACCATTTGACAAGTTCAGGTTCTCCTTCCCCCCATCTCTGGTACTGCCCTTAGATACATGTGCTAATTGTCTCTTGACACCTGACCGGGGCCTTCTGCAGAACTCCACGGGGCTGTCTGTGCACCTTGCTCCTCTCTCATGCTTTGCCCTGTGAACTCTTGACTTATTTCACTCCTTGAATTTCAGCTCCATCTCCTGAAGGGAGTGGCCAGCTGGGTTCTGCTGGGGCCCTGCCTTGGCAATTTCTTCAAATAATAAGTTGAGGCTCTTGTAGACTCACTTCACTGTTTGCCTTTCTTGGAGATCACTGCCTGTTATGATTTGGATATGAGGTGTCCTGTTATTTCCATAGTTCAGCTAATGTCAGTTGAGCTGATATGTATTAAAGTGCATTCTATTGCCATGTAGAGCTAATTAGAACAAACAAAAAAAAATACTTTAAGAAAGTATTTTTTTTAAATCCTGTTAGTGTAGGAATATTCAGAGATGAAGCAAGTAGACTGTGAAAACTAACCTAATTAGTTTATCTTAGTTTAAATGGACTGACTAGGTGGTAACTGTAGGCATGTGAGCTGTGGCTAGAGTAGGTGGGTCATCGGGAGGGGTGCCCTGAAAGAGTGTGTCTCTCATTCTCTCTCTTCTTCCTGACTTCATTGAACTGAGCTGCTTTCCTCTGCTAGGCTCTTCCCCAACAATGTGCTGCCTCACCTTAGGCCCAGAGCAATGAAGCTGGCTGTCTATAGACTGAGTCCTCCGAAACTGTAAACCCCAAATTAACTTTCTCTCCTCCAAGTGGCAGGTATTTTGGTCACAGTGACAATGCCCTTTATTGCCTGATGTTCAATGGCTCAGGAGTTACCAATCCATACAGCTTATATGAACTTGTTTCAGAGAGAAGGAGTAATGCAGTTCCTACCCTTCTAACTTGACTACAAATTATTTTTAAAGCACTTTCTTATTCACTAGCGAATAAACATGAAAAAATAAATAGTACTTATTCTAAAGAAAGAAGGACTAGGCTTGTTCATGACTATCTTTTCCTTGACTTCTAAATTCCAAGACTTGCTTATTTTTACATTCTTTTAAATAGTTTAAAAATTGGAATTCTGGCTAGGTATGGTGTCACATGGTTGTAATTCCAGCAAGTTGGGAGGTTGAGGTAGGAGGATTACAGATTCAAGGCCAGCCTAGGCAATTTGGTGAGACTCTGTCTCAAAACAGAAAATTCAAAAGACTGGGGATGTAGCTCAGTGGTAGAGTGCCCCTGGGTTCAATCTCCAGTATGGGAAAAATAAATAAAATTTCAAATTATGGATTAAGCTGCTACAATATTTGAAAGAAGTTGACAGCAGAGTAGAGAAGGATCAGAGGAGTAAAGTGTAGCCCAAATGAACAGGACAGTGTATTTTCTTCCCCTCTATAGTCTACTTGTAGAGATAAGATAGCTGTGTAGTATTGTATAAGAGTAACTATTGTATTTTCTATAAAATTCCTTGTTACTAGATAAACTCAGTATTACTGATGAAGCCCATGCCTTTCAAGAAGCAGACATGTTTTCTGTTTCTAAAACAGAGTTGGAACCTCAGGGGCTGGCTGAAGGAGGCACCCTGGGCATTGCCACAGGCCCCGATAGCAGGAGGTGCAGAGGCCTGCTGCTCCAGGAGTCTTTTTCCATTAAGAACCCAGGAGCTTCCTGAGGAGAAACTGACAGTCAGTGTTGGTCCAGAGACTGAGACAGGAAAGGGTATTTTTGTTGGAGCAAGTTAATGCATTTGGATATTTGCTACTTGGATTTCCTTGAGCTCATATCATACATTTTAATCAGGGACATCTTTTGATGAAGTATTTCAAATTTGGATGATTCCATAAAGGCAAAACAAATGTATTCTCCTGGACCACCAAGTTGGTATTGAATTGTTTTTGCCCACAATAACTAAAGTGTATGGAAATAAAATTAGTTGATATTTTGTTGTATAACATGTACGTTAGCATCTGACAGGTTATAAGTGCTTTAAAATATCTATTAAATGAATAAAAAATAAATAAAAAACTAGATAGGGATTATTAAGTTTATAACCTTATGTAACCCCAAAACAAAGCACATTCCCAGATCCCATATTTACAGCAAGCACCAATCCCCCTTTCTATCCATGACATTCTGTTGACAAGACAGAAGCTGCTCCAGTGCTGTGGAAGCAGAAGTGATACTGTGATTACCATGTGGACTTGCTCTCCCCTTAGGTCCAAAAGAGCTTTGCCACTACATGCCTCGCTGCACCTCAAGCCTCACACCCAATTCCTTGCTCTACACCTCAAGCCTCCCACTATGACACCATTAGCCTGCAGTTGTGAATGTACATTGCACAAAACCAGACTGTGCACCATGAAGTCTTAGTGTCAGAGGTCTCCTGCCTAGATACCTTGGGCCCAAATAGCATTTGGCCCAAAGATGTGCACACTCCATCTGTGTGGTAAGAAGGAAGGGTAAAAGAAAGGCAAGTAGGCCTGCAGGTTTCTTAGTTGTTCATTAGTTCAAAGTAAATGCTGTGAATGTGCACTCCATAAGCTGCCCTTGGCTGGAGTGGCAGGATTCATTTACACAGCAGTCTTCCTCAAGATACTTCAGTATATGCTAATGTTAAACTTTAGATCAGTCTCTAAAGTAAATGTACAAACTAATATAGAAAATCACATGCACCCAATAATAAATGCAAGAATTCAAAGGGTTTTTCATTGCCAGTTTTATCCAGAGCTTGAGGATAGAAGATTGTTGCTGCTGCTGCTACTACTACTAAATAATAATAATAGCAATAACCCAGCCAAGAAAAACATCTCACAGAAGTCTCTGTGGGATCTACCTGCACTGCTTGGTCTAATGCTTAGCAGGAGTTTGGAGGCTGGGAACTCTAAAGTGGCTTTGGTGAGGTGGTTCTACCAACAAGCTGTGGGTCCTTCACATGGCAGACCTCAGGAGCCAAGTGGTGGGAAAAGTCAAGTGGCAGGGAATGTAACAAAAGCCAGTTAGCCCCATGCCCAGCTGCTTGTCCAGAAATGGAGAAAGACATCAGGATGCAAATCAGGGGGACCAAGAGAGCCAGACACTGCACCATCCAGGTGATGCTTAGGAGAGACAGGGTTTTGCAAATGTGCAACTGAACAGTAAGCCAGGAAAATAGTTTTTGGTTGATTTAATGCTAGTTTACCATAACTCCAGGGAGCTGTGGCTTGGGGAGACTCAGGTGAAACATAAAACGCTGACTTAGAGTTTGTGCCATCAATTTCACCTGAGTACTTAGCAGGTCAATTAGGAAGTTTTAAACACCAACTAAAAAGAAAAACAATGTGTGGCTTTTGCAGAGGTTTTGCCACCGGCAGAGCAGACCGCAGTGAACAAAGTAGAAGCTGCAGGCCCTCACCTGTGTAGCTCCTCCTTCTCAGGAGGCACAGTGCCAGCCACCGCTACCCTCTGGTCCTGGAGCTGAAGCCCCTGAGCCTCAGAATCTGGATGCTATCTTTGATCCCAAGGAGGGTCACTGCTCTTCTCCCTGCTTTGAGGACCACAGTGACCCTGGATGATAACCAGCTCATTGCTGCAAGGGAGAAAGAGCCCCAGTTCAGATCTGAACATGATCTGAACAAAGACAGCACATGAGGAAGAAGTTTGAGATGTGGCAATACCAATAACGAGGAGTGAGGCTAAAAGAATTTTTCCTAAACTGTCAAGAGTAAAATCCAAGTTTTCATCAAACACACTCCAGGAGAATCAGATCATCCTTCTTTTCTTCCCACTGAAAATTACCTGACTCAATGGATCAGGGAGCATGCAGCCAAGACATGCACTGGAAAGGTATTGGAGAGCCTATGAGCTTAATAATAATGTTACTTTCTGGATCTTATTACATTGTGGTATTTGGCATTTCCTTCATTTCTTTTCTTACTCTGAGACAGTATTAAATTTCTTACCTATTTTATGTTCTTTTCTTTCTTGGGGCGGGGGGTTACAGGGATTTATTCAGGGGCATTCAACCACTGAGCCTCATCCCCAGCCCTATTTTGAATTTTATTTATAGACAGGGTCTCACTGAGTTGCTTAGTGCCTTGCTTTTGCTGAGATTGGCTTTGAACTTGTGATCCTCCTGCCTCAGCCTCACTCCCAAGACACTGGGATTACAGGCATGCACCATTGCACCTGGCTTAAGTTCTTTTTTAAAAGAAGGCTTCCCAAGATAAATAAGTTCCAGGCCCCACAACACCTATGTCCATCTTTGGTCATAATGAAAAGTTTGTAGTAACCTTATAGCCCACCTTGTATTCAACCTCCCAATACCAACACCATCACCTCAGAGGAGTTAGGAAAGTTTCCAGGGGAAACAAACATTCATGGTAGTGAGTAAACTCTGAGACCTGCTATGTGCTGGATGTCAGAGCCAAACAAATGAGAGCCAAACAAAGATAGGTAAGAGAGAGATTTTATCTTCCAGGACCTCTAAGGCAGTAGGGAAGATATCACAGGCAATGAAAATATTACATTCTGACATCTGCAATAATAAAAGAAAAATGTGTAGCAAGGTGCCTGAGTAGTACTAAGAGCAATTAATTCTCACTCACTAAATCAGATAAATTTTGTAAAGGTGTTTAAGCCTTGAAACATCATCTGATTATGTTTTTAATCATAGAATACAAGAAAGCTAAAAAAAAGTAAAAAATAAAGAAGCCTAACTAAATCCAATAGGGATGGAAAGCTTTAAGCAGTTTTGAGATGGAGGATTAAACAGGATATAGAGCAGAACATCAGAGAAGATCCAACATGACAAGAGGAGAAAATGATCATCCTGCATAGGGGACACTGACTTTTCTCCCACGCCATTAACTATTCCTAAAAAGAAAACAAGTAAAAAAAAAAAAAAATTGGTTAACAGTATTATCAAAATGATCAAAATAAATAAAAATAATAGAAGGTCACAGTGGTGCACACCTGTAATTCTAGCAACTCAGGAGGCTAAGGTAGGAGAATTGTAAGTTCAAGGCCAACCTCAGCACTTAAGAAAAACCTGTCTCAAAATAAACATGAAAAAGGAAGGATTGGGGGTGTATCTCAGTCCTGGGTTCAATCCATAGTCCAACAACAACAAATATATATATATATATATATATATATATATATGGAATCTATGTAAAAACAATTTCTTAACTACAAAGCATTGCATACATATCTATCAATTTTCCTTCGAACCATTCCTGATTTATGGATACATCCGAAAAAGGACTTCATTATTAAAAGTACAAGATTAAATGCTCTTGAGGTGACTATTTAAACCATTTTTTTTTCTGCAGCCTTTTTCTTCACTGAAGTTTACAACTTAATTGACAAGGTCCTGCAGATTTCTGGATCATGGGTCAGAGGGTTAGAGAGTTGCCAGGAGTGGGCTCTGAGAGGCTTATTTCAAGCCTGTCTTCAGTACGCCCACTGGAAAAATGCCAGTCTACCACAAAGTTTTCCATCTATATCTATTACAAGCGGATGAGGAGAATATGTGGACAAAAATCATGGGGTTTAAAATTGCATGATTTTAGTTGTTTTTATTAATGAAATCAAACATTTAACTAAAGATGGGAACAGAAAAAAATAATTAAATAATGAATTTTGATATAGTTGATGTGTTTTATTAAACAAAGAGCTGCACCTTAATTAAGACCATAAGAGGCCATATAAAAAGATCATACTTTTTAGAAACTTCCAGTAAGAAATTTCTGTATTTATTAAATTAAGACTATTCACTGGGCCAGGAATTATCATTACTTTTATCCAATTTCTGAAAACATAAAAAATAAGATTTTCATTTAATTGAATCAAAAATCTGTAAAAACAGAAAAAAAATCAAATATCTAAATTTAATTATTCTTCCACGATATAGAAAACACCCAGAAACTAGTTGGCATTATTAATACATACATTCATTTTTAAAGTACACATGCTATTTAGTTCTTGTTTTCTGTTTTTGGTAATGTGAGCAGTTTGTGCATTTTGAAAAGCAAGCTTGTTCCCTATGAGGATTCACAAAGTCCCTGGGAGAATTTTGTAAAACTTTCCCCAAAATAGGATGTTCTCTGCTGCTCAACTGGCAAACACAGTGAGACAGAGATCCTGCCCTCCTTCTCCACAGAACCGCCCCTTGCCCTCCCTCCCAGCCAGCTGCCAGTCGTTTGTGGCACAAGCCCTTGCCCGTGTGGTGCCTATTGCCTCTGGTTCCTCGTAATCCCGTTCCCAGTGGCCGTCGCCCCCACAATTCCATCCAGTCTTCTCTGTAGGATTGCCAATAACTTCCACATTGCTAGATCCACTCTTTAGTTCTCAGTTTTCACAGGCCAAGTGTCTCTGTAAAACTTGACAATATTTCTATCTGCAGTTCCACCAACACCTCAAATGGAAAAGATTTAAAACTGAAATTAATTCTCAAATCCTGTGGCTCTCAACACTTTGACTCCCTCTACTTCTGTTTACATGTCTCTCCTATTACCAATTCTTTCCCATTCCCTGATGCTTTTTCCCTTATAAAAACTCCTAAATATGTCTCTCTGTATTCCCACTACCCCTTCTGGAAACCCACCTTCTGGTCCTTTCATATCTAAGTTTGATCTACACGCTGCTCCTTTTTCCTGCCTACCCCTTGTCTTGTTCCAGCTTCCCCAACCCCAGACAAGGACCCTCAGCCTGTCCCCATGAGCTCCAATGCCTCATGGTTCCTCTGCACTTGAAATCCCCAGCTCCGTGTGAGGTGGACCCTGCAGGCCTTTTCATAATCAGCTCGGAGGCCCTCCCTCCTGAGGATTTTTAAATGTTCTCTGCATCTTGACCTTCCTGTTTGAAGACTGGTTTTTTCCTCATTTTTCCAAGAATATTATTTTTTCCAAGTTTTTTTTTTTTTGGTGTGTGTGTATGTGTGTATGTGTGCATGAAAGAATTTCTTCAAATGTCTTGTAACCATTTATTGCCCATTAATTTTGAGCCCCATTACTCTGAAGAATCCAGTTTAATTTTTCACTGAAAACGCTGTTCTCTACCTTTCTGACTCTGCACATTCCCTTCCATCTTCTCTGCCTTTGCATCAAGCCCAAAATATCATGCAGAAGCTTTCACAAACCCCACAGGGTCAGGGTGGTTTCTCCTCCCTGGTTCCCCGTAGCAGTTCACACTGTGCTGCTCTGAAGTGTGGCCTTTGTCACTCTGTCACATTCCCTTGAGGCTTCTTACAGGGCAGAAGGAGTTTATTTACCTCCATCTGAGACAGGGTCTCATGCACAGTAATAATCAACAGATATTTAATTAACAACATAATAAATTGAATACACATTTCATGGAAGTATTCTGTTGCCAGTATGCTCCTGTTATTCATTCCAAAGAAATTTCTCTCTTTTTTTTCAAATAATTACCCACTTTATATTACAATGATAGCAGCAGCTGAGTATCCATTCTATGTGCTTCTCTTTTTCTTGATTGTACACTTTGATACTGATGATTAATTTTAACATAATTTAAGAAAGATGTACAAAAGAGTACAAAAAAAATCCAATCTCTTTGGGATTTCCCTAATAAGCCATTAACTCTATAGGGGGTATTGCAGAGTAGAACAGAATACAGCACCATTGATCCTGCTTTTTACTTATAAAAGAATACTCTGAATATAAATTTCTCGACTGTAGAGATTGTCCTATAGAATTAGACATACTCCTTGTATAAAGCCTTAACTAAATAAATTTCTGTATTTATTAAATTAAGACTAATGAATTTAACCAATATTATAAATAAAATTATGAACATAGTCAAACGTTTGCCAACAGAAAGTCAGAGGTTTACAAGGAAATTCACTGGGCCTTGGGTGCTTTATGAATCCACAAACAGTTGCCACACTTATGATTATTTTCCAGGTATCTTCTTCTTAAGCCCATTAAATCCATCAGGTCTGTGAAGCCAAAAGTAGTGTGAGTGATCAAACCTTACTTAGACATCCCCTGAAAAGTACCCCTCAGCTGACCATCAAGTGCAATAAATGAGGAAATCTAACTAATGAGATGGAAAAATATATGGTATGTGGCTTTAAAAACTGCATCAAATGTGTGCATCTCATCTTAAAGTTTATTTGGGAGAAAACCAGAGGATGTTTGGGAGATTACCAGTTAAGGATTGTGAACAGTGCACAATGAAATATTACTCAGCAATAAAAATGAATAAAATCATGGCATTTTCAGGTAAATAGATGGAATTAGAGAAGATAATGCTAAGTGAAGTTAGCCAATCCCCAAAAAAACAAATGCCAAATGTTTTCTTTGATATAAGGAGGCTGATTCATAGTGGAATAGGGAGAGGGAACATGGGAGGAATAGATGAACTCTAAATAGGCAGAGGGGTAGGAGGGGAAGGGAGGGGGCATGGGGTAATTAATGATGGTGGAATGTGATGATCATTATTATCCAAAGTACATGTATGGAGACATGAATTGGTGTGAGTATACTATGTATACATCCAGAGATATGAAAAATTGAGCTCTATATATGGAATAAGAATTGTAATGCATTCTGCTGTCATATATAAGTAAAAAAAATGCCTCTATGGCTGCCATAGGTCTGAGCTCAGTCAAAGTGGCACATAGAGGGGTGAGCTTGAAATCTGGGCAGTGGTGCCAAGAAATACCAAGCATCACTGTGAAAACACTTTAGCAGATGCCAAGTGAAATCAAAGTATTTCAGAAAAGGATACTTGGTTCGAAATGGAATAGTGAGGAGCAAAACTATTTTTGAAGTTTGAAAAGAACTGCATCTGTGGGAAGCAAGGCTCAAGCCATCAGCAATAGTGCTCCAGAATTTCTCCACGGGAAATTCAGAGACAACCGCAGAAATACAGAGACAAACTATTTCTGAAATAGTTTGATTTCACTTGGCAGAGGGATACTGATTGATTTGCCTCAAAATTGTACAAGTATTTCATGTATTTGTGATAGTCCTGGAATAGTTAATAGAAATTATAAGTGGGCCATAAAACTGCTATGAATTTATCACACCAAAAATCTGAGGGTCCTTGGGCTGGGGTTGTAGCTCAGGGTGGAGCATTTGCCTCTCACCTGTGAGGCCCTGGGTTCTATCCTCAACACCACATAAAAATAAATAAACAAAATAAAGATATTGTGTCCAACCATAATTAAAAAATATTTTTTTAAAAAATCAGAGGGCCCTTAAGTAAATAAAATAATAACACCTGAGAAATCTGAGAGACCTAATACCACTCTAACATAACCAATAGGAATCAGTCAAAATGATATCATTATCTACAACTGTCATGACATATAAAGTATACAACACTTGTATAGTGTTATTTTGGATTAAAAAACAAAGTCTTCTGATAAGCTTTTATAAACACATTTTTAAGTAGGATAATGTTTGGGCTCATGTATATCTACTTTACTGTATGATTCCCATAAAATTGAAATATTCAGAGCTAAGATGAAAAATGCTTTTAGCAATTCATCAACTGCATATATGTTATGCCAATATTTATGTAGGTAGATGCTTTCTTCTTGCCAGGTGCCATATCAATATTCTCTGAATTGTCATGGCACCTCCTTCAGAGTAGAAAGTACTACCCCTGTAGAAAAGGCACAGAAACCCCTAAGGCCAGCTAGTCCCTGCTATAGCACACAGGGGTTTTGAGCAAGCAATTTAACCTAACAGTGTAATCTACCTCGGAAATCAGGAATAATAACGTTTGCCTCTAGCCTCAGAGTATTAATCAGGACAAGTTAGGTCTTGGAGTAGTAAGAAACTACCTCAAAGCCACTAGAAACTGAACAAAATAAAGTCTTATTCTTTCACAGAGGAAAAGTTGGTTGTGTCCAGAGCCTCTCTTTGGAAGATCTTGATCTACTGAGAGGCCTTAAGTGGAAGGTGGGAAGACCACACGTACGGTCTATCCTATATGCAGGAGGCCCTCCCACATACAGGATCAACTATATCCTATATATCCCGTGCTCCGCTCTCAACTTTGTGATGTGACCTCAAGACCTCCTCCAGGAAAATGCCTCCACAAATACCATGGCAGAGAAACAGGGCCTGCAGGTTAGTGTTGGATTAGGACATAAAAAAATGGGCAACTGAAAGAAGTATCATTAAGTTAATAAATACAAAACACAGAGAAAGGATCTACAACTGTCATGAAAGGTGGTCTAGAGAGGCTTCCCACAGAAATCAAAGTTTGAGCTCCCTTCTGAATCCCCAAATACAGTTTGATTTAAAGTGAGAAATGTCAATCAACTATGTGCATTATAGTTAGAAACTATGCTTTAAGAAAGCAAGAAAGGTTCAAAGATATTTTAAGGAAACAGAAAACACTATTAGTATTTTAAAATTCAGTGAAAACATCGGTATAAACTTGAATAATATTCATTCTCTCAACTTAGTCTTTCTAGGCTAAAAATAGAATCAATGACATAGGAAATAAAACTTAAGAAAAGATGTTATGATATTTAAAAAATTAAGAGAACGGAAAAGAAAATGAGTGCTAACAGAAGCTAAGTCACAGAAAAACGTAGGGGATGTAAGACCTCAAATTATAAAGGCTATGATTTTCCAAATCACCTGGATGCAAGATACCATCTTTCTAATGTATCCCAAGCACAATGAGTAATAAGAAATTATGGTTTGGATACCAGGTGTCCCCCAAGGGATCATGAGTGAGACAGTGCAGAAATGTTCAGAGGTGAAATGATTAGAAGAATTGGAACCTAATCAGTTGCCTAATCCACTTGATGGATTAATAATTTGAAAGTACTACTAGACAGCATTGTGACAATAGGCAGCTAGGTGTGGCTGGAGGAAGTAGGCCACTGGGGGCATGACCTTGGGGATGATATCCCTGGATCCTTCCTCTCCCGCCTCTGCCTCTCTCTCTCTCTCTCTCTCTCTCTCTCTCTCTCTCTCTCTCTCTCTCTCTCTCCTGATGCTTTCCCACTGCTATGAGCTGAGTTACTTTCTTCTGCTACACACTTTTGCCATGTTATTCTGCCTCCCTTGGGAGGGAACTGAACCTCTGAAACCATGAACCAAAATGATCTTTTCCTCCTCTGAGATGTTTTTGTCAGGTCATTTGGTCACAGTGATACAAAGCTGACTAAAACAGAAATCAATGCCTATAGATCAAAGCATAACTAGTTAATGAAAAAGACTCAGAGAGAATTATAAAAACATCCAGAGAAAAGAGGTGAATCATCAGAAAGTGAACAATAATTAGTCTGACAGCAGAGTTCTTAACAGGAGGAACTAAAAGGCTGATGTATAGTATTCTTTGAAGTGCTGAGAGATAGCACCTATGTATCTTATGAAAATATATACAGAAAACTTGTCTTTTAGAAATGCTACTAAAATGAGAACATTTATGAGGACATATTGTTATGATTTGGGTGTGATGTGTACCTCAAAAGTGCATGTGTGAAACAACTCAAGGACATTCAGAAGTGAAATGATTGGGTTAGGAGAGCTTAACCCAATGGGTGAATGAGTCCCCTTCTGGGGATTAACTGAGTGGTAACTGAGGAAGGTAGGACATAGCTGGAGGTGGGTCACTAGGGGCATGCCTTTGGGGTATGTACTTTGCATCTGGTGAGTGCAGTCAGTCTCTTTGCTTTCTGATTATCATATGAACTGCTTCCCTTCACCACATTCTTCTGCCATGATGTTCTGCCTCCTGTTAAGCTCCAAGGAATGGAGACGCTGTTTAGAGACTGAGACCTCTGAACCCGTGAGCCCCCAAATAATCTTTTTCTCTTCTAAAATTATTTTTGTCATGTCTTTTAGTCACAGAATTGAAAAAGCTGACTAAAACCAACATACAAGGACTTAATCATCAAGAGACCTTTGTTAAAGACAGTTGTAAAGAACACTCTCAGAAGAAGGAACAGCTTTCTAATAAATGAGATAAATAAAGAATTCTGAGTGAAGACCAGGCTGAGCATATATGGATAACCAAACACCCACCTAAAACAGCAAATATCATATTTAATTTGTGCGTTCAAAAAGGAAGAGAACTAAACACTGAAAGAGAGAAGAGGTATGTCAGGAGAATAGTGACAACAGTATACAAACATTACCTATACTCTAAGGGAAAGAAGGAAAAACAGTTTAAATGTATATTTTACTAAGGAAAATATGCAAGGTAAAAGCTAAAGGACAATAACTAAAAGAGATTCTCCCAAGGGATATATTAACTAAAAATAATCAGTTAAAATAATGACAAATAAGAAAATGGTCCCAGAATAAGAAAAATAAAATTCTTAAGTAATAGGGTAGAAATAAATCTAAATGTATCAATGATCACAATAAATGTAAATAGGTTAAATTCTCCCCAAATTGTCAGAAAGAGTAAATTTTAAAGTCCCAGACAAAAACCAAGGAGCTGAAAATATTATAGTAAAAGATGGAAAAAGTATTCCAGGAAAATATTAAATAGAATAAAGTTGGAATATTTATATCAAATAATTAGACTTCAGGGAAAAAGATAAAAAATTTATATAGCTTTTAAAAAAAGCCCAATGCATAACAATCACAGATTTTAATCATCAGCAAGGTATGATGATTCTAAACTTTATGTACTGAATGAAATCTTAGTTGAAAATATATATTTCAAAATGCATAACAACTGAAAGACCTAAGCAAATTTATGATCATATGGGGAAACTTCAGTTCAGCTCTCTCCTTTACTGGTGAGTCAAGCAGATAAGCAGAAACGCCCAAATGAACAAACTCATAATGTGGACATATATATAAAATATAGAGCACTTAAACAATTCAATAACATTTTCATTTAGTATTCCTGAAATCTTTATGAAAACCTCTCATGTGTTAGGCCATAAAATATGTCTCTATAATATCATAGAGACACTGTGCTTTTCTCATGTTACAATTAAGTTAAAGCAAAAGAGATCTTCTATACTTAAAAATCATTAAATCCTTAAATTAACACATAGATCAAAAAATAAATCATAATGGCAATTCAAAAATTCTGCAAACTGAACATTAAAGAAAATAGTTTAGGAAAAGTGTCTGAAAGTCAGTCCTTGAAGTGTTTGTGTGTACGTGTGTGTCTGTTTTCCTGGGATTGAATGTAGGTCCTCCTAAATGCTAGACAAACACTCTGCTGGAACAAGGGCTTGCTAAGTTTTAGGTTGACCTAAAACATGATCCTCCTGATTCTGCCTCCCAAGTCTTTGGTAGTGCCACCATGCTGGGCTCTTAGAGGGGATTTTATAACTCCAAACAAATATTTAGAAAAGAAAAAACTAAATATCAATGGGTTAAATACTCAACTTAAGTTTGAAAAATAACAGAATAAAATCAAAGAAGTGAGAAATCAGGAGATAATACAGATGTGTCTGAAATAGAATATAAAAGTAAGATGAATCAAATGATTCAAAAAGTGGTTTCATAAATTCAAATATGTTATTAAAAATTGGTTAGTAAAGTTCACTTGATATTTTTAGATTGATTAATAAAAGCAGAAAGAAGAGACAAATAAACAACAAAAATGAAAAGATGGGTACAATCATAGGTAGATCAAAATTAAAAATATCAATATATCATAAGTATTTTTATACCAATAAATTAAAAAACTCAGATGAACAGAAAATCATAGAAAAATATAGCTTAGAGAACTTATTTAAGAAGAAATAGTGTGGAGTTTCCTTAAAAATCCAAAAGTAGAACTAGAATTTGATTCCAATTCTGGTACACGCACAAAGGAATTATACTTGTATATCAGAGACATCTGCACTACTGCCAAATAAATAAATTTTTAAAAAATAGAGCTTAAAAAGAATACCCAGATCAAATACTTTTACAGAATGGAAAAATTGGTTCTATAAAATTTTAAATAGTTACAAATACTTAATAAGGAAATGTCCCCATAATGTTTCAGGAATGTTCTACAAAATTTTGTGAAAAAAGATTTTTTTGAATCTTATACAAGCTCTTCCAGAAGGGAAAAGTCTGGGAAGCTCTCCTATTACAATTCAGTCAAAAAAAAAAAAAAAAAAAAGAGGCAGGGGGTGAGGGGAATTAGAAAGAAAATCATACGCCAATCTCTCTCATGAACAAAGATTTTAAAAAATGATCATACATGTTAATTGAAAATAAAATATTTAAAACATGAATAATAATAGCTATGCATTTATATATCAGAAGCTGGACTGACCTGGGAGAGAAAGTTGAGCAGTAACATTCAGCTTAGGTGGTTAATGCAACAAGTTGAAAACAGGAGAGTTAAGGCTTTAATCATTGCCTTTATATATCATTAAAGGCCTTTATATATCATTAAAGAAGCTAAAACCACAGGTTTTAGGTTGGAATGGGCACAGGTCAAGGGTCAGATAGATCAGCAAACTTGGGCTTTGTTTCATGGTTGAGGGAGTCCTAAATGAAAGGCTCACAAGTTTTACGGACTGTGGGGTGTGTGGGAGGGAAGAGGAAGAAGGAAGAACTAGGAGTGAAGTACTGGGTCCTGATCTGGTACCAAGAAAAATGTCTTCCATCCTATCCCCTCCTTCCCAGATAAGGAGGCCTCAGAGAGGCACCTGAAATTCCTTCTGGAAAGGTTGACTGACAAAATAGTCAAAATTGAAGGACCTCTTAGCTCCGTTGGGTCAAATAGGTCTAATATTTAGACGTGGGTCAGTAGGTAGGTAGGAAGGAAGGTAGACAGAGGATAGATTAGTGGGTTAAAGAGGATGGTTTGATAGTTTGTGAAAGATCAATGGAGAGATGATGGATATATAAGTAGGTAGAGAGCCATGGGTATATATGAATATAAAAGTAAAAGTTTAGGCTCCTAAGTCCTCAGCCTCTCATTTTTATCTGTTCTTATTTGTATTTTAAATATTAATTTATATTTAAACATAAAACTCTCAGATATGAAGAAGATAATATAAGCCTAGCCCATTCAAATATAGCAGAGAGGGAGAACAATTAGTTTTAAGGGCAACTGATATTTAATATATCAGAAATTTGCTATGAAGCAGTAAAAATTACTGCTTAAATTAGTGTTCTATCTCTGAACCTGCAAAGGGTAATTTAAGGATAACCCTTAATTTTCACTAGAGTTGACTACAAAGCAAATATTTCCACATTTCTACTTATGGATTGTCAAATCTCAAGTTTGAGTCTAATAAATTAATCTATTATAAAGAATTTATGCTTGAGTATTGACTCATTTATAAGAAAAAGTTTAAAGAATGTTATAAAATTCAAATTATTTCATCTATAACACAATTATTAAAACATTAATTATTGTAATGAAATTTGTAAAGACAGTAATATGAAGTACCTTTTTAAAAATAAAATCCAAGGTTTCCAAATAGACACTTGGAGAGTTTATCTGCATTTCAAGAGGATAGTAAAATTTTAGAAAATAGACTGCAAGATTGGTTCACATATTCATCATCAGTTAAGAAATACAGGAGAAGGAAGAATCAGGAGTAAGAGAATAACAAGCACACTGCTATTTAGAAATGAAGATAAAACAACACCATACATCTACTAAGACACCAGAAGGAAATGTAAAAGAAATAGCTAAATCCTGGCAATACCATCTACCTAGGTGTGAAAGGGACTCAATAGTTAATCCACAAGTATTAGCTTATCAATAACTGGAATACTACAATACTCATTTTCACTGAACAGAGCACATGAATATCATTAAACTCCACTATAATTCTAAGTAATATTCAAAAAGGGTTGTGACTTTATGGTATGAAATAGTCCTTGACATTAATAATTCTTAAGCACTTTCTTTTATCATTTTGCTGATGTATGTTCTATTTTAAAATCGGAAGGATAATGGATGTGCTTCCTACACTGTAAATTAGGTTTTATATCAGAGCCTGTCAGAGCTGTGACAGGTGACCCGACAGTGGTCTTGCCACCACAGCCTCCTTCCTGCTGCTTCTCAAGGAGAGAGGGTCAGTCTTAAGGAAAGTGCAAGAGAGTGCTGAGTCCCTCAGGAAACATCTTAGGACCATAACAACATTTACTGCAAGCCATAATCATTTTATGTTCTCTCTAACAGCTTAAAAGCAGGCTGTACTTTGCTGTCACATGTATTTTTATTAATCAAGGGCATTTAAAGTTTGAATGGATATTGTAAATTTAAAAGTCTGGGCACTTCTGATTTGTGTGAAGCAAGTCCTAAAATTCAGAAAAATACAGTACCTGCCAGGATCATTAATTGGTTTCATGAAAACAGAAGCTACATGTACCTTAGTGGATATTTTTAGTTAAATGTATTCTTAAATATGATTAAAAAGAAAACCTTGTCCATCTAGTGTAATTACAGAGATAAAATAGTGCACATACATGGTAAACTAGTATAAATACTTAACATCAGAACATAAATCAAAGTTACATTTTGCTGTAAAACAATATTACAATCTAATCCATAGAGTTTCTATCAGAATGAAAAAGATTGTGTTTGAAAAATGCAAAACTCATCTGCCTCCTGAATTGACTACTCACTGCTCTATATGTAGAATTGATCTTAAAATCTGATATCTTTAGCATGTCACAAGATACAAATAACCCCTGTTCTCAAAATATAAAATAGTATTGAAGATGGAAAGAACATGAAGTCAACCTCCACAGATAATTGCATACTAAGTGTTGGGTCCAAAAAAATACATAGTTCTTGAGTCTTTTTTTTTTTTAAGTTCTCATATTTATGACCTTTTTGGACTACAAATAGTTCAATGTTTTATAAGTAAAACACCGTAAAGAAAAGGAATATCAGGTCTCTCTTGATCCCTACTCCTTAAACACTGCCCCCCCCCCAAAAAAAAGCTCTGCACTGTGGAAAAATAAAAAAGTACAAGGTTCTCAGCAAGGTCAAGATCAAGGCCTTAAGTGACCCATTACAAATGAGCTTTCTGGCCTCAGTTCTCAATGTTTCCACAGAAGAGACAACGCGCTCCACATAACCTGGCATTTCTCACTGTTTTCTTGGCTTGGAGTAAGAGGATTCCATTCTCAACTTGCTGAACTCCTTAAAATAACATCTTGGCTATGAAGTTCCCACTCAGAATTAAGTTCTCCTTCCTCCATGTTTCCACTGCCACCTTGATAAAGTCTCACTAGACCGAGTGACTCACTCAACACTAGAACTTACTAACTGCCAGTTAATGTCTTTCACGACAGTGTTGTAACCATGAGGGTAAAATCTGTGCTCTCTGACCACACAGCTCTTTGTGCTAGATCCACTTGTTTCTTGTATACTTAAAGACACCATGTGTAAATTTAGTATTAGGCTTCTGAAATTCCACTTATTAAGTATTTTATTTCAGGAAATTCACTTAACACTTGTGATTCAATTTCTTCATCTGTAAAATTACAAATATTATTGTCTAAAATATAGGAATGGTTATATTCAAAGAGATAAATAACTAACTTATGCCTGGTGTTGATATCAGAGTGGAACGAAACATTCAAATCCAAAACGTCCTTTGGTTTCTAAAGAGAATAAAATGCTTCACACATTGGCAGGAAAATAAATCTTAATCCTGCTCTATCTATTTAAAGAGTATTATCGTTAAGGGGAAAAGGAAAAACAATTCTTAAAACTTTTATCATCTCATCTATGTTGTTAAAGCCATAAGTGGCACTTGTTTTATCACCAACAAAGAACTCCTTTGGATTAGCAGAGATGAACCCAGGGACAAGATGGAGTGGGAAGCTAAATGTCATGTTTTGGTCAAATTGAGGAATCGGGGATTCTAGGGATCTGTGTGAGGAAGAAAGTGTTGTGAACCACAGCAGAGCAGGCAGAATGAAGGTACCAGCCATAATGGGCATAATAGGCTGGCCCCTGTGCAGAAGGGGGTCAGTAAGAAAGCTGGAGGACTTCATTCTTAGTTCCTCGAGCACATCTTTACCTCTGACACACCTACCAACAAGTGCTGCCAGCTAACCATCAACTCTGATTTGGTTCATGTCTCCAGTCTTCACTGTGACCACTGTCATCTGAGTCACCATCTCTTCTTGCCTCTGCCACTACAAAATCCTCCTAGTGGTTTCCTACCCTCTACCAGGGAGCACTAAGGATTGTTCTGGACACAGTATCCACAGTAATTCCCTCACTGTGTGAAAGAATGCTTATGACCTTCAACAGCCCACCACCCCCAGGGTGAAAGCTGAAGTTCTGCCAGAGGCCTAGAGGGCCCTTCACTTTCTAACTCCCACTTCCCCATGTCAGTTCCTACCATTCCCACTCGCTTCCTGGCTCATTCTCCTCCAGCCTCACTGACCTCTGTGTGGCTCCTCAGTCACCTCAACCATCACCCACCTCCATCAGCATGGCACATAAAATAAAACAAACTTCTTGTGTGGCGCACAGGAATCCTGGTATCCTGGGCCTTTCCTGTTGCCTGAGCCCCCTTCTGACATTGATCAGCTTCTGTCTCCCGCTCTCCCTGTGACCCCCCTCACAAAATTCCTCAAACGTTCCACCCTCATTTCTGCCTCCGGATGTGTGGCCGTGTTCACTTTGTGCTGAAACCCCCTTTCCTGCTCACTCCCCTTCGCTGACCACTCCAACTTCACATCAACGTGAAAGGAGCAATGAAGAGGGTGCTGTGTTTGTGGTGGGCCACTGGGCCTCAGGCAGACGCAGGAATCCCTGGGGTGATGCAGCTGACAGCACACAACCATAGCACCTCAGATGGACTTTTTGGGGACAGTAGACTATGCTTATCCAGAGGCATCTGGAAGTTATGTTCCCAACCTGGAGCAGCCAGGTAGTGGCCAAAGGCTGATTGCAGCTCGATACAGGAAGAGCTCTCATGTCCAACAGCCTCCTTTCTCTGTCTCAAATCAGGATTGAAATTTTGGGACAGTCTCTTCATGGCACCAGGCTGTGGCTTGGCTTCCCCTGAAGCCACATCCTTGCTTAGCCACTCCCCTGCACTCCTCTCCTTCACCCCCTCCTTTCACAAACCACTGGCCCAGGAACCCTGCCTCAGACTCTAATCTTGGGAACAACAGCCAAGACACAGAGTATCTGAAGATTTATTTTCAAGAAAATGACCTAATTTGGGGCTTTAAGAACAGTGTGTTAAATACAAACACTATTCCTATATTTACATTACTGTAGGTAAAAATAATAACTCATACTTAGCCACATATTCTATTGAGTAAATTATCAGAAATGTTACTCATCTAGGAGAGATACCAAGCATGTTATATTTGTAAGATCATCTCAATAGCGAGGAGATTATAAAGTCCTTATCTATTTAAGATATAAATTAAAGCAAATTGGATATAAAAGAACATTACATCAAACAGATTAAGGTGATCTAATGTAAAAATATAACAAATATTGTATTAGAGATTCCTTCTGGAACCAGGAAGAAGACAATAATGTTCACTATTGCAACATATATTCAATAATGAACCTGGGACAAGACAATTCAGTAAGACAAGAAAAATGTTATATGACTAGGAAAACAAAATAAAACTTTTATTCACATATGATAAGTTCAAAAATTCAACATGTACTTAAATTAATAGGAAGCTTCACAAGTCAAATCTCCTGGATTTAAAAAAATGTATATGTAAAAAAAAATAGAAAAAAAATCCCTCAAAAACCATACCACCTACAGTGGCAGATAAAGGTACTAAAGAATAAATATTAAGAAATGTACCTCAGACCTCTATTGAGAATATCATAAGACCTTGTGGAGAGATATAAGGAAACTTAAATAAGTAGAGCAACATACTATGTTCATGAATTTGAAGGTCCAGTATAATAAAGACGTCAAATGTTACCATTTATATATACATAGTACAAGTCCAATTAAAATTAGAACACTTTTACTCCCCTGTAACTTGACAAATTCTATTTGGAAATTTGAAGTTCATATGGAAATTAAAGCGTCAAGAATATCCAAGTCACCCCTGATGAACAAACACATTGGAGAAGTCACTATTCTAGATAGCAACATACAACATAAAATGACAATAAGAATGACAAATAGTATCGTAGGAATAGAAAAACAGAATTTCCACATAGAATAATGAGTTCAGAAACAAACTGAAACATATACGAAGGTTTAAACTGACTATTTTGTCCTATTTTTCTAGTAAAGGTTGTACTGTCAAGTGATAGGGAAATGGTGTTTTCAAAACATGGTGCTGGAGCAATAATACAAACTGACACAGTGAAATTTGTGATGACCTTCTTAAGGGTTAAGTTCAGGTAGACCAGAGTCTGTATGTGAAAGGTAAGGGTATTTTCATAGCCGCAGGTACAGAATGATTTCTAAAGTCAAAACCACTGCCAGGAAGCAACAGATTGATAAATTTGACAGCAGTAAAATTAATAAGTTCTGCATATCAGAAGACTCCACTGAGTGAAAACACAAGCAATAGAGGAGGAGGAGATCTTTAAGAAAATGAAAAAAAAAAGTAGTAAATAAAGAGTTCTCACAAATTAGTGATGGAAAAAGACAGGTTCCTATATTTTTTGACCATTCGTATATGTTCCCCTGTTAAATAAATTCTTCAGTTCCTTTGCTCATTTATTGATTGAATTATTATTGTTTTTTCTTGGTGTAATGTTTTTTGAGTTCTTTGTATGGATAAAGAAAATGTGGTATATATATACACAATGGAAATACTCAACTATAAAGAATGAAATTATGGCATTTTCCAGTAAATGGATGGAACTAGAGAATATCATGCTAAGTGAAACAAGTCAATCCAAAAAACCAAAGGCCAAATGTTCTCTCTGATATGTGGATACTAACCCACAACAAAGGGAAGAATAGAAGTTCATTGGATTAGGCAAAAGGGAATGAAGGGAAAGGAGGGAATGGGAAGGACAATAGAATTAATCAGAAATAACTTTCCTATTCTTGTATTTGAATACACAACCAGGGTAATTCTGCATCATATACAATCACAAGAATAGGATCCTAATTAGAATAAGTTATTCTTCATGTGTGTTCTACTGTCATGTCCATCTAAAAAGGACAGTACTTTCCTAAAAGAAAACTGGGCATAGAATACAATGGACACTTGACAAAGGAGAAAGCTAAGTGTTCAATAGACAAATGAAGAGCTGCTTAACCTAATTTCAAATCAGAAAAACAAAATCAGACCATAACTATCATACTTACAGTTCTCATATTTGCTCAAATTAAGAACTTTAGCATCAACTGATGTATACATACATTTTTTTCTTAACATTCATAAATTATTTCTGTAAAAGACACAAATATTTGATTTGTAAAGAAGCAAAGAGAAACTTTTCAGTGTATTCCCTCTGTCTTTTAAATCACCATTTTATTACTCATTCAAACACAACAACACAGAGTGTCTACACATGCACGTAGACAGAGCTTCTTCTCCCCTCTGCTTCACCAATTCCGTAAAACAAACTGTGCATCAGCATGGATGGTGTATAAAAATGGCTGCATATTTTTTGCTTATGTCCCAGTTCTTCAAAGAAAGATGAGAACTCACTTCTAAAGATATAAAGCATTTATCCCTGAATAAAATGTCCTCAGTGGTTTCAAAACTTTCAGAGTTGATGATGGTGGAGAGTGACACCAGCAAGAAGGTGGAATAGAGTTCTCTGGAGTCACTCCCCCAACTGGAAACCTACCCACAACTTTCCACAGGAAAGAACCATCACGAACATCCCAGAACTGAGTGAAGCTGAGACATCTCCTTATACTGCACAACCGAGAGAAGCTGAGATCAAAGGGTGAGAGAAACAACTCTCTCTGCAGTTTCCCCCTCAAGCACCCTGATACCACACACAGAGAATTCCCTGTGCCCAGTTTCTTTAGTGGAATAACTGAGCTGGAGGAGACTTTCAGCTTCCCCACCATTCTGTTGCACAGGAAGCTCACTCTTTCTTGTCCCTTGGAAAACACTGAGATTGCCAGTAGGGCCAAACCACCTGAGGCCTGGTAGGAACAATGGAGAATAGAGTTCACAGGACTCACATGCAAATATTGGTGCTCTGCTATATTCTAGTCACAACAACACCACACTACAGGAAATAGGGCCCCTGGGTCTCCTAGGCATGGATTCCTATCCAGGTTTTGCACACAAATTCAATGCTCTAGTAAAGTCTTCTCTATGTGGAGAAGCAATCGTAGGCAAGCAGTTATGCATTGAAGGAACATCTGGATTTGAATAACTCTAGCAGTGGAGAGATTATCTCACTAAGTTCTAGGGCTTGCATTACATCATCTTCAGACAGAGGAGAAACTGCAAGTCAATGATATCCCATAAAGGGAACATCTGGCCCTGCCAAACCCTAGTGGTAGAGAGGTGATCCAAGGGCTCAGGGTGGCTCAGTAGTAGGGCACTTGCCTAGCATGTGTGAGGTTTAATCCCTAGCACCTGGTGGGAAAACAAGAGTGACAGTGAGAGAGGGGATCCAAGTAGGTCCTGGTGCTCTCATTGTCTTCCCAGACATGAGGCACCTGCAGGTTAGCAATTACCCACAGAAAAAGCATCTGACCCTGCTGAGCCCCAACTACAGAGTAGTGACCCAACCAAACCTTAGCGATCTGCTTAGTCCTACCACAGGCCAGGAAGGAGTCAAGCCCAGGTCCACACATATCTGTAGAGTATGGTCTATGGACCAGCCTACCCATGTGGCCAAGCAGGAACCCAAGAGACCTCTTCAGTGCCAGAGGCCACCACACTGCCCTGACCAACTACAAATTGTTAACAATACTGTCTAGACAGAAAAGACAACCAACCTGCAATCCAGTTCAGTAGAGATGATCACAAAGCCTTGCCAGCACTCACATGATGGCAGAATCCAGTCAGTGCTCTAACTAACTTGACTGCTGCTTGACTTCAGAGAACAGGAAAAGACTCCAAGAACTTGACACAAAGATATGTCTTTCCAGTGACTATCTAGAATCTTGGGTTGTACTAGGGAGTTTAGGTCTATTACCTGTAAAGGACAGCAGAGGTGGCCATCTCCTCAAATGTACAGATACCAGTGCAAGGACACAAGGATGATAAAAAATCAGGGAAATATAAATAAACTACCAAAATAAACTACAAACATTTCAGTAATGGGCCCAGAAGAAATCGAGATGTACAAAATAACTGACAAATCAGAAATGTTCTCTTAATAAATATAAGAAAACTGCAAAAATATAGATAGAAAATTTGGAAAATAAGTCATGGACAGAAGGAAGAGTTTGATGAATAAAAACAATAAAATCTTTAAGAATAAAATAACTGAAATGAAAAATTCAATAGGAAGCTACAATAGCAGACTTGATCAAACAGAATAAGAAAAATCAATGCACTTGAAGACAGGACATTTGAAATTATCCAACCAGAGGAGCAAAAAGAATACAAATGACAAAAGACTTAGGCAGGTTATGGAAGTTACAGGACCTAATCAAGCAAACTAACCTTCTGGTAATAGTAGAACCTAAAGGAGAAGAGAGACAAAGGCCTAGGAAGCATAATTTAAGGAAATAAAGGCTGAAATTTCCCCAAATATGGGGAAAGATGACAATAATTGGTATAGGAATCTCAATCCAGAGAAGTTCACCAGGACACATAATAAGGAAAGTATTAAAAGTCATAAACAAAAACATAGAGAAAGCATTAAAATATTAAAAAATGCATCACATTCAGGGGAACTGCATTACAGCTTTCTGTGGATTTCTTAATATAAATTCTGCAGGCCAGAACAAAATAGGATGATGTATTCAAAATATTGGCATAAAGAACCTGCAACCATGAGTATTTAAGGAAGTCTTTCAGAAACAAGAGAAAAATACATTTTCCCCCAGATAAACAAAAGCTAAGGGTGTTTATCACCACTAGACCTAGATCATGTGAATTGCTAAGGAGAGGTCTTTAAGCTGAAATGAAAGGCCATAAATAATAAAAAAAATTAATGTATAAGTAATGGATGTTATACAGAGAAGTTTTCTATTGCTGTAAAGGTGGTGCATAAAGCAATTTTATCACCATTAGAGAGGAAAAAGACAAAATGATTAAAAACAAAACTATAATTACAATAATTGTTAAGCAACACAAAAATACAAAAATAAATATAAATTTTTATATCAAAATCATAAAATGTGGAGGGGGAGAGAAGAAAAGTGTAGAGTTTTTGTATTAGTAAAGGCAAGTTATTATCAATTTAATGTAATCTGTTGTACGGATATTTTATGTAAGCCTCAAGTGATAAAATAACGACCTACAGTAGCTGCACAAAATGTAAGTAAGAGTCAAAGCACATCATCCAGAAACCATCCAAAACCCCTCATGGAACCACAAAGAAGGTCAGCAAAAGGGGTAAAAATGAGGAGCCCTACACAACAATGAGAAAAATCAGAAAATGGCAGTAGTAAGTCCTTACCTATCAATAATCACCTTGAATAGAAAGTCTCCAATACAAAGACACAGAGTGTTGGTGACTATGTAAAAACCAATATATACAAACTGACATGCTTCCTACCAGAGACTCTTAATGCTCACAGATGGAAAGGGAGGTGATAGAGAATCTACACCATGTAATGGAAACCAGAGGAGAACAAGGGTAGCTATACTTACACTGGACAAAGTACATTCAAATTCAAAAACTGTAAAAAGAGACAAAGAAGTTCATTACATAATGATAAAAAGAGTTAATTCATTAGCAAGCATAAAAATTATAAATATGTTAGCACCCAACATTGGAAATTATTAAGTGATTTGAAGGGAGAAATACTATAATACTATAATAGTAGGTGAGCTGAATACCCCAGCTTCAACAAGAGACAGATTATCTTGACAGAAAATCAGAATACAACAGACACTAGTATGGCAGTATGTAAAAAAGTGGATGTGTAACCGATGTGAATCTGTAATATGTATACAGGGTAAAAATGGGAGTTCATAATCTGCTTGAATCAAATGTATGAAATATGATATGTCAAGAGCTTTGTAATGTTTTGAACAACTACTAATAAAAAAAATACAAAAAATAATTAATAAATCAAAAAAAAAGAAAATCAATAACAAACTATGTCTTGGGTTACGCTTTAGAAAAAAATGGACCTAACACACATATATAAGCACATATCATCCAATAGCAACAGAATACACCATTTTTCGAGGGCACATAGAACATTTTCAAGAAGAAATAGAAAATCGGAATAGTTCACTCACAAGTAAGGAGACTGAATCAGTAACAGAAAGTCTCACCAAAGAAAAACCCCAGGATTGCACGCTTGGGTTCTGATTCATCTGATTCGACTAAACTTTTAAAGATGAACTAATACCCATTCTTCTCAAACACTTAAAAATAATCAAAAGTAGAGGTAATACTTCCAAACTTATTTTATGGGTTAATATTGTCCTGATACCAAAGCCAAACAATGACACTATAAGAAAAGAAAATTATAGGCCAGTAATCCTGATGAATTTAGATGTAAGAATCATCCAAAAATTAGCAAAGAAAATTCAACACATTAAGACTCATTTACCATGATGGAGTGGGATTTATCACTAGGACGCCAGGTTGGTTCAACATACACAGATCAACAAATATAATAAATGACATTTACAAAATGAAAGATAAAAATCATGATCATCTCAATAGATGTAGAGAAGGAATATGACAAAATTCAACATATTTTCATGATTTAAAACACTCAACAGTATAGAAGGAAGTTACCTTGACACAATAAGAATCTTGTCTGACAAACTTATACCTAGCATCATTGTTAAACTTTTCAGTTTAAAACTTTTTCTCTAAGATCAGGGATACTCAAACAGTACTGGTAGTCTAGATACAGCAATTAAGCAACATTAAAAAACAAATAAAAGGCATTCTGATATGAAATTGTCTCCATTAGCAAATGATGATTTCATCTTATATGTAGAGAATCCAGAAGACTCCACCAGAAAATGCTTGGAACTGATAAATTGAGTAGTGTTGCATAACACACATAAACTTGAAACAAAAATCAGTAACATTTCTATAAACTAATAGTGAGCTACTCCAAAAGGAAATTAAGAAAAAAATCCCATTTTCAATAGTAACAACAAATTACTTAGGTATAAATTAAAGCAAGGAATAAAACATCTATATGCTGAAAACTATAAAACATTCATGAGAGAAACTGAAGAATACACAAATAAATAAAAAGGTATTCCTTGTCATGGGTTGGAACAATTAATACTGTGAAGATTTTCATACTACATAAAGTAACATACAAATTTAATACAATTCATATCAAAGTTCTAACACCATTTTTCAAAGAAATGTGGAGGGGTGGTGAGTATCCTTGAATTCACATGGAACCACATAAAATCCTGAATAGTTAAAACAATCATGAGCAAAAATAACAAAGGTGTTTGCATCACTCACCCCAATTTCATAACATAAAGAGTTTTTTTATCAAAGCAGAGTGGTACTGGCAGAAAGACAGACATAAGAACAAACGATAAAGAATAGAACCCCAGAAATAAAGCCATACATTTACAGTCTGTTGATTTTTAACAAAGGTACTACAAACACACAGTGGGGAAGGACAGTGTCTTCAATAAATGTGCTGGGAAAACTGGATATTCGCATATGGAAGACTGAAATTAGACCCTTATATCATATGCTAAAAATATCAACTCAAAGTGATTAAATATCAACCTAAAACTATAAAATTACAAGAAAATAACCCTGGGGAAGTTCTCTGACATTGGTCTGGGCCATGATTATTTGCATATGGACCCCAAGAGCATAGGCAGCAAAGGCAGAAGTAGACAAAAGGGGTGACATCACACTAAGATGTCATCACACTAAGCAGACAAATGGGATGACATCACACTTCTGCACGACCATGAAAACAATTAACCCAGTGAAAGGGGAATTAACCCCTTACCAGTTATATGGCTGGCAAATATTTTCTAACTGAAAGGTAATGGTTAACATCCAGAATATACAAGGAACTAGAACAAGTCAATAACAGGAAAACAACCTGATTAAAAAATGGGCAAAGAACATGAACAGACATTTCTTAAAAGAAGACATGCAAATAATGGTGAATAGATATAGTTTTAAAAAATCTTTAGCATCATTATTATTAAGGAAATGCAAATTAAAATCACAAAGAGATATTTCTTCACATCTGTTAGAACAGCTTTCAAAAAAAGATGGAAAGTCTTGGGGTGTGGAGAAAAGGGAGCACTTACACATTGTGTCTGGTAATATAAGTTAATATAACCATATAGAAAAGGGTATGGAGGTTCCTTAAAAAAAGAAAAATAGAACTAGCAAACAACCCAAAAACCTAATTCTGGGTATATGGTCAAAGAAACTGAAATCCACATGTTGAAGGAACATCTGCACTTTCACGTTCACTGCAGCATATTCACAATAGCCAAAATATGGAATCAATCTAAGCTCACATCAGTGGATGAGTGAACAAAGAAAAGACGGTAAACATACATGATGGCCTATGATTCTACCTGTAAAGAGGGGAGAATCCTCTCATTTGCAACAATTTGGAAATATCTGGCGGATATTATGCTAAATGAAATAAGCAGGCACAGCAGAAAAATAGTGCATAATCTCACATGTGGAATCCAATAAAATTAAACTCACAGAATATAGAGTAGAATGAAGAGTACCAGAGGCTGAAGGCATGGGGAAAGAGGGCATGGGAGCTGCTGATGAAAGGAGTCCAAGCTTCAGTAGACAAGAGGAATAGGTTTTAAGAGCTATTGTACAGCAGAGTGACTATACAGTCAATAGCAAGATCTATTTCAAAATAACTAAGAATAAATTTCAAGTGTTTTACCATAAAAAGTGATGGAGATGTCAATTAGCTTGATTTAATCATGCCATATTGATACATATATCACATTACATTGTACCCCATAAATGTATAAAGTTTGATTTGTCAATAAAATAATAAATTTTTAAAATAAGAATAAATAAAAATAAGCCTGCATAACAATCCTAAAAAAGGAGTATGAGGTGGAGTGAAAACTCAAGACTATATTCCAAATATCTAGCATACAAATCTCAACAATATTAAATAAGTAATACATCATTCAGCCTATGTCACATATATTTGAATACTTTTCTGCTAAAGCAATTTTATTTGCTCTATGTCTAACTCTACTTATAAAAATAGAACTAAAGTAAACACAATGATTTTCTTATCCCAGAAACTCCAGGAGTAATGGGTCTCTTTTCAACCTGGGTTGACCAGATTCTAGTCTCTTTTCAACCTGGGTTCAAAGCACATGGACACTTCATTGGGTTAACCTTCCTCAGTGAGATTGTTCTTATGAATCTTTGGTTTCCAAAGACTTGAGGAGTCTTGGGAATATGTTTATTAAACTGTAGACATCACAGAAAACGTTTTACATTTGTTCTTATGGAAGTTAGGCAATTAATGGAAGTCTCCAGAAAATTCCAGAAATTCAAAGTGACAGGACATTTATACACCATGATATGTGCTCATAGACACCTCTCCTAGTCCCCGTCTCCCTGCTGTGTTGGGGTCATGTTCCTATTCTTTGTTTTGTCTTCATTCTTATTCTTTTGGTCAATCTTCATATTCTCAACTCTCATATAAGAGTCTGTTAAGACAAGTAGAGTTCATTTTTGTTTCCACATTGTAAAACTGCATAATATTACTGCGTGATTGTGTGTGTGGTATGTGTGTGTGTGTAAAATAGACCTTCACTTCTGTCTGTAGTATCAGATAATTAAAACTTGTTTCTTCACCTGAATTTTTTTGCACGTGTTTTGTGTCCTCTAGGTCAGTTTCAGATGATTGGCTTCTAAATAATTAATAATTACCATGCTTCATGTTTTTCCTAAGATGCCTTGTAACTGTGAATAAATTGAAAGTAATTTCCTTTTTAGAAAAAAACAACACAAACAGTTCAACATGGAAACAAATGAGACATGTGACAAAGGCATTTGATGTCAAATATGCTGGAGGACAAATATCACAAAACAGTGTTCTAGAGAGAAGGATTCTGGGGTCAGAGTGTGAACATGTTATCAATGCACTGTTTAAAATGACAGGCATTTAGGATGGCAGACAACTGTGTTAACAGTACTTCTTCTATCAAATTCTTTCTACAACTAGCAATACACTCTTCCAGTTTCCACAGCAACCCAATCAATTTCTGATTACAAATGCAAGCAGAACAATTTAGACCCAGATGAGGAAAAATGAAGAGTATATTTGTAGATTTAGAGAAAATTTCAAATTGGCCTATGTCACTCATCTGAGAGGCTCTATTTGATATTCACAATTAAAATCAAGACTTAAAAACTTAAAAGAAAATCTTCTAGCTGAAAGTAAAACAGATTTTATAGAAAACTCTTATTCTTCTTTTTATGTCTTGCAAAGACAGAAAAGATTTCAGAACTGCTGCAAGATGAATGGTAATTATAGTAATTGAACTGAACACAGACACAAATGACAATTAGACACCAATGTGTGAACAAGTAAAGGGAACATGAAAAAATCTCTATAAATTCTATTTGTTTGGATTAATAAATTTAGTTCCAAAATTGCAAATTAAACTCTTTAGATATGAATTTTTCTTCTTAAATTTTTTATTATTTTAACCATAATGATCATCGTTATGAATGACTACAGGACTACTAATATGATTAAGTGAGATGTTATACTAATTCTAAAGTAAATTGTTTAAATTACATATGTCAACCCAATTAATGTGTATGGCTTGGAAAACACCTTTCACTACAGCAAAAGCTTCCGTAGAAGACTTTTCCTTGTTTAATTAAATAAAGTACATTTGTAACCAAGTAAAGGCCAATGAAATCATTGGACAAAATACACAAAATAGTACCTAAGCAACTGATCTGCCTTAATCTGCGCACCTAAGCAGATAACTCACATCACTAGTGGCCAAGCGTCTAGGAGGAGAGCAGGACCCTCAAAAGTCTGTCTGTAAGGACATGGCTTGTAGGACAGGCCAATTACATACCACCACCATCTCCTGAGTACTTCCCATTTGTGGCTTACCCGTTACAGAGGAAATTTTTCATTTTGAGCCACATTTTATTTACTCTCCTCAGAAACCCTCTGCAGTTGCAGTGTTTCCATCCAACAAGAGCATCTGAGGCTTTGCCAGTTCAAATTCAAAGTCACTTGCTGGCAGAGACTATATGAAGATAGTAACTTTGTGGAAAACCATAACATGCAAAATGTAAAGCACAGTATAGTCACCTTTACTAAAGATTTCCTGAGAGTTTTATGTTATCATCTAAAGATAGACAGCCTCATTATAAACACTGAGACTAGCTTTCCAAAACAAGACTACCTTATTTTGTAATGGGGCAAATCAATTGAGCATGGTGGAGGCTGGGGGGTCGTGGTCTGTTAATTTTGTTCCAAGTCTAGCAATACAACTTATGATGCTAAAAAAATTTTAGTGAGTAAAATGACAGTGTGAATGTTTGAGAAATAATTTTTCTGAATGCTATAAAAATTTTTATTGGTTCATTATTTCAGTTTAATGTGCTATCATTCAAATTTTCGAAATTCCCTGACTAAATTGCATATATGCATCTAGGTCAGCATGAGAGCTAGCTTTGGCCCTAGGCTGAAATAAATTTATGGTTCCTTATAAAATGTGAAGAAATTCTAAGATATCATTGAAAGAAAATAAATGAAAGAGGACATAAATTTAAGTTTTATGTGCAAGGAACAAATAAATCTCAACACATGAAGCAAAATGTTAATGTACTAACTACTATAGCTCTGAAAGAAACTAAATGTCACTATGAGCTGAGTGACATACCATGGAGAAATTGAAATTTCAGTAGAAAAATTATGAAGACTTTGTTTTCATAATCTAACAGAGTATGCTTCAGTACAGTTCACGTGATAATCATACCAACACCATGTAAACAGTACATAAATCAATGATATAAACCTGAGGTGGGGTGTTCACGTTGTTCACATTGTGAGGGTGCTGCTACACACATGACCACAGTTACACCTACTAAAGTGCAGAATATGACTTCTTTCATTCAGTGCCTAAGAAAACAATCTCATGTAAGAAGCAGGCTTATTGATACTCCATGACATCTTTTGAATGCCTCCGAGATGACGGATGCGCTTATCATTGCCATTCATAACTTCAGGTGCCAGCTGGGAGAAAGGCTGACATTGTGGCTTTCCAGCCTCTACGTCCTGAGAGGGGATTCAGCTGGTCTCCTTTTAGGCAGTAAATCAGGAGAGAGAAATACATATCCTTACCAAGACTTTCACACCAATATGCAGGGTGGCTTTCAAAAATAGCCACATGCTGAACACAACCCAAATGTCCATCAAAGTGAGCAGTTAAACAAACTGCTATATCCACACAAGTGGAATAAATTTAGCAGTAAAAAGGAATGAAACATTGACACTTGCATTGACATGGATGCATCTCACAATAATTATGCTGACTGAACATAAGCTGGGGGGAGTATACTCTGTATAGTTTGATTCATATACACTTCTATAATATTACAAATTCATCAGTAGTTAAAGAAAGCAGGCCATTGGTGAACCAGGGATGGGGGAGAGAGGGAGTGTGAGCAGGTACAAGAAGACACAGGAGAGCTTCGGGGGACAGATGTGGCCATGGCCTTGACTGTTAGCACATCTTGGCTTCACAGTTGTATGTGTACGCCAACACTCACCACATTCCACACTTGTATACATGTAGTGTACTGTTGATAACTCCACTAAGCTCTTTGAAAAAAATAGTAGTTTAAGCATATTATTTACAGATTTGAAAAACCTGCATTAAAGTCTTTAAAATAAGCAATAGACAGAAGTGGTAGAACTGAAGGCATGTGGGCCTAGGCAGAGGTTGGGGGAGCTGGGAAGTTGGGACGAGCCAGGGTCTACACTTCACCTCTGAACTCATGTTTTGTTTTTTATTTAAATTTTATTTTTAACAATTATTTTCAGTTTGAAAAGAGAGATTTTCAAATTTGATAGTAAGAAAGAGATTAAATGACTCTTCTGTAATAAATTTGAAGTTGGTTTTTCCAATGTTTTAATAAATTTCAGCAGATTCACTCAAATCCACTTTACTTAATAAAAAATTTTACTTATTTATTCACAGATGACTGACCAGAGTTAGATATTAGGTTTATAGAAACTATAAAGTAAATTTAATAGACTGAACTAATTATTTTATACAATAGTTGAGCTTATAATGAAATGGAAACTGTCAACATCAACTTTACAATGAGACACAATTTTTTAGCCTCCATAGTTCTCTCCACTTTCCAAACTATGCACTGAGAGCCTGGGCATCTCCAAGTAGGAGATTCAGGGTTCTAGGGATCTTGTTAAATTAAGGTCAGTCTCCCGACTGCCTCATTCTTGTTATTAACCATTTCTGATTGCATCTCACTTCACTTTGGGAAACTAGATTTGGATTCTGTCTCAAACTCTTGCCTGCACTGAACCAGTTTCAGCTGCTGCCCCTACCTTTCCACCTGCCCTGGCTCAGCCCATCTGGTTGATTCTACCTCTGCCAGCACAAGCTCTGGACAAAGCTGGTGTTTGTACTACGTAAGTCACCAGAGGCATTTTAGAGATGTCTAACATGCCACTAAGCTGATTCTGAAACACCTTTGATAGACTCCTGAGGCTTCTCTTCTTGGTTTTACTAAAATACCATTCCTGTGATCTTATGGTAGCATCAGCTGTTGCTAAGTTTCAAATCAATCAAATCAGCTTTACTCTTAAAAATAGAAGGGCAAATGCGACATAGAGAAAGGCCTTTTTACCTGTAAGCAAGTTCATAGTCAATTAATCTCCTGTCCTTCTCCTGTGAGTGACAAATAGTCAAGAAATGTGGAACAGGTGCAGATGGGCATTGACAGACTAAGTGAGGGTTACCGAAGCAGGAAACACTCACTACTAAGAGTCTCCTCTGTCCGTAACTGCAAAGCACTGAGGGGAGGGGAGACAAAAACCTTCACCATTTACCTTCACACTTTACTTCATAAAAGCTGTATTAGATGATTCTCCTAAACATTTTCATACATACTCTTCCTATGTAAATCATTGTGAATTTGTGTACCATGTAGTGAAATCAATCATTTACTCAAGAAATTTCAATGGGAACCAAAGAATAAACATGGCATCTGTCATTATTGTTTAAAGTTTCAAATATTTATTATATAGCTATCCCTGTTCTGTAGCTAGGACCCCCCATATCATATCAAATTCTAAACTACACTTAAAAATAATACACTGCCTAATTCACATAATTTTGTGTTCATGTGAAAACATTTAACCATGAGCCATTTATTCAATTTTGAAAGAAAGTTACAGTTTCATCATGCAAATAACTGCTTTTTAATACAAAGTACAGGACAGAGGTGATTTGGAAAAGAATTTACTATTTGTTGCAGGACTACTTATTCATTGCCACTTTAATTTACTATACACTGTCTGTGAAATATAGTTTTCAGTAGAATTTCTTCCAAGGGAAAAAAACACAAAAGGAAGGTAGTTAGCCATGATCTATCTTGTATTTATTATTTTATTTGACATTTATTATGTAATCATGTTTTTCTAATATTACTTTCTCTAATCTGTTATGTCAATGACTTTAACGTGAATTGGTTTAGAAGCATAATTCTAAAATATAAGATGTTTACATAATTATTCTCTATAATATAATCAATTTCCATATTTTTTCCAAAATGACAGTAAGTCTGATAAGTGAGAAAATCCATGTATAATGACATCTTAAATCTCTGTTTAAGCTATGATTTTTCCATATACATGGAAAACTTAAAATTATTCTCTCCCTGAACATAATACTTCTTCTCTATTGTGAACTAACTGCATTACCACACAGAGGTTTTTAAGTTTCAATTCTTGGACCTCAGATATTAAACACAAATGTTTTTGTCCCCCTCTGCAGAATCAGTGGTCACCCTACTTATTACCTTCATGTGCTTCTCTGCTATATAAGGCCACTGTCTCTTCAAGTAAGTGTCCTCACAATTCCCACAGTGTGACAGATGGATTTAAAAATCAACTTTTATTAGGAAGCCAAAGCAAAATACATAGATCTCCCTGAATCTTCTTTATAAAACGTTACTTAAGACACTGGATATGAAAAATACATATTAAATATATATATAAGTACACACCTTTTCCAGAAAATGAAATAACTGAAATACTAAAGACAAGTTCTTGAATTCTGAGCCCTTCAGGTTAAGTATGAGCAAAGACTGTTACCTACTGTTAGGTCATTTTCAGAACTAAAGCAGAAACTTGACAAATCTCATAATTCAAATAAGGAGAAGTAAAAGAATACATTTTGATTTAGTATTTTTCCATTTTTTCCATTGTCTTCTGATGCTTGTTTTTAACTTTTTTTTGTGTGTGTGTGTTTTCTACTTACTGATCAACATCATCAGATCCATAAATATTTAATGATATAAATTTATTTTTTGGCAATAAGTTGCTTTAAAAATCTTTAAAAAATTTAAATAACCTATGAAAAATTACTTTCTTGTGAACTGTCAAGTAGGCATATTGAAAGAAATCAGAGGAAATACTAAAACATTTATTCCTATTTCAAAGCCTATACCAATCCTTACTATACATGACTTACATTTTTAAAAATTAACAATATGTAAAAATACATGTTCTCTGTTATCTTTTGAACAGGATATCTACATTTAAAATTCAGAACAACAATAAACAAGTGGCTTTTTTCAAATTCCCATAGAAAATTTCCAGAAAAAGATCATTTTCTAGACTAAGACTTTAATATATTCATAACAGCTTAAACTATAGAAGGTAAATTCATAACCCTTGAACAACAAATTTATTTTAAAAATCAGAATCAAAACAAGATCTTAAAGCACTAAACTATGGGGAAAACAATCCCTCATAAATAACAATTACACAAAAGTAGAAAGCAAAAATACAATTACATACTCTTTTTAGTAAAAAAAAATTTCTATTAAAAATAAAACATATTAAGAAAAATATGAACTAATCTAAAAAACCTAAAAAATAATATGTAGAAGAAATCATAATCAGAAGGATTATAGTATCAATTTACAAGAGGGTAAAGAGAAAAAGAAAAATCACAATTATATCTGGAAAAATAAAAATTAATAAATTATTAATGAAAACACACTGGTAGGTGCTGAAATTTATAATATATTAATGATACATGTCTCAATTTTATATACACACAAAAAGCATTCAAAGAAGTGGAAATAATTCAACATTGATAACTAGTGAAAAGGCTTTTTCCTCTTTCCTATACTTTCTTAGGATCTTACAGAAGAATTTTTCCCTTTTTATTATGAAAATAATTTTCCAAATATTTTTTTTAAAGGGTATGGGCTCTCTCTCGTGCAGCGAAGAAGTCCATGGAACAGGGTAGAGGAGAGTATGGCTGCGGAGTCACGAATCAAGACCTCTAGAGACCAATCTGGAAGGAGGCCTGATTTTATTAAGTAGTTACCATGTGTATATACTCAGGGAGTAGCTAAGTGGATTATAGGCAGCCATCAATACAATTTCTGGCCAACTATCCTTGCATCGACCAATTGAGGAGTGGACTGTGGAACAAGTGCTGGAACTGCAACACGTGACCTCACGCCCTGGGCTGTCACTACAGGGTAAGCAGTTTGCCACTCACAAGCCTAGCACGAGGAGAGTGGTTTGCCACTCAGGCACCCTTATCGTATGCCATGTATGCAGACTTCATGCACTTGTCTCCACAGGGGGGAATGGAAAAAATGGAGGAACTTTGATGGGGTAAAGGGGAGGGAGCTGTGGGGAAGGGGTATGGGGACAGGAAAGATGGTAGAATTACCCTAGGTACATGTTTGACTGCACATATGGTGCAATGCTACATTGTGTACAACCAGAGAAATGAAAAGTTGTGCTGCAATTGTGTGCAATGAATCAAAATGCATTCTGCTGTCATATATACCTAATTAAAATTAATTAATTAATTAAAAGAAAACACCCAATTTTAAAAGGAAAGCATAACCTCAAACAACTCAATATTAAGAAAACAAAATTTTAAAGATCAAAGGTCAGACATTTCTCAAAAAGGATATATACAAATTCTCAAAAAATGTCTGAAGAAATGCTTATCACTGATAATCTGAAAAATACAAATTAAAACTACAATAAGATTTCACCTCATACCTATTAGAATGTTATCAAGAAGATAGAATATAACTACTGCTGGTGAGAATGTGCAGTAAAGAAAATCTTTGCACAGTCTTGGTGGGAATGTAAATTGGTATGGCATTTGTGGAAAGCAACACTATGCAGATTGATTAAAAAATTAAAAATAGAACTACCATGTGACCCAGCAATCCTACTACTGGGTATATTCAAATAGTCATGTGGCACATAATGACATTTTGGTCAATAATGAACTAGTACCATAAGACTATAATGGAGCTAAAAATTCCTATTGCCTAGTGACAACACAGGGCAATGCTTTACTTACATGTTTGTAGTGATGCTGGTATAAAGACACATACTGCACTGCCAGATGTATAAAGTATAGTATATTCAATTATATACAATATATAATATTTGATAATGATAATAAATAAAGACATACTGGGTTTTACTGCACTATTAGAATGTACTCCTTCTACTTATAAAAACAAAAATTTTTAAGCTCATTGTAAAACAGTATGCCATGTTATGCTGTCAGGAGCCTCATACATACATGTTTACTAAGTGCTGTGATTGCATGGAGAGGTCAGGTCTAGTGACTGACCGTAACTATCTAATGTTCACACAATAATGAAATCACTCATGATGCATTTCTCAGGCTGTCTCTCAGTTGTTTAGCAAAGCATGACTGTATATCCAAAGGAAATGAAATTGGTATGTGGGAGAGATCTTCACCCCAATTCAGTGCAGTGTTAATCACAATAGCCAAGGTATGGAATCAAACTAAGTGTCCATCAATGGATGAATGGACAATGAAAATATTATATATATATATATATATATAGCTTTAAAAAAGACAGAAGTCCTATCATTATGACAACATGATAAACCTGGAGGATATGATGCTAAATTAAATAAGCTAGCACAGAAAAGTAAATACCATATGATCTCACTTATGTGTGGAATCTAAAAACATCAAACTTTCAGAAGCAGAGAATAGAATGATGGTTACCAGGGCTGGAAGATGAGGGAATTGGAGTGATGTTAGTCAAAGAATCCAAAATTTCAGTTAGAGAAGAGGAATAAGTTCTATTTATAACATGGTAACTACAGTTAAAATATATTCTATTCTGAAAGATTGCTATGAGAGGTCTGGGGTTGTGGCTCAGTGATAGAGCACTTGCCTCACATGTGTGAGGTACTGGGTTCTATTCTCAGCACCACATATAAATAACTGAATAAAATAAAGTCCATCAACAATTTAAAAAATGCTAAGAGAGCAGATTTAAGTATTCTCAACATAAGTATGTGAAAAAAGTAAAAATATCAAACCTAATAAATTATCTTTTCCTGAATACAAATGTAGTATATATATTTATTAGTCTTCCTAAAGGAAAGGTTTTGTTTTGTTTTAGTTTGAAGAAACATTGCTCTGTTCCTGTTGCCAAGAACCCCAGGAGAAAGCCCCCTTCCCAACAGAGAGCCAAACACAGCAATTCCATCTCTCCATGTGACATGGACTGAATGTTTGTGGATGCCCTAATCCCCCAATGCCATGTCATTTGGAGATGGGGCCTTTGGGATGTAATTAGGGTTAGATTGAGTTTGGAGATTGGGACTGTGAGATTTTAAAGAAAAAGATGTGTGTGTGGCGGGGGGTCCTCCATAAACACACAGGGGTGGAAGGCAATGAAAGGGGACTGTGAGAAGCCTGGGAAGCCTGGCTGTCAGCAAGTCAGAAAGACAGCCCTCACCAAGACCCAGATTTCTGGCACCTTGATCTTGGACTTTCAACCTCCTGAATTATAAAGAAGTGAACGTCTGTGTTCAGACCTCCAGGCCATGGTATTTTTGTCACTGCAGCCCAAGTAAGGTGCTGTGGCACCACTCTGACAACGTGCCTGGTCTTGGCACCATTGGTAGAGGGGTTTGTGGTGGATGACTAGGAATGACTCTGCTCTCTGATCAATGAAAATGACACTGATAATTGAGAGTTGTTTTTCAAGCTAAATGCATCATAATTAGATTTTGTACAAGAATATAAAGATGATCTAGCATTAGAATGTCATCTATTAATAATTACTATATTGACATTAATAAATTGAAGAAGAAAAATCTTGTGATATCTTATGATCACCTCAACAGATGCAGAAATGGTTTTTGATAAAATTCAATATAATTGCAATTTAAAAAATCCTTAGCATATTAAGAACAGAAAAGATTGCTATTGTTTCCTAAAACATCCTATATTATAGTTTAATATAGTTCTAATCAAACTCCAAAAATTTTTTCATGAAATCTTACAGCCTATCCTACAATCTCTACAGATGATTAGAGTCCAAGAATATCAAAGAGGATATAAATAAATTGGGAGGATTCATGCTACCAGACATAAAATATGTAAAGCTTTAACAATTACAACAGTGGCTCCAAAATGGACAAATACACTGATGAGACAGAAAGAAATTCCCCAGTTACTAAGTGGATAGGAATTCCACACTTAAAAGATCAAATTGAAGTCTTGCCTCCCATCTTAAAAATAATTGGCATTTGAATAATTATTATTGTACATGTGAATATTATAAGAATAAAGCATATAGATGAAAACTTAGAATAGCAGGATAAAAGTATTTCCAAAGGTAGGCAAAAAAGGGAAAGAACATTATAAATAAAAATAACTAAAATTAAATTTAAAATTTCTATGCATCAAAAAATGCAAAATAGTAGATAAAGGTGAGTCACAGACTATGTATAGCTCATATCTGGAACATATCCACATCCCAAGTACATAAGTACACATGTAAACCATAAGGCAAGAACAGACAACCCAATGGAGAAACCATAGGCAAGGCTATGAACAGGTACATTTCAGAGGAAATGAGGAAGGACCATGAAAAGGGAAGAGGCTGGGGCTCAGTGGCAGAGCATCTGCCAAGTATGTGTGAGGCATTGGGATCCATCCTCAACACCACATGAAAATAAACAAATAAAATAAAAGCATTCTCTCCATTTACAATTACAAAAATTTTTTTAAAAAAAGAACCTATGGGAAAAAAACAATATACTAGTAATCAAGAGAAATGTAAAATTTAAATAAGATATTATTTTATACTCTTCAGGTTGCTCCAATTTTTAATTTGTTTCCACCAAATTATGGTTTGAGAAACAAGGATTTAGGGAAGAAAGAATTCTTATTAGCCTTTGGTAACATTTCTTTGGAGAGAAACCTGACACAATCTATTAAAGTTGAAGTTACACCTTATTATTCAGCAATTCCAAATCTGGTGAACTTTGGCCTACATGCACAGGGAACCACATGCAAGGATGTTGTGATTCTGCAATGTAAAAATCCAACATTTCTCAATAAGAGAATTAATGAATATATTGCTTTCCAAAGACAATGGAATAGGATACAGGAGGTAAACCATTTTCTACAAGTGATTCCACTGTAATGAGACACCCATTTCTGAAGAATGATCTTTCTGCAAAATGGTTGATAGAAATAACAGAGTGTAAGGAGAAAATAACGAAGCAAATAATGTCTAAGAAACCCTAATAGTCCATGGAATTTTGTAACCAGAGTATTAATAATTCTAATAAAAATTAACTGTGACAGTTAAAATACTAAATTCCGACTATTAGAAATGAAGTACTGGAGTAAATACAGTAATCTACTTTTTGAAAAATAACAGAAGGAGAGAGAGAGATGGGGTTTGCCTCACATTAGGACTTGCAGGAACAACTACACAAGCAGAACCAGAGAGAGGAATCTGTGGTAAATGAGTGTTACACCTATCACTCTCTTTCACTTTGTGTCATGCTGCATCCTCCTGTGTTAATATATTTTCATTCAGCTGCTGTTACTTTGTGATTCAAACTAATAACAAAATGAAGAAAAGCATATATGAACTTCCTTTTATACTGAAATAATACTAATTATTTAATACTAATACTGTTAATTAACACAACATGACCTAAGAGGCTGTAACTAGGTGAAAAGGTAACCTGAAAAACAAATTCTAAATTTCAATCACCTGTCTGTCTGTCTGTCTGCCTATCTATCTATCATAAGGATACAGGTATCGTCATTGTACATACTTGGAATGATATACACAAAACTCGGGATCCTACTTACCTCTGGGAATGGATGAATAGAGTAGGAATGAAATGACTTAGAAGGGCTCATTTATTTCTTTATTTTTACTTAAAAGTATATGATATTATTATAAAAAGTATTGTTTATTAAACCTAGATGGTAAAAATGTAGTTACTTATCATTTTCCATATTTGTACATTTACATTTTCAAAATGTGCGTGTGATTAAAATAAAATACCTGAGATTTGAAGGAAACATTTGATTAAAAAGACAGTGAGATAGCTGGATATAAAATAAATATAAAAACACTGGTTAGAAAAACATATATGTATATACAGAGTGATAAACTATATTACCATGAAATACTATTATAAGATGATTGGTTTCTCAAGGTGATTTATAGGATCATTTTTGTCTCAAAATGAAGTTCAGCTTCACATACTACTAAAAGGTCAAATGTAAGATTAAATAGTTAAAAGTTAGAATTTAAAATGATAATTTTGGGTGTGCATTAACAGGAAGAATTACCTTAAACATATTACCAAGTTATAATAATTAAAATTGCATGACATTGGTTTAAAATTCTCAAATACTCTTGAGCATTTTGTAGAATTATGACACAAAAAGAATATGCAAAGCACATAGAACATTGCTTAATAAATGTCTTTGGAAAAATTAAAAGGTTATCTGAAAAATAGTTTTTTGAGAACTTCTCATCATATTATGTGCCCACATATTTTCAATCCTTAACTAAATACTAATTAAATCAATCCCAGAACAATAGAAAAAATTAAATATAAATCCTTCGGGATGGGCCCAGGACTCAGTGATTTTTTTTTTTTTTTTTTGGTAGTAGGGATTGAACTCAGGGGCAATTGACTACTAAGCCACATCCCCAGCCCTATTTTGTATTTTATTTAGAGACACGGTCTCACTGAGTTGCTTAACTCCTTGCTGTTGCTGAGGCTGGCTTTGAACTTGTGATCCCCCTGCCTCCGCCTACAGAGTCAGAGAGTCCCAGGGATTATAGACATGAGCCACAGTCTCCAACAAGACCCCCTGGTTTTTAAGCTCCCCAGTTGATTCAAATTTGCAATCTGAAAACCAGAACCTTAAATGGTCCAAACCCACTCCTAATATTTACCATGAATGATTTCAGAGGTGCTTAGATCCTGACTCCCCACACTGGGAAGGAAGGCAGGTGGGCAGGAGGCAGGGTCTAGGTCGGTTGGCCACAGGAGGGAGGAGGACAGGCACATTAAAGCACTGCAGGTGGGAGTACAAACAATTGTTATTGGAGTCTAAAAATTCTTAAGATCTCTTACCCAGTGATCATACTTCAGAAATTATATTTCATGGAAATACCCTAAAATGTAAAAAAATCTTTTCTATATAAAATATTCAACAGTGTGCATAATCACAAAAAACTGAGAACAGCTTGAGTGAAAGACTAAGTAAATCATGGCATATTCAGAATATAGTTTTAGTCTTTCAAATGCTGAGTTTGCAGTAACATGTAAAATATTAGCATTTTAGAGGAAATCTATTAAATTTCATATAAAGTATAATAATTATGCACAGCAATACAAATATATATTCTCCACTAAGTAGGTATAAATATTCTATAAAAATACACAATTTACACAATTTATGTACACAATGTTAAGCATGTATATAATGAACAGAATTCACAACATAATTATTTTTGGCAAAGAAGGTGGAAAACAAAGACTGAGAACCTAATGACTGGAGCCTGGTCTCTGTGTCTCACCTTTTGCATACTCCCTAACTCCTCCCCTAGGTCCTCATGATCTGTCACATTATACAAAAAAGATTGGCCCTCTAGGAGACCTTCCCAGACCTGGACCCTTTCAGGCCATGCAGCTCTGTGCTCTCATAACATCACACATTTCCTAGAGAGGAAACGTAACTTAGGACCTAGCAATTCCACTCCCAGATGTATATCTCCACTAACTTTCTTAAATGGCACTCATCTTGCTCCTATTATAAAGTGATCTGAGAACCAGAGCTAAAAAATACACAATCTACACACTCCTGTAAGTTTTATGAATTCTATTTCGGAATTAAACTGGACCACCAAAAGCCCACATAGTGAATTACATCAATTTAATCTCATGCAAAATCCTATTCTCCAAGATACATTTTAGTATTATGTACATGGCCCCCACTGAAATCTTTTATGGATGAAATCTGTAACTGTATTTCTTGTAAGGAGTAAAATGTAGGTATGGTGTATTGCATGTATTTAAAATGCTACATGATCAATTTCTCTGAGAATTCAGAGTAGAAAAAGTTTCAATTCCCTATAGGGATGGCTAGACTTCTTCTTTTGTGATAATGAGAACTGTATAATGTTCCCCTTTCAGCATCAGATGCCAAGAAGCTCAGAATTAAATTTGAACATCGATCAATAAATATGCTGACCCTTATGAATGGCAAAATTGATTCTATTCTTTGGCCCAGGCTTTCTGCTTTAACTATATTTTATTTAATTATTTCACTATTATTTGTTCTATTTTGTTTCTGATCATTCCAATTTATTTTCAAAGTCTTGTGTTTTAATCTATATGTACTTTATTGTGAGTCAATTTAAATTGATTGAGGGACATATTTTAAAGAAATGCACAAATACATTTGGGATAATGACTTTCCCCCTACAGAGTGTACACTTGAAAAAGAGAGGAGATGAAAGTCACCATGGGGAATGTAGAGGCAACTCAGAGTGGGAAACTGTACTTGCAGTAAGGTATTTGCCAAATGCTGCATACATTCAGAATGAAATATGAAAAAAGGACTAGGAACCCATAAGCAAACCAAGCCAAGAGAAAAAAATGGTCCAAAAACTTGAAAAGACACTTCACGAAAGAGCATATTCAAATGATCAGCAGATATATGAAAGTTTTTACTTCATTATTTTTAAGAAAAATCAATAATAAATCCACAGGAGATAATATTATATACCCACTAGAATACCTAAAGGCAAAATAAAGAAAATGCCAAGCAAGAGAGAGCAAGTAGCACTATCACAGAATTGGCAAAAGGTTATATTTTTAAAATCAATTGGAGAAACAATTTTGATATATGTGCTAATGTCCAACATATGCATAACTTAGTACCCAGCAATTCCACTCCCAGGTGTATATCCTTGAACATTCATATATATGTTATCCAAGAACATAGAAGGGAATTTTCCTAGGAACACTATTTGTAACAGTTCTAAATTGGAAATCACACAAATACGCATTAAGAGAGGAATAAATAAAGAAATTGTGGTATATTCACACATAAAAATTTTTCAGAATAAACATGAAGGATTTAGTTACAACTGCAATCATATGCAACAATGTGCACAAATCTCACAAACACAATTTTGGTGAAAGAAACCAAACACTAAAAGGTTACATACTTGAGGATTCCATATGTGTAAGTAAAACATAGGACAAGGTAATGGTGGGGAGGAGATAGGATGAAGTCAACTTGGGGGTGTTTGAGCATCAACTAGAAAGGGGATAACACAATTTTGTAGAGTGGATGACACTTCTCCATGTGTCAACTGGTGACCACAGTGTTTGGTTTAACATTCACGTTAACATGCCCTTTCCTCATGCATATTGTACATTAATTAGCATCTAAAAAAAATTCTACAGATGACTAAGTTTTAAAAAATCTAGAAATCTAGGTTCTTTTCCTTGTTCTTCCATTTATCTGAGAGAGTTATATGTGCTAACAAAACGTTTAGTAGAAAAAGTAGTCTTCCCTGCTTTTTCATAGGATTGGTTGGAAAATACAAATGGAAGAGAGATGACTAAGCCCTAGCATATATTAAGGAATTAATATATAATACTAATTGATTTCTAATATGGCTAATTTAAAGTCGATTGCTTAAGTATAGAATATTTATTCACTACTTCATTTGACAAAAAAAAAAAAAAAAGCATACACTATGTGCCAGGATTATTTCCTGAGCTGGGGTGTAGCAGCTAGCAAAAGAGCAGAATTCCCGTCTATGAGAAGCTGACTCTTCAGTGGAGGAAAACACAGGTTCAATCAAATTAACATGGTGGTGGGGGGGGAATGTAACTGTAAGATTAAAGGAAGACAGGAGTGTTGGGGCAGGCCTGGGGGAGCATGTGGGGCTGTGAAGTTAAACAGAGCGCAGGGAAGCCCTCACTGAGCAGCACAGCTTTGAAGAAAAGTCTGAAGCAGCAAGAGGTGGTGACATGAGTTTCAGGAAAAAGGAACCGGAAGGGCAAAGACAGAAAGCCTTGTAACCGGGGCATTAAGGAGCAACCAGGAAGCCACCGTTAATGGCACCGGACAAGTGAGGGAGAAATGTCTAATACACATAAAAAAGCAGAGGTGGCCGGATCACACAGGGCTTTCAAGGAGTGTAAGAAATTTAGGTTTTATTCTGAGTGAAGTAAGTCAACTGAGGATTTTATAGATGAGGATTATCATGATTTGGCTGAGTTCTAAAGGGACCTGTCATTTTAAAAAAAAATTCTAACTAAAGACAAAAATCAATTATAACAACAAGAAGGCGGGGGAGAATGAGATATGAAGAAAGGGTAGAATTGCTTTTCTTCATTCAACAAACGTTTATTGAGTACACTGTTTGGTTCTGGTTAAAATTTGAAAAATGAGTTAGATGTAGCTTCCTGTCCTCACAGGGAATTTACATGAAGGGATAAAACATGAGCAGAAATAACCATAACACAAAACAGAAAAGAATAAATGAAGGATAACTTTCTGTCTTGGATGACAGGGAGGAAGAATTAGGAAGTCTTCCTAGAGAAGCTGTCATTTTGCTGGACAAAAGCTACACCTCTTGGCAACCTGTTCTGTCTCTTACTGACTGCTAAACTACTAGCATTGGAACAATGTTGAGCACTCAGTTAGTGGTTACAGATTTCGGTTCCCTGGTGATAGAATGAGTTTGTATATGAAGACATGCAGAGAGAAGGGCATTCAAGCAGAGGGAACAATGTAAGCAAAGTCACAAACATGAAGGACTCTAGTTTATTTCCTGGGCTGAGATTGGCTGAATTAAATGAGAGTGGATAATCGGAGATGAAATTAAACTCAGAATAGGACTGGATCATAGAATGCTTTGCTGGTCCTGTGACAGTATCATTGCTTTGTTTTCTATAAGAATTGGGGACCTCTAAAACTTTGAGTAGTGACATGAGCAGAACTTTGTACTGGAAAGATTGGTGACACAGTACTGATAATCAACTGGTGGAGGGAGGCTGCAGACCAGTTTGAATGAAAGCACGCAAACCCAGACAAAAGATGATTAGGGACCCTGTCAGGTTGCTGCTACTCAGGCTATTTATTTTTCCAGTAATTATTTGTCTCTATCTTTTTCTTCACTAATGGCATAGCATAGCACTGGTGACAGAAACTTCTCATTATCCCCCAATGTCCTTCTTCATTTGCTACCGTAATAACACTTCAAGTCTGAGCTTAACACAGAGTTATCAGCCAGAAACTAATTTCCTAACCTCTCTTACAAACAGCTGTGGCCAGAAGACTAGGTTTTGGCAATGGATTTAAGGAGAAGTGATATAGCCAACTTCTGCAACATGCCCTCATAATGAAGCTGCTTCTCTCCAGTTTTTTTCCTGGCTCATTCTTGCAGTTTACTGTTTTGCTCTCCTTCTGCCTAAAGTAGGGTTTTCTCAACCCTCTTCCTAATGAGACATGAATGGGGGCCTAGGAGATGCTTCAAGGATCAATCTTGGCTTTTTCCAAAAGGTAAAATATAGGGATACAGGACACAGAGGCTGGGAGTATACTTCAGTGGAAGAGCATGCATGAAGCCCTGGATACAATCCAATTGAACATCATTCTCTGATTTTTTTTATATGTAACTTTGGCTCAGATATCATCCTACAGGATACAAAGCAGGGTATAGTTAGTTTCCATGCCCATGGACCAACCTCACAGGAACAAATAATCCAACCTTCTGGATTACCTACATTTTAAATTTACATGTGAGAGAAACAACTTCTATTTTGTTAAGTATTGTTATTTCATCTCTGGGAAAATAAACTATGAAATCATTAAATTATGAATCTCCTTTTACTCTTTATATGTATACAATATAACAACAGGAATTTGAATATCATTCTCTGATTTCAGGGATTTCATAATTGTTTATTTTCATATAGAATGAAAAAAATTATGGAGATAAAATAACTACAATTGTCATTGAAATCTTAAAAACTTGCTGCTTATGTTTATTATTATTTTGTCAATAATTTTGAGTTCTCACACTCAGATTATGACTGTTTAAGTAAGGGTCTTTGCTTGAACCCATCTGATCAGATTTGTTCATGACCAAGTCTGTGCACTCATGTTCCCACAGCACTCACAGAGACATCTCAAGTCTGCATTCCCCTTAAGGAATAATCCTACAGGTTCTGCAAGAAAGAGCATTGAAATGGTGGCTTATCTGATCAATTAGGGTCTGACAGAGGGAACTAAAGGTGAGCTCTAATGCAGGAAAAATGGTTGTAGGTATTGACTTTTGGAATGTGGGGTTTCAATTAAGAAAAAATGGAAATTGGCAAATAAATTCTGAATAAAAATACACCTTTAGCAAGAGAGGAACACTTTAACTTTATAATGCTGGAAAGTTTACACTATTAACAACAAAAATGGTGAAATATAAATATTGGGTGAGAAAAAGAAGCATCATTTCCTCTACTACTGTGCAGTTTTTTAATGAAAAGTATTGTCTTTCTTTTATCAAGACTTTAATTGTTGTTTTAGTAGGTCTACCTTAGAGCATTAAGGACAGGGGTTTTGTTTTGCCCATTCTAAATCCCTAGAGCTATTATGAGAAAGTGGAGGGAAACAGAGACAGAGAGTTGTTGATTGAGTGAACAAATGTTTGATTCTTAGAATTATTATTGATGTTAAACTAAGTGAAAATATTACATGCTGTTTTGGGGATTCTAATAGAAAAACAGGTATTGTCATTAAGAGATTTTCCTTAAAAATATGAAAAGATAAAGTAGTTTACCTCAAGTTAACCATTTATTTAAAAGCCTGTTTCATAATCTTTCTTTTTTTAGTCTTGTAGGCATATTTATTATGTTTGGAAACAGTGAAGTACCTAATTTTGCAAAACTATGACCTCAAGTATAAGGCCATGTTAAAGAACTGACATGAGATAAGAATGAAAAAAGTATGACATTTAAAATGAATTTAGGTTGTTAAAATATAACTGAAACCCACCAAAATTATAATCATAAGTATTGTGTAAAAGGAAAAACTGAATGATTAACTTGAATACAAATGGTTTTTTGTAGGCTGACAAATGTCTTCTTGATTCCCATGACATTTCATTCAAATGAAAATCTATGAGAAAGGGCTCCAGTTATCACAGGAAGTTTTAGTTTATTTTCAAGTATTTTAACTACTGCATATCAACTGACACCCAACCCAAAACTGAGAATACCATTTTGTGGAGCAACATTGTAATGTGACCTAAAAGTCTACAGGTAATCTGTTTCATTCATAAATTTTAAGGATGCAGTTTAGTAATGAAGTAATATTATGTCTGCAGCATGTAAGTAAAACAAATAGTGTGAAGCTGGAAAACAACACTACTCATTTAACAAAATGAATTGCCATACAATAAGTCAGATCCTCCCAGGGTGTAAATTACACAAATCTAAAAGCTGCCTTTATTATTTAATGTCTCATTCCCAGACAGGTGCAAACTCAGTAGAAAGTCTGGTTTAGCATATCAAATTCAAAGCTATTAAACAAATAGGAAGGTTTTAAAAATTATCATTCATGGAGTTAAACCATTTGTGTGCAGTTAATATTTTCCCCTAATGGTATTGAGCATATTTTATTTTTATTGCCACAAATAATAGAAATGAAATATGAATTGTATTAAAAGGCCGAGATACTTGAACTAAAGCTTGAATTGTTTAAAATGCATTTAAAAGGCCTATCAGGATATAGGTTTCATATTAAGTTGCCTTTCAGTACTGTAACTGGCTGATACCATTTTGTAAGAATGATGTTAGAGCAAATTCTACTATATTCTACAATGTCCGAATAAATGTTTATTATTGTAGATTATTTAACTATGTAGATTATTATGTTCCCAGCTGTGTAAGAGCACATGTTAAGTTTTGCAAGAGTTCATGCTTTCTAAGAACTTGCCTTCTACTAGGCCCTTTGCTAAGCAGGGCTAGTTGGGACTTCGTTAAGGTAAGGGTTCTTTCTCTGTGTAAATACTTAAGAGTAATTTGGGGTGGTCTAGAAGCCACAAGTAACCAGGAAGATGCTTGTAAATGGGCACGGTCCCTCAGCTGCCCAAGAGCCTTCCTAACGACCTAGCCGGACCTCCACACAGTGGTGGGCACTGAAGAACTGGCATTTTGGCAGCCTACCCAGGACATGGGCTGGGAATCCACTGGAGGGCCAGCCAGCCTCTACAACGTCGTGTCCCCTGCCAGGGAGCGAGTGCGTTCAATTGAGGAAGATCACTTACGACTGAGTTTTTCATCATGGCTTTGACTGTGAAGCCCTCAGAAACCAGGGAGTGAGGCTGGTGCACCGGGAGCGGCTGTTGTGCCAGCAGCTTGGTCCTCTTCGGCATCTTGTCTGGGCATTTGTTTAAGCTCAGGGTCTCTTTTTCTGCCACCATCTTCCTAGAAAATGTCTTGTTCTCATAAAAAAAAAAAAAAAAAAAAGTGTAGTAAAAGAATCAGAGGGTTTTACGGATGTGAGCGGGAGATCGGGAAAAAACGTAAAAGGCGCGTTACTGATAGAAATTCAGCCTCTCGTGGTGCCAGGTCGATCCAGGTGTTTGGCAGCACCTAGGTGAAGGGAGTTTGAGGGAGGGGAGGGGCAGGAAGAGGGCAGGACCGCGGCTAGTGCTGCAACAAGCTTCCAAAGGTTAGCCTCCCGGTTGCTAAGCGACTCGTCAACACTACGAGCCCAGAGCCGCGCCCCTCCGTGACGTACGTTTCCTGGGCCTGGAGGCGGAAAGGGTGGTGGCGTGAGGCGAAGCGACCAAACTACGACTCCCAGCAGGCGCCGGGCCTCGGGCCGCCTGCGCGTGCGCGCCGGGCGCCGGGGGCCGGGGCGGGGAGGCCTGGAGGACTTAAGCTGAGGGAGAGCCGCTGGTGGGAGGCGCGGGCGGCGCCGGTGCGCGTGTGGCTCCCGGCTTGCCCGGCAGCCGCCACCTGCCCAGTGACCATGATAGGTACGTGGGTGCCTGCCAGGTACAGCCTCTCTGCGCCGACCCGCGCCCAGGCCGACCCGGAAACCTCGGGTGCCGGCCGGGGCCACCTGTCAGTGACAGGGCGCAAGTGTCGCGCCACCCTCCGCCCGCGCCGCCGGGCCGCTCCAGGGCCGATCTGGGCCAGCCTCGCTGGCCTCGTGGGATGTCCAGGAGCATAAGTGTGTGTGCAGTCCCCGCCCCGCCCCGCCGTGGCTCGACAGGGTTCCCAGGAAGACCACTTGCCAGGGAAGAGGTGCGCGCAGCCGCGCCCCCTGGGCTCCCGCAGCCCTGCACCGAGGGCCGCCCGAAGTGGGTTCCCACTCCGACCTCCTGCCCTCGCGTTCCTTAAGGAGGCCTGGCGGCTGTCTGTCAGCTTAGGACAGATAGGGACCCACTGTCTTTAGGACTCTTTGAGGAAAAACTTAAGCATTAGACTGGGCATGATGGCTGGGTTCAAAAGAAATTCCTCCAGGTGGATTTAAATATCTTGCTCCCTGGGATCCTTCTTTTACATCTCTTCTTGAAGATATGAAATGTAAGAAATAATTGAGAGCAAAGATGAAATCTTTTGCACCTAGGTGCATTTTGCGTGTCAAACTTTGGAGGTAGGTGTAGAGAGTTATAAACACTGCGAAGTCTAAGATCAGCAAAGGTCTTCTCTTCCAGGGTTGTTAAGCCAAAAGTTACTTTAGGAGCTATCCTCAAAAATTAGTGGAAATGGTGGTATCTGTAGAAAACAGCAGTGTGGGGAGTTCATTATTGCAGAGAGTTGCTCCAGATTATTTATTGTAAGTTTGGGGATCTTGCTTGCCTTTGATTGCAACATGCACTTTTGATATCAGGTGTTGCCTGTCCAGAAGAAAGACGACGATAGGTGGATGTTTGTGCACAGAAAACCCTTTTTACATGTTTTTATTTTTGGAAGTAAGGCTCAAATATTAAACATTATACACATTTTTGGGAGAGTCATGCCAGTTAACTAACATGACCATTGCAGTTAATGGTAAAAAGCCTAAGGGTGTTATCCAATTTTTCTTACTTTTCTAGTATGGTGTAACTTTTGGTGAATGACTTGAAATTAAATTATCAAATTAAGAAAAAATATACACTTTTATGAGTCATTTATTGAGCCTTTTATGTGACATTTACATGAGATTCACTCATTAGCACTAATATGAACTAAATCAGGGAACCAAGTAGAGGAATAAAATCCATGCTGGCAGTTTTTACAGCAAAATGATAGTCTCTACCTTACTTTGAAGACAATTCCACACATTTTATTTTAAATCTCTCTCTTAATCTAGTGCATGCATGATATTAAGAGAAGCACATTTACTGTAAAGCTATATAAAGAGGAATTAAGATATAGAAATCACCATTTAATTAGAAATTATTATCTAATAGATTATTTTAGTAACAACTTTATTAGGATGAAATACATTTAGGCAGTTTTGTTTAGTTTTATCCAGAATTTTTCCAAGATGGAAGAAGTATGATATTTAGATTGAATGATTAGGCAAATTTATTACTGCTAAAAACATGGGAAATTTAAGGTAAGTTTTAAAAAATGTTCTTTCTCTTACTTCAGCTATTGTTTTATATATTGCATATAAATATGTTTTACAACATAAATAATTAAATTTTCACTCCTCCCAAGAACAGTACATTCCATATAAAAAGCATGTGGACAATGTGCAGCAGATTATCTTATTCAGCTAGTGGCATTGCCTCATTCTCTTGGTGGGCACACTTCAATAAAAATCTGAGCTGCTAGTTTTGGACTTGGGTGTGTTGTATAGATAAATAAAAGTGAAAGTAAATGAAAGGAAGCCCTAGAGTGATGCATTTTATCTTTGTAACTAAACTTCTGGGCCAGGAAAGAAAGGCATGGTGGTCTTTACCCAGTGATCAGCTGAAGATCAAAATACACATGAATATTTATCTAAGGTTGTTTTTTTCTGTTAAGTGAAGGAGTGCTACTCAGAGCAGTGCCTTTCACATACTCCCTGAGTCCTACACTCTCCTTGATGCAAATTGTACTCTCCATTTAAATCCCATCTCTTTTGAGGAAAATCTTGAAGATTTCCTTTTCCCCTGGAAAAGGAAAGGAGCCAACTGTTACCTCACTACCAATAAAATTACCTTATGAAAGCTGAGGATTCCCTTCCCGGCATTGAGACTGTTTCAAAAGTACTTAGATTTCCCACTCAGAATATGATTGACATGTTAAATGCCCCGACCCAGACAGCTACAGAAACATAATTTAATTGAAGTCAATGAAAAATTGTGCCTTTGTGAGAGTTGTAGAGGAGTTCAAGATAATATAAAGTGGAATAGAAAAGCTTAAGAAAATTCAATGTAGAAAAATGTAATTTTGACTGCTCTATTTAAAATTATATTTCACCTTTTGGAAAATGAACAATTATTTGTGTTTAAAATTGAATTTTAGTGGTGATACTTGTGAAATATTTAAATTTCCTATAGATTTTGTATTTTTGTAGAATTAGCTATTAAAATTTACAGATATACATATGATAATATTGCCAGTATTGAGAATTTAATGTCTTTTAAAAGATTCTTGATTAAGAAAACGAAACAATAATTAAAATGTAGTCTCCTCTATACCTTGTTTAACATAACCTTTCTTTGAGAACTTTCGTATCTGCATGTACAGAGCCACTTCCCTGTAATTCTGCCTTGCCTTCTATTCTGGGGGATGCTCTAATCATGCAATATTCCCCAGTGGTGAGCATTCAGTAGGCTTAGTGCCTTCTAATGTACAAGCTGAATGCTGTCCTTGATGGCTGGACCCTCCTGACACATGGATGAATGCCCCTTTCCCCTGGTGTGCCACAAAGTATTTTTATTATTGCCTTTTTGCTAGGTCAACAGCAGTGTACCTTAATATTAAAATAAGTTTATGAAGAAGAAAAAGCCTTTACTTCTCATTTTATAATGCTTTAGTTTCACAAAAGCAGATTCAAGGATGGAGTGCCTACTGTATGCTTTAGGTGACAGAGATGTAAGAGTGAACAGACAAAGGAACCTTGCCATCAGGAACTTACAGTCTAATGCTACTCTTGGCTCCTAGATCTACATATTTTTAAAAAAGTTTGTATGCAGTAAATTTTAAAGTCTTGGAATTTATATTGCTAGTTGACTTAGTGTGTATTGCTACTTGCCCTGCCATTTGAATAATTTTAGATGAAAGCAACTCTGCATCTAAGTACTCAAACTCCTATTTATTATGAGGTATATCTGTGTCACAAAATAGATTAAATAGATTCTGCTAAACTTTTGCATAGAGGATTTCATGTAATTATACAAAGTTCTCTTTTGGGTCCAACGGCTGTAAAAGGACCTTATGCCCTTTACAGTTTTGGCTCTATTTCAGGGATTTTATTTTTGAAGTCTGTATTTTTTTTTTTAAACCTCATAGCTTCATTGCTTGAAAATGATACAATGAAAGTACTTTGTATTAAGATATGCAAATCCATTCCTACCTCCAAAGCTTCTTTGAAAAATTCGAAAAGAAAGAAAAGAGAAAGAAAGGAAGAGAAAGTTCTCCTTCAAATGCTTCATATTCATGAAAGCAGTTTTAATGCAAAATACTTTACTCTGTTAGCTTTCACATCTTTGATCAATGAAAATTGTTTCTTACCTGCTGTTTCTTCAGCCTTTAATTATAGCCCAGTGCTTATTCAATGTTTCTGTTTTAATTTGCATTTAATGAACTCATTTTAAATGTTTCTTTGTAGTAATCTGAATGGTTTTTTTCTCTTAAATTTTGTAATACTAAAGAAAGAGACTTGGCTGACAGTTGGTTGATTTCGGTTTCAGCTCACCCTCATAGCTTATTTACTTCATCCTCTAGGAGACAATCTTGGTTACAAGGAATTGCAGTAATAGGACTGTTTCCCCCAAGACTCTATTTCTTGACTATTTAGGACTTGTGCCAGGTTAACTCAGATACCTGTTTTTCACTAAATAGAAGGCTCTCTTCCTCAGAGTAGTAGGTATTTCAATTCATAATAATGATTTCAGTGTCAAATTTTGTAATGTATTGTATTAAGTGGTGCTGGGTGGAATGGGTCCAGGTGTAGTATATGAGTATATATTGCCTGTAGGGAAGGGAAACAAATGTGAGACCATTTCTCCCATGAATTTGTTGATAAGACATGTATTTTTGGTATGGATTCCATCTGCTCCCTCATATGAAGAGTGCAGTAAGATGTATATACTATCAACACCCACCCCCCGCCCCACACATACTGCAACACAACCTGATATTTCTTGCCTCGTCTCTTTTGCTCTTGTAATTTTCTCAGATTAGAAAACCCTTCTTGGTTGTACATCTGGAAAATACTGTTCATCCTTTCAAGATCCATTTCAAATGACACCAACTTTATATATAGTTTTTCTTAAGTTTTCTACTTGGTTTCACCTCTCACCCATTTCCCAACCTGAAGCAATTAGCTCCTCCTTTAGAATCAGCCAAGATTTTGCAACTCTTATTTGTCAGTTCCTTGCTCATAGCCCAGATGACACGCAGAAAAAGAAAGACTTGCAGACCTAAATGGCGGTATCATGATACAGGTGTGTACAAAGAAGCATGGAGGATGCAGCTAATGGAGCCTGCCAGATCTACCCGTCTCCCAGTGGAGCCATTTGAGTTGTCCTGGAGGACAATGTGAATTAACTAGGTGAAAGTGTCCTTCTAAAAGGAGAGAAGGACATAGACAGAGGCCTGAAGGGAGAGTGAGTAGAGTGAAGGGTACCTGGTGAGGCTGGAAGGAAGCAGCCTATAAACCATATCGGGGGAGTGGGATTAAGTGTTATGGTAAGGAGGAGGCATTGACCCATTGTATAAAGAAGAATCTTCCAGATAGATTGTGTTTTAGAAAAATCTCTATGGCAGTAGTGGAAAGTTGCAGCCTGGTGCCACAAGGGCCAACAAGTCCAGGTAAAGTGCTAACAGTGTCTGCAGAATGATAGGGTGGCTATGGAGTGGGAGATGGATTTTCTTAAGGAAATGACATTGATTTGCTATATCATTAAGTAATCTGTGATTAAAGACCATATTTCTAAAAAAAAAAAAAAAGTGTTTTTCTAATTTTTAGCAAAATCTCCCTCACAGGTATTTTTTATGTTTCTAAAACTTAAAGTGTATTTGTTTTTCAGAAAATAATATGCATGTCCCTTGATATGTGACACCTGCTGCTCAAATTTATAGTTTTTACACCTGCTGTTTATAGTTTCTTCTCTACATGGAGAGAACAATGTTGAGACAGCTCTGCTGCTGAGTCACCTGAGCAGTGCAGAATGGAGCTCTTCCTCTAGGATACCTCATAACTTACATGCCTGGCCACACTCTGGGACAACTGCTTGAGTTTTTAATAGTACTGATGGATTGAGAAGAAAATCTGTGTTCAACCTCCCCCATCCTGTGCGCCTCTACTCTCATCAAATGAGGAATAAGAAGTTAGGATTAGGAACTATAGATTTTAGATATAACTGTGAGGCACTTTCATTATTTGCTTATGTAATTGATGAATGTACCCGTCATTCATATCAATAAGTGTTTTGGGGAATCTCAGTACATTAAGGTGACCTGCGATGAAACCCTTTGTCACTGCATTGTGATTTTCAATACTTATTGTATCTGGAGAGTAGATTCGTTGTTCAGATCGTAGAAAGGTAGGAACCCAACACCTGACACTTGTTCAATATTCATAGATGAAGCGGGAAGATTGTAAAGTGTGAGACAAGCCATTAGTTAAAATGCCCACCCGTGCTCCCTGTTTTCTCTCCCCAGTATATATATATATATATATATATGTAGTGGGAGACAGTTCTAGAATACATTTTATTGGGGAGGGTCTAACTTCCAGAGAACTTCCTCACTGGATCAATTCATTCACAATTATTTGTGTATAAATTTAGTAATAGTATCTTCTGGCTTCTCTAAGCAGTTTTAATCATTTTATGCCCATAGAGTGCAAATTGTACAAGTGAAGTCAGAGAAGGTGCTATGGCCTTTGAGGTCAGGTTTCTAAAGGTGATGTGATTTCTTTTTTTTTTTTTTTTAACAGAGTGATAAACATGAATTATCTAAGGTTGGATAAATATCTGTGAATTCTTAATAATTGAGAATTGTATTTTAAAAAAGTATAAGAGTTCAGTTACCATAACTGAGAGGTAGATAGCATTAGGTGCCATTTATATACTTGAAAATATCAGGAATATACTCCCAAATTATTATGTTTGCTTTGTGGAATTTTTTTTTTTTTCATTTTGATTTCTGTGTTTTTCAGATATTCCACATTAAGTATACAGTATTTTGGAAGTAACAAAAACAACATGGTATAAATAGAATCTTAAGAAAAGGACAAATGCATCACTCTTATAATGTGTACCAAACTGATTATACTTTTGTGATAAACTATATCAGATAAATTTTTAGTGGCAGCCTTCTTTAGATGATTTCATGATCTGGTTAAATATAATGTTGTCAGGAAAATAAACATTAGAACTAGAACTTTACTTTCTTCAGTATCTAACTTTGTTCAACTTATGTTCTGTGAAGTAAGGTCTCCATTGCTGCATTAGTTTCTTGTTGCTGCTCTCACAAATCACCACAGTCTAGTGGCTTAAAGGACCACACACCATTCTGCTGTATTTTTGAAGGCTAGGCGTCCAAAATGAATATTAAGAGGTGGAAACCAAGGTGTCAGCAGGCTAGTTCCTTCTGGAAGCCACAGTGAAAAGTCTTCCTACTCGAGATTGCTGGCATTCCTTGGCTCCTGACACCTTCGCTGGACTCCGCTTCTGTGGTCTCATCTCCTTCCCCTTTGCTGCAGTCAGCTCTTCTATCCACCTTCCTCTTCTAAGTACCCATGTGGTTATATTTAGGAACCACCAAGACAGTCTCCAGCTGTCCAGATCCACAACTTGATCACATCTGCAAAGCCCCTTGCGTCATATCAGGTGACCATTATTTAGCCCACCAATTACCAGTAATGCTTTGCCATTTGTAAGCATGGTTGTTAAGTGCCTTATGAAGGAAGGACAACAGATGGAACCCATTGAATTGATGGTGATACTGCTCAATTGCACCCTTTCTGAGGTCATTTAAAGGTAACCCAGTTAGGTTGCATGAGAGGAGTCTAATTGGTTATATTTTTCCCTCTCCCTCTCTCTCCTCATGGACTACTTGGTAAAGGTGGCCAAGGGCATAGCTTACTTTTCAAGGTAGTTTTCCGAGGTGGCAAAAGAACATGTGGATATTCTCCTGGACCGAGGTAGTGAATTACAGCTGGGTAATTTGATGTACCAGGTTGCTAATTTGTATCCTGTAGAGAAGGGGAAGCTTTGTTATGCTTTTGACAGGAAATATGACTTCACATTACAGCAGATGATCAGGGAAAGCAGGAGCAAATAACCATTTTATGTACATTTTGCTTTCTGATTTGAGAGTTTACTGTGAACGTTAGACACTTAATGCTCCTTTGGAATAGCTTAACATTGTCCTGCCCTTTGTAAATAATAGCTAATCTGGCTTTGTTGAAAATTACACAGTTAGAATTTTTAAATAAATTCTAGTAAAGTTGAGAAGGACAAAAGAACAAAATCTTGTAGCTCAATTTCCTTCAGAAATTTAAAGATGTCAGTAGAATTTGAAGCAGTTTTAGCTGAAACATTTGGAAAGACATTACACATTGTTATTAAAAATCTAAAGGAAATATGAAACAAAATTTAAGAATAGGTACAGAATTTTATTGCTAAAAAAAGAAAAAATTGGCATTTTGTTAGCAAAATGAAGTAAGGAAATACATGGAGACCCTGTTATAGGACCTGTATGCATCAGGACTGAGCCTGCATAGCTTACTCACACTGGAAGTCACGCTGAAGTGACTACACTGCTCACATGTAAAATCATTATCAACAATCATCAACATTACAGTGGAAGTGTGTTTAATTGTGTGATCCAGCAGGGGAGCCTTTAGCACAGGTAGTATTTATTTAAGATGGACCTTCAAAGCTAAGTGATCTCCTAAGAGGTAAAAAAAAGAAAACAGATTTCAAATAGAGGGTCTGGCAAGTAAGACTGGAGGCTTGTTCACAGAGTTTGTGCTGGGAAAGCTGAGGAACATGGAGCAGGTGATGTGAGATCAGGGAGAAGAGTGGAAGGTAGCTCAGGGCAGTGTTCCATGCCATGCTGGGGAATTTGGGTTTCATGCTGAGTGATGAGGATTCCCTTGGTCTTAATGCTGGGGATGGGCATGCTCCAATTTACTTTTAGAAGGGTAACTTTGGCAGCAGGGCCATTTTAAATCTCACTTACTTTTGGTTAACATGGATATTATAACCATGCTAATCTGTTCTATCCTAATTTAATAAAGAGCAGCATATTGGCAACAAATGGACAGACGGTGCTTGTTAAATTCTGAGGACCATTTGGGCAGAGGAAGCAAACTTTAATGCTTCCCTGGTCAGTGGGCAGGTTACCACAGCTTCAAGGATCAGGTCTCCTCCAAGGCTGGGTCTGTGGCTGAAAGAAAGAAGTGAACTCACAATTAAAATTGGAAATTCCAGTAGCTTAGTAAAGCAACCTCAGGCCTCACACCACGTCCCACTTAGGGTCCTCAAGTCATGAAGACAATTACCTGTACTTTGATGTAATCAGAGTAAACACACCCTTCAAAAGTTTGTGTACTTCAGGTTATTGTGCCAGAATCATTTCCTGCTGAACTTTAGAAACCTAATTCTGTGGGTTCACTTTTTGGCATCGGTTCTTGAAGAAAGAAGAGTGCATGTGCTTAATTAGTTGGTAAATGTGACCAAGTAGGAATTGGAGGAGAGGCCATGCTGTGTTTGCCTCTCCTTTGTTGTCTTCAAGGATTCTCTCTGTTAGTACTTACTCTGAGGTGGGGCCTCATCTCATTTGTCTTTGTGGGGAAACCCAGCAGAATCCCCGATAACTGTTGAAACAGATGAAAAAAATGAATATGGAGGGGAAGTAACTACCTTGCTTGATGAGGGAAAATATAAAATACATTTAAAATGTTTTATATTCTGAGGAGGTAACCCATTGATTTTTATGAGAGATTTTAGTCTCTCACATTTTCCTGTGTATAAAATTGGAGTTAATCCAAGAATGATGACCCAAGGATGATGATGGACATTTTTTTCTTTTTCCCTCATTCTCTATTGTTGTTTCTCCTTAGTGTATCTCTAATATTATTAGGGAAGCTCTTCAATTATTTTAATTTTGAAATCAACTTGGACTTTAAAGTGGTTACTGTATGTAGGATGTTTAGAGTATAAATCACATGAACATTCTTTCTTTTTCACCTTTAGCTTTTAACTTTTTAACAAAGGTGATTTTTTTCCCCTTCATTGGGGTCTATATTTACTGTATTTACTTGCTTTCCTAATGCAATTTTTCTCTATGGAATACTCTCAGTAGAAACATATGCTCAAAGCTTCAAAGTAATTACAATGTCACTAAAAGCTTCATAATCACATTACTGAAACTAAATGTTAAAAAATTTGATTTTCCTTGATTCAATCATTTCAATTTAATTCTAGGCTACTGTGTGATTGATTGAGGAAACATGACAAGCCAAAGTGGAGGGGTGTTTATAATGCCCAAAGCCTTGTAGAGAAAACTTCAAGGCAATTTAATTTGGGCAGGAATTTATTTCAATTATTCTGAGGTTGCTTATTTATTTATTTATTTAAATGAGAAAAGCAGATGTATTTTCAGGCGCTTAGTGTTTGGCCAGCTCTGGAGGGATCATTCAGTCTGGAGGTTCAAGGCCTCCTCCTCAACCTTGCCCAGACAAACACCTGGTGACAGACATCAAAGCCAGAGTCTGATGCTGTTTCCTGATTGTTCTAAAAATGTAAAGGTGTTCTTTTAGGTTGTTTAAAAAGATAGGTTTAGATTTTAAAGTTTTGGTTGGAAATCAGAAGTGGTGTTGTTTGCCATAGGCAAGCGCCCCTCCAGCAGTGCCTCCACATAATTAAATCCTGGGACGCGCCAGCAGCCTCCCTGTCTGTGAGCACTCAGAGCAGTCTCGGTAAACATGGCCACTTTTTTAATCATTGCTCACAGGGGGCAGAGGAATGATCATCCATCAAGTTCATGTCTGTGGTGGTTCTGAAGAGCCATTTATTTTTTCTTTTTAATGAATTATGGAGACAAATATGAAATTACCTTCAGAAGCAATGTGAATTTTCCTAATTTTTAGGACAGTTTATTTTAATCATGTAAGTTATAAAGCAATAAATTGCAAATATATATTGAGAACATTTGATATTCCCTCAGCTTGAAGTCTGGACATAGCATTGTAGTACTTTAATATTGGTATATATAATTCTTCCTGTTAAATTATCATCCTGGTAGCATCTGAGTCTTCTAAATCAGTTGGTAGCATCTGAGTCTTCTAAATTTCTGAAGGTGAATTTTAAACCCTAAATATTTTACTTTTATAGAATTTTTGGCAATAGAAAATAAATTTGTCGTTATTTATTGACTCTCCATTCCTGAATTTGGCATACATTTCCTGCCTTCCCTCCCCTCTGACAGATGTGCAATTTTATAAATAATGGTCTTCTTACCATTCTTCTGTCTCCATGAGGGTAGGTATACTATTTGATTGATTTATTGTACTTTTTTTTTTTGGTATCAAGGATTAAACCCAAAGGTACTTTACCACTGAATAACATCCCAAGCCCTTTCTCTTTATTTTTAAATTTTAAAACAGGGTTTTGCTAAATTGCTTAGGACCTTGCTAAATTTTCAAGATTGGCCTTGAACCTGATGTCCTGCTGACTCAGTCTTACAAGCTATTGGGATATGCCACCATGCCCAGAGATTTATTGTACTTTTTTGAAATCAAGTGTTGAATTAAAAACTATATCCTGCAGATGCCTAGTAGATTCCTTATCCTCTTCCTTCTCCATCGACACCATATCGCACATCACCTCTCTTACCAAACTACAATATCAGAATATCTCCTATGCTTAATTTTTTTCCTCCACCCTGAAGTGTAGCAAAGTGGTAGTAATATTGCCCTTCATAGGGATTTTACTACGGAGGAACTAGAATTGAAGTGAGGAACCTCAGTTGTCTGTGAAGAACCAAATGCTGGTTTAGGTTCTTGAAGATAGAGAAGTGATCCTTGTTTTGACATTTGAGTGTTAACAGCTTCCTCTTGCTCACATTGAAGAATCTAGAAAGAGTGGGTCAACTTTAGGACATCTGTGTAACTTCATATGTGATCGTTAGGTTTGAAGTGCTTGCCTGAACTGGTCTTTCTGTTATGTACCAAAGGTAGTTTAAGATGGAGATAAGCATGCTGTATCTGAGATTTGATATTTGCTGTACGTCCACACTTTAAGTAAACTAGCCTGTTTAAATATATCATGGATGCTGGCAGAAGACACAAGACTTAGAGACAAAGTACCTCATCACTATGGTTCAGCAAGTTATGTAAGTATCATCATGTTTACATCAGTTTCCTTTGCCTCCATATGTGATGTGCTATGGCCAAAAGGATCTATTCATGCAGTAGATTTGCACTGCAGATGAGGAACACTGAACTTGGAGTATATACAAATTGTAGGTTACAAAAAAACTACAATTTTTATAGCAAGCAGTAAGCAACCTACTCTTTAGGGATAAACATCATCTATTTCTAAAACTTATCAGTGACAGACAATCCTGAGTAGTGGCCAAGGTAAAAGAGTAGTCAGGATCATGCAGTCATGGTATAACCAGCAAGAAGTGGAGAATTTGAGAGATACTTTCTTCCCAAACATCATCCTACACCATCTTGGCTTCTTGTAACTTTCATGTGAATATGCCACTCCATGGCCACTCTGATTAATCAGACTATGAGAAGCTGGAACCAAATCTATTCAGCTTGTCTCAGATAGCATTTAATTAAGACTGGTATCTATAGGATCCAAAGCAGCAGGATGAGGCCGACCTGCAGTATTGACTAACCTTTTTCCTGCCTCCACATCTGACCAAAGTTTCTGATACAGGCTACTATGAATAAATCCCAGTGGGTATTAATTCATACAGTGAAAATCAAGTCTATTAGCTAATATAATTGGCACAAGGTAGTTTAAAATGTCTTGCTGATTTTTAATACCATTGGCCATCATAATGGGGCAGTACATGTTCCAGAAAGCAGCCTCGTGTCCAGTGAAAAGCTATTCCGTGGCTCCCTCTCCCCCACATAGAGCACAAAGGTTATTGTGGTTTGGAATTTGTTGTTCTACTAATTGAAATCCTATTGCACTGATTTCCTTAAGGCCACATGAACAGTGTCACTGTGTAGCCAAGGTCTAGATTGCCATAACCTAAAACCCAGAGTTGGGAGAAGCCTGTGAATTTCTATCAGTCAGATTGAAACAAGGTTACATCAGTCCATGAGCTTGCCCAGGTATGAGAGGTAGGACCATGTTTGGGAGATACTGCCAGTGACAGAGTGATTCCAGACCAGCCATATTGGTTTCTTATAATAAGTTTGATCCAGTTGGCCTAATTCAATTCCACTTAGTGGACCCTAACTATGGTTATCTGTGTTGGTGACCAAGACTGATCAGCAGCAGTAACTTGTTTTCACAGTTTGTGGCCCTGTAGAGGGCCTTCTTTAATCTGCCAAATGGCAGACCAGACAGGCCATTAGCAGCCATCCAGGAGTCTATAAAATATCAAATGCTTGGACCCTGGGGTCACTGTCTGACAAAGGTGACAGCTTTCAATTTAGACCTTTGTGTTGACTGGCTCCTCCCAGAGTCTGTCTCCTAGGCTTGTCAGTGGGGCTGGATGACTGCTGTTTTTCAGTACACTGAAGGAGGGAGCCGCTGAGAGCCCTAGGAGCCAGCACCTTGTTTCTGGTGGGAGAACTGGAGATGATTCCTGCACAGGGAAGCTGCTGTTTTTTCATATAAGACTAAAATGAAGGTAGGGCCAGGCTGTTGCTTTTTTTTTTTTTCCCCTTGGTACTGGGGATTGAATCTAGGGGCACTTAACCACTGAAGCCACATCCCCACCCCTTTTTTATTTTTATTTTGAGACAGGATCTCGCTAAACTGCTTAGTGTCTCACTAAGTTGCTTAGGGCCTTGTTAAGTTGCTGAGTCTAGCTTTGAACTTGCATCCTCATGCCTCAGTCTCCTAAGCTGTTGGCATTATAGGCGTGTGCCATCACACATGGTCTAGATTGTTGAATTTTTAATATACCATTTCCATTTGACCAGCAAGAAGACCACCTACAAATGAGAATGTCAGGTGTTCATTTTCCACCAAAGTTTAATCACAGGTTGTTATGGTTTGACTAAGTTCCCTGGAGTCCACCTGTTAGAAATATAATGCCCAAAGTCATATGTTCATGGTAATTGAGAGGTGTGACCTTGGTGAGATGATTGGCCATGAGTAAAGTCCCCAGGAATGGATTAACCCATTCATTGATTAACAAGTGAATGGATTAGTGAGTTATCCTAGGAGTGGCTTTGTTCTCAGAATGAGCTCTCTCTGGCTCCTGCTTTGCTCATTTTCACCATGTGATACATGGCATCAAGTTAGGTCATAGCAAGAAGGCCCTCATGGATGCCAGCACCAAGCCCTAGACATCCCAGCTTTCAGAACTTGGAGATAAATGCATCTCTATTATTTATAAATTACCTAGTCTGTGGTATTCTGATATGGCAACTAACTAAACAGGTTAATAGCTACTGTTTTATATATATATATGGAGAGAGAGAGAGAGAGAGAGAGAGATGATGTACTATATGACACCATTATGAAGGTGATGCTGCTGCATGGGCACTGAGCTCTCTATATACAGCAGTTCTTATTGTATGATTGGTTATTGGAACCACTGCCACAGCCCAAAGACCTTTCTCAAGGGTCTCAGCTCCCTGCACCTTCTGAGAGGCACCAGACCTTATCAGTTGAATTCGCTGTCGTTTCCCTTCATGGATCAGGTAGAATGGAAACTTGTATACCTGTATCCAACAGTTTTGGTTCTTCCCTTTCCCATCATACTGGCTGGATGTGTATGGCTTTCAGATTCCTGTGGAGGAGAGACCTTAGATAGAGCCAAGTTATCTTTCTTCCTGTAGCAGCTGGGGTCAGAGTAGAGAGAAGGATCTAATAGTGCGAGAAAGATATAACTCACTCCATGTCAGTCAGTAAGGCACATTTACTATTGGTTCCAAGATGCTGCCCACTTGGAGCTCAACCAAATGAACTTAGTGTGAATGGTTCCCTCTAGGACCTATGTCAGGTAAAAAGGTCATTATTATTGACACTGTTGTCTCAACCTTGGGAATTCCTCAGATAAGCAACTACACCCATATAGCGTTTGTGTTGGGCCTTGCTGTCCTTGGATCATGGTAGCATTCCCACTTTCACACTGAAATGGAGAACTAGTGAACAACAAGGACCAAGTTGCCATTTGTATAGCTTGTTTCAATTCTATCTCTTTTATCTTCATTAATAAACAGTACAGGGAGGACTCAGGTACCATCCCAATGACCCTCATTTGGACAAGAATATTATCTCCCAGATCCTGAAAACTTTTTTCATACCCCCAAATATAACCTCTGGGCCCATTTTCATTCCTCCTGTAGACAGCATTGTTGCTATCAGAATCCCTTCCTTCACCAAAACTGTCAGGTCAGAGCTATGAATTTTACTCTTGTTTAGCCAGTTGCTTCTTCGTGGTTGCTGGCAGAAGACTTGAGGCTGCTGGATCAGAGAGAAAGGATTTTATGAGCCATGACACAACAAGCAGTATGAGCATTGGCATGTTGGAGTCAGAGGGCCTCACCCCACACACTGTGGTCCAGTTGGATGCTGTGTATGAGCATGTTTGACTGCAACTGAGGAACTCTGAGTTTGGAGAATTTGCTGCTTTTATAATAAGCAGTAAACCATCCTGCTCTTTGTCCAGGAGAGAGGTTGCCTTTTCCATCATCTGCAATAGCAGTCCTGAGGAAGAGCCCAGGTAATAGAATGACCAGTCCGTGCAAGTCTTGGCATACCCAGTAAGTAGGATGCAAGGCACCAGGGAAGACTGGTGCCCCAGAGGCTCTTTATCTGTATCAGAGCAGGTAGGATTTTATCCTGAAGCTACCCAGAATGGGGTTACAAAAGTGTCTGAAACTGAACAGCAAAGGCTATTAGATTTTTGACCTTTGAGTTAGTGCAATGATATTTTTAAAGTGGGAGGAAATTCAAGGTGAGAAGAGAAAGAGAATGATCCATTTTACATTTCACTTAATGTATCATCATTGTTTAGGATCAGTATCAGAAAAGTCTTAGTAGATTGTTTTCAAGGGAATCAGCTCTCCTGCTCATTTCTAGATTATTGAAAATATAAAATTGTTTTTTTCTTTTGCTTGCCTCTCAGTGGTACTTAGGGAAATTTTATTTTGTGTTAACTTTTTAGATGATAATAGAACAAAGATACGATTTCCATTCCTATTCACTTTCTTGCAGACTCTTCTCATTTTATTTGCTGGTCTTAATTGGGGCATAAAATCTGTAAGTTTCTAGCATAGATATAGACGTATTTTCTCACACTGTTTTCAGATATTCTTATGGTCAATATTTATTTGTTTTTGAGGGGGATTGAGTCACTAGGAATATAAAAATTTAAACAATTCTTTGTAGATTTCCTAAATAGCTTTAAAATATGCTGTTTTCTTTTGTATTTGTCTTATCAGAGCCATAAATAAATTTTGAAAACTACATCAATGATTTCTCAGGATTTTTTCCCTTCAGAAGGAGAATAATTCTTTGTCTTGCAATGGTAAATACAGTAGACCAAGTATACTTTGCATATTACTTTGCATATTACTTTGTTTGGAGTATCTTTTTTGCTCTTAGACTCACCAATGATTATTTAAAAATATTATAATTATAAAAAGAAAAGTAGGTTAACATGAATGCCTAATCACCCCACAACTTCATTTGAACTTTTAATTTGGCTTAATAAATAACATTTATATGTTGTGCTTTCTAACCGAGAGGGGGCTAGATGCTTTTCCTTAGTGTTCTCCTGATTTTGTCCCAGTAGTCAATATTTGCAGCTTTGAAAGGGAAATCTCTGCTTTTTTCACTGGGAGACATCCTTTATATATACCAGAGGTTCAACTCAGAATTTAATGAACTTTTCTATGTTCCTTGAGAAGTAAATTTTAGGTAGAAAAATCTCTTTGAAAATTTTGATCCAAAGATAAAATTATCCGGATTACTTTACTCTTTCTCTGTGGTATCAAATAAAAGAGAAGTTTGTTTTCAAACATATCTATTCCATCAGTGGATTGGTGTAGCATTTAGCTCTTGGTATGTTCTTAAGAATTGTTCAGTCATTGATCTGTGTCTTTACCGAGATCTCTGGTAGGTTCCCTTTACATTTTGCAAATAGAGAAAATAAATGAATAAAAATAATGACTGATTTTATGGAGTGCTCATGTTGTGTATTGTATTTTAAGTGCTGTACCTGATGTGTACCACTTTATCTTCACTACCTCTGTGAGACAACTGTTATACCCCTGTTACTCTGAGGAAGCTGAGCTCAGAGAGGTGGCACACCTTGTCCAGGGTGGCAGTGAGTAACTCCCAGGTGGAGGGGCTTTGCAGCACATGCACTCGGACAGCCCTGCTGCCCCATCTTGTGCTGCTCCTTCTTTTATTTCCAGAATTCTCTTGCCTGGTCTCTTATTTCTTTCCTGACAGAACCCTCATTTTTGCCTCTTGACTCAGTTTAGAGGATAAAATAGCAGATGAAGCTAAAAAGTTTCTTTGACTTATCACAATTTCCTCCAGAATTATCTTGTTGAAAGTAAATAGCCCATCTGGCTTCCTCTTTCACAGAGCAGAACTCCTGAGTGTGACTGATGCTGGCTGCACTCCATGCAGTGCGCCTGTGGCCCTAAGCAAGACGAGCACAATCTGTTTCTTCTGTTTCTAATAAAGGAAGAGAGTGCCTTCATTTGCCTCTTTAATTCATGGCTTGAATTTTATGTCCTCTTTTCTCACAATGGCCGCTTTCCTGCTGTGGCTTTTTCCCCAACATTCAGGTAAATTTGAAACTCCATAATAAATGCTTTCCAATACAAGGACACTACAATGAAATAACACTTAAACTTGCACTTTAAAACCATGGCAAGAGGTTGTTAGCTGTGTGACTCCCATTGATTAGCAGGAGCTGAAGGCGATGATAGAAAGCTGTGTTTCTGCTGCCCTGTTCTCTTCCACTCTCTGAATAAACAAGAGTGTTTAGTCCTCTGTGCAGGAGTCCACGGGAATCAGACAGCCAGGCTCTGCACAGCCTGAGAGTTTACCTCTAAGTGCCTTAATTTAGCTCCTGAGTTTACTTCTAGGGAACTGCAGGGACTATCCCTCAAGCCCTGATAATCACCTTCCTACAGAGCTGACTGAGGGTAACAGAATGGGGACTTTAAAATTGAACCTGAATTCTCCCTGGCCGAGAAAGTCACTTGATTCTCTCAGTGCCACAGAGCAGATAATGCTGTAAACTTTATAAGCTGTTAATGCATTATTTTAATTTTGGGTGGGTGGTCCCAGGGATTGAATTTAGGGACACCCCACCACTAAGCCACATCCCCAGCCCTTTTTTGTAGTTCTATTTTTTAGAGACAGGGTTTCACTGAGTTGCTTAGCGTCTTGCTATTGCTGAAACTGCCTTTGAACTCGTGATCCTCCTGCCTCAGCCTCCCAAGCCGCTAGAATTATAGGTGTGTGCCTCCGTGCCTGGCTTTAATTTTTAATTTAATTGTGGAACCAGGCTTCATGCTTGATGCTGTTTTCCCATGACTAACAATTGTTCTCCCCAGTTTCATGTTGGATATTGCTTGCTAAATGTCAATTTAGAGATAGGCATATCTAGGTTTGTATACTTGAGAACATGTCTTCTTTAAAGAGTTGTACCAGGTTATTAATATTATTAATTAAGGACATAATATTAATTAAGGACATTTCCAATTTCAAGCAGGATTTCAGGCCCAGAATGTTTGGATCGGCCCTGCAGTCCTCAGTCCACATCAATGAAATTCCAATTGCAAATGATGTTGTGATATAGATATGTCTAAAACATTTTTACCTTTGAGATGCTACATTGTATCTTAATACATTTTCTTTCAATGTATATCTCTACACAGTTGACAAATGGAATAAGATGAATTGATTAAATTTAAAACTGATGAACAAGACAATGATTTTTTGATAGATATATCAAATATTTTTGATAGATATTTTTTCATAGATATAAATAAAATATGAAGTCCTGAAGTTTTTTGTTTTATAAATTCAATGTGATCATCTTCTAGTTCATGCTCTGTGCTCTATCTCACCTGGCCAATTCATATATAGTGACTTTTTTGTTAAATGATAGTTCTCATCATCTCTGATATTTACAGATGAGTAAATCAAGGCTTTTTTTTCTTATCTAGAGCACATTTTTATTCTAGATATTTATAAAATATCATAACACTAAAATTTCTTACTGATTATGTTTTAAGAGTTCATGTTTAGTCTGCATTTTTGGAACTCAGAAGGCATTTCTGCTAAACATTTTAAGGTATCAGTTTAGCAGAATATTCCAATGAACTTTGACCTGGTTTGATTATTCCCAGATTTAAATCTAGAATGGGCTGAGACATTCACATATCTAATTATTTTACAGTAAACCCAAGAAAGGCTGAAGCCTAGAACTTGGCTGACAGTGATGATCTATCTAGTTTAATTTCTTTCTTTCTTTCTTTCTTTCTTTCTTTCTTTCTTTCTTTCTTTCTTTCTTTCTTTTTTAAAGAGAGAGTGAGAGAGGGAGAGAGAGAGAATTTTTTTTTTAATATTCATTTTTTAGTTTTCGGCGGACACAACATCTTTGTTTGTATGTGGTGTTGAGGATCAACCCGGGCCACACGCATGCCAGGCGAGCGCACTACCGCTTGAGCCACATCCCCAGCCCCTATCTAGTTTAATTTCTAATGTTCAGTCTTCTAAGAGTTAGTGGGGAGAAATGACAGGGTTTGTCCCTGGGAGGGAGTGCATGTGGGAGGCCCTGATTTCCTATAGGAAGGTTAAGGCTGTTTGTTCTTCCAGAACGCCACACTCTCATGGTGGACGTTCTGGCCACTACCTCCTGCAGCTTCCTATGCCTGATGTGGCCCCTCTTGCCCAGGTGAAGTGCATGGCTGCTCTGGCTCTCCTGTTAGTTCTAAGACCTGGGGCTGCCACTGTCCTCACACTTTGCTCTCACTGTGTTGCTCTTGGAGACTGAAGGTACCAGAGCAAAAATATGCCTTACGTCCCAAGTTCAACTGTTTCCTGTCCCTGCCTCTCTCTTAAATGAGGCCCTTACTTACAAAGTAAGTCCCCTTCCTCCAATGACTGGCCAGAGGGTCTGATCTCTGTGATGGCTTTGTAGTCTCAACACCTGGGAGAGTGCTGGCATTTAGCTGACTGTTGAACCTGTTAATGGATGAAAGAATAACAACATAATCGAACTTCTCCACATTATTACTGCCATCGGAAACAATGGTGATACTACAAAGATAAACTAAATGGAAAGCTATTTGCCAGCCACATGATGTGTGGATTCTATCCCAGTTTTCATAGCTCATAATTAGGTGGAGCCTAATTGCCATTTATGCAACTGTGGGCTAGAAGACTTAGTAAGCACAGCCTCCTTGTCTGCAAAATGCTGCAGTGTCATCTCCTAGGAGGCCATCAGGTTAAGTCTGAAGTTCTTAGGCCTGTGCCTGACCCACTTAAGCTAAGCAGTTGGCATATGTGAAGGACATATACAAAAACAAAGTGTAAACTAGGGCTGTCCTGTATCACATTTCATCTGCCTAGCTCTACTGCCGAGAATGTGTTCAGTGTTCTCTCTTCCACGTATTTAGACATAAATCTGTTTTGGTGTTACCCACAGGATTTAAAACAGAATTGAACAACACAGTTACAAGTTAATTAACATGGATTAGAGACAAGGAATGAATATAAAACGTTTTTAAAGTTCAACATGGTAAAGATAAAATCTTTATAAAATGTTTACATGTATTAAAATTTTCCTACTTAAAAAGTAGAGGTTTATTTCATTGTACTGTAGTTGATTTCATTGAAGTCTTCAAATCAAATATAAATGTCAGAAACATTCCCTGGACTGCTTTTTAAATCCAATGGCTTAATTTTTTCTTACAAGTTAGAGAGAGTCTAATATTAAGGTTTGTTGTGCTGTATTGTAGGTGAAGGTTGAATGTCTCTTAATAGACAAATAAAATATAAAATAAGATTTTTCAAGTAATCAATACCCAGAATACTATCAAAACCCACAGTAAAATCTTAAGCAAACATTCGAATATTAGATAGATGTTGACTCATTTCATTTTACTTAAGTGATTCCAAAATCTGACTTTTAGCATGCCTTTATGGTTATACCAGTCCCTTTAGATATCAGTCACAAGTGTGCATGCGGTGGAGCCTTTCTGTGGCACTGATTCATTAGGGAAGCTCCTTTAAGGAGTTAAACATCTCTCACTCGTCAACACTGAGGTAATTATGCACTATTAATCCTCATGTCAGTTCAAAAAGTGCTATTTTAAAACTATTCATTTCATCAGTCCTGAGAACTGGGAAAAGGTAGACAGCCTGCTGTAAACCAATTTAAGATGTGATTACATTGCTTTAGTCCTGCGATGCACGAATCAGAAAGTTGATTTAATGTGAATACAGCTTTTGAAATGTTTCTTACTTCGTTTTAAGAGATGAATATGATTAGGCAACCTTGAGAGGACAAAGGAGTTGATGTAGAAGAAAGGAGCTTTAATTTATTCTGCCGTTTGCAGAATCAAGGTGGTGGGTGGGGAGGGCTGAAGGAGAAAATCTGGAAATGGTAGTTTTCTTTGTCTGTTTTATCTAAATGAAGCTTTTGTATGTATCTGCTTCCTGCATATTATTAGCTGAGAATCAGAGTTATTTAAACCTCTTTATAATGAACATTTACAAAGAAAATAGGATATGATATATTTTTTTGCATAGAGGAATTTTTGATTAATTATTTAATTGCTTTCAAAGGAACAATTTTAAATAAACCAGAGACTCAGTATATCATAGTAGATATTTGGAAAAGTTGACTTTGACATCTTGTCATTTTTAATACTTGAAGTTTATTAATAATGCAGATTTCATGTAGATGGTGATGTATAAAAGTTTTATTCTTTAAGCTGTTTTTCCTAATTTCTTTTCCTTAAAGAACAACGGTGAAGATAATTTTGAGCTCATTTTTTAAAAACACACCAATATATGGGAGATACTTAGTTCTACAAAGACATTGTACTATAGTTTTTCAGCAGTTTGGATTGATTTTGTTTTTTAAGTGCTTTAATAGAAGATACATGGAAATTACTTCTAAGAGAAACTATTCCCCACATATAATCATGAGCTTCCACTGGTCTTATTTTATAGGTGTGTAGGTGTGTGCTTCTGTCTGGAATTGAGGTTTTTGAAGTTAGGCTTTTGATAACCAGAAAAGTTTAGTGATGGTGAGGGAACTGATGTGTTGAATATTGAGTCTAGTTATGTCTGACCTAAAAAAAGATTCTTGCTTATTGATCATCTTGACTTTACAAGCTCTTATCACATTGCTGCAAGCCCTATATATTTGTAGTGCCACACAGCTGTGCTGGACTTTAGTGTGTTGATTTTTTTTTCACATTCAAAATAGTTATTACTGTGTGAAAGTGGCTGTTGTCATAAGGTTAATTCTAGTGCTAACCCTAAGAATGCCTCTCACATTTAAAAATTCCTTATAGATTACTTAAACCTGTTACTTGTGATTCTAACACAATTCTGATAAAAAGTCTATTTCCATTCTTAATTCTTGTTTTCTGGTATGATAGTTAAGTAAATATTTTGTTACAAGGTCTTTCACAGTCCCTCATTATAATGTCTCATTTAAGCATTGCTTTGCAGTGCACACCAGTAGATATTTTTTCTTGTTCATTATACTTATAATCATATTGGAGTTTGCATTTCTCACCAGTTGGCAATAAAGAACAAAAAACCAAATTTTATAAATTCAACTTTGGTATATGTGAATTAATATTAGACCTTTGGTTTCAATGGTAAGCATTGCCCATTGCCGATTCCTTTTTCAGCAAGGTATTCTTGACCTCCGAGAGAGGCCAGAGGCCAGAGCTGAAGCTTTACAAACAAAACCAGTTTCAGACACAGACTTTGCTGTATAGGAGCTTGTGCTTTATTTGGGGAGATTAAATGCACACAAAATAATCAATATAGCAAAGTATGTCATGAGGCATTTAACAAAGGAAAACCCAATATGGATTGGAATGATTGCTTATTCACCTAAAGGGTGAAACTTGAATTGGACCCTGGCAGATGAATAGCCTTTTTTTAAATTGAGAAGAATAGAAAGAATAGGAGAAAAAGATGCGTGGTGTTGAAGGATGGTTAGAAAATGAATCAGTTTGAAGTAGGGCTTTGTAAGTTAGCAATTTTAGAATAGAGATTTTAACCAGTTTTTGGTTAGAGTATGAAAAACAAAGATATTAATATTTGATACCTACTATGCATTGGGTATTTTTCTTGAATTATGAGAATTACATTTTAATTCTCAAAATATATACCTTCTATTTGATAATGTGATTTCAATTTTGCAAACATAGGAGCTAGATAAAAGTCTTGCTGAAGGCCACTCAACTAGGAGATGGATGGAGTTGAGCTGTGATGGTCAAGCCTTTGTACTGTAAGTCTCTGCTGTTCCCCGCAAGGTGCTGTAGACAGTGGGCACAAGAGAGATTGTCTTGCCATGTGTGCATGTTGAATGCGCTCACAGCACCTTGTCATCCTTTTCTTACTCCCAAGTTAGTTTCTTTAAACTTACTTTTCTTCATTCACGCAGACTTAAAAACATGGAGGCATTTTCTAATCTTGAAATTGGCTTTTATTTCATATATGATGCTCTATTGAAAAATCAAAGACACAACGGGCAAAAAATAGCTCATCTATTAAAATCCTTGTTCTTATTTCTCTTTTATCATAGTCAGCCTAACTTCTTAATGATCTCCGGTGAACTGTATATACTATTCATGTTCTATAACTGACCAGAGGTTATCTATTCAGGGTTTCAACTCTGGAAGGAGTTGATTCAGTTATCTAATCTTAACTTTGTATATTGTATTATAGTTTGGTAGTTTTTTGGCATACCTTTTTGTCTCCATATTTTAGTATTGATTATGTATTTATTTGGGTTAATTTTTTGTCAGTCTTTTTTTCCTCTCAAATAAAACTATAAAAAAAAGCAAAACAAGGATGATTTCAAAGGCAAGGATGGTTTCACAATATCTTCCCCAAACTTTGCTCATCACTATCAGGTTAGGCAATAGGGGGCTGAATTGCATTACCTGGGACAACCTAAAACATCTTGACCTGTAAGATGCCCAGAGCCTGTGTCTATCCCCAGAGTCTCATGTCACCACTGCCAACCTTCTCCTAAACCATAAGCCATTCATGGCAGTATTTAATAACAATTTCAAAATGATTAACCCACTCTTTCAACAGACAATATAGAGCTCTTCCAAAAATATTAATGTTTCTATGAACTCCATCATCAAGTCTAGTTTTGTAAGTTATACTGTGAATAGTTAGGAGTGAAATTTAAGGGATTGTTTCCAAGAACTACAGGACTTAGACTGCATTAAAATCCACATCTCCCATCTAAGAAAGTAGCTATATGACCAAGACATATGCAGAATGACTATCTGTGGGGCTGGAGCATGCAAAGAAGCAGTAAGACTGGGGGGTGTGCACGCTAGCCTGGAGGAGGAGAGGGAGGGACGCTGGAAGTAAGTTCCTCTTTTCATCCTTTAGTCTGTGGCCATGTGTAGTTCCTGTGGCCCAGACATATGGGGAGATCTTAGTCTTTCTGGCCAGGGAACAGAAAAGTGAAGCCCTTTCACTTGGGGATCCCCTGTTCTTCATGATTGACCTGGTCCTCCTGAGCTCCAGTGAGCCATACAGATCTATAGGCAGCAAGACCAAGAAGAGATAAAAGACTAAGAAGAAAAAGTACACAATCAGTTGGTCCTTTATAGTTTTCCCCATAGCCCACCAGTGACTTCTTCTTAAATTTCACTAACAAGGACTGTGTCACTTTGCTGCCCTTGGTTGTACATGAAGTTGAGAAATGTGTTTTTTAAATCTAGGCCCATTGCCACCCTCAATAGTGGTGGAGTTCTGCTAGCAAGAAGAAAGGGAAAAGAGGCATGGATTGACGTGAAACACCAGTAGATATAGATGCCTTGTGCCTGCCGCTCCTTCCCTTGAGCCCATTGAGCATCTGCAGAGACCTCTAGGAAGGGAGCACCCCTATCCATTAGTGCGGATTAAGTTCCCAAAGCATCTCCTGTGTTTTCCATTTGAAAAAGAAACAAGCAAGGTAGCTTGATGTGCCGTGTGTTGCACCATTTCTTAGCTCTTCATGGCTCTTAATGTGTTAATTTGACTTATTGTCAACTCTGCACTCCTTACTTAGGCGGTGACATGAGAAGTTTGCTTATTGAATTGAATGTAATAAGGAGAGAAGAAGATCATATGTGTACCATGTCTGTTTGCCTTTGACCCATGAGCACTAGGCCATGCTAGTGCCGGCACAGGGCCTGGAAAATACATGTTAACACAGGATTTCAAAAATGATCCTACTAGTATTTTGATGCAATTAAATTATTTTTTCTTTGCTTTTCAATAAATTAATTTTACCTAGTCAGTTACTTTGTGGTAGGAGGATCTGGGTTTCCATTTTTTTTTCTTGAACTGAGACATTTTTTTTTTAAAGAATTTCAAATTTATAATTTACTTTCATTGGTATCTTTTTTGTTGTTTTTGTATGTCTGTTTGATGTTGTGTTAAAGAAAACTGAAGGCATTTTCAGTTTATTGAAAACTTTAAAATTATCAGGAAGTGGGGAGAATGTCATAAGGACCTCTTCTGACCAAGGCACCTAAGCTTAAGGATTATGTTCTGTCTGTATAATCTTCTATCATCTGCATTTTCAATCACCAGTTCTCCTTGGCAACTAAATTATTTGGAAGGAAACTTTTGTATTCTGAATTTAACAAATGAACAATAAATAAAATTATGAAATAGTGGAAAATATTTGAGTATGAAAGACCCTCCGATTCCCTGTCCAAGAAAGACGCACGAGACACTGGCTGCAAAAAACATGAGGCAATTTATTAATACACAGGCGCCTGCGGGTGCTCAGCAAAACCTCAGCCGGAGCTTTGGTGAACTGGCACACCGGGCTTTGGGGTACAGGTCTTTTATAGGATAAAGGGGCAGGTTTCTTATTGGCTATTTTGAACCCAGCATATAGATTACCTAAAGGGTAAAGTTGTTTTTCACTTCATGTTCCTGGAAAAATACCACATGACAGTTACATATGAGCACTCTGGTTTTTCTGCTCTTTCCCAACCATCCTGTTTTTCCCTTTTAATCAGTTACACTTAACTGATTGTCTAAAAAAACACATCTGGTGCCTGTGCAGGTTTGTGACATGCCCTGGTTATTCTGTAACTAGGCCTTGGGGTTACTGGGCTAGGGTCTTTCAAGTACTAATTTGATATTAAGGAAATATTAGTATTTATAGGTGTGTTATTGATATTGTGGAATACTTCAAAAGAGTTGTTTCCTTTTAGTGATATGTTCTGAAGAATTTATGGATAAAATAATGTAATATCAGAAACTTACTTAAAATTTGCTTTTTAAAAATTTCTTCCTATCACAAATCATTTGAATAAGCAATACAGCAAAATTGGTATCTAATTTCCTCATGAATCTATGAATGCTCCTCCAACAATCTTTCCTCTTCAGTCCTTGAAGCCTAACTGGGGAACTGGAACACACCCACTGTCTCAAAAGGTTTCCATGAGCAGAGGAGGGTTGGGACCCCTCTCCTTGTAGGCTTGGCCTTTCCTCATGCAGCAAAAGCACATTTTTTCTAGAATCTAAAATTGATCCTTGACCTCAAACACAGAGATTTTAACGAACTTGCCTTCTGATATTATTTTTCTAATTGTTTTTCTTCATAAAATTTAGTAATCATGGGCAACAGCACATATTTTCTTATTAAATGTCAATAATTATATCCATAATTAAAAAAAAATTTAGCATGTTTCCTACAATCAATTTGTTTATAAAGAGCAGAGAAACTGCTTTCCAAATTGGCTGCACTAATTTTCAGTCCCACCAGCAATGTATGAGTGTACCTTTTTCCCTGGAATGGAACCACCATTTGACCCAGATATTCCTCTTCTTGGACTATACCCAAAGGACCTAAAAACAGCATACTACAGAGGCACAACCACATCAATGTTTATAGCAGCACAATTCACAATAGCTAAAATGTGGAGCCAACCTAGATGTCCTTCAGTGGATGAATGGATAAAAAAAAAAAAAAGTGTGGCATTTATACACAATGGAATTTTACTCAGCACTAAAAAAGAATAAGATCATGGCATTTGCAGGTAAAAGGAGGCATTAGAGAAGATTATGCTAAGTGAAGTTAGCCAATCCCCAAAAAACAAATGCCAAATGTTTTCTCTGATATAAGGGCGGGGTAAGGGGGTGACTCAAAGTGGATTAAGGAGGGAGAGCATGGGAGGAAGATTACTTCTAGATAGGGAAAAGGAATGTGAGGGAAAGGTAGGGGGAAGGGGAATAGCAAGGATGGTGGAAGGTGATGGTCATCATTATACAAAATAATGTATGAAGATGTGAATTTGGAGTCAACATACCTTATATACAGAGATATGATAAATTATGGTATAAAGGTGTAATAAGAATTGTAATGCTAAAAAAGAGAGTTCATGTATAATGGCATAATTTGGCATGAACATACTTTATATACAGAGTTAAGAAAAATCATGCTGTGAATGGATAATTATGAATGTAATGCATTCCACTATTGTCATGTATGTAAGAAATAAATAAATAAAAATTTTAAAAAAGAGCAGAGAAACTAACATTTGCTGATACTTGTGCAAGACACTTTGTATAGTTAGATGCTCATTTGATTTTCCCAGCAGCTACCATTTGTACCTTCCTGTTGTATAGTGACTCTTAGGTTCAGAAAGGTCAGAACTGCTGCCAAGATCAGCATTTAATAGGTCTCTAAGATTTGGACTCAAGAGTTTCTCTGACTCCAAATTCCATGTACTTCTGATTCTATCATATTGTACTATCAATACTTTGTTTTCCTAAATATTACTTGAAGCTTCTTTAACTTGTATTCTTCTTATATTTTCAAGCCAGAATTGATATGTTGCTCAGATTCAGAAATCATTTCTTGAATTACAAAAGACCATTGAGGAGGCCCTCTGAGCATTTTACTCTATTCTATTTAAATGTACACACAGTGTGTCAAAGTAATCAAGAAGCATCCATCTCCAAAGGTCATAAATCATATTGGTCAGTAAAGTCTAAAGATTTCTAAAAAATGTCCTGCTGAGTTGGTGGAACAATGAATGAGAAAGTAAAGATTTTGAATGTTTTTTCAATTCTCATTTTACAATGAAAATTATGTCTTGGGATTTCTAAATGGTGCTGTAAATTCAGTAATATTTCAGTGGTAATAATAAGAGGTTAAATGTGACTCTTCATTTTTGAAATTTTAGATTTTCTTAATGATAGTTACCATTACTGAGAGCAACCAACCTTTAGATTTTGAAGTAATGCTTGATTTCTCCTTCAATATCTTTGACGCAGAAATATTGATGCACTAATTTTCTGAGTTAAAAACTTTCTTTTTATGGTTTTGTCCTTGTTTAAGTGGGCAAATGCCAGCTAAATGTCTTGGAGAATACTGTACTTTCAGGAAATGACAAGAAGTATTGATTTACTTTATTCTTATTCCCTCAAGCAGAACAGCCATAAAATATGTTCAATTTTTTCTCATTTTTATCTGCAGATTACACTGACTTATGGTGCATTTGACAGGTGTGGACATGATAGGAACATATTGACATTTACTAGGATTTGACTTCAGAGCTTTAAAGATGAAAATCCTATGACAAATTCAACTAGAGCTTGGTGCATGTGATCATTGTGTTGGTTATAAACATTCATGCAGATCTGATATAAGAAATCCAGTCATGGACAATGCTTGCTGGACTGGAAGTTCACATTTAATAAGAAGCAGCATGAAACCTACTGTAACTAAGTTGAATATATAACCCAAATTAATAATGTCAAAAATATTAAGTGTAATTATATTCAAGTTGAGTTACAGAATTTCATATAAGACATTGAATTTTTTTTTTAAATATAAAAGGTTAAAATTCAACTTTGTTCAATTTTTATATAGTTTTCAAGTGTGTATGTTAACTCTCCTTTGGTTAGTCACAGGTGACTGAATTCCTATATTTGGCTTACATTTCAGAAGTTGCTTTTTATATTCTGGTGCAAATTATATGGGATGATTCTTTATGTTCACTTATTTCTGCTAATACCTGAGGGCTGATTAGCTTAGGGGGTCAGTGGGCATTAGGCTCTGAACAGAGAGTAGTTATGACCAAAGAGGCAAGTAAGTGTGATTGAAAATGATATCTTGGGGGAAAAGAGAATCAGGTCTGCACTGGGATCCCAAGACCACCCTCAGGTTCCATGATTTACTGAAAGGACCCACAGAAATCAGAAATCTGTTGTACTCACAATAATTGTACTTATCACTGCAAAATGATGCAGATTGAAATTGGCGAAGGTAAAAGGAGTATAGGGCAAAGTCAGGAGCTGTGAGCTTCCAGGTGTCCTCTCCCAGTGGGTTTGCCTGGATGGTGCTTGAATCTTTCACATTGATTCATGGCAGAATGTGGAGTATTGCTGACCACGGAAGTTCACTCAGCCTTAGTGTCCAGGTATTTTGTTGGGAGTTGGTCTCCTAGGCATAGAGTGCCTGTGTGGATGACCATAAGGGTTATTTAGTCTCTAGCCCCTCTGGAGGTCAGACTGATACAGTGTGGCTCAGTGCCCCATGTGAACAAAAATGTGTTTTCCATAAATACATTGTTATATAAACTGGTGTGACCCAAGGCCCTGGGAATCTAGGGATACTTTTATTGGGTAGGGTAGTCTTTTCTTGAGAATGTGTGTGCTTTGAACTCATCAAGATTGCTATGTTAACCCTTTACTGCATGTCTGTGTGAAGCACAGGGAAACGTATCTCAGTTGGATTGTTTGGTTGAGGGGCTTGAAAACAAAGCAATAGTGATATCTAAAAATCTGTGCACATAGGCACATGGCCTTTTATGATGACCTACTGTCTTTAGCGCCTAGGAAGGGGAAGCTCTAGCAATAGTAAAAATGGGCTGTTGCAGAGTATTTGCATGGAAGATTTGTCTTTTCCCTGTCTCAGACCCAAGGCTGCTACTGCTACTTCAGTGAGATGAGAAACCTTCCTTCCATTTCTCATCATGGATTTTGATTCAGGATGAATTTATTTCTTATTGGAAACTTTTTTTCTAAATATGTGTTTTGAAAGCATGAGAATTCAATGAGAACAATGCATGTGAAAATCATTCATTAACTGGAATTACTAAATACCTTTCATCAAATGTATCCCGTGAAATACTGGTTTCCAAAATTATTAGTGGTTCGATAAAAGGATATGGATTAATCAAGCTTGAGAAATAATGTTAACAAATGTTAACCATTTTTTTAAACCATACTTTTCAGAGCCTTTCATAAGAAAACACATGCCTTGATCCTTCAGGTGTTAGTTAAACTTCTTTAGCTATAGGACTTTTTATTTTGGGACATACAGAAGTTGTTGGTGGAACACAGAATAGTAGGTGCATTTAATCATGGTCACTATTCTTTGTTTGAAATCTCAAAGCCAAGTTTTGTTTCTTTGAAACACATTCTTGAAATTATGCAAAACATTGACATTTTTTCTACACTAATTCATTAGGTAATGCATGTAACTATCTCTATTATGAGATAGTGCCATATATTTTTAATTCATGAAAAAAATAAAATATTTGATGCTAAAACATCTTACTGTGTTTAAACTGCATGTAACCTAGGAAAGATACTTTTTAAATTATCTAATGGGCATGATATAGCTTTACATTTCAAACTATATATTTAGACATAGTAAGGGCTATTTGTTGAAAAAACTTTTTTATGAATTTGCGAAAAGTTTCCTTATTTATAATCAGATGCTTATCACATGGAAAATAAAAATAATTAATTTTCATTTTGGTGAATTTTTGTTTATTTTTCAAGAGCTCAATAGGAAACAGATAAATGAATGTAATATTACTTTTGAAAATGCCATAACATTCATGACCAAAGCTTTTAACTACAACATATGAAAGTATCACATTAGTGCCATGAGTACAGTCACTTAATAATTATTCTCTGTAATCATAGACTCAATAGTATAAAATATGACATTATAAATAAAGAAGAACTCAAGGGTTTTTTAAATGATTTTTTAAAAAAAATTTCTATGTTTTTTTTTTCAATACTGGAGCTTGAACCCAGGGTTTCATGCATGCTAGGCAAGTGCTCCTCCACTGAGCTGCACCCCAGCTCTTCCACACTTGCTTTATCATAGGGCATTCCATTAGTAAAAGGCAAAATAATGTTGACTGTCTGACTAGATGCAGTTAGAATCTTACATGAGAGACTGTGAGTAAGGGATGGCAGCAACATGGTAGAGCATCCTCTGTGTCCTTGTTTGACCTGCTAACTCCTCATGGTTCAGGGGATGGCTGTTACCTACAGTTACCAAGAGCTTTGATTAGTTCGTGGTTGTCTCCAGGTTGTCTCTTTCTTAGTGCTGGAGACTCTCATCTGGTCACTGTGGTAGGACGTGTAATTCATGTGGGGATTAAGCTGGCAGGGTTTTTTTTTTTTTTTTTTTTGTCTAGAATGAATATTGACTAGCCTCTTCAAAATTGGCTTCAGTTCTGCTAATGAGTGAAAACTACTCCTTTTCCTTATTGATGTATTCCTGTGGAGTAAAGGAATAAGAGACAGTGAGCATCAAGCATGTGGACTTCAAGGACAGATTGCTTGAGTTTAGATTACAGCTTCTTTATTTGGTTTGTGTGTCAGTGGACAAACTACTTGACCATTCTGTACTTGCTTGGTTCCCATCAATGAAAGGGAGGTAATAATGGTACCTACTCCATAGAACTGATATGGGCATTATGTGTGTTACTGCGTACAAAGTGCTTACACACAGGACTCTTAAGTAAGTTTTAGGTATTATTACTTGTAACTAGAGCAAGCTTACTATTTACTGACTATTAGAAAGTTCAAACTTTGAAGCAATTTAGATTGGACTACATTCTAAAATGATTTAAAGTGTATTTCTTCAAATAATCTTCAAGAAAATTCTGACTTAAGCACATGAATATTTTCCATCCAGATGAAGAAATACATCCTGTCCTATTCTGAGTTCTTATGTGCTCAGAATAAGGGCTTCTGACCTATGCCAATGATCTGAACTGTGTCACCCAACAATGCACATTTGGCCTAGCAGTATTTTGCTTAGGCTTTAGTTTCGTTGGTTTTCTGAAATTCCTTTTAACAAGGCATGCACTCACAGGCTGCGGGCTTTGCCACACTCTGCTGCCTTCAACTATTGTATGACACCCCCTTACCACTATTAGATTTCTGAGTCTATAACCCCAGTTATGTAAGATGAAATTTATCTGGCATAGCTTTCACACAAGGGTTCCACGTATCATGAGGAGGATCATAAAAGATGGTATTCCTGTATTCCTTTCCTGGAAAATGCATGGTTTTAGGCATAGAAATGCTGGGGTCCTTATGTATTTTTTTGATAAATAGATAATACTGGAACCCAGAAGGAGATGTCACGTACCTGTGAGGAAGCTTAGTTTGAGGAACTTATCAGTGAACTGAGACCATAATTATACCCAATAGCACTGGCTATGTGAACACAACAGAGTGAATTATTTTAGAAATATTTCTATGTTAATACGAAAGATATGATTTTAAACATGGCTAGATTTGGCCTAACAACAGTGTAAGCATACCTGAAGAATGCCCAGCAATTTTTTTATGGCTATCGTAGTTGGAGATCTTTAACAGACCTTTAATGTCCTCAAAATTCATAGGAGACTTCTTGTTTGACTTGTGTGTTGTTTATCTGCCCATCGAAGTTAACTTCTCTCAATAAGAGCGATGCCCTCTGAGTAATGCCCCTGTTGTGAACTAAGAAAGACCCATGAATTATTAATAGCCCGCAGGGTTGCAGAGCCCTTGTAGGAATGAGAGCAGTGTGCTCTGTACGACAGCTCTGTTCACCTGATCTTGACAAATTAGGAGCATCTAAAACATACTCCTGCTTGTTAATACAAGAAGTGGGGGAAAGGTGACTTGGAGATGCATCAATATTTAGCCCTTTTGTAGAGTCTCAGAAGGATAATAGGGAACAGTGTTTCTTCATAAATAACTGTCTCTCCTATCTTTGTGGTTTAGTGTGGTAGGCTAATGCCTTTCTGTCAAGCTAAGCTTTATGGTTCAATTTCCACAGTACTCCTTGAGAAACAACTGGAAAAAAATAGTAAAAACACAATTATAAAGATGCCTACTCCATAATCATTTAGTCCTGTTTATAGAACTTGATCCTTTTCAAGTATATATTCTCCCATGTATTAGGCTGATAGGCAACGAGAGCAAATAAAACTCTTTACAGGAGTAGCAATTGTTTTATCAATAGCCTGGCTTATGTTGGAATCTTGACAGGAGGATTAGGAGTTGTAGCCACATTGAAATGTAAAATATGTAATGCTGTGCTACACAGGGAGATGAGTTTTAAAACCTTCCTGGTGTGTACACTTCTGGTACTTACTAAATTGCAGTTATCATTGGAAATTTTGTTTTAAGAAAGCTAAAGACAATTATGAATTTATTAGACAGTTATCTGGTATTATTGATCTATTATTCTTTTTATTAGTTATACTATGGGCCTATTTTTTCTTTTTTATTGAGGGATATTATACAAATAGTGAAACATTTAAGTCTTTCATGAGGAGTGCAAAGACTTTCTCTGTGTGTGCACTTGTGTTCTCACTGTCTACATCAAGATGCAGAATGTGTCTAAGGCATGCCACCTCTCTCGGTGGAGTCAATGCAGATCGAGCACACCTTATCTGAAATGCCTGGGCCCATAGAGTTTTGGAGCTTTCTGAAGTTAGTTGCATAGAATTTATGATTTGGCATCCCTAATTGGAAAATCTGAAATCTAAAATGATTCCAAATTCAAAAGTTTTCGAGCCAACACTCAAATTTTAAGATTTCAGATCATCAGATTACAGATGTTTCACCTGTACCCTTACCCAAAATAACCACCTCTTGATATGTATCACCACACATTAATTTTGCCTGTTCTTAAACTTCAGATAGATGTATTATGTTTTCTTTTATGCTTGTTTTCCTTTCAGTCAAATATTATGTCTATGAGATTTGTAATTTAGAACCATTTGTAATTTAGGCATTTACTTTATGGCTCGATTTTTAATTTTGGATACTTATTAAAGTGAAATATTTTCCTGGGATGAGCAGAGTAATTATGATAGATATCCCGATCCTCAGGTATGTACAAGAGCTGTAACAACTGTTAGAATCACTACCATAAATTCTGTACTCCCAAGTCCAGCACCAAAAAATAAGTATAGTGTTAATATAGGGTCATTAAAACATAAACATTCATTGACTGTTGTTCTGACAGTCTAAGAGAATGAGCTCTTCTTTGTGTAAATTAACAAAATCTTAATATTCATAGTTACTAGTTGGAGGTTGTAAATTACCATTCTTGCAGTCATGCTGAGAATCAAATTGCATTTGTGGGCCGGCAACACCCTTGTTCTGCCATCCCACTGGTATGATAATTAGAGATTCCTGCTAGGTTTGGCCTGTATAAAAAAGTAGCACAGGTGGGAAAATTTACATACATGTCTTCCATAACAAACTGTTATAGTTTTCAGAAGGTTAATTTTTGTATTTCATGCAGATTGCTCATAATCAACAGTGTGATTACTTTTCTGTCATTTTTAGATGTATATATATCACTTCTGCAATAAGATGGCCATGTCAAGAAGAGGTACGACAATTTAAGAACATTGAATTAAGTTTTTCTGGCTTTATGTCATCTCGTTCCCATATGAAAAAATGAAAAGGAAACTGTTTCTCTGGAAAAGACTCTTTAAACTGTCTGTCTATTCCTTCTGGGATGTCCCCAGAGTATAGTTTAGTTTCTTTTCTGCACACTTTTTAAGTCTTCCTTTCATTGGATCAAACATTAGGAACATAAATTAATGTGGTTAAAATGTACATAAAATAGTTTCCACATACTGACATACTGCCAAATGTTTAGGGATCTTTTTTTTTTTCTTTACTTTTTTTTTCTTCCCTTTTTGTGGTGCTGGGGATAGAATCCAGGACTGCTTATATGCTGGGAAAGCACTCTGCAGTTGTATCCTCTGCAGCAATTCACAATTAATTAGGGTCTTTTATAGATACTAATTAATTGTGAATTGCTGCTATGGTTTGAATTGTGTCCAGAAATTTATAGGTTGAAAATTTAACTCCCCATTGATCCTATTTGGAGATGGGACCTTTGGGAAAGAATTAGGATAAGCTGAAGTCATGAGGGTCAGAATCTCATGATGGGATTCTGGGTCTTAGAAGAAGAGACACCAGAAGGCCTGCTCACTTTCTCTCTCTTGTGGGCTCGCTCTCTCTTCATACCATTTGAGGACACAGAGAGAAGATGGCAGTCTGCAAGTCATAGGAGAACGCTCACCAGTCCGAAACCATGCTGGTACCCTGACTTTGGACTAACAGGCTTTAGATCTGTGACAAAATAAATTTGTGTTGTTCAAACCACTAATTCTATGGTATAGACTGATTATCACTTATCCAAAATGCTTGGGACCATGCATGAGTATTTCAGATTTTATCTCTCTCTCTCTCTCTCTCTCTCTCTCTCTCTCTCTCTCTCTATATATATATATATATATATATATATATATATATATATTTTTTTTTTTATATATATTTTATATATTTTTAGGATTTTGCATACACTTGGTTAAACATCAGTAACCCAAATATGTGAAATCAAAAATGCTCCAAAATCTAAAACTTTTGAGCTTCATAGATTTAGGATTTGGAGAATTTTAGATTTTGAATTTTAAATTATAGTTACTCAACCTGTATTTTGTTAGAGATGACTAATATAGTTTCTATTCAAATTCAGAATTAAATAGTTTAGGTTACATTCTTAATATAAATCTTGCCAAAATTGGCTAATTCTGATGATGTGGATTCCTCTTGGATATACCTCAAAGATATAATTTATATATATTTCATAAATGTTTATGATGTAAAATAAAAAACGTATGCAATTTATATGTTGTATCTATCATATTGATTACGTAGTATGTCCGGACATCCTGCTTCCTGTGTTCATATGAGCCTCATCACTGGCTAGCTGTGGACTCTGGACAGATCACTCCTCTACTCTAAGTATCAGTGCTCCTGCATCTGAGTTGTGGATGAGATCCACTTCGGAGTGAGGATTGAGAATCCCATGAGGCATGCTGCACATATGTACATTCTAAAGGACCGACATCCATTTGCCCTTGTCTTCCAGCACGGTGGGTCACAGAGACTCTTGTGAGTATATTTTCAACTAGAGATATACACTATATTTTAAAACTTTGTTTTAATAAACATAAACATTGTGCTGTCTCTACAGTGCTAAACTAAATATATATTATTGTTAATTTTACATTAAAAATGTGAAAAGCATGCCAGTTCCTGGAAGGTGTAGTAGCAGAAAGAGGAAAATTTAAAATGAATGCAAGCTAGAAGTATTCCTCTACACCTTTCCCATTTTCATTGAATAAGTGAAAACCAGCTTCCCTTTCTTCTGATACAAGCTGGTAACAAGTGGTAAGTAGTTTAGCTAGAAAGAAAGGAGAGGGAGAGGAAATCTACCAACTAAAATCTGAATGGCTAAAATCACACCTGTGTTCACCACTGCCAAAATCTTTATGGATAGCTTTGTTCTTAAATTTTCCTCTTTCTACTACTCCATATTCTTTCCTGAGACCCAGAATTATGGACAATTTTCAGTAACAAACTCAGCTTTCCCCCAGTGGGGCTTACTATATTTGTCAGCAGACCCTCCCCTGCCTTGTTGCCCACCTCAGTGAACCAGTGAACATCAGCTGTAGAGACTAGCTTTGATCTCTCTGATCCTTCTATCATTAGTACATGTGCAGTAAGTATCAGAAATATAGGGACTTCCTCTGGGCAGGCAACATAGAAAGGGAGCATGGTCCTTCTGATGCCTATTCTGAAAGGAAAGCACACAGATTATGGAGTAGACAGATCACTCCTGAGGCTTCAAGCACTGTCTGGCTTAGGGATGTGGTAGCTGTTGCAACATAAACAAAAGTTAATTTGGGCTGGGCTTGTAGCTCAGTGGCAGAGCGCTTCCCTAGCCACATGAGGCACTGGGTTAGATCCTCAGCACCACATAAAAATAAATAAATAAAATAAAGTTATTGTGTCCATCTACAACTAAAAAAAATTTTAAAAATTAATTTGAAAAATACTGGACCAAATAATGATGCAGTTTTTTCTAAAATAGAGGAATTGATGAGTAAAATGAAAAGTTTTGGTTTCAGTACTGCTTTATCATAAGCATTATTATGATTTTGCCAGAGCTGAAAAGTCAAATTCTTTCAGGCCACCCACCTGGAAGTTTTGGTATTCCAAGAATGATTCAGTGCTTTTGAAGCAACAGATACATAATAAAATAATGCAATTCCTGAGGAGGAACAAGTAAATCACACTGAACTTATAGATGAATGGTGGAATGGCTGATTTTGGAGAAGTTTGTTTTGTGGAGAGGTTGGGACAAGGTAGGAAATGGCATTTGCAGAAGCTGAAAATTTGATCTTTGTGGCTAGAAATTAACTTAAGTCTTACTAGTTAAAATTTATGCTGCCTCAATTTTCTTGACAGAAGAATTCAGTATTAAATCTCCAGGGTGGAAACACTGAGGAATATCAAAAGGTCTTCAACAAAGATAACTGGCTTTGTGTAGTGTGCAGGCTGTGTTGGTAAAAGCCAAATGTATATTCAAAATGAGGACAACCTATTAATTTAAAGTTGATTGGAACAGCTTCATGTAAAAATGAGGGTAAATCAAGAAAATTAAATAAACATTCTAATGGGAAATGCGTAATGTGTAATGGAATACAGCTGCACAAATATTGTTACAGATAAAACTTGCATTAATGACTACTCAGTGAATTGTGTTTTTATTGCTTCACACTATTACAGTTTCTCAAATAAAAAAATAAATAAACCAGTGTTTTTTTTTTTTAACTTTATGGAAAAGCTCTGTGTTGGCCAAGTTGCATTTTTAGGGTGAATTCTAGTTTTATTCAAGTTCATAACCATCAAGACATTTTTTTTTAATTTTAGCTGTCACAGGACACCCCCCCCCTTTTCACATTTTTCATCGGTGCATTATATATAATGATGGGATCTGTTGTTACATATTTGTATATGCACATAATACTACAATATAATTTCCCCAACTTCACTCCCCAGCACTTCCCTCCTTCTTCCCCACCTCCCACCCCTTGGTCCCTTTGTTAAGGAAAAATATGGAATATGGCATTGGAAAGAGACAAGCAGCACTTTGAGATGTAGAAGAGCAAACTTATTCAGAGGAATCCTCTCCAAAAGCTGAGCACTTCCTTCTGTCTCAGGACTTTTAAACAGTACAGACTCCTGGGTTTCAAGACTTTCTCATGCAAGTCACCTTGATGTCCCCCCCTTTCTCCAGGCAGCTCTGCTTCCTGCGATAGCTGCTGAGCAAGCCTGATTACAGGAGCAGAAACGAGCAGGTTGCAGCTATTAACAAAGATAAAATGAAACATCTTAGGAAGGAGTCGCTGCTTCACCTTTCCTCTGCTGATCCCCCTTTGATTTTTATTTTTTTCTTTTCCTTTTTCCTCTAGCTTCTGCATATGAGAGAAAACATATGATCCTTGACCTTCTGAGTTTGAACTGTTTTGCTTAACATTGGTCTCTAGTTCCATCCATTTTCCTTCAAATGACATAATTTTATTTTTTTTCTTTATGGCTGAATAAAACACTATTGGCTATATAAACCACATTTTCTTTTTCCATTCATCCACTAATAGACACCTAGGCTCTTTCCATAGTTTACATATTTACATGGTTATTTTGAATTGTGCTGCTATAAACATGTATTTGAACTTATCACTATAGTATGGTAACTGTAATTCTTCAGGAAAAATAATGGGAAGTGGTATAGTTGGGTCTTATGGTGGTTCCATGCTTAGTCTTTTGAGGGACCTCCATACTTATTTCCATAGTGGTTGCACTAGTTTATAGTCTCTTCAAAAGGAACAGTGTAAAAATGTTCCTTTTTCTCCACATTCTCTTTTTCATTTATTATTATTTGTATTCTTGATGACTGCCATTTTTTGCTGGTGGGAGAAGAAATTTCAGTGTAGTTTTGATTTGCATTTCCCCAGTTGCTAATAATGTTGAACATTTTTTTCATATAACTGTTGGCCATTTGTATTTCTTATTTTGAGAAATGTATGTTTAATTCACTTCCCTATTTATTAATTGGGTTATTTGTTTTTTTGGTGTAAAGTTTTTTGAGTTCTTTATGTATTCTAGATATTGATCTTCTGTCAGAAGAGTAGCTAGCAAAGATTTTCCTCCTATTCTGTAGGTTCTGGAGTGTTGATCCTCTGTCTCCTTCTAGGAGTTACCTAGTTTGTGGTCTAATTCCTAGGTTTTTGATACATTTTGAGTTGATGTTTATGATGTTTATAAATAACAAGTTTTCCCAGTATCTTTCATTAAGAAGGCAAGACATGCTTTTTGTATGACTTTATTAGATACCAGAAATACCATCCCCAGGAAACTAGCCAAAGTACCTAAGGAATTATAGGTGACTTGCTGATGACCCATCCTCCAGTCATTCATGCAGCATATTCCATCCGTAGCATAGCTCCCTGGATGGACTGAGGCTGCTGGTTTAGCACAGACTATCCGCAGACCTGTGCATTGTCAGTGATCCTTCTCTCTGTGGTCCTTTATCTTCTAAGAACTGGCATCAGTTTTCTAGAGAAGCTCTTTCCAATAGCATTTTCTGCCATAATACAAATGCTCTATCTGCTTCCTGATACTAATCACATAGGGCTGTGGAGCACTTAAACTGTATGTAGTGTGACTGAGAAATAGTTTTAAATTTAATTCCATTTTAATTAATTTAAATTTAATAGCCATTTATGACTTGCGGCTACTGTTTTGGACAGTAGAGGTCTGGGATAAGATAGGCTTCTCTTCTTCACTGTTGGAGAAACAGGGGCATGTGATCAAGAGCAAGGTATCAACTATTTTGCATTTTACAATTATGTAAAATATAAGAAAGCAAAATAGAAATATAAGTTCTTGTAATCTCAATGCCCCAATAAAACAATCATTCAGGTTTTTAAGGATACTGGATTTCCTTATATCATTTTTATTCTATGAATCACCTTTAATATCTAATTGCCTTTGTGCAGCTCTGTATATGAAATTTTTCTTTAATATTATGGGATTATTACATTTTATTTGCAAATGTAATTTTAATAAAGAACATATTAGTCCACCAAGTGAATAGAATACACCATAGATTCTTATTGTTTTCCCCTTCAACTCTGGAGATTGAACCCAGGGCTGCACACTTGCTAGGCAAGCACTTTTCCACTGATGTACAACCCCAGCTCATTTAAAAATTTTTTTACTTTGAAACAAGGTCTGTGTTATGGTTGGGATCTTTCACATCCCTGGAAAACTCATGTATAAGGCATGTAGGAATGTTCAGAGGTGAAAAGATTGGTTACAAAAGCTGTAACCTTATCAGTAAATTGATTCATTTGGTGGACTAAGAATTTAAATGAATTATTAGGTGGTAACTATAGGCAGATAGGGAGTGGCTAGAGGAAGTAGGTCACTGGGGGTGTGCCTTTGGAAACTACTGTCTCAGGTTTCTCCCTCCTTTGCTCTCTCATCCCTTCACTCCACTTTGCTCTCTCTTTCTCCCCCTTCCCAGCTGCTATGAACTGAGTAGCTCTCCTCTACCACACCCTTCCACCATAAATATTTGCCTTGCCTTGGGCCAAGAGCAATGGAGTCAGCTGACCATGAACTGAACCTCTGATACCATGAAGCCAAAATGAACTTTTCTTCCTCTATCTTGTTTTTATTAGGTATTTGGTCACAGCAGTGAAAGCTGACTAACACAATCTTGATGAGTTTCCAAGGATGGCCTCAAACTTGTGATCCTCCTGCTTTAGCCTCCCGAGTAGCTGGGATTACAGGATTACTTGATTACAGCTACTGTGCAGGCCACAGAGCCATAGACTCCTTGTGGTTGGGGATCTAGGATGTTTTCATTGTTGCTGTTATACAAATGACTGCCATCCACATCTCTGTGACTGAAACTTCTTTTCAAATGTTGAATAGGTCTTTGAAAATCTCTGGTAGGGTCAGAGAAATAGAATTTACTGGTCAAGGATATAAATGTTTTAAGGCTAATGAAGATGTATGGCCATATTAATTTCCCAAAATTTCATTACATAAAAAATACTCACTTTGTCATACCCACACTTATACTGGGCATCCAGCACATCCATAATTCTCTTTAATTTATGTCTTAGCATTTTATTTCATGATAAAATTGGCCCAAGTTATGCCTATTTTTGATAAATTAAAGAGTTACAAGTTTTATAAGAGAATTTGTCCTTGGCAGATTTTTTTCCCTGATATATTACTTTTTCTTTCACAGTTTTATTTTTTATGTTTTTATGGCAGAAAAGGAAACAAGAAAGTTGATATGCTGTTTTGTGCTGTTAAGTAAAGAGAAAGCTTCCATGCTATTTTCACGGTGATTCAAAAACACATGTGAAATTAAGTGGCCAAATGAGAGATTTTTCTATATTTTGCCTACTTTTTGCAGTAACTCTTTGTTCTATTTGCCTTTGTCTCTTACATTTCTTATAATTATTTACTTGAAAGTGAAGGTTGAATCTAAAAGTGCCTTTTTCAATATTTATCACCTTGTGGCTGCTGTGAAAATAATAATAAAGAATTCAGAGTATAGCTTGTATTAAATATCTCCTGTTATGCATTGTTAAAAAAAATTATGTTAGACACAGTGGTCAGAAAATGATCTACTGAAGATTGCTGTAAATAAACAAGCCTGTAGATGAAAACTTGAATTTATGAGACCAATAAGAAGTGATTATTCACTCTATAAAAGTGTTTATAGTGGGGTTATTACCTTAATAGTGAGCTTCACTAGTGAATTTATGTTTTCGTTTTTTAAAAATTGATTTACAAGCCTTTATGATCTTATCTTTTGCACTAAGTGAATTTATTGGAATAAGCATTTTACTGAAATGCCTTAGGACTAAAAGAGATATGGTACCTTTAAAAGATAAGCTACTTACTGTTCTCTCCTCAATTTATCAAGGCTGCTCAGAAGAGTTAAAATTGCAATGAGAATTAAATTTTTGCATTTCCAGCTTTCTTGGATTTGTATGTCAGTAATCTTGTTACAACAATATACATTCATATATATGTATGTATACTTATTACTATTAGAGGAATAAAATTAAAAAGCTAGTTTAATGTATTTAATAATTTTGGGAAGGCAAAAAAAACATTTTAATGTTAAAGGTAATTAGATCAGAAACAAAAATGATAAAACCTAGGTGGTAGTGATATTGCATGCCAACATTGAAAATGAAATATTATCAAGGAATGAACAAGGAAATTACCATAAGGGGAAAATTTTAAATGTGGATTATCAGGATGTGGAGCTTAATCCTTTAACCCATGGCTCTGGCCTTAGCAGCACATTCTTCCTCAGAACCATTATTTTTATTTATTTTATTTTTTTTATACTAACATTTTTAATTTTTAAAATAAGTAAGTATATAGTAAAAAAGTATGAAGTTTTATGAATGTAAGACATGGATTCTATTAAGTTATCACTACAATCCAGACACAACATAGTAACATCACCCTAAAAGACTCCCCTGCTATTCCTATATAGTCACACTTTCTACTGTCCCCTAGCACCTACAACCACTATGTTCTCTGCCATCACAGTTCGTCTTTTACGAAATGCCATATATATGGAATCAAACAGGATGCAGGTTTTTGAAACTAGATTAGTTCTCTTAGCACAAAATCTCTGATATTCATTTAAGTTGTTGCACATATCAATAGTTCCTTCTTTTGTATTGTTGAGTAGCATTATTTTGTAGATATTTACCATGAGAATCATCATTTTTAAAGCTTCATGGATCAGGGGAAAAATAGGGAGTGTAACCAGGGAGCATAACTCACACCTCAGTTTTTACTTTCTTGGTGTTGACACTGGAACAAAGCATTTACTGTTTTGAGAAAAAGTGATAGAATCAAATAAATATTGGGCAACATTTCTTAAAACTGTCTTCCAGAATAGTTGAGGCATCAATGCCTGTAACTTCATTAAGAGGCATGGTTATTTACCTCTGTCAGGCAAGACAGGATTTTGAAAAATGTTCTGTTTAAAAGTCATAGATATAAACATAAAATGTAAAACTATAAATCTTCTAGATGAGAAGATACACGATCTTACTTACCTTGAAATAGGCAAACATTTCTTAGATACACCACCAAAAGCTGCCTTATCCATAAAAGGAAAAAAAACAATGAACTATACTTTTGCAACATTAAGAACTTCTGGTCTTCAAAACACGTTGTTAGGAGACAGGCACGACTGCAAGGAACATACTTGCAAATCAAATCTGATAAAAGGAGTTATATGTAGAATATGTAAAAATCTCTCAGAACTCAACGAATAATAAAAAGAACAATAAAGCACAGATAATAATGTAAGCAGCTGCTTCCCAAAGGTGGCATACAGTTGGCAAATATGCACACGGAAAGATGCTCAATGTGAACCCTTAGGGAAGGCAGATGAGAGCCACAAGGGAATGCTTCTGTGCCCTATGAGAATGTCTAAAATGGAAAACTCTGTTCAGGTCAAGTCTTGAGGAGGATGGAGAGCAACTGGAAATTTCATAAATCACGGATGGGAACGGAAAATTAAATAGCCCTTTGGGAAAAATAATCTGGCAGTTCTTAAGGCACAAACATATACCATGTGACCTAGCCAATCTAGACACTTACCCAAGAACGCATTGCCCACACAAAGGCTCATGTACAAATGTCTACAGCAGCTTTATTTGTAACATGCAGAAGCTGAAAATACATTGAATACCTATCAGCCAATGAATGACTAAAAAAATAGAAGTGCATCCATACAATAGAATGCCATTCAACAATAAAAAGCAGTAAACTGTTGCTGCATGCAACACATGAGTGATTTCCAGATTCATGACATGGAAGAAAAGAAACCAGACAAAATGTATGAACTGTGTTACTGTGCTTGTATGAATTCCAGAAAATGCAAACTAATCTGTAGTTTTCATGGGCAGGTAGAAGGTAGGAGGACCCCAAGAGAGGCCAGAGGAAACTAATCTGTAGTTTTCATGGGCAGGTAGAAGGTAGGAGGACCCCAAGAGAGGCCTCCTTCCAAGGCAGGAGGGAACCTCTGTGGTGATATCCAAGAATTCATTAACTAGATGCTAGTAACGCTTTCATGGGTGTCTACATTTATCCCAACAGGACAAACTGTACATGTTAAATATGGGCAGCTTATTATATGTCAATTTTGTCTCAATTATTTTTTTTAAATACAGTTCTTTTGATATGTTTACCTAGGTTAGCACTTTTTCAAACATAGTTTGCTGTCTAGTCAACAAAAACCCTTGAATTGATGAAGGTACAAATGTGAGTCTGCTGGACAATTGCATTTCACACTGGCAATTGACAGACTGGCTCTGGCATCAGTCAGTCACCCAAGGATAAGTAAGTTCACCTCTGACAGAGTTCCAGATGTGTATGATTGAGAGAACAAAATCTGAAATTCAGAAATAAACAGCAGTTGGCAAATATTTTCTCTTTTCTCCCAGTTATACAAAGATATCAAGAGTCCTCCAAATCTACCATTTCAAAACTGCTATCTTTGACGACAGTTTCAGGTTCAAAGTGTGTTTTTTTTTCTTTCACAGTGCTTTTCACAGAATGAGCACTGGTAGACACCAAGGCTGGGAGGCCCTGTGAACCAGTTCCAGCAGGTGAAGCTTTGTGCTGGTGGTGATGTAGTTTCATTCCAAAGGTGTAAAGCGAAGTCTCCATCTCTATCTGGCTGCTTGTGTCCTTGGACTGCCCTTCCCTTAGATGTTTCCACCTCTCATCTGTGTGTTACCTTCCTTGATGTTCCTCCACCTGGCTGCTGCTCATTCTGCTTGATCTCCTCGGCCTTGTGAGCAGATCATGGGTTGTGAGGCTTTTGAAGATAGGGCTGGGGCTTTGGTTAACCACGTTGTTAACGTAAGTCTGAATAAGTGCTGAATCTATGAAATGCATACCGCTTGGAAGAACTGGGTGGTGTCTTCTGCATGGAGTCAACCACGATGATAACTCAATGATGTTTGCCATACACTGCACTCTGGATCTGAGCATAATGCAGTTAGTGGTATGTGTGGACTGGCTGGTGTTGATCTCAGAACACTGTGGTGATGCTATCCCCAAGTATTTCATTCTTCAGGTGAGGAAAATGAGGCCCGGAGTGAAGCACCTATGTACTCAGAGTACATAGGTGCTAACTACTGGGAAGTTGGGCTTATCCAGTATTTTTTCTAGCCCTTTTTACTGCATTTGGTGATTCATAACTAATTTTTCACAATATGTTTGCAGATGTGTTAGGTGCTATTGAGAGACAAATAATATATCTTTGACTCACAATCTAGTTACCAGTAACTTTGGCCTTGCTTGAAGCTCATAATATATACATTTCCTTTCTCTTCCTCTGTGGACCATGAGAACACTCCTCCAAATAACAGGATTGCTGTTTCTCATCTGCCCATCCACTTGGCCTAGATTCTTAGCACTTCTTTTGGGAATTTCAGAGCCTACATTTTTGACCTGCCACCATCCTGGCCAGACATTTCTGCTGCTGCGTTCTGATTTATTATGCCATTTCTCTGAACTGACAACTCAGAAATCTTAAACTTGGCAAGCTCACTCTCTGACAATATAGTTTTATTTTTTTCACCTCCACTGTTTCTTTTTTCCTAGTAAGTCAGATATGAAAACACCAAGACATCTGTTTTTAAGCACTGTGCCTATTACCATTGTAGTTAAATAATCCTCCCTGGCATTTCACTTGCTAAAGGCAGATATGGCCAGTGGTTTCATCTTTGATCCTTCTACCATTAAACATTCGTAAGAATCCTCAGCTTTGTTTTGACCAGAATGCCTTTTTGTGTTTCTGTCACTGAAGCCTTTCTCTGTGTATGATAAGAAGCCAGATCGCTTCTATCGTCCCCAATTCACCTCCAAAGAAATACCTTCCTCCTTAGGTTGTCTCTGAAGTTATCTCTTTCTTTGTGGATTTAAAATCACAAAATTTCAGATTTACCATAATTACATATACTTGTGTCTATTTCTGAACTTTCTAACCCAGTAATTTTTCTGTGTATAGGGCAGTTATACATTATGGTGCTTTTATGATGCAGTTAAACATCTGCTAGGTCAGCTCTCCCTTCATTGTTACTTTTGAAGATGGTTATTCTCTGATCTGTTTCAGATGACTTCAGAAAAATTTTACTAGACTTCCCCAAATTATATGACAGGGTTTATTAGAATTGCATTGAATCTACAGATTAATTAGAATTGATGATTTTCAACAAATTTTTGTTCCCATCAGACATACAGTATCTTTAAATGTACTAGTTTGTTTTTGTCTGTCCTTTCACATGTAGTTCTCTTCAGATAGGCCTGCTTAGAGATCACTACAGGTGTTTTTATTTTATTGCTCATGTAAGTGGCTTTGCTTTGGTTTCCTTTGACCTTCAAAGCTCTCTCCTTGTGATATCACCCAGCCCTGTGAACTCAGCGTCACCTCTGTGCAGATTACTTCCTGAGCCACATGATGAGTTGCCACACCCTATTCTCCCTTTCTGTTGAACACCATCACCCCTTGTTTGCCAGAGCTGCCCCAAATTCATTGTACCTACAGGTGAACCATCTTTCTCTGCCACTCCAAACACCACCCCCCCCTCTTAATTTTTTCACTGTCCTAGCTATGAGGCCAAAACCCGGGACATCATCTTGGGCAGACTGGTCTGCTCCTTACACAATATTTGTTGTATGTCTTTCCTTCTTTTCAGCCTCATTGTCAGTCTTATCTGTTACCTGGATTACTAGCATTTCAGCCTCTAGTCTCTTGCTACTCTCTGAACCCCATCTGTCTGTGATGATAATTCTAGTGCCTAAAATATTGATGGCATTGTCACTTCAGCCTGCCTCTCCTTTGCTCACCTGATAAGGTCCAGAAGCATCAATTGCTCCTGTTTTGGCCCCAACAGAATCTTATGTTCTTGTGTGCTCCCACACCTCAGCTTCCTCGAGCTCAGCCTGAGGGTCACTCTCCAGTACCATGTCCCTAGCTGGATACACTCTGCTCTTCCATATCCCTGTTCCCCTGTCACTTGTATTGTGATTCCTTTTTGTCCTGCATCTCTGCCCCTCAACAACTCACCATTTCCTCCTCTTCAGGGAACACTGTACACCTCTCGTATGGGATGTGTCACTCGAGTCAGTTTTACGTTGGAACTTGAGTGTCTTTCATTTTCATGTGAGGCTTCAGTTAACTGAGTTTGAACCTATGGAATAAATATAGCCTGGAAGAATTGAGCAGTATCTTTGCAGACAGCTAAAACTATAAAGATAAATATAACAACAGTATTTCCTACATTGAGCTCTAGTGTGTCCTGACACCATGTGATTAGCACGGTGTGGATTTGTGCCAGTCTCCAAGCCCTGAGAGGAATGCTGCCATGAGAATTCTGTTCTTTGGGTAAGGAAAATGAGACCCAGAACGCCACTGATTTCTCCAGAGTCCCCAGTGCTAACAACAGAAGTCAAGTTCGAACCCTGCTGGCTGGGTAGGATTGTCAGCTTCAACCACTGTCTGACTTCCTGGCAGTTCTGCAGTTGCACCATAACCTTGCTGACCAGAAGCTCAAACGCATGATTGAAACTTGATATAAGCGTAGGTTCCTGCTTCTGTTGTCTTAAGCTTTCTCTGTAAAGTTTGGATGTCTATTTTTTCTTTTCTGAATTTTTTTAAGAAAGAGTGAGGAGTGAGCCAATAATGCTAGTGATGTTCCCAAGATGAAATGCTGAATTTCACACTATCTGCAATCTATTACATCAGGTCCCAATCTTTCTGCCTGACTTTCTGGGGCTTCCAACACCTGGGCCCACTCTTCTTCTGTACTTGACTTACAGATACCAGTGCCCCTCCCACTAGGCCTGACAGCCCACCAGGCCCCTCCCAAGCCTCACAGTGTTGCTCTCTTGTCTCCTGTGTCTGCTCTGATGGCTGGCTTCCTCTCTGCATCACCAAACTTGCATGTCTTATGGACAGTGCCCCCATGATTTTCTGACTGATTTACACAATTCTTCAACCATACAGGTTAACATTGGCTTGTTTTAAAAATTCCATAAACAGTATGTATAAATAATATATACCTGTGTGTCTATATTTATCTATTTATGGAGATAGATAAAATATATATTATTTTCCACCAGGGATAAGTATACAACAGATAGTAAATACCCTAGTATGACTGATAAATTTTGTGATTTGAACATTTTAATTACTGCACAAAGGTTTCAAAAGTATTTGATTTTTCTCTTTAAGGAATAATGTATGACCCTGAGGGATTTTAGTTTTCTGTATATTCTCAGCACAATGACTTCAACTTTTCTTTAGTATGTCTATAAGTAATTTTTCTTCAACAAGCAGTAGAGTAGAAAGAATGTCAGAAGTGGATTTTTGTGCTGTTAATCCCATTAACTTGTTTTCTGGTGTTAGCTATATGGCTTATCTCCTTCAGGTATAAACAGAAAGGATTATACTAGAGTATTCCTAAGATTCACTTGCTCCAAAAGGCCCTTACAAATGAATTCCAGAGTATGTCTAGCATCTTGTATCAGTTAGGCAATGTTGACACCATCTACTATTTGGGCATAATTAAAATAGAACTTTAACTTTTAAGTCTTATTTGGTTTATAGATTAATATTCTTATGAGTCATATAGTATAAAAACTGTCTACATGTAGATTGTAGCTGCAAAATATTATGATCCAGCTAGCTGCTTCAGAGATTTGGCAATTTTCTGAAGTTTTGTAGGAAAAAATGTTAACTATGGTACGATCTCATATTTTCCCCCTTAGCTTTCATGATCTTGAAAAATAACTCTTCTCGTTTCCCCCCTAACACCCACATTGCTGAAGCTGAAAGCTGTGGTGGAGGTCAGGACTTGGTTCTAATTCAGGGCCCAGCATTCTGTCTGGCTGAGGTACAGGAGCTTGACCCCTCTGTGTGGCTTTGCTGAAGTATTTGTCCCCTGTGAAAGCCAATACGGTCAGCAGCACCAGCATAGATAAAGAGCTGCGCAAGGTTGTATTTTAGTGGCAAGGCTATTTTGTGGCCATGTTCTGCAGGCAGACTGGAGGTGACAGTATTATTTACTTTTGTTGCTCGGGGTCCAAAGAGAGAATAAATTGCTATTGATTTTTGAGACATTCCAGTGAAGGGTCTGAATGCCTTCAGAAGAGCTGGGTGGCAGGACAGCCAGTGCTGGCTCAGAGACTGCCTGTTAAAATGAAAATTCATTTTCTTTTTATTGTCATAAAGATTTTTTTCATTCTTAGAGCCAGTTACAAGGAGATGTGGCTGTGGGGGCGTGTTACTATTATGAATGTTTTCTGTCCCCCGAGAGAGTGGAATTCAGCACCTTTCACAGCGTTTTGAAATTGACAAATAGAGTTGTGTATTTACTTGCATACATGTAATCACCTAGACTTAAAAGTGATGTTTAATTCTGTTAGTATATTATGTGCTCTCCCAGGACACTTCTAGGTTTTTCAAATGTTTGGCCTCATGAAGGAAGGAAGTTTGAATTTTGTCTTATTTTGTTTTAACTTTCGAGTGTGTTTTAAAATGATGCATTTGCTTTCCTTGATGATTTCTTAATTTGCACTCCTCCCCACCCCTATAGCCCAGCCAGATTATTGCTTCCTGTAATATTGAGGATCCTACTTTGTGTGCCACCTGAGGGGCCATACCAAAGGAATGACTGAAGATTGGCTCATGCATTACCCATCAGTCATTTTTCTTAAATCAATAATGCACTTCTAATTTAATAGTCTAGGATGACTCATAGTTTCAGACATTTGTTTTGGCAAATGAAAATTGTTGTGATCCAGAAATTCACTGTTATGCATAAAAGAACCAACTCAGTGGAAGGCTTGTTCTGGCATAGAATGGGAAAGAGGATGAGAATGAAGTGATCGCCCTGAATTAGGAAGTACTATTTAAAAGAACATAGAAACTTAGGCAATGATAAAAAGTTAAATCTGAATTTCTTTTTTTTCCCTTGTCGATGGAATTCTATTTATTTATTTATATGTGGTGCTGAGAGCAACATTTTATAATGTCTTTATGCCAAAAACAAATTTGGGTTTAAATATTTTCCCATAAATACCTTATACACATTACAATTTAAAAATCAGGTCAGGGTTTAAAAATAGAAAACTCATTTTTAGGCTAAGTTGGTAATTATGTTAGAGCACCATAGTACATCAGTAAAATAATATAACGAGATTTCCTGGTGCTATGAGCTACCTGGTATCTATAACCTGCACACTTAACAATAATCACCCCTGTAATGTTGCTCCATGAACAACAGAGTTCGCCATTAGTTAACTTAGTGCCTCACACATGCTAGGCAAGTGCTCCACCACTGAGCTACCCCAGCCTCTAAATATGAATTTCTTAAAGTTTAGATTATCAGTCAGAATTCCAAATGCATAGTCTCCATAAAAACCTTATACTTTAAAGTAGGGGCATTTTGGACCCAAGAAGATACAACTTTAAATGTTTTTGACTGTGCTGTGTCTATACAATAATTTTATATTTCAATGGATTACCAGTCATCTAGTCAGATATGTACACACTTAAAATATGTTTATTAGAAGTGGGCAGATACCTACACATTTTTGGTTTCACAAGTAGAAATCTCAAGCTTCTAAGTTAAGGACAGGACTGGCATTGTCACCTTTCTCTGTGGCAAGGGTGTTCTAGTAGGGAAAAGCATAGATTTAAGTGTTCAGGGCCTGGGTTTCAAAACCCAGTTCTCCCAGTTCCTCATTGAGCATATAAGCAAATGTTTGACCTTGGTAGGCCTTGGAATATCAGGTTCTGGGAAGCAGGAAACTACATCTGTCCTAAAATGAAAATGAAGCTGTAATTGCAGGTGAAGGTACTTTTCCCCATCAATTAGCCTAAGATTACCCATTTGAAAAATAAATATTTTTGCAGTAATAAATACTAACATTTATTGAGTATTTATCATGAGCCAGAGTCTGTCCCAAATACTTCATGTATATACCAACCCCACAGAGGCAGGGGCTGATATCATCCACATCACAGAGATGAAGAAAAGGAGGCAAAGGAATGGAAGAATTTGCCTCCTTTTTATCTGTGAAATGAAATAGTAATAACAAGACACTGCGTAACTTAAATTTGGACCACTTTCATGATCTTTTTGGCAATCATTTTACCTTTCTTATCATAACTCTCTTACCTTAGCACATACTTACTGGTGTTAAATGCATTTTGAAAGCTTAACTAAAAGATTTTAAACATCATTCAGATCTTACACACACTACATGTGAATTATATTCTCTGTGATTTGCCCATTTCAAACTAAAAAAATCCTGCTGGCTCTGCATTCTGATGATATAGCACAAAAAGGAATCTTATTTTTAATGCTGAACTGAGAAAAACAAAATGCTAAGGCAAATCTTTCACATACAGAAATAATTTGTGCCAATAAAAAGAATTGTTAAATTATCACTGTTGAGGCTTAGCCAGCTCTCTGAATTGCTGCGAATAATTGAGGCTTGACAGTTCTTAGTAATATTATCAGGAGTGTCTTTCAGAAGATAATTTCCTTTATTGACTTTGATTAATTTGTAAGTATTGGATGGAGTTTAGCAGTAACCTGGTGTGTTCACTCTTATTAATATAGGGTTGAATTCATGATCCTAAGTACTTTGTGAGCTCATTTTAAAAGGCCATCTCCATTTCAACTTTTAAATCAATGTTTGTTTATAGGAAAAATAGGATTAGTGAATTTGGTTGTCCTGAAACTCTGTCCTGTTACATGGTGATTATTGTTAAGTTTAAATGTGCAGGTTATAGATACCAGGTAGCTCATGGCACCAGGAAACCTCGTTATATTATTTTACTGATGTACTATGGTGCTCTAACATAATTATTAACTTAGTCTAAAAATGAGTTTTTTATTTTTAAACCCTGACCTGATTTTTAAATTGGAGTGTGTACAAGGTATTTATGGGAAAATAATTAAACCCAAATTTGTTTTTGACGTAAAGACATTATAGAACTTGCTCCATGTGAACAACGCAGTTCACCTACTGAATTTATGTTCTTATTTCCTGTGCTTTTCTCAGCTTCCGGAACATTTCACTCTTAAGTGCTATGTGGAAATGAGAAATTTGTGTGCTGTGACTTGTTGTGTTTTAGAAGTAATGGCAAGAGCATTTGTGTATGCACCAATGTCATTTTTTAAAAATGATGTTATAGTTCACATCTGTTACAGCTCCTTTGCAGATTTAATTATTTTCCCCGTTTCAGTGGGAAAATCGAGGTTGTTTATTCATCGTGTCACTCTTTAGGTGCTATTATAATGATTCTTAGACTTTCGAAACTTCCCTCATTCTAATCACAGTAAGAAAAAACCCCTTGACAGAAACAAAGCTGCCCCTTTCCACAGCCAAGTCTCAGGGCTGCCCTGGAGTGGCCTGGGGAGGACTGTCTTGTGGGTGCTGGCCATCATGGCCAGCGGCTGAGCTCCGCCTCGTCCTCCCACCCTTTCCTTCAGTCTGGAGCTAGTGCAGACTTGAGGCTTCCATCCTTTCTTTGTGTGTGGGGAGACGGGAGCCTTCCTCGTTCCTACGGGCCTCTTTACTGCCCTCGTGTTCTCTTTTCCCTGGCTGTGCACGATTCTGTCTACCAGGAAGCTCCAAGCCAGTCATAGTACTTTTAAAAACTATGTGAAAGAGCATTTTAAAACAATTAAAGGTGTTCTTATTTTTGCGGTCATTTCCTGGGGACATGGTTCAAGCCGGCACTGGCTGAACAGAGAAACGGTGGTGGTGTGCCTGCCCCTGGGGGGATTTCCAGTGATCTCTGCTGGGTCCTTGCTGGTTGAGCGCAGCCTCTCCTGTCCCTGCTAGTCCGCACACGAGGTGGTCAGGCCCACCTTCCCACTTAGAGAAGTGCGAAGGTCCCTGTGGCACTGGCAGTAGCCTTTTTCTGACACACTTTTCTCTCTTGTGAAAGGGGACAGTAACAGTGCCACCTCGCAGGATATCATGAGGACTGGAAGAACCAGTATGTGCAACATTTTGAGCGATTCTGGATGAAAAACTTTTTGCTAAAAATTAGCCAACAGGAACATAGGACCGCCGGCTGCCGGTTGTACAGCTGAACTGTAGGATGGAGGCACTCTTGGAAACGGCTGGGTGCTGGCTTCCACTCTGCTTCCTGCTCCTCCTAGTGCAAAATGCTTCTCCCCTCTTTTATCCCAAGGGCCCTGGTACCCTCAGTCCTTCCCTGTCAGACTCTTCATCTGGCTGCCCCTCTCTTCCTCAACCCCAGCCTTTGGAACAGAAAATCTCTGTAACTGTGCATTGAAATCTTTCCTGCCTCACATTCAACTAATTGTTCTCTGTGTCTTTGTTTCTGCTTTTAAAAAAAATGTATGAGAGACTAGAAAATATATCAAATATGTTGAAAAGCATAGATTATTACCTGAGTCATAGTTCTTCCTATTTACCAACATATTATGTCTGCTGAATATAGATTTCCAGGATATAGGACACTTCATGTGTCAGAGAGAAGAGCCCAGAATCATGTTTATTATTGCTAGGGAAGAAACTACTGTATTCAGGGTTCTCTATCCTGCCTAGGTCACTCCCCTGCTATATCTCCCAAACCAATCTACACTAACTTTAACACCTGTGGAAACTCTAGTTCTGGCACCTGTTTAATTTCTAATTATTACTTTATCATTCTGCTTCAACCTGATTTTATTCTCTTCAGCTTCTAGCTCTGCTTACTCATTGGAACTTTTATAGAAATGATGTTAGAAACTTGTTCTTTGAACTCCTGACTCAAGTTGAGAAACTGAAATGGGGTGGGGGCAATTGCTCCCTGACCCCTGGTATTTCTCGGTTGAATGTTCTGTCACAGCACCCAGAATTTTTAGAGTCATAAATATCATCTCTTCAATTTTGGAAGTCAAAAACCTTGAGAACTCAATCCAGGAACCCTCATATACAAACTGAATAAAGGAATGGATTAAATGGATTAAATTGGCAAGCCCATAGATTGGTTTGACCATTTTGAAGACCAGTGAGCAGAGCATGGTGATTACCATCATTCATCCCATCCATCTACTTGACAAACTTTTCTGAGTGTTTACGAGGCACTGAATCTGGAGAAGTAATAGTGGTACAAGGATGAAAGAGAGAACTTTTCCATCAGAATCCTCCCACTCAAGCAGAATGAAGTGCAAAATGAGCACTGTCTCAGAAGCTATGGAGTCATAGAGAAGTAAACAATTAAGATGTTTCCAAGATGGAAACGGAAAATACGTAGAGGAAGTTGCCTGCAGGGTACTGATAGAATTCAGAAGCATAGAACAGCATGGAGGAGAGAAGAGCTGTGGCCTCCTGTATGCCTCATGCCTCAGAAGGGCTGATGCAGTCATGGGGCAAAGCCAGCTGACTGATTTAAGTGAGCGGTATTATGCTTAGTTTTATTTCTAAGCACTGGCAGAGCAGAGGAGGGAACATATGCTCTTAAGCTTAAAAACATGAAGGTGATTTCTTTATAATAAAATAATTATACTGTAAATTTTAAAAAAATTTTGACTTTATTTTGGAGGGAAACAATTTTGTACTGTGTTGTGGGAGAAATTTGTGTTCTTTGAACATCCTAATGGTGTCAACAGGAAAAATGTATGAGATGGTTAAAATAGAAGGATTACCATAAAGTATATTGCATTTTGTGCACAATGAATAAATTTCACAGGATTTTTTAATACCATGTTGAATGTTTCATAATGATAAATTAATTTTATATAGACACCTTATTTTTCTTTGCAGATAAAAGTCACACAATCCAAGCAGATGTAATGTATTTTGGTATTCTCGTTTTATCTGGTAAACTTTTCATGGTTTTGCTATTTTGTGAAAGCATATTACTTTTCATTTTCCAGGATGAGAATATAATAATGTAATGTTTTATGAAATGTACTTCTGGGAAGTATGTAATACAGCTGGGGAGTTTGGTTTTATATTTTTCTGATGTAGAACTTCAGAAATAGAACAATTTCTTTTTTTGGCACTTAATGGGTTAATGATTCATGGCACAGAAGCCCATTTTTATGTTAAAGTAAAATTACTTTGAAAAATATGCCTTAATTGAAACCCTATTTAATGGTAAAATTGTTATTGATTATGATCAAAATGCCCAAGACAGTGATGAATTCATCAATTTCTGTTTCAGGGGTGTTATAAATCTTTTAGTGGGAGCTGGAGAACGTGAACAAGATGAACATTTTCAAATTATACTGGCACATTACTTATTATGTGTAACTTTCTTAATCTGTATACTGTGTAGGAATGGAAATGGCTTTTAAGAAGCAATGGAGAAAAGTAGCTCACACTATTATGTATGCCACAAATCTAGCTGGAATGAAACTTGTTCTAAGAGAAACTTAAAAATGTGAAGCTGGAACTTGCTGAATGATGTATTTGAGTTAAAGGGAGAAAGACAAATTGCATAATTATTAAGTATGACCACAAAGGAATTCTATGTACAATCATAGAAAAGCCGCTCCTTGAACTCAAAAAAACTAAGGAAAGTATTATGATATTTAACCTTCCCACCATGTTATCAAGGTGAGAAAGACTGTAATGTTTAATTCACAAAAAGTTCTACTTTTTAAAGCCCTCAAGCAACTATCACCCATGAAATTTAAAGAGTTTTCAAAATTGCATACATAGCTTGATTCTTTCCAACCTCTGTGTGTATGTTCATAGAATATACTATTTCCTCTTTTTCCCACAAAGAAGTGGTAAGACATGTTTTTTTTTTTTTTTAATGTCATAAGACTGTTGAAATACATGTACCTATTTAAAAGTCCTTCCTAAAGATCCTTTCAGTACAGCTTGTCATGAGTCATACTTGTAACAAGTGGCTTCTATGGTACTGTTGTTGTAAGAGAATGGGATGTGTAGATGGTTGATGTTCAGATTATAAGGTTTCCATTCATACTCAGGTCATTGATCTTGCCATAGATTGTCTTGCAATGAGCACCACCTAGGATGTTCATTTTGCTTTCTTTTGAGTAAATAGTATCTCCCTGTCATCTAGTTTTTCATAAGCATTTTGTTAAGTATGTCTTTGTACAAAAAGCCGGAGAGAAGTTAAACTGATAGAACCCTTGCCCACTAAAAACTAATTTCAGATCATTAAACAAGAATGGAATACGTTGTAAAAAATGTGTGTAAATAAATAACCAGGGAACTAAAGCAACACAGAGTGATTTTAAGTGCATCTGGTTAAATTAGCATCATGATCATCAGATTACAATTACAGGGTTTGATTTTGTCATGAATAGCAATATGCTGCACCCCTTGTTGTAAATGTCCTCAAAATCTCTGAATTGTTCCTATCATCTGTTATAGTATTATATTTTTATGAATTCTAAAATGCCTGCACCCTCTTTTTCCTATGATCCAGGGAGGTATAAAACACAAATATTTTAAGTTTTGAATTGCAGAAACAAAGCCTCCGTATGATAATGTTCCCCAATACTTTGGTGTTTGGTTTGGGCCAGAACCCATTACTACATTCCAATACCAGATTGTACTGAAATGGTAGTAGTAAAGCAGTTGACAAGTGGCCCCATCTGCCTGGCATCCGAAGGGTCTCCCACTTGTATTTGGTGTGGGTTTCTTTGAGATGGACTTATTACAGGTGTTTTCTTTCAGCCATTTTTACTGAGTGTAATTCTTTAACTATCTTGGAGAATGTGGCATAAACAGGGCTTAAAAAAAATGAACCCAAATACTTTTTCCATCTTACTTGTCTAAACTAACTCACAAAGAGCTCTTGGACACAGTTATACTGTCACCACCATGGTGTTCAGTAAGAAGGATGATGTTACTTATTGTAAGTTAATGTTGGGCACATTTACCGAGCCAGAGGACCTCCATACCCCCTCCTCCCAACCAATGTGCACACATAGCATTTCCAATTTCCAATGGCTCTGCTGTTTTGCTCCATATTTGGGTGACTGAGGCAGAGTCCTCTGATGACTAACTTGTTTAGCAAATTTTTCCAAATCCTTATTGAAAATTTTTCCCTTAAATTTTTCTTTCCTGGGCTGGGAGCATAGCACATGCAAAGGCCTGGGTTTTAATCCCAGCATCTTAAAAAGAAGTAAAACAGTCCCTGTTCATATGGAACTTCTGATTTCAGGCCCAGTGTTGGAAATGAGGTAATCATAAATATGACTAGTCCTGTTTGGAGTAAGGGCTGTCTGATATCTATCTATCTATCTATCTATCTATCTATCTATCTATCTATCTATCAAGGACTGAACTCTGTTATCTGACTGGAATAGTCTTTATGTTTAATATATGAAAGAAAACTATTAGGCTTTGGGATTTTAGTTAAAAAAATCACATTTTTAAGTTTTACCTTCATGCTGTGTTTATTGCTTAGTATTGATATTAAGCAAAATTACCACGTTTATCTCCCTGTCCTGGCAAAATACATGATTTTGGGTACTGAAGGAAAAAAATTCAAGCAAAATCATATGCATATGTTTCAATATACATTGGCATAAATATATTTGGTTTCCTGTTGTTATGCTCCTTATTGTTATTGTTGTCTGCTCCAGAGAAATTTGAGATGTGAACAACTCTGACAAAAATGTTACTACAGTCTTATGTTAATATGAAATCATTTCAAGAGTTAAATTTTTGAAAAGCAATTCAAAGTTCATGATTCCATAACAAGCATAATCCATGTGAGTGCACACACTGTATGTCCCCATGTGCATCTCATTACACTTCCACTGTAAGCACCACATGTGCCTCAAGCAGCCCGAGTCAGACTTGCTGTGAGAATCATGACTTTGACCTTCTCCGTCAGTATTGTAAATCCTCAATCTATACATTGTAGTAATATTGTCATTGGATTTATTATTTGATCCTAATAGTTCAATAGATAAGTAGAACAACTTTTAAAGAAAAATAGATAAAAATAAAATTTCCTTGGAATAGCCACACTAGAAGAGGGTGAGTGAGTAGACATCTTAATGCAGGCCTGCACAGGGAAGCCTTCATAGGGCTCTCTGCACCTCCTTCCTGATCCCTCCCAGGTCTTACAAGGTGGCCTGGGGACACTTGTGGGAACATCTTCAGAACCAGGAACATCACCCCAAGTCTCCATCATCATGTGGTCCAGACCCCTCACACCACATCTAGACACAAGTCCAATTCTGCTGCTTACTGCTGTTTGGACGGAACTCTCCGCCTCGACTCTAGACTCTAGCGTTCTATTCGGTGCCTTCCTTGCCTGCTCAGCCCTGACTTCACCAATGGCTGATCCCTCTGCTGCTTTGATGACAGTGGCTCCACAAAATAGCTCTATATTTTTAAAAGTGATCAGTTCAAGTAAAAAAATTAAGTGAATGAATGTGCTGCAATATATATATATATATATATAAATAGATATGTATATATATGTATCTTTTGTATTAAAATAGTTAAGAACTCCTAGCATATTTATATAACTATATTTAAATTCCCCATTGAACTCAATTGTAAATACTGATGGGAAAAAAATAAAAGCTTTATATTTTCTAATGTTGTGGAGTGAATAGAAATATCCTTTAATGCATTAGTTTTTGTTGTGCACAAATCTAGAAAACAGTATATTAAGAGAAAACAGTATTATCAAATCCTTAGATACCATTGGTGGCTTCAACATTTAGTTTTTGTGATATAGAAGCAGCCTATAAAAGTTTGATTTTTACTCTGTCAACTCAAATGCAAACAATAGAACAGATTGTTCTATTGCCATTTAAAGTGAGAGAGAAGAGGAAATATTCCAGACCCAGAGTTTGGACGTGGTCATTCCTCCCTGGCCATGTGTTTGGTCTCCTTAGTTCCTGGTCCAGTAGCCTCCACACCCATACAGTAGTCTTTTCCAGGAGAATGGCACCTTGGGTGGCTCTCCCCCGCTACCCCCCCCGCCCCCGTTCTTCTAGAAAATTATCATGTCAGAATCAGAAAGAGCATAAATGTGTTCAAGGGTTATTGAATCCTTTTCAGTTTGCAAATTCCTTTTTTAATAGGAAGAAAGCAGTGGTGTAATAAAATGTCAAATGATCAAATCAGTTATTTTGTATAAAACACATTTATCATTAATTAAGCATGTAAACAAGGAGTCGTTGATGGCAAATGCTGGCATTGCTGGAAACTTTTCCTGCCTCAGAGGCTGAAAGTGTGCACTGTAGTCCAGACAGGGGTTAACTGTGTAAGCTGAATAATGTATTGGATGGAAGTAGCAATGAAACAATGTTCTTTGTACTCCTTGCACTCTGGCCAAGAGAGTTTCTTCCTTAGACCAGGAAGACACCACCAAGAACACAACAGGATTGCTGCATGTTCCACACTGTGTCCCCAGGGCCACCAGAGGCACCCCAGGGGTGAGGACCCCAATGGGGCTGGGGGTTCTAGTTCAGTGCAACCTTACAGATGTAGGTGCTGATCCAAACTTTTGACCTAGACAAGCATTGACTATACTGCCAAATTAAAATACCAGGGTAAAAATAGTATGTGTGTCATTAACTTTTTAAGAAATATGTTTGTACAGAAAAGCCTCTGAAGGATACACACCAGAATGTTGAGTAGTTGCCACTACCTGACATCTCAGGCCTCTATTTTCTTTTATGACAAGAGACTTATAGTACTTGTATCAGAGTTTTAGAATGGACACCTTGTGTTTAGAGGTGTAAGATCATTTCAAAGTCTTGTATTTTTCTAGTTCAAGTCTGTCAACAAAGTTACTAATAATGATTGTACTTCACTTGACTTGAAAATTAGTGGTTTTGAACTTGATAGTCTCAGAATGTTTTCAGCATACAGTGCTCTTACGTGTGATCTGTACAAGGAGTAGGCACTTGAATGGGATACAAAGGAAACACTTTCCAAATTTATTAATCAGAGTGACCTTTGCAATATATGTTTTCTGATTTGCAGAAGACCCTATGCCTTATTGATGAGGGTGAACATATGCAAAATGGTCATGGATCAGACATCTCAGATGGAAAATAGGTGTGAAATTCCAAAAAGTTCAAGAATTTAAATATAATGTCATTCAGAAAGACAGTTGTGAATCAGTGAAAGCTTTCAGAATTAGTACTAATGAAGTAGCAATTGATAGCAGCTGAACATTAGATGCATATTAAGGAATTGGGTTCTTTTATTGTCATTTTTATAACTATATAAAAACTTATCCAGGGCCTGGGGATGTGGCTCAAGCGGTAGCGCGCTCACCTGGCATGCGTGCGGCCCGGGTTCGATCCTCAGCACCACGTACAAACAAAGATGTTGTGTCTGCTGATAACTAAAAATAAATATTAAAAAATTCTCTCTCTCTCTCTCTCTCTCTCTCTCTCAAAAAAAAAAAAAATCTATCCATACCCTCACTTACATAGCAATAGTTATTTATGCAAATATTGCATGCAATTGTGGATTCAAGTGCTCAATTATCCTAAAGGAGAAGACTAAATTATTCTTGCAAAAGAAACTTGTATTATATAGAATTTTGATATATACAATTCCAAAACTCTTGTATGGCATGGTACTGTTTCACTAGATGAAACATTATATACGCATTGCCTTGAAAACTTATAAGAGAATTTTATGTTGCTTAGCTTCCTGTATTTTAAAAAAATTAATAATTATTGGAATTATTAAGTGAATATAATGAAACATTTATTGATTAAAAGTTGGTATAATTCACATAACTCTAAGGAACTTTGTTAATATAGATTTAGGGATTTTGACCTTACACATTATTACTGAAGCTAAATTTGTTTGCAAATTTATAGTGTTAAATGATCAGAATACCATGTACCCCAAACATCTCTTAAATTAGGAACTAAATATTCCTAATCATTGTTCTGCAAAGGATGTGATAACCTACTACGCACCGTTGTATAGAGTGTTCATTTCTTCATTTGTTTTTCATCCTAGTTTTAATCTGCCCTTGGTAGGCACTGCTCTGTGTACTGTGGATATGATGTGAACAAGCACATCACAGGCAGCCCCTGTCCTCCAGCAGCAATAACACTGAACCCATGATGCCACAAGGATCTGTAAAGAAGGGTGTGGTGGGAAGGAGTCCCCCTGGAGGAGCGTATAACTGGGCTCAGAAAGTAGGTGATTTGCGAAGCAGAGAGAAGAGGGAACAGCTTGCTGAGGCTGTGTGCTAGGAGGATACTGGAGGATGAGTGCTGGGACTGGAGAGCCAAGCGGGAGGAGAGAGTACACCTGAGTATTGGTGAGGTCCCGTGTTAGAGGACTGCAAGTTGTTACAAGGGTGGGTTGGGATGGTGGTAGCCTTTAGTCAGATGTGTTCTTCAAAACCAATACTCTGGGTGCAGTGAGAAGCAAGGGTTAGTGGGGACAGGAAAGAATGATAGAAGGCTCTTGCAGATTTGAATTCATGTTCTAGTGGTAAAGATAGAGCTAATGGATAGTTTTGATGTTTAGAAGGGCAATTCAGTCATCTGGCAGGGCACTTCCATCAATCATGTGACAGAGAGATCCAAGGATAACACTTTTCTTTATTTTTTTAATGGTATAAAGATTCAGATTCAACCCAGGTCTCCTGCAAGCTAAGCACTCTACGAGTGAGCTGAATCCTCAGCCCTTTTTCAATTTTCTTTTGATACAGGTTCTTGCAAAGTTGCCCACACTGGTCTTGAATTTTTGATCCTCCCGCCTCAGCGTCTAGAGTAGCTGGGATCATAGGTGTGCACCACCATGCCCAGCAACACCCATATTTTAGCTTAAGTAATTGCATGTGTGATGAGGCCATTTACTGAAATCAGGATTTCTGGGGGAAGACCTGGTTCCAGGTCATAAAATGGCAGGTAACTTCCATCTTGCCTGCCAACTCCATTCAACTGGGAGTAGCTACCAAGGGCTGCAGATTGAGAAGGAGTTTGAAATTCACAATGGAATATTTCATGATCACCTATTTAATTTAAAAGTATTGAGTGCTTTTGTGCTTCTCTATTTATTGAATTAGTTTTTGCTCTTAAATGAACTCACACATACATAGCTGAAAAGTTGCCACCAAAGTGATGGTTTATTTAACAGCAGTTGATAGTGAACACTATCTATGTGCTGGGTGCTCTTCTGTGTACCATTGACTCTGTGCCATTTAACCCTGCAGTGCAGCTCAGAATTTAGAAAAAATAGCTTGCCATTGGGCTCTATACTGTCCAAGAAGAATCTGTACAGTGTGGGCCTGACTGGCTTTTTTATAGAGGGATTTTTATACATAAGGTGAATTTCTGGTGCATAAGGACCCTGAGGAGAACATTGTGTCATGCCACTAATATTCTCAATTACTATTAATGAATAATTAAAAGTCAGTTTACATTTCACTCAGCTTGGTTATCTCTCATTTGTGGGTGTATGTGCATTTGTAATTATTGGTTTGCAGCTCATGTTCTGTGTAAATGGATTGTAACAGAGGCTTGGAGGAGGAAATGCCATATGGGATTACAGTTAATGATGACCCAAGTCTGCCTCGAATTTTCTGCATATCTATCTCACAGCACCAAAGACTTCTAAGTAATTGAATATTTCCTTTCTATGATTGAATTCCGAAGGGCCTTTTTTTTTGTAATTTCGTTTTTTCTATTATAACCATAAAATTAAAATAATTCTCACAGTGCTGCAACTCACTGCAGTTTCTTTTGAAGAAAACTACATCTGAACAATTGTAAGAGCTAAAAAGAAAAATATTTTTATTTACTTGCTAATTAGTATTAATTTCTATGTACTCTCTTGCTATAAACTTGTAGATCAAGGAGATATGGCTATTTACGTAAGATCCCACAGTTATGCTATGCTGCTAGGTGAAGTTTCTAGAGACAAAACACTCTGCTGTTCACTTTTGAAAATGCTGAAATGCACCATTAAGCAAGATTGCCAGGGATTCTTAAGTATTTGTGGGTTAGTCCAACAGTGATGCCAAAATCATTAATATATTTTAGTAATAAATTATCTTTTTATTATTCTTGAAACATTGCCCATAGGATTAAACAACAACTTTCAGACTTACTCCATGAAATTATTTAAATTCATATCAGTGTGACAATACATAAAGTTTTGGTTAGAAAATCATATTAGGGTTTAATGTAAAGGAGTGGAATATTCTTTTTATATGGAAAGATTGTGCATTTGTTTTTTAAACATTGAAAGTTGGTTTTCTCCTGAATGAATCATAAGCTTTGAAAATAAAATTTGAGGTTAAATATCAATTTAGAAGATGTTACTGAATACTCTTATTTTTCTGAAGAAAGTAAATTAAACCTATTCTTAGATGGTAAAATAAACTACTATTATCTAAAACCAGTTAAATGTGTCGTATAAATCATGGGTTAGCTAAGAGTTTGGCTCCCTGGGCAGGATGACTTGAGTTCAGACCTGCTGCCCCTTCTTGTTAGCCACATGATTTTTTACACAAATAATCTTGATCCCTCAGTTTTCTTTTGTGTGAAATGGGCACACTAGGAATATATATCTCTTGGGATGATCTGATATTTCTTACTCTGTAACTCAAGACTTGGTATAAATGTAGATCTCCACAGTTTTCCAAAAGCTGGTTCCCTGAGAATAGTAAGTCCGGCTGGGAGTATGGGTCACACCACTATTTTAAGGAAGTCAGTTCATTTTCTGCATTTCTGTTTTCTTATCTCTAAAATGGGTATAATAAAATCCTTTCCTTCCCCTACCCTGAAGTTATTCTTAGGATCAAATGATATAAATACTATGGAAAGTTTAGATTTTTATCTAGATTTTCATTAAAAAAACAAAAACAAAACAAAAAACCCCACCCACTTCATGCTAAGCAACCAGTCCTCTCTGCCTTCAGAAGGAATAAGAAGAGTAGGTGCTTACAGAACAGAAAGCAACTTCTGTTTCTCTCTATGCATGCACAAATGGTTATTCATTAAGATTGTTTTATGAGCGTTAAGATAAAAAGGGCTGAGGCATAGTAGACTGTAATTCTTAGCATCCTAAATTCAAGGAAGAATAAACACAACTCTGCAAGTAGTTAGTATATTGTGGCTTTCTATTTCAGAAGGTACTTTCATAAACATTTTCTCTTTTATTCTCAGTAGGACTAAGAGATATATATTGCCATGATTTTTCTGTTTTGGATAGAACTCAGGCACAGAAAAGTTGAATGATCATTTAAGCAATGCAAAGTGAATGAAGGGAGTAGAGGCCTAAGCCCAGGTCTTCCGTACACAAACTCCATCTGCTAAGGTTCCAGACATGGAAGTTTACCAAAATAGTGTTCATTTACTCATTTTATTTATTGAAGAAGTGAAACAGACTCCAGAGAAAATTTTTAAGATGTTTTATCATTTGACTCTGGTGCCTCCTATTAAATCACAAGTTGATTTTTTAGAAAATTATGAAAAATTTATAAAATATTTCCACAAAAAACCCCACATAGTCTCATGTACATGTTAATATTTTGACATATTCCTGCTAGAAGATGCTTTAAAGAAAACCTCTACCCATATAATCAAAGCTGCTTTGGGCCTGTACAGCACTACAGGTGTGAACAGTGTGTGTGTGGTTCCTGAATCCAAGTCAACTGGAATGCTGGAATGCACCATTAAGCAAGATTGCCAGGGATTCTTAAGTATTTGTGGGTTAGTCCAACATATTGCATATGAATGCAATAATTGCTTTTTAAAATCTTTAAAACACTTTGTTGGAATTCTCTAAAGCAAAAATCCCAAAGACTTCACTTAAAATGGTTTATCACAGCTGGTAATAAAATATCTTTAAATCATTGATTGACAATACTTTGTTTTTGTTTTTTAATTACTGCATACAGACTGAAGGAAAAGATGCTAGAAGCAATTCAGTTCTGAAACATGACGGGTCTCTGAAGTGTCTGTTTTACTGTCTTTTGTATTTGAAAAAGACGTTGAGAATAATGATGAAAAAGTAAAGTTTTTAAAGTTATTTAGAAATTATTAAATTTCATAACTCTTATTAAAAGATTACTTCTCAGTTATTCTAATAGAAATGTGGCATGGGTAGAAACCAAAAATTATGAGTAATGTAAAATATGTGTACTATTTACTTTCTTTTCTGTTTTATTTCTTGATTTTTATCCTTTAATTATATTTAGCTATATTTCAGCTATTAAAATTTAAAATGAATTCTGTGGATACTATTATACTTGAAATATAAGGAACTAATTGAACAAATTTAAAGGCATTCAATTCCTGGAGGCATTGGTTATAATACTGACAAATTGAAAGCTATCGTTCATTAGTGGAACACTTATAATGCAGCCCATTAATGAAGTGTCATGCAGCAATTAGGAATGTGGACATATTGACTTGAGAGATGTCCACAATGTATGGGCCAGTTGAAACAAGCGGTGTCCTTGGGACCCAGTTTGGTAAAAACAAAACATATACCTAACGCATGCCCAAATAATGATCAAACAAGAAGGCCTGTTGGCATCTTGTGGGCAGAAGTCAGGAAGCCTGTTAAGCTTCCTACAGAACTTGGAGCAGCGCCATGTCAAAGAAGTGTCCAGACCAAAATGTTAATAGTGCCAAAGTAGAGAAGTCCCACTGTGGGGTAATACTGAAGTCTCTGAATATTATAAAAAAAAGGCTTGTGACCCATATTGTAGACACAAAATTTTAGAAATAATGATGAAATGGTCAGCTCTCTATAATAAATGTACTAGCTAATGGAAATCATTATAAAATAAGATTATCCTAGAAATATTATTTTTCCTTATTATTATTTCCTTATGAAAGATTTTATTCAGAATTTTCACATGTCAACATAGACACTGTCTTAAGTTGCTTGAGTTAGAAAACCCTTTAAGTCCATTTACATCATACAAATTCTTTCCCCACTCTTCCCGCGGTATGCCTGGTTTTGTGGGTGGAGACACCACGTAGCTTTTTAAAGCAGCCCTTACAGAGCTGTCGGAGGAGCTAGTGCTTGTGGCCACGGCTTCAGTGTCCAAAGCTGTACTGAGGGTCTTCTGGGCTAATGTGTCTTCCCCAAACTGTACTTTCTTACTTAAAACGTGGTAACTGCGGAAGCATCTGGTAATATGAGAAAACGAAGACAAGAGACCTCTTCTGAAAGATAAATTATTCTTGGTGGCAGAGTGTATCTTTTTCCAATTAAAAAAAAAAAAAGGAGGAGGGGGAGGGGGAGGGGGAGGAGAAGGAGAAGGATAGAGGAGGAGGAGGATAGAGGAGGAGGAGGATAGAGGAGGAGGAGGAGGAGGGAGGAGGAGGAGGAGGAGGAGGAGGATGGAGGAGGAGGAGAAGGATAGAGGAGGAGGAGGATAGAGGAGGAGGAGGATAGAGGAGGAGGAGGAGGAGGATAGAGGAGGAGGAGGAGGAGGGAGGAGGAGGAGGAGGAGGAGGAGGAGGATGGAGGAGGAGAAGGATAGAGGAGGAGGAGGATAGAGGAGGAGGAGGATAGAGGAGGAGGAGGAGGATAGAGGAGGAGGAGGAGGAGGGAGGAGGAGGATAGAGGAGGAGGAGGAGGATGGAGGAGGAGGAGAAGGATAGAGGAGGAGGAGGATAGAGGAGGAGGAGGAGGAGGAGGAGGAGATGGAGGAGGAGGAGGAGGAGGAGGAGGAGGAGGAGGAGGAGGAGGAGGAGGAGGAGGAGGGAGGAGGAGGAGGATTTGTTGTTCTAGGAACCCTTGCAAGATTAGGGAGTATTGATCTCCGTGCTGCTAGGGAGACCAGCTTTCGTGGCCCCTCCTGCAACCTCCCTAGCCCTCCGCCAGTGAGGTTGCAGGAAGGCACCGCGCTCAGCTTCTCGGCCCGGATCTCAGCACCCGCCACCACCCATGAGGACTTTGAGGACTTGGCTTCCGAAAGGCCTGCGCTCATGCTGTCCTGGGGACAGTTAGCTCCTCCTTCCTTCCACGGGGTTAGCACATCTGGGCGCCTTTGCTGGGAGGACTCTGGGTTGGAGAGAGACTGGGGCGGGGATAAGCCAGTGCAGGAGGTGTTGGTGACAAGGAGGGTTTCCCTACCTGAGCCTCACTCCGGTCTTAGCGCACCTTGCGGGCAGCTGGTGGGCAGCCGACCTACTCCACCGTGAGAGTGGGTCTGCTGGAGCTAGGGTCCTTCCCTTTCTCTGTGGGGTGTCCTGCTGGACTTTGGGGGACACTGACCACGCCAGGAGGTGTTGATGCAGGAGGAACTTTTCTACGGCGAATCAAAAACACCGTCAGTATTCTAGCAACACTGAGGACCACGAAAGGTGGATTTGAAGTCACTCCAAACCACTGTATGATTCTATTTATTCTAGTGCATTTTGTTGCCTCATTCCAGGGCAGAATGTTCAAATCTCAATATCTCTCTCTCTCTCTCTCTCTCAAAAAAAAAAAAAAAAAAATCAGAGTATATTCATTAGCAAAACTTTTCAACGTATTACTTTGTCTTTTCGTGAGAAAATCTAAATTTTAAAATATATTCTTATGCTTGGAAAAGCAGAGAAAATTTATCTCTTTTTTTCTTAAAGAATTATTAAAGAGACCTAATATATATTCAATGATTCATCTTAGTTAAAATAATTCTTTAAGAAAAAAGAGATAAATATTCATGCTTTTCCAAGATAATGAACTTCAGTATTTCTAAAATTTAGATTTTCTATAAGAAAAGACAATTCAGTCTATACTGTGGAAAAGTTAATCTGCCTAACTGACTATACTCTGATTTTTTTTTTTTTTTTTTTTGAGAGAGAGAGAGAGAGAGAGATATTGAGATTGAACATTCTGCCCTGGAATGAGGCAAACAAAATGCACTAGAATAAATGAATCATACAGTGGTTTGGAGTGACTTAAATCCACCTTTCGTGGTCCTCAGTTTCTGAATACTGAGTCAAAAAAATCATTCACACCTCATCAGTGGGCCTTTCCTGTGGAAAGGTTGAGAAATTCTGGCATCTCTGTTCAGTGTCAGTAAGATTATCTCCAGATTCTGATTGGACAAAACTAATCATTGTGTGAGTATATAAAAAATAATATCGATTTCATGTTTACTTTAGTCTGAAAATATAGTGAATTTTTTGAGCATATTTCAGAGCAAACATTTTATCCAGAGTTTTTGTGGTGTTTTATGTTTTCTAAAGGACAACAAAATTTCAATTTAATAATTTAGTTATGTATTTTATAAGATTTAGGGTTTCATGTGAAGTAGCTACTTAATTTTCTAAATTGCTTATATTTATTTAGTAATCAAGTCAAATCAAATTACTCTCACATAATATTTGTGATATTTTATGGAATGTCATCTTAAACATATTTTAAGGTCTAACATAACTTCAAACTTTGGGTTGAGCCAAACAATATTTTAGATACATGAATAATTTCAAAGTCAGATAGAATATTAGGCACTGGCAATATAGCTCAGCAGTAGAGAGTTTGTTTCACATATGTGAGATCCTGGGCTCAATCCCCAGCACTGAAAAAAATAGTTAACTTTTAAAATTTAATAGGAGTTCAAAACAATATTAAGCAAAGTTTAAAATTTCTATATTTTGGGTTCTCATTTAAAGTAAGAACCAAAGCGAAGAGAATGGTGTCTGAAGAGACCAAGTGTGGATAAGAAGTTGTAGAATGTTTGCAGGAAGTGACTTTTTTTTGACTTGTTTTATAATAGCTGCTTCTGAACAAAAATGATGTAATGTGTTGAATTTTTAGTAAACTTCAGTCATTGTTAATAGGATTATTCACAGGATGATTTAAGGAAATAAAAGGAGCTCTTGAAAACTTTACTGTAAAACATTTTATTAATACAAAACTAGAAAATTACTTCTTTGTGTTAAACTGATAAATTGATCTCAGATTATACAGTGAATAAAGAGGAATAAAAGGAGGTTCTTCACCTGCTTAGTAATCTGCATAATTTCAAGTAGTAGGAATTCTGTATCTCAACAGGATAATTTTTTCAGCTTTGTATTTTATCATATCCTTGATTGTTTAGAAAAACAAACAAAATAAACAAATGCAAACAAATAAGAACACCCAAAGTGCCTCACTAGAAAAGAATGGTTTCCCTATTTCCAAATAGCACCTGTCATCAGCTTGCCACTTTAATCAAAAAGGTAAGGATGTATTGTTTCTCATGCTCCCATGATTCTGACTTAAGTAAAATTACATTCTTTGACAAATATTGATTTTGGCTTTCCCAGATGTGGTCCTAAATTTAGAAAAAAACTTTCAGGATATCTTTTACATCTAGTGCTATCTTTGTTTTCCCAGAAAGCCTCTGGAAAATCACAGAGATTATTTCTTTCACTTATAGGTAGAAGGATTCTGGAAACAACTAGGTTTGCTTAATGGGTTCTGTACTTCTCAAATAGCTCAAAGTATGGGGAGAGCTGCAGAGGAAAATTATCAAAACAGAAAAGATACTCAGTTAACAAATCAGAAAAGATATTCATTCTTCACTGGGTTAAGCTTGTATAAGTAAAATGTTATTTTTTTTATGAATATTTAATACATTGTGCACATCTTGAGAAGACCTTGAAGTTGTCCATACCATTGTTGTCCATAATTGTTTTTACCCTTATGAAATTGTCACATTCTGGGTTAATCAGCTTTCTGTCACTGTGATTTGAAACCTGAAATAATCAACTTAAGAGCATAAAAGTTTATTCTGACTCATGGTTTCTGGAGGTCTCATTCCATGGTCTGTTGGCTCTGTTAGTTTTGACATCATGTGGGAACACCAGGTAGAGGAGGCCTATTCCCCTCGTGGCAGCTAGGAAGCAAATAGGAAGGGACCAGGGTCCCAGAATACCCTTGAAGGGCTCATTCCCAGTGACCTCAATTCCTTCACTAGGCTCACCTGCTCAGCATTTCACCATCTAGTCCTGCAAGCTGAGGACTAGACCATTAACACATGGGGAACATTCTGCATCCAAACTACAGCATGGTTTATCCCCCACCCCCTGCCAATATTTACTCTTGTCCTTTGTGGTATTATTGTTACTGTAGTAAACACAGCCATGTCTCATTGTCTAACAGGGCTGTTCTTCCCTCTGATACTTGCCTGAGGGTTCTGCTGCAAGCTACAGGCTAGAATTTGTACCTCCAAAAAGGAGAGTTTCAGAACCTGTTCAGAGGACCATAGCTAACTGTCTTTCCTATACAATTTTCAGAAGATTATATCAGGGACTAAGTCAGGATTTCCAGAGATTTTTTATTAATCAGTTTAGCAGTGGAACTCCTTCATGAAGGCAGCATCCGGGGGTAAGACTGAATGAACTGATGGGGATAATTTAGTTGTGGTTGTTTGTTTGGATATTGTTTTATTACGTGAAAGCACTCTTCTTTATGATTATATTAGGAAGCCCTTTCTCCTTTTCCCTGAGTTATATGTAAGTTGATGTGTAGAAGACAGTGCTTTGTTAACTGAAATGAAACCCTTTTAATGGTATCTGATTCTTACTCATCCCTTAGAATTCAGAAACAGCTATTGTATTAGGATTTGTGACTTTTCTTGCCAAATAATTATTTGAATTTGATTCAATAAGAATCTGGCTCTCTTTTTATCAGAACATAATTGGAAAAATCATTTGTTCAACATATCACAGTTGGGAGTGATTTGCATTTAATCAGCTATGAAGGGTTCACTATTAAAGACCAAATACTAACTTGGAAGCCTGTACTCATGACTATTTACATGTAGATTGAAAACCTACAAAGTTCTCTGAAGAATCCTGGCTTGTATTTGGTTTATAGAGCCTTAACCTTACTGATGTTGTAGCCTACTACCAGCTTAAAAACCATAGAAAATTGAGGAGCCATAGAGCAGAATTCACCCATATTTTTATGTACTGAAAATGAAATATGCTGGAGAAAGTGTTTTGGACTTGGCCTTCTATTTGAGCATTTAGAAATTCTAATCTGGTATCTCTGATAAAAAATACACATAGAAGTTAATTTTTAGTATTTTATAGCTGTTTAATACTAAAAGACTGGATTTGCAAATCAATTTCTAGGCCTATATGTTGAATTAGAACTTTTATTACCTTTCATGTATGCAAATAAAACTGATAAAGGTCATCTTTTTGTTTAAAGAATAATCTTTGGGGATTATTCATAACAACAAGGGGTGAGAGTATCCAGAATTTTCTGACTCATGCAAATGGCCAGAATACTAAGTGTTCCTCAATTCCATGCAGGTTTTTACCTTTGATTTTCTTTTTATTGGATGATTGTACAACTTTTCAGGAGAGGTTGACTTATAGATTTTTATCTAGTAGGTTACATATAATTTCTGCCTGGTAAGAAAAGATGGTTAAAATCTATGGTTCACTGCCATGTCAAACATTAGCCCATTTTATATCTAACACAACAATCTTATCCTGAAATTATGATTGCTTTGAAATACTAGCTCTTCAAATTATAATTTAAACTTATTATTAAATTATATATTTATTACATAAATATCTTAGTGGCTTCTCATTAATTATTGAATATGTAAAGTCTTTGACCCATGCTCATCTTACACATAGAAGTCATGATTTTTCCTTTTCTATAATTGTACTGTGACAGGTCCAATCAACTGGGCAGTTAGTGGTATCTTTATTATGGTGAAGAATCCTAAAAAAATACATGTGCTTGTTGGGGTAAAGCATGAGGCATAGAAAGTAAATCAAATACTTTGTTTGGGAATATTAATTCAAAAATATCTGTTTACTCAACGATATTTATAACAGTGTGAAGGGCAAGATGCATGGGAGACTGACAAACTTGTTTCTAAGTACAGTGACCAGAATCAGCAGCATAAAGGGAGATGTGTGTAAAAGTGGGGATTGGCAGCAGTTGCAGAAGGTCCTGGAATACAAACAGAAGTACTTGTGCATTGTGGAAGTCATTGCTCTGGACCTTGGAAAAATAACAGGCTTGATGGGTATAACATCTCAGCATATTAGAATTAAGTGGTTTGGCAAATCCATTGTGTTCTTGTCTTATAATTGTAGGCTTCTGTCACCAGGGAGACAAAATTAGAAAGTGGTAGAATGAATGATGATGAGCTTTCAAACTAGCCCCTTTATGGTGGATTGATTACAGACCAGGCATATACAGTTAAGAAAAAGAAATTATCTGGCTCACTGAAACAGAGTTCTTTGTATAATAAGGAACCAGGAAAGGAGGTGTTTGTGCCTCAAGGAGTTGAAAGTAATAGCAAATATTTTGGGAAAAATATTGTTGTATTACAGTTAAACATAGAGGAAAAGAAATAATGTGTGAGTCCTCACAGAACCCAATGTCAAGTGTAGATGGAATCTCATGTTCAGCATTTCTTAGAACTGTAAAGAATGGTAAATTCTTGCTGGCAAATCTGGGCTACTATAAATAAGCAATAAAGACAATAGGTTCTTTATATTTAAGTGTTGACAGTTTGCAATTTAACTTCAGCATTAAGTTTATGAACTACTTAATCCATCTGATTTGCACCTCTATATGGACTCTAATGAAGTAGTTGTTCCTCGGGTGGTCTGATAGCTCACTGATGACTCTGCTTCAAAGGTTTTATTTTTCTCTAGAAATATCATACACAAATACCACAGCAAGTTCATTAGTATTAAAAGGCCTGTTGTATTTGAGTGAAAATTCTAACTGAAGGGCTTAAGGACTAATAACCATAATTTTCTAATCCTAGTTGGTTTGACCAACATCCCTTTATGTTGTGGCTCAATGGTTCTATAAAATGATTTATATTTTGTTCAGGTTCATTTTAATTCCTATTGATTTTTTGCTTTACAAGCCTGCAATTCTAGTTGGAAAGTATATTTTTCTGGATGCTAATCATTAATTTGGGGACTTGCTTCCAAGTACAAGTGTAAGACAGTATCAAAAGCCCAATGAATCAATATTACATTTTTGATTTTCAAAAGAGAACAAATGGACAAAGTGGCCTTTTAAAGTGGTAGCAGAATTCAAGGCCATCTACTACAAAGGAAACCAGGAATATTAAAAGTAGAGCTCATCCAGACCTTTGCCCCAAAATGTGAATCCTGTATAAAAGAGTCAAGATTCAATCAGTTACAGACATAGAAATAACTTAAATTCCAGTTACATGTTCTCCCTGAATAGAGATGGTGTTTGGGAACAGTTTCTTAGAGAACACTCCCTCTCTTACCTCCAGTACTATGACATTGGCAATGATTGCTGCTGCTCGGAATCAGGCTGAGTGAGGAGATGTTCAGATTTGGGATTGTTGTAAAAGAACTTTAATTACTGAGTTCCATTAGCAGTTTGGGCAGCCTGGGAAATCAAAGTAATTGGTATTAGCCTTTCTGAAGATCTGTGCAGTATTAATAGGAAGAAAGTCTATTAGTTTCGCAGGACAATAGAAAGCTTAGGAAAGAATTTATAGTTGCTAGGTAAATAGGCCTTTCACATACCAATTTATTATTTTACGTAGTAATATTTTGGCTTCTTGCACCCTATTATTATATGAACACAGTGATAAATTAATGTAACTCCAAGAGTAAGACACAAGTTTGATTTGAAATGCGTGCATCTTTCATTTCAGGAAACACTTTCAGAGATTGGTTGTGCAGACCACTTTGTGTGGTTGATAACGTGTGATGAGTCTGTCATAACCCTGGAGGGGTAGGAATTTACACCACAGTGAGGTAGTTTATCCAGCTGAGTAAATTTCTTGGGGAGACAGAAGCAAGTGTTTTATTAGGACTTATATGCTTCAAATTTAATTTAATTATAATTTCATATCATTTTTTTGTCATGCTATTCAACTGTTCTTTTAAAAAGTAATAATTGTTATAGATTTTTATATGACAAAATTCATATTTAATTCTAACATTGTTTAAAGCACATGTCCCAGATTAGATATGGCTTATATAAAAATAGATCATTTTTCTAAGAGAGCTAATTACTTTCTATATCAGAAACTGTTATTACAACATTTTAATGCCTGCCTGCTGCATTTCATGCTTCAGGCTGCCAGACTTTAAAGAAGAATTTTGAAATGTTGACTAAAATAGAACTGTTGCAATATTTTGTTCTACTGAAACTTTTATCAAGTAATTAACATTAAATATAAAACATCATTCCTTTAAATATATTTGCTGTGCATTGAATCTTATGCAGTAGATTCTATTAAAAAATATGAATATTCTTTGTAAATAATGAAAACAAAAATGTATGAAAAGAGGAACAAAATCTCTGGGGCAAATATGCTACACTTATAATAAGTTGCAGCTGTAAACCTGTGTAGTGATTTGTAGATAATTAACAAAAGGGCAAACAGACCATATGGTCAAGCATTATTTATTAGTTATTTTTCCACATACACAAAAATGTTATAAAATTGTACTTTCCTTAATTAATTCAGTGCTAAAATTGTTATTTATTCAGTGTACTCTGTACTCAACTAAAACATACTTTGTAAATATGTCAACACTATGAGGTTGCTTTAGGTCATATTTTATTCTAGAAATGAAAGACAAAGCACAAGTGTTTTCTTGTATCCAAATCAGGGCAGTAGAAAACTCCTAAAATGGTAGATTATTCTTTTTCTGTTAATTGTGGATTATTATCCAGATTAATGCTGAAACAATTAATTTTTAAAGTATTCATTTGATACTGTTTCCCAACATGGAGATTTTACCTAGCAAAATAATATCAGACATTATCTTAGAAATGCCTTCAGTGAATTAAAATTAAGCATTAGAAGGGATATATGTAAGTAACATCAGTTTAATTGGGAAGATCAAAGTCCATGGTTTGTTAAAGCACCCATTAGACATTCTATAGAAGCTAGTTGAGCCTGTGTTGAAAAAAAAAATGTTGAATTGTGCCTAAAAATGCAATGATTCCATGTTAATTTTTTAATTATAAAACAATCACTACAAACTCTGAATATTTATTTCTTTTCTTGTCTACCAAGAATCACTTCTCATTCAGTAAAAGAGCCCCTCCCCCCCCCCCCCACTTCCATAGCCTGACTGCTAATGCTTTTGGCACAGATGATCTTGCCAGAAAGATATTCCAACTCCAGTAAACCTCTCTACTCCATCATCTCCTGACTAGATTAGGGATTAGTTTTATATAAATTTTTGTAAACATATACATAGATATGTATGTAATATATATCCATAATATACACACAAATGTAGGTGAAGAACTATGGAGATAAAGGAGGTGCAGAGTACAAAAGATGAGAATCAAGAGATGATCAAGCGCTTTACTGAGAAAATGACACTTGAGTAAAGATGGCAAAGAGGTTACTTTTCTTCCATCTTAGATTTCTAGAGCGAGAGACATGAACTGGTGGTCATGTCTCATTTTGTATCTTCTGAGGAAAAGGACAGCTTTTCTGTTTGAGGACCATGAAGCACAGTCCCGAACCTTTTCTGCCCCCAACTCCAATCTCCTGGGCAGAACATCTCCACTTTAGTACTTTGATATGTGTACATGCCCAAAATGTAAGTTTCTATAAGTCTTTGTGTGAAAATTAAGTTCTTCTGCTGAAATTTTTAAAAATCTTATTTAATTGCCATTGGACATTATTTTATTTATTTATTTATATGTGGTGCTGAGGATCAAGCCCAGTGTCTCACACATTTTAGGCCGGTGCTCTACCACTGAGCTACAACCGCAGCCCGTTTGCTGGAATTTTTAAAATCAGCTTTAAAATGAAAATACAGCCTTACTAGAGTGCTTTTTATATAAGACAGAGCTCTTTTGATTACCATAACCTGTTGGACACAAGCCTTGAGACTTAGGAAAAGTGAGCATATTAGTACATCAAAGCCAAGCAGGCGCAGGGTGTGTCTTCAGATCTGCCTGCTTTCTGAGGGGAGGCCTGCTGCTCTGCCAGTCCCTAGCCTTGATGAACTCCTCTTGGGAAATGACTCTCTGTGTTGCCACTGGAAAGCAACCTTATTTATCTTAATACGCTGGTTTTCTTTTGAGCTTTTGCAAGTCTGGAAACATAAAAAAGAAATATTGTTAATGTCAGAAAGCTTAAATGAACTTTAAATTCTAGAGTGTTTAGTGTAGTAATGTTTGCAGATAATAACAACATTCATCTCTGTGATTGCTGATTTTAGAAATCCTTTGGAAAATGTCATGTGTGTATGAATATATACATTCTTTGAAATTAAGAGAAAAGTCAGTTTTTTCTTGTAATATCTCTGTATTAAAAACCTGAATTATATTTAAAAGTATAAAATGATTCAATCACTCTCAAAGTGTTTTCTTTCAAAAACAAATTCATTGAATTGTGTTTTCAGCTTCAAACCTGAAGAAGCTAACATGACCCAAAAACAGAGGTCATGGGTAAAGGTAATTCCTGCTCTCCTGCTTAGGTCAGCAGACTCCGCACACTAGCCTGGTTCTCTTTTCTCATATGGCAACGTTAAGATAATAGAAGTTTTGTTTTGTTTCCCATGGTGAAATGGTACACTGGATATTTGGAGAAACAGTGGAAAAGGTGTTCAGGTATGAAATTCATAAAGCATTTCACACATGAAATAATTGACTTGTCTTATTTTGCAATCAAGGGGGGTCACCAACTTGCCTGCCGGCTTCTCTGCTTGTGAAGCCCACAGAACTTTCTGACAGTTGACAGCTCTTTCATTCCAGGAAGAAGCCTTTTGGGATAAGGCATTACAAAGCATAGATGAAACAATACGAGCTATCAACATGAATTGACATCATTTTTCATTTAGAGAAGTAGCTAGGATCATGAGATGCAAGAATTGTCAGGTATTTAAAGGAAAACTGTACTTAGATGCATAAAGAGAATAACTGATACCAGATGATTTAAGTATAATTCAGGGAACACTAGAGAATTTAAAAGATGTCTAATTGGCACCCTTTGCAGAATTTGAAAAGATATAATAGCTATAAAAGACTATCTTGAAAAGGAGCAATCAGAACAAGAAATTTCCAGGAAATTAAAAGTATGATTGCCAAAGTAAAAAATTTATTAAACCATCTGATAGACAGAAGGGGCATTGTTGAAGCTAAGCTGGTTTTTATCTTCAAATTAAATTGAAGATTAACTCCCAGCACTTAAAACAGAAAGACAAAAAAAAAAAATGGAAAATAAAACAGTTAAGGGCAATGGTGAATAGAGGCAATGGATTCAACACCTAATTAATACAAAAGAATAAGACAGCAAGAAGCAGAAACGTGGTTTAATGAGAGAATATTTTTATAAGCTAAAGAAATCCTTTCTTATTCTTTAACCTTTTTTGTGTAACAAACATAGGACTGCACAACATAGTGGCTGAAAACAACCGCCATGTTTTAGCTTCTGTGTCTGGGCTATGGCTAGTTATTTTTCCTGGCTATTTGCATCTGAACCAGCCCATGTGATGTGACTGGTCAGTGGAAGATGACTAGGCATTAGCTGATAGAGGACTGGGTACCAGCTCACAGGACACTGGCTGGGCAGGTGGGAGTGACTGAGCCGCCATCTCTCATGGTCCTGCTAAGTTGGCTGTTCTCTTGTTGGCAGATCTCTAAAAGGAGCAAGAATGCAGTTTCTCATATGTGGATTTTAAAAAAGTCTCTAATTGCTTATCTTTTATTACTGTCTGAGGGGCCAAAGCAAATACATTGACCAAACCCAGAGAACTCCAGATGGGATAAGGCATTACAAAGATGTGCACAGACTGTATCCATTATTGCCCTCAATCTATCCAGTTTCAGTTGTCAGATTAAATAGTCTTCCCAGCAGGATAAATGATGAACTATATATTGGCATATCATGATGAAATTTCAAAATTCTAAAGATAAAAAAAAAAATTGCAACAGCTCGATTCACAGTAGCTAAGCTATGGAAGCAACCTGGGTCCTTTCACGAGATTAATGGATGAAGAAAATGTGGTATATATACACAATGTAATATTACTTAGCCATATAGAAGGATGAAATTATGGTAAATGGAGATTATCATGCTAAGTGAAATAAGCCAATCCCAAAAAACAAGAGTCTGAATGTTCTCTCTGATATGTGAATGATAACTCACAATAAGGGGTAGAGAATAGAAGTTCACTGGAGAAAACAAAGGGAAAATTCCATACTCAATTTTTAATCACGCTAAAGAAGAATGCAAAGATTGATAAAGAATATCTATACAAAAATTTATTGAGTGATAATTCAAAAAAGTTTTGACCAAAAAATTGATGTAAAATATAGGAAAAATAGTAGCTAAGTACAATCTAGAAGTAACTTTGAAAACTTAAAGGAAATTAACAGGTAATGCACAGAAGCCTGAAACTTAAAATTCTCCTTAGTGCAGCAAAACTATAGTGTTGGATAAAAATTCTGTCCCTAAGGGTCTAATTATACTACATGATTCTGCAATGAACAGTATTCAATAGTCATAATACTAGAAATGTTGCTTACATTGGGTTTTAATTTTTGGTATCAAATTGTGCACAAAGCATTGGAGACTAAATTATTGTCTCGATGTTGGAAAAAAATAGTATAATTAACAATAACAGGAAATTGAAGGACATGAGGAAAAGGAAAGCATCAGTTTCTCATTTTTGGTGAAGTAGGGGTTAATTTAAGGTTGCCAAGTGAACTAAGAGTTTAGGTATATGCCACTTGAAGTTATAAATAATAACCAGTGGAGGCGATGAGATAAAATTTAAAATGTCAAAAGTCAGGAGGTGGAGTAGGAAAGAAGGAAGGAATGGGTGTGAGCGCATACAAGTCCTCATGTTCTGTGGAAGACAAGTGAACTGCACTGTGCAAAGTACATACATTAAGAAATAGAATGCATCCAACAATTATAAAGTTAGAGGGAGATCTTATACGTAAATTACCTTTATAAATATTACATTTGTATTATTAAATGTAAAATTTGAAAATTAAAACTCTCTTGTTAATCAATGATTACTAAGTAAATTTTCCAACTTTTACAGAATGGGAAGTGTACATTTATTAGAATAAATGAAGACCATACGAGAAATGACCACAATGCATTGCTTAGTGAAATGGAAGGAGTGGAATAGAGGACAGAAGGGCCACTTAAGTACTTTTTCCTGCCTAATTGCCTATCTGTAGTGTGTATATACTTATATGGATTAAAAAAAAGTCAAAAGATGGATGCCAACACTTCTATGTTGTTATTCCTAGTACATCTGCTGTATGTATAAGAACACATAGACATCTGACTTGGTCAGATTTGTCATCCATCCATACATTAATCTATCCACTGCCAGTAGCACTAAGACACAATTGTTAGTCATAATTCTAATTTTCAATATTAAACATTAGTTTAATTTTAAATTAAACTAGGGTCAGGGATTCACTTTCAAGTATCTTCACTACTTTGAATGATTAATTCTGAAAATTTACTTTCCTCATCCTATTTACGTATTTTTCCATGCATAGTAGCTCTTTGAGGAGTGAGAGCCTCCAGTCACTGTTCAGGATGGAAAGTAGCCTATGCATTTTTTTTTCCCTTTATGTCATCTGTGTTCTAAAAGAAGTCTACTATCGCCAAGCTGCTACTAACCAGAACAGACCTTTATTAAATCTGCCCCTTGGCTCATAGTGTTCCCTTAAACTACAAAGAAAAGACTTACGTGATGGTCATCATTATCTTCTTCACAGCAAATTTTAACTCTGTCCCTGTAAGGGTGAAACTGTGCAGCACAGGGAAAGAGTACAGGTGAAGTATGGAATTAAGGCACAGAATTATGGTTCAGGAAATGCATACATTTACAAAAAGTTCAACAAACATACTGTTGTAAATAACATAGATGTGAACCGGAATTGAAAAGTAGTTGAGTTACAACCCGACTCTTAGCTCTGTTCTGAATGAGTTCTGACCTGGTAAAAGTCCACCCTGCCCTCTGCCCTGCAGAATGAGAGTTGCTTAGGTCAGTGTTTCAAGCTTCTTAAAAGGTTCCTCATAGTAGGAAACACCTTTCCTGTCACAGTCCTGTATGCCTATGTGTGTTTACCTTATTTGGCCTGAGTATTGTTCCAGGAGTCTAAAAGGATGTCACCTTCATTTTGAAGTTTGTTTTATAAAAATGTTATGATGTTTATGTAGCATAAATCAAGCCTTATTGGTTAAATGCAATCTAAATGTATTATGTGTTTTAGTATCACTACACAGAGAATCCTGTGCTTTTTAAGACCTTGGGGTGATCTGGCTGTTTTTTTCCAGTAGCTTTATAATGCCTACAAGTGCGTATGGCTTTCTTACTTCCAATGAATTTTGGACACAATGTATTGCTGGATATTGGCTTTTCTCCTCACATGTAATATCCCAAAGCCTAAAACAAGATGTTTATCTTTTTGATAGACAAGCAATTAACTTTGGGGGGAATTTAAAGGCAGTAAAGCACATCTGTTAGGACACTGGCAATAAATAGAAATTTCTGACAGGCAAACATTATAGCTTTGCATTTGTTATGCTATAGCTAAGGCTATGTCAGCATTTTTATTATAAACCTAGGGGATTATCAGTCTGCAATAAAACTCTTTTTGTACTGAGGCTTATTTAGATTCTGAGCTTACTCATGAAGAACCTTTGCTTTTCTGAACACAGGAAAGTAGATTTGTTTCTGCTTAACTCTCTAAGGGAGAGATGTGCTTGGGTTTCCCTATAATTACACAAACATAGAAAATATTTGATTATTGGAAACTGACTTATTGATTGTTGAAGCATATAAAAGCAATTTAGGAACTGGGTGGCAACATAGTTACTGAGAAGTGCCTTAAAACACTTGATTTTTTCTGATCAAGTCATATAGCAATAGGGCTTTTGGCAGTTGTCAGAAAACTCACCGTCATTCAGGTATTGGTAAGACTAGATACACTTCTCATAAGCTCTTCCTTCTCCTTAAGGTCATGAAGTTGGACTGCCTGGTGATTTCCTATCATTCCTATCCTGAAACATTCTCCAGTTTAAAAAATGACTTCAGGTTCATGAAAACATTAAAAAAGAATTAAGAACGTGGCTTTAAACCCTGGGTCTATTATTCGTCAGCTGTTTCCTGGGAAAATGTCTTCAAATCTCTGTGTCTCAGAATACTAGTGAAGAATAGTACTGATAATGACCTCCTGTGTCATTAGGCTGCTCTGAGATACAAATGCATTAATACACAGAAGGCTCTTGGGACAATAGTTTTAGGTAGTATTATTACTTCTGGTAGTACTATTATTTATCTGTTGTTACGGTTTTATGATTCATCATAGGACCATAAAAAATCATTTTTAAGTAAAAAATAATGCTAAGTGAAATAAACCAGGCACAAAAAGACAGATACTGCCTATACCTCACTTAGATATGGAGTCTAAGGAAGCCTAACCTAGAGAAACAGAGTGGAGAATGGTGGCATCCAGAGGCTGGAGAGCCGGGAGTTGGGGAGATGTGGATCAAAGGTGCAGATTTCCGGTTAGATGGAGGAATGTTGGAGAGGTCTGCTGCATTGCAAGTGGACATACTTGTGATAATGTATTGTGTGCCTCAAAACTGCTAAGAGTAGGTTTTAAACTTTCTCACAATAAGTAAGTGAGGAGATAGATATTATATATATATATATATATATATATATATATATATATATATATATATATATATCTCACATAGCACCCTAAAATTATATACAGTTATTATTTGTCAATTAAAAATAAAAAATCTAACTTACAATACCATTGCATTTTTAAAGCTAATTTTAAAAATTCATTCAAAGTTTCTAAGGTAGGTCTCTCTGTATCCTATTCTATTATTTACCAATTCAATTATAACCTGATTAAAATAACTTAATAACCTCAAAGTAAAAAGTAACTATTATGGAATAAATTCCTTGTTACTAAGAGTGAGAATTCTGTCTTCCGGGAACTTCATTTAAAAGTATTTTTCCTGCTGATGTTGCTGACTTTAGAAAAGCATTCCTCTATTATACTGAAAAGTATAGCAAAGGAAAAATGCTGTTACATAATGTATATGTCAAGGTATATCAAAATAGTGTTATATTATGTAAGGCTTTCTCCTGCTTCAATTCAAAGGAATAGCAATTTTGTGCTATACAAATAAATTGATTGATAGAAGATAGCAAGAAAAAAACCATACCATTGCTCAGATGCACTTGGCTATATACTGTTTCACCTTTATAATATAAGAAGGGCATGGTTACAGTTTAAAAACTGTAGTGACTATATTGGGGGAAGGTAGTATAAATATATGGAGTATCTTGGGATAATTCTATGCTTATCTCTGGAATGCAGTGTAAATTTTGTCTTTTTGTAAATAATGTAGATGCTATGTGATTAGTTGATTGCAGTGATATCAACAGGAGTGGGGCAGAAGTTGCAAACATTGCTCAGTGTATTTATTCAGCAAGTGTTGTTTGCCTGAATATTGGGAGGCAAGGTTCATTAGGTGCTGGGGATATAAATATGAATAAAATAAGATAGCTCTCTTGTCATCAGTGGGCTTACTATCAGTCAGATAAATAGAGAATCACTCTACTAGGGCCTGCTGTGGGACAATGCACAGAGCAGGGTCTTCAGAAGGCACTTGGGCTGGGGTGGTATCTGGAGGATGTGGGCACATGGACCTTAGAAAAAAGAAGAAAAAAATCCTTTTACCATCTCAGGAAGGAAGGATGATGCACAGATTTGGAAGCAATTAAATTGATAGGTTTGGCAGCAATAAGTGGTGGGTTCCTGGGAGGTTGGTTCTGAATACACAGAATTGTAGGGAATAAAGTTTTATTTCCATACTTACAATAATAAAAGATATTTAAATAATAGAACAACATCTTGCTTTAGATCTGAAGAGTGATTGCCTTGGTTAAATATCAATTTATATATCCTACTTATTTGGATAATAGGTGATCCAGAAGTGCCTTTTGATTGAATGAATCAGTGGAAAAGTGTGTGAATGAATGAACAGAACTTCTCACTCGGATGCCCCATGGCTAGTAGGGCTCCCTCATTCATTCTTTGCATCTCTGTTCTTTCACATACCTGCAAGGTGTTCATAGTTGTTCTCAGGCCAAAAATAAATCCATATGATGGAAATTGAATAGTTTAATTTGGGGCAGTGGTCTGAACTACATAAAAGTATTGAAACTGAAATTATTGGTGAATGCACAATGTACCAGTGTAGGATTTATAATATTAGGGGTCAACCTAACTTGTCATGTTCGAGAAGCACTAGTAAACATTCTCAAAAAAATATAGCTCAGCTAACAGCTGATTCATTGAAAGTTGTTACTTTACACTTAGGTTGCATAATTTTCTAAGACACACTTCTGACAAAGCCCGATGGACTTAAAAGCAGTAGAAATTGTATTTTGTTCCTTGAAGCACATGCTAATATTTTTCAAAAAGTGCACTTTTTGTTTTTAATCATCTCATTAAGACATAATGATCTTCTTCCAGCTGAGGCGTCTAATTACTGTCATATCCAATAGTCCATTAATTGGTGAGAATACAGCAAAAAGCCACCATGGACGCGTTTTGAGTGTATTCTCATTGCACAGAAAGGAAGTGACACAGAGGAAGCCTTGGTCACACCTGTGGGGCCTCGCACGCCATCCTCAGGGAGCTGTTCAGTCTCCTTTGGTTACAAACAAGGTGGCAACATCCAAAACATCTCTTTGGCTCTTTATATGCTGGTTGTCTTTCAGTTCTTTTGAAGACAAGGTTGAGATTTTATCAGTCACAGTTCACAGGTATGAAAAATAGACCAGTCCTTATCGCAGATTCTAAACTTGATATTTGGACTTGTCACTGCCCGATAGAGTCTGCTGCCTCACCTCTTGTGAGCATTCCTTGGATTTAGTCAATTCTCCTCTGCTTTTAAACAGAGGTCATCCTTAAAAATATTTCTATGTTTTCAAAGTTTATGCACATATTTGACATTATATATTTGATGTGTGATATGAATTTAAAGTCATACTTTAAATATATTCAGGGTTCTAGAGATTTAAAATTTTTGTGTATACATATATCGATGTGTATCTATGTATAAACTGACATATATAAACTACTTTTCAAGGGCCATTATCATATTTTTAAAGTGACACTAAGATGGTTTGTAAAGCAGAAAATGTGTCTCTTGGCCTGATTTTGCACTCAGGGGTTCATGGCACAAGTCAGCACCCAGTGGTTACCCCATCTTCCTCACCACCATCCCTCTAGCTGAGATTTCCTGCACATGCTTGGAAGTTAGCACCAGTCCTGCTCTTTCTTTTGCCTTCTTGAGTGTTTCCATGATTTACTCATCCCCCTAATTCCTCTGCTGCCATTGTATTAGTCTCCATTTAGGTAAGGGGCACTGAGTCAGCTCACCCCAATCTGAGCTTGTCAGACCATGTGGTTAGCCATCCTGTGGAGTTCAGATGTAGCTCACATGTTTGGTGATGTCAGTCTATGATCAAAATGTTACTTTGGAGAAGGCAAAGAAGTAATATTATTAGAGTGTGTTGACATCTGCAAATACAATAGCTGTATGTTGAAATGCAAAATATACTTTATAAAACACAAAATCGGGATTCTTAAATAATTGTCATTTATTTTACTAGTTCTGCTAACTTAAGACCTAAAGCCTTCATCCTTTCTTGTTTCATGTTACCTGTGTGCTTTTCAGAGCCTTCCCAATGATGACATCTATTCTTTTAAGATCTTGACCCTCTTGGTAGTGACACTTCAATAAGACCTGCTAAATAATGCATGCTATTTATTTCTCAGATAATTATTATAATTGTTATGTGATGCTTTCATTCCTGTTACTTTAGTATTTCTTTAGCCAAATCTTTGTACTTGATCATCTTGCATGTTGATCTCTAAGGCATTTTTTCCAGCCATCCTTGTGCATAGGGGTGTGTCTTTTCAGGAGGGAGGATTTTTATGGTGACATTATGCTTTTTAATTTTTTTTCCATAGAGGTGTTCTCTTTATGTAAATTTAAAACTTGAGAATGGTAATTGTTGGTGAAGAAATAGAAGCATTTGTTGCAAGATGAGTTGTTATCTTCTGGTTTAGGAGAAATGGCAGGAGAGTTCAGCAGTCCTGTGCATACTCTGCAGGCATCCCCAGTTAACTGCCGCACCTGCGGCTGCCTGGCATGTGCATAGAGAATCTGAAACACAACAGGGCACTTGCCCAGAATTATTACAATTAACCTAGTGTGTCAACAAGATGATGTGAGTCAAACTGAAGGTAAAACAGGCTTGAAGTTTATCTCACTGGGCATTATCAAATTCCCTTAAGTGAATGAGAGAGAGGCTCATCCTCTATTTTGTAAAAGGCAAGTTTACTTCATTTGGTTAGTTAGGTCTACAGTTTCTCTCTCTCTCTCTCTCTCTCTCTCTCTCTCTCTCCCCCTCCCTTCCTCCCTCCCTCCCTTTCTCCCTCCCTCTCTTTCTCCCTCCCTCTCCCTTCTATTCCCTCCTTTCAGTACTTCTCAGTGCAGGGAATATATCTGATCATCATGCTGGAACCTTGACTTTGCATTTAGATATTCTTCTGCTTAGTCTAAACCTACAAATTGCAAGACATGAGTAAGTTTATATTTCTAAATCTCATTTTCTTAATCTATAAAATGGAAATAATAATCCTAGTACCTCCATTATAGGCTGGATGCTAGGATTAAATGATAGTCTTATTTGTATTTCATTTAGCTTTTTAAATCTAATTCCTTAAACATTTTACTTGAGGGGTTAAAAATTGGTGGGAAGACTAGATGCAAACCTGCATTTGAATGATCCAGTGGGATCAAACACATAAGCAGGTAAAGGTGAGCCTCATGACAGGAGCAGGCTTGGTGTCTCTCTGGGACATTCACCTGTCCCACCCTCCTGAGTGAGCTCCAAGAAACCAGGTGTGGTCTGCTGCTCCCGGGGCTCCATCTGGGGAGCCCATAACCATTTCACAAGTTGGCCCTCTCCCATTGTCTGTCGGGATGCACAATGATGATCTCTATGCTTCCATCTGTGGGAGCATTAGGCCTGAACTGAGTATCACTAACTGACGTGTTCTCCTCTGGGGAGAAATCTGGTTTGGTACCACCATGTCTGTGCCTCCGGTTCTTCCATTCACTGGGAGACATTTTCCTCAGTGCCAACATGCCTAAACCCTCCTTTGGCTTGATCCCTTCTAGGATGAGAGTCCTATACATGCCATCCTAGAGGGACTTTAAATAACATGGTGATCTTGTAAGTTGAGTTGAAATTGGTTTTTCTGCCGCTCCCACACTTCAACCCAGGTCTATTTTGGAGGCCAAACTGAACCATTTGTACCCTTTCTCTATAAACACTTATTCAAATATTTGAAGATGTTCAGTCTTGTCATAACTTGGCATTCTCTTCTGCACATTTGGATAAATTGATCTGTTCACTAACACCGCGTTTACTCTGCACCTGCTGTGTACTCAGTATTGGTGAGTCCCTGATGGCGGGAACTTTGCCTCAAGTGGAGCCAGCTGCTTCTCAAGAGGACGTACTCTTCACGTGAAAGGGCTTCAACACCGTCATCCTCCTGCAGCTCTCCTTCGGATGCTGTGGTTTGGATGTGCTTGAAGTGCAATGTAGTAGCACTGGGGGTGAGTAGGGCAGGCTCTCAGCCCATTTATTCCGAGTGGGATGCAGCCACCACACACTCAAGATAATCTTTACTCTGGATCACCACACACCTTGATTTCTGTGAAAGACATTGTTGGTTAATGCTAAGTCTCTTTGGTTCTCCCATTTGTAAAGTTGGGTCTTTTTTGAAACTCAAACACATATTTCTATTAAACTTCAGCTGATAAGATCAACACATTGTACTGAACATCTGAATTTTATATTCCTATTGTGCCATCCAAATATATGAAAAGCAATAAGCTTGTTTAATTTATCCATGTCATTGATGCGTATTGAAGAGAAGAAGGCTAGCTAAACCACTGTAGCAAAACAGATTCCTTGCTTAATATTTCTTTCTTTATTAATTCTATATACTGTGCTGGTGGTCTTTAATTAATAATATCTATTTACTTAAGCAATTTTATAGTTCATTTGCAAAAAGATACTATAAAAAGACTTATTACATATTTTTTTCTGGTGAGGCCTATTCTTTATAATACATTTTGATTTATTAAAACTACTTCTCAGGGAAATATATCTAATGATAATTATGATTATAACCTATACTAAATATATATATTTGCACTTTCTGCTTATGTGGGATGTATATGGAATTGTTAAAAATTTAATTACATATTTTTCCTCTTTGAACCCATGTACATATGATTTATTCAAGATTTAGTGTAAAGCCTTGAACAAATGAACATTTCTATTACAGACATGTAAATGGGACAGCTTTAAATATAACCCTTGTTCTTTTGAAAATAAAAATGCTATGATAAAATATTGTTAATTTGGATAGCAGTATAATCCATTAGGAAAATTTACTACGATTTTGCTGTATTGGTTATATCCTTCTTGTAAATTGAGAGAAAGCTTTTTGTACAGGCATCAAATACCTTAGAAGACTTTTCACTTTGTAAACCCATCTTACTTTGTTGCTATGGTTACTGTTATACCGCAAGAAATCCTTCATTTAGTATAAATTGTTTTATGGCTTAAAGTCACTTATTAACCTACAGTCTATAAACCTGGTAAGGAACCACAGCAGGATATGTTTATCTCCCCATTTTCACTAGTGATGTCTAGATAGCAGAGTGGCACTCTCATTACAAACTTATTAGTGAGTTCAATCTCTGGAGTGCGTGGTATGGTCGAAGCCCTGCATGCACAGAACTGCAGTGTCTGGGGGGCGCCTAGGCCCATTCCACCTCGGCCATGGGCCAGTTATGTGAGCTTGGCTGATTGTGGAACCTCTCTTGGTCATCACTGAATAGCAACAACAATAGCTCAGAGTTGTCATGAGGACGTGGGTCCATATTCACACACTTGGGAACAGTGCCTAACACCAAGTGTACCTGAGTACTACCTTTGTTGTCGTCATTGTTGTAGGAGTTCTCTTTCATTCTCTTCTGTTTCATCCATCTCAGATGTTTGCAGGGAAATAGGCAAAACAGTAAGAATTTTCAGAATAACAGTATGAAAAATAAATTCCAATTACTTTTGTTACTAATAATATCTACATAATTATCTAGAAATAGCCTAATTTTGTCAAGTCCTTATAGCAAGTGTTATTTCTACTTCAGTTAATGTATCTGTGTATGTTTTAAATAAATGTAGTCATTGTTTCAAGGCAATTGGCTTAAGAATAAAATAAATAACAAAAACTCTAAGAAATTCAAATATTTCCTAAGTTCACTTTGAAGTTTGGCTAAATCAACTATGGAAGCAAATTCAACGGCATAAGTAAAATCACCTAATTTTGCCTTTGAGATGCCACAGGCTCCTCTTACAATTATAAGTGTATGAATCTGCTATTAAAGAAATTCTTTTATTTCCCCACCACACACCCAAGGGTGCAGATAGATAAAGCAGCCCCTACTTGGGACACTCCATACTTGAGGCAGAGAGAAAAATAAAGCAATTACAAAACCACACAGTGGTTCTCCAAACCTTTGCCTAAATGTGACATAGATAACTTCTATTTGCAGTTCATTGTTTTATTAGTGCATTATAATTATACATAATGCTAGGATTCATTGTTACATATTCATACATGCACATGAAATAACAATATAATTTGGTCAGTATTGTCCCCAGTATATCCTCTTCCCTTCCCTCCTCCCTCCTCAGGGCCCTTTCCTCTACTATACTGTGTGGCTAAATAAAACTCCATTGCGTGTGTGTGTGTGTGTGTGTGTGTGTGTGTGTGTGTGTATAACATTTTCTTTATCCATTCATCCATTGATGGATACTTAGGCTGGTTCCATAGTTTGGCTATTGTGAATTGTGTTGCTATAAACATGGGCATGCATGTATCTCAGTTCTTCAGGATAAATACCAAGGAGCAGTATAGCTGGGTCATATGGTAGCTTCATGTCAAGTCTTTTGAGAAACTTCCACACTGATTTCCATAGAGGCTATACTAGTTACAATCCCAGCAACAGTGTAAAAGTGTTCCTTTCTCTCTACATCCTCTCCAGTATATATTAATTGTTTGTATTCTTGATGACTATCATTCTGACTGGTGTGAGATGAAATCTCAGTGTAGTTTTGATTTGCATTTCCCTAATTGCTAGGATATTATATATTTTCTTTTTTGTATTTGTTGGTCATTTTTATTTTTCTTTTGGAAAGTGTCTGTATAGTTCATTTGAGCATTTGTTAATTGGTTTGTTTGTTTTTTTTTTGGTGTGAAGTTATTTTTTGAGTTATTTATATATTCTAGATATAAATCCTCTATCAGAAGATTAGCCAGCAAAGATTTCCTTTCATTCTCTAGGTTCTGTCTTCACATTCTTAATTTTTTTTCTTCGCTACGCAGAAGCTTTTTTAATTTGATGCCATCCCATTTATTAACTCTTGGCATTATTTTCTGAAATTTAGGTGTCCTATTGAAAGAGTTGTTGTCTGTGCCTCTATGTTTCAGTTTGACACTGTGTTTTCTTCTAGGAGTTGCATAGTTTGTGCTCTAATTCCTAGGTCTTGATCCATTTTGAGTTGAGTTGTGTGCAAGTTGAGAGATAAAGATCTGGTTTCATTCTTCTAAGCATGGATACCCAGTTTTCCCAGTGCCCTTTGTTAAAGGGGCTATCTTTTCTCCAACATGTTTTTGGTACCTTGTGAAGAATCTGTGTGGGTTTGTGTCTGTGTGTATATTTATATGCAGTGTGCCAGAACAATGCCCTTTTGTTGTTTGTTTGTTTTCTTTTACTATAGCTCTGTAGTACAATTTGAAGTCAGGTATTGTGATGCCTCCAGAATCACTTTTTGGTTTAGATTGCTTTGTCTATTCTGGATCTTTTATTCTTTTTTTTTAAACATTTTAAATTGATTTTTAAAAAATAAATGACAGCTGAGTGCATTGCAATTCTTGTTACACATATAGAACATAATTTTTCATAGCTCTGATTGTATATAAAATATGTTCATACCAATTTGTGTCTTTATACATGCACTTTGGATAGTGATATCCATCACATTCCACCATCCTTGCTAACTTCCTGCCCCTTCTCTTCCCCTCTCACCACCCTGCCCTATCTAGAGTTCCTCTATTCCTCCCATGCTTCCCCTCTCTACCCCACTATGAGTTAGTCACCTTATATCAGAGAAAATATTTGGCATTTGTTTCTTTGGGATTGACTAACTTCACTTAGCATAGTCTTCTCCAACACCATCCATTTACCTTCAAATGCCATGATTTTATTCTCTTTTATTGATGAGTAATATTCCATTGTGTATATGTACCACATTTATTTTATCCATTTATGTACTGAAGGGCATCTAGGTTGGTTCCACAGTTTAGCTATTGTGAATTGTGCTGCTATAAACATTGATGTTGCTATGCCCCTGTAATATGCTGTTTTTAAGTTCTTTGAGTATAGACCAAGGAGAGGGATAGATGGGTCAAATGGTGGTTCCATTCCCAGTTTCCCAAGGAATCTCCATACTGCTTTCCAAATTGCCTACACCAATTTGCCTACACCAATTTGCAGTCCCAACAGGAATGTATGAGTGTGCCTTTTTTTCCACATTTTCGTCAACACTTACTGTTTTTGTGTTCTTAATAGCTGTCATTCTGACTGTAGTAAGATGAAATATTAGAGTAGTTTTGATTTGCATTTCTCTAATTGCTAGAGGTGTTGGACATTTTTTCATATATTTGATGATTGATTGAATATCACTTTCTGAGAGATGTCTTCAGGTCCTTGGCCCATTTATTGATGGGGTTATTTGTGGGTTTTTTTGTTTTTTTTTTTTTTTGTGTTTAACTTTTTGAGTTCTTTATATACTCTAGAGATTAGTGCTGTATCTGATGTCTGAGGGGTAAAAATTTGCTCCCAAGAAATAGGCTATCTATTCACCTCACTATTTTTTTTTTTTTTTTGCTGAGAAGCTTTTTAGTTTGAACCCACCCCATTTATTAATTCTTGGTTTTAGTTCTTGGACTATAGGAGTCTTATTAAAGAAGTTGGGGCCTAATTCCACAAGATGACAATTAGGGCCTACTTTTTCTTCTATTACACTCAGAGTCGCTGGTTTAATTACTAGGTCCTTGATCCATCTTGAGTCGAGTTTTGTGCATGGTGAGAGATAGATGTTTAATTTCATTTTGTTGCATATGGATTTCCAGTTTTCCCAGCACCATTTGTTGAAGAGGCTATCTTTTCTCCAATGCATGATTTTTGACTCCTTTGTCTAATATAAGATAATTTAATTTTGTGGGTTAGTCTCTGTGTCCTCTATTCTGTACCATTGGTCTACCAGTCTGTTTTGGTGCCAATACCATGCTGTTTTTGTTACTATTGCTCTGTAGTATAGTTTCAGGTCTGGTATAGTGATGCCACCTGCTTCACTCTTCTTGCTAAGGATTGCTTTAGCTATTCTGGGTTTCTTATTTTTCCAGATGAATTTCATGATTGCTTTTTCTATTTCTATGAGGAATGCCATTGGGATTTTGATTGGAATTTCTGTATAGTGCTTTTGGTAGTATGATCATTTTGATAATATTAATCCTGCCATCCAAGAGCAAGGTAGACCTTTCCATCCTCTTCTTTGATTTCTTTCTTTAGGGTTATTTAGTTTTCATTATATAGATCTTCCACCTCTTTCATTAAATTGATTCCCAAATATCTTTTTTTTTTTTTTGAGGCTATTGTAAATGGGGTGATTTTCCTCATTTCCCTTTCAGAGGATTTGTCACTGATGTACAGAAATGCCTTTGATTTATGGGTGTTGGTTTTATATCCTGCTATCTTGTTGAATTCATTTACTAGTTCTAGAAGTTTTCTCATGGAGCTTTTTGGGTCTTCTAGGTATAGAATCATATCATCAGCAAATAGAGCTAATTTAAGTTCTTCTTTTCCTATACATATCCCTTTAATTTCTTTAGTCTAATTGCTCTGGCCAGTTTTTCAAGAACTATGCTAAATAGAAGTGGTGAAAGAGGGCATCCCTGTCTTGTTCCAGTTTTAGAGGGAATGCCTTCAGTTTTTCTCCATTTAGAATGATGTTGGCCTAGGGCTTAGCATAGATAGCCTTTACGATGTTGAGATATGTTCCTGTTATCCCTAGTTTTTCTAGTGTCTTGCATGAAGCAGTGCTGTATTTTGTCGAATGCTTTTTCTGTGTCTATTGAGATGATCATATTCTTATCTTTCAGTCTATTGATGTGATGAATTACATTTTTTGATTTCCATATGTTGAATCAACCTTGCATCCCTGGGATGAATCTCACTTGATCGTGGTACACTATCTTTTTGATATGTTTTTGTATTCAATTTGCCAGAATTTTATTGAAAATTTTTTCATCTGTGTTCATTAGAGATATTGGTCTGAAGTTTTCTTTCTTTGATGTGTTTTTGCCTGGTTTTGGAATCAGGGTGATATTGGCCTCATAGAATGAGTTTGGAAGTGCTGCCTCTTTTTCTATCTCCTGAAATAAATTGAAGAGTATTGGTATTAGTTCTCTTTTAAAGGTCTTGTAGAACTTGGCTGTGTATCCATCTGGTCCTGGGCTTTTCTTGGTTGGTAGGCTTCTGATGGCATCTTCTATTTCATCACTTGATATTGGTCTGTTTAAATTTGAACTCTAGAACTGATTTTTTTCTAGTCAAAAAAGTTCTTTTCTATATAATTTCTGAATTATAAAGATACTATTGAGTCAAATATCCACTTTAATTCCCCTTCCATGGGAAGTTTTTCAAATCCTCAGGGACTCAGTCTCAGGCAAGATCAGGAAGAAGTGAGTATTAGAAACTTTGTGATCTGGGAACCAGAAGACATGGGGTGAAGTTGGCCTTTCTGCCCCTCTCCTAGATGTGTGACTCTGGGAAGGACAGTGAAACTCTCTGAGCCTCCACTTTGTTTTCCATATTTTAAAGGTGTTTAATGAGTTTGGTTTTAACATTTCTGAAGACTTCCCTTTTTCTCTTATGCCTGGACTTTGGTCCTGTACTCTGAGAAGTGGTTGAGACAGAGGTGCAGACCCCGCTGCTCCTGACAGGTTGCCTCATCTCTCCTGCTGTTATGAGTCCTTGGTTCTATTGGAAGGAGGCCCCCTCTGAGGGAGAAGGCCTTTGCTCATCCTCTCTCCACTGTGCAACTGCCTGTACCCCGGGAGATCCCTTCCTATACCCTCAGTCTCAATGCCGTGTACTTCTCTCTTTTGAACACCCACCCATGTTTTAAACCATTTTCCCCACTGAGAATTCTGCTGCAAAACATAAGCTCTCCCCTATATTCTCAGCTCCTTCCAGTCTTAACTAACCTGGTTCTCATCTCCATGTTTTCTGGGAGCTGCTTCATTAACATTTCCTTGGAATGGGCTCTGGGTCTTGGGAACATTTTCCATTCCCCTTTCCTGGACTCCATTCTCAATATGGCCTTCATTCTCGATATTAGACCCGATTTATCTAACTACCTATCTATAAATCTGGCTTCATTCTCCCCTCTAATTTTGGAAACTCCTTACTGCTGTAAGGAAAGGGAGCTATGACCATTCTGGCTTCTTCAAGCTGAAAGGGGGCGGTGTTGAGCAAGCAGTTTTGGAGTCCCCCTTTTTAAAAACCGGGTCTATCGAGTGGTCCATGATAGAAGTCCCATTGAGAAGTAACAGGCTGGAGGGCCATTTGAGTGATGGGTAGTCTCGGTGTAGATCTCGGTGGGGAACCTCCAATCTGTTACTGCTGTTTACCCGGTGACAAGTCCTTGCTTCCCTGATGCTGAAGTATAATACCAGAGAAGCAAGCCAAGGCAAGTTTAGAGTGGAAAGTAGAAGCTTTATTAAAGGACGGCAGAAAAGACTTCTCCCCAGAGGAAGAAGGGGACCCTAGAGGTGGAATCCCCCTCTCCCTTCATAACTTCCTGATTCATAACTTCACTAACACTCTTGTTTAATCTTCACCTTAGAGTTTGCCTTTGTCTCCCCTTGCTCTTTAATCTTTCATGATAGCCGTCTGTAAAAATGTTAATCTTGGATGTACCTGAAAGTTTGGTTTCTCAGAGTCTCCACTTATGCATCCATGACGCAGGAGAAAGATGCACAGGAGGACAAATGGGCTCTACCCTGACTTCTCTGATCAGATATTTTTACAGCCATCTCAACAGCTATTTTATACCTCTTCTATTCTCCTTTACCAGCCTCAGGATTGGCAGAGGAACTCTTTGTCTACTTTACATAGAAAATGAAAATTCTCATGTGGAAACTTTCCTTCCTTCCTATTACCAAGCATGTAGCTCCACTGACCCAAGCTCCCTTGCTTCCTGGGGCAAATTTCCCACTGGAACTTTGGGTCACATCACTTCCAATTTATTAAGAAAACTAACTATAGATAAGCTTTCCTTTTCTTTCATGTTTATCTCTCCCAATAAAATGGGATGTTTTCCATCTGTTTATAAGCAGATCTAAGTTTCTCCTTAAAAAAAACAAAACAAAACAAAAAACAACTCACGTATCTTCTCTCTCCCTCTACAAACTATCATCACCTTGTCTCTCTCCTTACCTTGACAGTAAAACTTCTGGAATGAGTTAGGTTATACTTTTGGTCTCCTTTGCCATGTGTCTACCTTATCCTCATCTGTTTTCTAACTTTATCACTCCACAGCATTGGTCCATGTTAGTTCCAGTAGCATTTTAGCAATATGCAACCCTACCCTGTTCCTTGTGCTCTGTAATGAGCTGTGCTGCTTCTTGGCTGCCTGTCTTCTTTGCAGATCATTCTGTGGCTTCTCTCAGTGATGCTGTTCATGTCCATAGTGTTAGTAAGTATCTGTAGCCAAAGAACTAACTAATTAACCTCTACTCCTGACCCACGGGTCTGTTTGCCCTTGTGACATCTCCACTGAGGTATAGCAAAGGCAGCCACGCCCCACAGGTGTGAAGCTGAATTCAGCATCTCCCCTGCTAACCACCCACTCCCAGGCTGGCCCTTCCCCTCCCAGGGCTTCAGTTGTACTCAGTGGCTCTCCTGGGGGGTCTGTGCTGCAGCTTCTGCCTTCCTTACCTCAGCATCACATCCATCATGGGGCCCCGTCAACTCTGTCTTCCATTGAGTCCCTGTCTCACCTGCTGTCCTCCCAGGTCCAGTCCCCAGGTTTCCTTAACTGTGTTTCAGTGGGAGGCAGTTTTTTGTCATGAGGAAGTGTTTGATCCATCCACTGGCAGATCCATATCTCCTGGTTCTTTTCTAAATAGTCTGTGCATTGTAGGCTAACTGATCCTTCTAGGTGCATATCTAATCTTGAATAAGATGTTTTGCTGGGTAGCCTTGGAATCTAAGATTCACACTAAATTTCTAATCTGTATATTTGAATTCAGTATAATTATGGTTATATAAAAATTTCCTCATTGGGTATAGTGGTATTTTGTGAGAAAATTTGCCTAGATAATTGACTAAAATGTGGATGTTTAAAATTTAAGTCATTGGTAAGTTTTGGTCTACCTTTATTTCTGTTTCTCCAACTGTCTATACTAGACAATGTAAAATGTTTGCATAAGACTATGTGATATGAATATATCATTTTGACATTTGCTTTCTCTCTAGCTATTTATTTGCTGTTTGGGTATAATAAATCATCATTCTAGTTCTCTACAGATATGTATATGTAACTATATAAATAAATATAAAAATATAAATATAAATTTCTTGAAAGTAACTTCTGCCTATAGTAATTCATTTTTTTATGGATTACATCAATCTGTTATACGTTAATTATAGTTTAGTTTAACATTTTAAGTTTTGGGGTAGGACTTTTTGATTAGTAATAAGGAGAAATAGAGTTTAAAATTCACTTGTTCAAATTATGCCAAGAAATTGGCATGCTTAGTTTTCTGGGTCTATCATACCTAGTTGTTATTGATAAAATTCTGCTTTTGCGTAGATGGATAAATAACACAAGTCAGTAAAGTTTTTGTTAATTTGAGTAATGTCTCCCTTGAGTTTTGAGGTAAAATGGTTAATAGAGAGAGGTGTGAGAAACCAAAACACATATCAGAAAGTAGAAGAAGAGAAAATCAGTACCCTGTATCTCTTCCTGTAGAGACTTGACACTTAGTCTAATGTTTTAGCCTCATTTTTGAAGCAAGAACATGTAATTAAAAGAAGTAATCCCTTCCTGGTCTATCATGCAAATACTAAATGGAAAATGACGAATTCTGCATCAATTATAAAAGACTGAAAAGATCACTTTTGGCAAGTGATATATACTTTATGAATAGAAGTATATGCAAGGAATTTTGGAGCATAATTTTGAATATATTTTCAGAAAATACAGAAATCGAAGTGGTAAGTGGCTGGAATGCACGTGAGGGCTGGATATAGTGTTCTTGCCAACAAAGTGGAACGTGGCCTAGCTCAAGAACAAAGCCTGCAAAGGGGGGTGCTTTTCCTAACCCACTGCACTTTTGCTGCAGGCTGATAAATAGTGGGGTTTGGAATCGGTTTCACCATTGATCTGAAAGATAATCCTTTTTGTGACAATCTTGTCCTGGGGTTTTTACTGTCAGAGGTGAAAATGAATGGCAGAGTCCAAGTAGAAAAAGGAGAGTAGGAAGGAGTTGGGCCCCTGGGGAGAAGGCCATTGTCACATGTGAGCTGACCACAGAGACATGGGGCTGGAGGTATAGCACAGACCCAGGGAGGGTTCTATTTCATTAATTTTTGGAACCATGTTCTGGAGTTTACAAAGCAATCATGCTGATTATTAAATGTGGGGAAATAAGAAAATATTGTTGGAAGATACCTTGGCTGTGCAGAGTCTGCGGCACCTTCCAATCGACATTCTGTACTTGATGCTGGCTTGGCCCCGGAGGGCAGCTGAGTGGGGAAGCTGCAGGGAAAGCAAGGTATTTGACTTGGATGGTTTTCACTCTGTACAGGTTGTGAAACAAATAAGGATTATCACAGGTACCTCAGAGGTACCCAGGGGGACTGGTGCTGGGTGCATTTAAAACAGTGCTGGGTGATTCTTTTTGAGGTGGAAATTAAGATAGATCTGCCATTTCCTGGCCCGATTTATTAAAGCAGGTCGCTGTACTTGCTATGTACAGGTGTGGCACTGAAGCTTCTCTTTTAAAAGAGGACAGGCTGCTCTGGTCAGGCAGGGCCAGCAGCTGGGCCCTCGGTTACACTTGCACCTGTCTGTGCATCGAGGCTGCCATCTCAGGGGCAGGGGCTGGACCTCCTCAGCGACTGCGGACGAGTGTGGCGGGCATGTGATTGTATCCATCCCCACAGCCTGGGGATCGGAACTTCTTCTCGATGCCTCATGAAACACTCCCCTGATATCTCTATCCTCTTAAATCTGAGCCTGTCAGAGGAAGCTGGCGGATCGGATCTCCCTTAAATGGTTTTCTAACAGGTTAATCAGCTTTCATAGGGTTCCTTTCAGAAATGTGACAACTCTTCCCATCTGGAGATGTCACATGCAGGTGGTTTCCAGTGGGCTCCATTGTTGCAAGCAACAGACGAGTCTTGTACATCTGAGTTAAAGGAAGATGTGGGAAGTAGCTGTGGGGAGTTTTTACATCTTCTTTCGAAGATTTCAGCATTTGATCATTTTTGTCCTTCTCAAAAAGTTTGAAAAATGGGATACTGTAGCTGTTGTTTTTTGACTTCATTTGAGCAGGGGGCTGAAAGTGTTCTGTAAAGGTCACATCCTACATATTTTCACCTTTGCAATCCTAAGGTCTCTGTCACATCAGCTCAGCTCAGCCACTGTAACATGAAAGCAGTCAGACCAGACATGGGTAGGGCTGGGTTGCAATTCACAGAACAGGTAGCAGGCTGTAGTGTGCCAAAGCCTGACTCAGAGAAGCTAAGGGCAAAATGAATTCCATTCAAGTTCTTCAGAGTGAAGGCTGAAGGTCTCTGGTTCTAGCTGATGTCTTACTATCAACATAAGTAGGAAGTCACCGACCATCATTGCCTAGAGGTTACTGCCATGTTCAGCGGTATCTCTGCAACCTTAATAATCCACTGTTGAGAAACCTCTCACTCAGCAGTTATTTGCACAGACGGGGAAATTGCCCTGAGTTATCTACAATTCATTCAGGAGACACCTCACTAGCCGAAGGAGCAAATTGTTTGTTATGTGTGAAGACTGAGAGTTGACATAACTGCAGTGCGCACTGGGGCTTCAGTAGAACTCACTTGTCAAAATGAGCTATTGAGGAACACAGGACTGAACTTCTGCATTCCCGTGATGGATGGTGCCACCAGGACCCTGGGTGCGGAGATGGGGCAGGCCAGCATGGCTGCCATTCTGGAGCCTGTTTCTTCCCATATCCATGCCGACCCTGGTCTGGATATGAACTTTTCCCCCCATTGCTTTCTAAAAGGCCATTCTCTACTTCTGATGCCCACTGTTGGCTTCTATCTTAACTTTGAGAAGAGCTTGCCTGATTTGCTTTTGATGAAATACGTTTGAGCTGATACTTATTTGCATGTAAATGTAGAGGAGAGGTGAACATTCGTTTAAGTGTTGTTTCTTCATTTTTAACCCACTCCAACTTCTTCCATGGTCCAGGACCAACTTCTCTGATCTGGGTGACTGCGCTAGCTCCCCAGAGTTTTGCTCCTGCGACTGCTTCCCACAGGGCTGTGTCCACACTGCACCAAGAATGGTGATTGCAAAAACACCCCTGGGCTTGTCCCCTCCTGCTTCAGTTCTTCCATGGCTTCTTGAAGCCTTCACATTAAACTGATAGTCCTCTAAGACCTGGTGCAAGATACTGAACGTGGGTGTCTCTACCCAACTCTCTGCTCACCTCCATTGCCCCTCCTCAAACTGCTCTCCAGCCCTCTTGAGCATGTGCTCCCTTAACTGCTCAGCATTCTGTTCGTAACATTCTCCAGCCTGTGCCCCAGCCCATCTTTCCCTCCCTCCTCTCTCGGTGTCTTCTCTTTTGGTGAAGTCCTTTGGGACTCAGGTTGCTCCCAGAAGTTCTTCCTCCCAGTCTTTCTGACTCCCTGGAACTACATGGTGCTGCCATTGCCTGCCCTGTTGGCTGCATCTCCCCCACAACTCTTTGAGTACTGAGTGTATATGTTGTCTCATGTGCTTGCAGCCCTTGTCACAAAGTAGATGTCCAATCAACATTTGGTTAGTAAGTTATTCCCCAGATAAGAATGCATGTGATAGATTGGAACATGGATTCATTGGACCACTAGACTTTGCAGTTTACTAGAAAAATGTTAAATTTCCAAGTAGTGTTGGTGGAATTATAGTTCATCCCTGAAAGTCTGATAAATTTAAAATATGTATTAAAAACTCTAGATGTATTTTGTTGAGATTTCACGTATTCATCCTTTTAAAGGGCCCCTCAAGTATGCAAATACACATATGCAAATATGTAATAAATTTTTAAAAATATAAGATCCTAATTATAATTCAGAAAATATTTTAAATGCATGGTCTATATCTTATGATAAAACCTGGTGTGTGTGTGTGTGGGGGGGTCTAACCTTTTCCTCTAAACTTGTCCTCTAGAAGAAAAGGAAACATTACTTATTTCTAACCCATAAGATAAAAAGCATGTGTCCACAGAGGAATTTGAGTAGAACTGCACATCATCAATAAGAGAAAGCAATTATCTAATTATGCAACAATGGCTGAACCTCAGAAATCATTATGCCAAGTTTAAAAAAACCTCACAATTTCATACTTTATGACTTCATATATATTAATTTCTAGAACAAGCAAAACCCATCTCTGATTTTATATATATCAGAACAGCATGTTTGGGTAGGGAAACTAAACTAGGTACTTTCAGGTCTATACTTATAAGTGCATTATGTCCACAGAAAGAGTTGTACTAGGAATGCTCACAACAGTCTTATTCACAATAGCTCCAAACTGGAAACATTCCTTATGTCCTTCAAAAAAGAATTAATGTAACTTAATCATATAATGGATTATTCTTAAATTAAATAAACTATTGATACCTACACCAGTATGATTGAATTTCAGTCTGTGCTGGGTGAAAGAAGCCCAACATGAGTGTATACATGTGATGCCATTTCTATGAGGTTGAAGCATAGTTCATACTAAATGTTGGTGCTGTAAGTAAGGAAAGCAGTTACTCTTGGGAGGTGGGGAAGGCCATTACTGGAAAGAGACATAAGGAAGCATGGGGGTGACAGGTGTTTTTCACCTCCATGTGGATTGGGATTCCATAGGTGCATACATATGCAAAAGAACTTAAGTTGAGAAACGTTGAGTTTACATATTTTACTATATTTAAATTTCTATGCAACTAAAAATAGTTTTAAAATTAGTTCTTATTATCTGATCTGCTATTGTGTTATGTGATTTCTTAAAGAATTAGTTCATTGAGTGATAATTTTAGGAACTTTAGGATTTCCAACCATAGAAACAGTAAAGCATGTATTCTGTACATGTTTTGGGGGACTTCTCAAGCCTTGTTTTGTTGCTTGTGCTTGAAGTTAAGCTTCAGGGAGAAAACAGTAAAGGAGCTTCTTCCTCATACTGTGTCTCTCAGAGCCCTGTGGCTGTCCTGACTGGCCTGTGTGGGCTGAGCGGGTTTGTAGGCCACGGTGGAGGCTCCTGAGCCTCTGCTCCTCTGGAGTCTGCCATCAGATAACCCAGGCAGTCTTCCTTGGCAGCTCGCTCTCCAGGTGGTTTTGAGTTTGCTTCTGCAAGGAGTATGGCTTGAGATGGCCTTCTTTATAATGTTGTCTTCTCTGTTGAGGGATACTTGGACCTGAAATTGTGTCAACTTGAATGCCCATCTGTTTATTCTGAAGACCCAGATTCTAGACAAAGGCACACATATTTTAACGTGTCCCCTTGTGTGACTGGTGGAACCATTCTGGGGCTCTATCAAGGCCACAGCCCTCTAAGGAGCCCTGGGTTACTAGGACAGGCAAACTTGGGCAGTCTCAATTCCTGCCTGTTAGAGCTCCTTATCTGCCCACTGTTTGTTTGTTTGTTTGTTTTTTAACTATCTGAGGATTTCTCTCTCTTTGACTTTAACATTTGAAAAGATGGTTATTATCTTTGAGCCAGAGTTTCTGATATTTTATAGCAAGAGGGATATTTAGTTAATCATGCATCCAGAAATGGAAACTGTAGAAGCATTTTACATTTTCAGAAAGTGTACTGGCACCTAATGGCATAATTGTCAGATATGCTATTCTCTTTCAGTGTAGGGAGCAGTGACAGCTTCACTCTTAAACACACCCTGATTTGTCCTGAGCGCAGAGCCTGTGGCTTGTCTACCAGCCTGCAAGGGAACCACCTTGAACTATTAGTTTCAGCCTTATATAAGACTGCTCACTGTGGAGCTTCGTATTTCATGTTATTTATAGAATTAATAGTTTCCCTGTCTATTCATTATTATCACCATCTTTGCAAAGCCCCTCTACAGTGTGAGCACCCTGAAGAGGAACTTTCCTGTTTCACTCCTGCACCCACCACAGGGAGCTCTGGCACATGGTACACCCCACTATCATATGTAGGGGTGAAACAATAAATAAATGAATAAAAATCTGGAAACTCAAGTAAATTAAAAAATCTTAAAATGCATAATAGACTTTCCCTCCAAGGGGACCATATATTTATTATTTTAAAATGTTAGATGTCCATGTTATGATAACAGTAATTATTAACAAACACAAAAAAGTTAAAATACAAACATTGGTGCACAATTAATCTACTTCCTTGTGCAACAAAAATAGTGATTTTGATCTTATAGGATGTTAATTGGTAATGAAATGAATTAGTTATCATGATATTTCTATTTTAATTCAAATAAAAACCCATTTCATGGAAAATTCCATAGAAAGTGCTAAATGTATTAAAATTCTTAAGAAATATTATATATGATGAAAAGAGATAGGTGTAAAATAATAACACTAGTAATCAACTAGGAGCAGATTGATTGTTTTGCAGTTTGTTTTTTTTTCCTAATGTACTAATGAGAGGCTTATTTGACTTTCTATGGTGCTGGTAATTGAACCTAGAGCCTTGTGGATGCTGAGCACACTTTCTCCTGCTCAGCTCCATCCACAGCCCTAATGAGAGCTCTTTTCAGGCTAAAAGAACTTAGTGAAACTCATCCTGTGGGAGATGGGACCCTGCTCTGGTACCATGGGATTTCCTTACTGAAACTCATCTAGATGGTACCCACAAAAATCACATTTGATATAAGTTCAGGAGAGAGCTGTTGAGAATAGAAATCAACACTGGAGAATGCATTTCAGAACGCACAAATAGCACATTGAAAAACATAACTATGCAACAAATAGACCATGTACTTAAGAAAAATTCATAATATATAGACATACAGTAAGAAATGCCTGCAGAGCTCTAGTCACAGGAAAGTAGGCCTGTGAATCAACTATCATCGAGCTTGATTAAGCATTTTACAGAGGAACTGGCAAAATATGCAAGAATCTGAAACAGTCATGCCATTTTCAATGTTCAGTCTTAATTCCACATGTTAGAATATATTCTCAAATAATAGGCTGATTTAACTGTCTGTTAAATGGCGAATAGGATCTTGGCCAAGTGTGATATAAAAGACAATGCTCAGAACTGTTTTATTGTTTTCACGTATTCTATAATATATTACAAGGATAGTTTTTGATTAGCTTTTGGCCATTTCATCTCCATATAAGGAATCATTTTGTCTTTTTTCCATTTCCACTGAGTTTAAGAGAGAAAACCCAGTTTGCATTAACATAAGTAATATAGTTACATAAGAAGAGGTATGCCTTAACACTTCATTTATCTTAGCTATCAGAACCAGTTCAATAACATTTCCTAAATTTAGCTTTTTGGATTCAGAGAGAACCCTGAATTTCTAGAAGTTCACATGTGTCTAGGACCTGAATTAATACAACGCTTCTGCAGGAACCTTCTATGACTGTCTTATCTGTTTCAGTTGGTAAAAAGAGGGCTCCTGTGCATGTGGCCCTTCTTTCCTTGGGTAGTCAGGCCCTTGTACTGAGAGCCAGGTAGAGGTCATTCTCCCCTTAGCACAAGGTGAACCTAAGATTTTTCTGTTTTTCTCATTTAAAACCTCTGCCTCGTAATGGTGGTAGTGAAAATTAAATACTCAAGAGTGCTATCAAAATGTAGGTTTGTGGGGCTGGGGATGTGGCTCAAGAGGTAGCGCGCTCGCCTGGATGCGTGAGGCCCAGGTTCGATCCTCAGCACCACATACAAACAAAGATGTTGTGTCTGCAGAAAACTAAAAAATAAATATTAAAAAAAATTCATTCTCTCTCTCTCTCTCTTTTAAAAAAATGTAGGTTTGTGTAACTATTCTAATAGATTCAGATACCTGATTTCAGCCATAATATTATTTGAGATTTGTAGATTTTTTTTTGTGGTAGAAAATTTATGAGAGATCAATATTAATGTAGATCATATGGTTTTCTACAGAGAATGAGTTATCGTGCCAGAGAAGATCCTGATCATGCAGCTCCAGTGTCTGGGAAGTTATTGCTTTTCCACCCATTGAGCATTTGTGTAGTACACTTCATGGAAATATCTGAAATATGATGTCAATTTGCCTCTTACCAAATCATGGTAAATATAGAGTAGGGAATGCCATATTTTAATAATGCACTTTTAAATTTAAAAATCCACTTTTTAAATTTAAATTTTCATAATTACATTTCACTGAGTAGACATGACTAAAATAATAACAAAATAGTTATATTTACAGACTATGCTTGAAATGTTGGAGCATAACTGTGAAAGATTTAAGATTTACAAAAAGTCTCTGAATTGCTTCTGGAAAATACAAGCAAGAGAAAGAAAGCTTGATAACCAGCTATTTACCGGTGGCTTTGACAATTGCATGGGGAGGGGGCAGGTGTGAGCGGTTTTTATAACTAGCACATTTATATTTCCAGAAACTACTTAAACGTCCTCTAACATGTTGCTCTTTTCCTTGCTTCCTGACGTCTGCAGTCTTCACTTCTTGATGTCTTGATTACCCCACTATTCTGAGCAGTGTGAACCAACTAAATTGGGAAAAATTTCCTCCAAATGTATCTGAGTTTCTGCAATGAATTTGTTAGAAATTATAAAGGCATTTTGAATTAACTTAAAAGTCACACATTGTAGGACTTGATTGTGATGTTACTGATAAGCATGACTGAAAGAACTTATTTTCTTTGCTATGCAGAACATACCTGTCTGCAAACATTTTAGTTATTCGGAAACACTAACATTTGTAACTCAGTCGGAGCCTCTTCCTTAAACGGCCTGATGATACGTTTATTAGAACCCTGCTGTGGATGAGTGAGTCACCCTGCCCGAGAAGATCCTGATCATCTCCATCATGAGCAGCTGTTCACCTTCAGCTCACTCCCTCTGGAGGTTTTTAAAAATGATTTTCATTTTACTTTTGGATTAGCCCTGAAATTGTTATTTCTATTTAAAAATAACACTACAATTATTCAACTACAGTAGCCCCAAAGACTCAAGAAACATCACTCTGCAGTTATTAGAGATAAACCCTGGGAAGAGTCGAGAGCATTTGCTGCTGCTGCTGGGAGCATTGAAGTTAGGCTTCGGGCCCCTTCCTGAAATTGTGCCCAAGGAGAGAGAAAACAAATTCTAGGAAAAGGACTCAACCACATCACAGGAAGAGCAGGGAAAGTATTTCCATATTATAGCCAACAACTGTCAGTCATGTTGAGCAACATCAGGAGTATCTGAGGCCTGGGCCACTGATTTTTGGAAGTCATTTCCTAGTAACTGGTTTGAGGATGTGGACATTTCGTAACTAACAGTGAACATGACATGTTCATTTTATGCACACTGAATTACCCCAGGTGGCCTAGTTAGTGAACTAGTCAATGTAATTTTGGTTATCGTGTAAATCATACATGTGTTCTGTTGGAAAGACATGTATAGAGTGATCAATAAAAGACTTTGAAGCATAACAAATAATATTCAGTAGGGAAAGAAAACTTCAAAGAAAAATAGGAAGACTGTAAAATTCCCAAATGTTAGAAAGAAACTTATTCATGTATTTTTTAGATGAATAATATTATGTATCATGTTATTGTGGTATTGAGATTCCATTGGGTATACTTAAAAGACTGTAAGTGCATAAAAACTATATTTTTGTAATTTTTTGTAACCAAGGTAAAAAATTGTTGCTCTCTCCTTCAAATATGTAAAAGGCAAGCTATTTTGTTAGAATTCTTTTAAGAATTGAGCAAGAAAGGTTGGAGATCACTTTTTGAAATGAGTATTTCAATGATTTGATTAAATTTGTTCTATTATAGAATGAATGATATAGCAGCAAAATCAACATCAGTCTTTCCCAGTATCTACCAAAACTTCCCTCTTCCATTTCTGTTCTAAAGGCTGTCCTTGTCCCTGCTGCCCATAGCCCTGTTTCGACTCTATCTCTCCTCTAGGTGTGACTGCCCTTGAGTCGGTGTTTCTGTGACCTCAGGTCTTCCAAATAGTCATATGTCTAGACCCCAGTAAACACCTGAAAGACAGGGATGTGGTTTCTAAACAAAGTAGGCACCCTTGTTTGCTGAACTGAGTAGAATTGTATTATGGTGTATTTTTTTGTCATAAAGTTTGTATTTTATTTTATGAAATTATCAGTGTATGAAAATTGGGAATTAAAAATAAAAATTCGGCTATTAAACAGATTTTGAGGAGCCTTCTCTACTTCTGTTCCTTCTCCTCCTCCTCTTCATCCTCCTCCTTTTCCTCTCCTCTTCCTCCTTATCCTTTATTTTCTTATTCATAAAATCTTTAGCAGAACTCTGTATGACAAATACCTTTTTGGCCAATGAAATTAGGATTTAATATTGATTCAATGATTTTAAAAATCAATTAAAGCAAAGAGTCATTAAACACTCCTGTACATGCATATCCTTAATACTTTATTTCTTTGAATGCTTTATTTTGAATTACTCTATATAAAGATATGTTCCTCAGCTAGTCTTTGCATCCAGGGCTAAGACACTTTCTTTGACTTCACCCGTAATACATCATATTTGACTTCCAGTTCAATTTCTTTAAAATGAAGTAAGAACTTAAAGATAATCCCAAGACAAGCTAAGTCCTCCTGGAAAAGTTCAATTTTGTCCTCAATTTTTTATATCTAATTCAAGAATATTATTTTTAGAGATTTTATTGAGTATTTTCAATGCGTATATTTTACTTTGTATAGAAACAACTTTTTTGAGATAGGCTTTTACTTTTAGATTAATTGACTGATATATTGATCTTAATAGGCTTTTGCAAGAGAGATGTACCATTATTTACTTTTTCATCACCATTTTAAATTTGAAGGGATTTACTGGGGGATTCAATTAGTCATAGTCTTTGCACCAAGTCTAAGGCTGAAACAACCTTTTGGCTTAATATATTTTAACTTTCACCAGTTAGGGTTGAGAATGGTTCCATTTTCCAGATTCACAAGTTCCAGAATGTCTGCGTTTTTTAATCTCTATTTTTTTCCCCTGCTTATAAAGCAGCCATTTTTTTTCTGAGCTTATTTATTTCTTATAGTATTTTGTCAAATTCAGTGAGTGGTTTACCAACTCATCATTCCAACCTTCTCTTTTCTCAGTTTTTATCTAAAGATACAGCTCATTAAGGACATTGTTTACTTTCCAAATTTATTCCAAACAACAGTTTTACTAAATATTCTTCCACTAATTATGCCAACTTCTAGTTACAGTTTTCTTGATCCCACTGTTAGTCTTCTTTAATACTATTTTTTAATTTGTTCTTTTTAGTTATACATGAAAGTACAAAGTATTTTGACACATTATACATATATGGAGTACAACTTCCAATTCTTATGGGGTTTTATTAATAAACTTAATATGCAAAGTCCAGAGAGGTGGCACCGTAGCTTCACATGAGGAACTTGTAAAGTCTGTAAGTTGAGTGGAATGGTTTTCACTACTGTGAGATTATTTCTCAGATAGGAAACATTCTACCAAGTGCTGCTTTGCCTTTGTTTTGGAGAGCACAAAGTTGACATCCCAAACAATTGTGTTTGATCTGTTTATTTATTTATTTATCACTGATTTGTGAACTTAAAATTTTGTCTTTCTTTTGGATACAACCAGTGGTTCTCCAAAGACGTGCATTTGCTCTGACAATTTGCTGGCTGTACTTGTCTCTGGGCCTTTTGGACTTGACTTCCGTGTTCTTTGTTCTCCATGATGAAGTTAGGTCCTTGTTTTTTACCTAAGTACTCTCCATAACAGTCACTGAAGAGTTAGGGGTTTAGCTGCTGTGGCCTCCTGCAGGGCCTCTCCCTCCTTTGCTAGTTGCCATAGTTCCTCTTGGTATTCTTCTGAAGGTGGCCCCATTGTGTACATCTCTGATCTTTCAGAAGATTTAAAGATGGTGTCCTGTGGGTTTCATAATGATGATGGTAGCTGACCATCACCTTTATTCCTCTTAGGGCTCCTATAATCCACACAGTAATTTTCTTCTTATAATAAAGTATAACTTGTAAATTAAATTGAGGTTTGCTCTTTTCGTGTCCTTCTAGTTTAGATACAAGGTGTCCCCTGAAAGCTTATGTGTGAGAATGTACAGAAATGTTCAAAGGTAATATGATCAGATCATGAGAATCATAACTTAATCAGTGTGTTGGTCTATTTGACAGATTAATGATTTGAGTGGACTTGTGAGTGGTAACTGCAGGCAGGTAGGGCATGACTGGGAGTGCCCCTTGGGCTTACATTATCCCTGGCTCCTGGCACTCAAGCGCTCTTTTTCCTGGCTGAAATGAACTGAGCACTTTCCTTCACCATACCCTTCACGATGACGTTCTGCCTCTGCAACCATAAGCCAAAATAAACTTTTCCTCCTCTAAGTTGTTCAGGTTGGGTCTTTTGGTCCCATGATGAAAATCCAACACTTTCTCTTTTAATGCTTCTGTATCTTTTTTTGTCCAACTTTGCATAAAGCTGTGCATTATTCTGTTTTGACTTAAGAGAGTCAAAACACTTGCTTGGCTTCACTTTTCCATCAAGTAACCGTTCACCTAGTTTACCTAATCACTAAGGCAGAAAGTAATCATACTTGTTTTGGTGATGTCTGCTATATTCCTCGTGTATTCTGAAGCTGTGATCTTCGGAGAGATGATGAATAAACCAAAAGATGATGAGCAGTCCTTCAATGCTTCAGTGATATCTCTGATGGGCCAAAATGATTATTGACATATTACACAACTGTAAAAGCATCACAGAAACAAAAACATGAATATTGACTCTAATACTTGTTAGAGAACAGAATCTGAGGTAGCTGCTAGAAGATGTACTGCTGAAAGTACTATTCACAAAGTGTGTTTAATGAACACTTGGATAAATATGTCCAGTGAGAATAATAATAGCCTATCTATTACACAGAGCTGTTCTGAGAACTAAGTAAGATCCTACTTGTGAAAACTCCTGTGAACTGTGAAACCGTACAGATTTTTACTGGTATTGGACTCTAGTATTCTTATTCTGATCAAGCTTTGCTTTAGACAGCATTAAAACGGATTTCTTTTCTAGTAGTTCAGTAGACCTGAAGGAGAATGTGGGTCAAAAATCACTAATTTTGATTATTAATACAAAAGGAATTGAGTACTTATTCATCCCACACGTTATGTGGTTGTTGAAATTGTTTTCCTTCATTGCAGAAATATTTTAAATTGCTGCTAAATGAGCTTAACTAAATTTTAACCTAAATCCTTAATGTATTAAATGTGTCTAGGTAAGCCTCTTCACCCTCAGCTTACTGAATTAAAAAAAAAAAAAAAAGAGCTTATATCTTGGGTGATACTAGATGTTCAATTTTCAGATACATAAAAGAGATAAACATGAATCCAATTAAATGTTCCTTTCAATCATTTTTGTATTCACAATAGTAATTTTTAAACTGCATTTTCTACGTGCATATTCCTACCCATGTTTGCCTGTCTCTATCCTTGCCTCTGTCCTGGAAATTCACAGCCTTTTGTAATGGTTTTCTAACATCCATTGGGAGCTGGCATTCTAGAACCAGCCTTATGGTGGAGGCTACATCATTCAGGAACCCGGCCTGTGTTCCATTCAGAGATGTGTTCTCCCAGGCGTCATGATTGTGTGTCCAAGATGGCACCTAACCTGGTGACTTTGGAAGCAGGGCGACTCCTAAATCAAGAAGTTTGTGAGGCGTGAAGTAGCTAGTCCAAAGGACCAGTTGCTCCCTTGCTGTCAGAGTGGTCACCAGCAGGCCACTGTGCGCCAGAGATGTGCTTCCAGGGGACGTGTGGCCTCTGTGCTGTGGGTGCTGCGGTGGCGTTCTCACCAGGGCACTTGTGACACGCAGAGGTCCCCAGAGTGCTGGGTGAAGCTTGGGCAGTTGTGGCCACCTCACGCTCCCTTCCCTTCACTGTGGCTTTCATTGTTCTCATTGCTTCTTAGGACGACTCGAGCCAGGTATTCTCGGAGACGCATGTTTCATTGAAACTGGCTTAGGTCACAGCCCCATTGCCCAGGGTGAGAGGAGATGCCAAGTGGCAGGAAAGCCCAGGAATCGGGGCTGCTCTGGGGCTCTGTGCTGGCCACTGGTCTTCCTGCTGTTGGCTCACTTGCTCCGTGATAGGCAAGGTGTTGCTTATCCGAGAGATTAAGCTTGACTGCAAGCTGGAAGTAAGATCACTGCTTTCGCTTTTCACTTGGTGGATTGCTCAGCAGGTGTTCCAAATTTTTATGGCAGACATTTTCTTTTCTTTTAGAAAAATAATCTGAATGGCAGTTTTATGGTTTCAGAAGATTAGTATTGATCCTAAAACAGGTAACTATTAGACAGGAGCAACAAAGAGGCATTTTTTGTCTTTATGCAAGAAAAGTTCCATTATAAGAATTTACTACTAAAAAAATATAAATTTTATTTTTAAGGAAAAGAAACAATTGCTCTGAAATAAGGTCAGCTGGGATTTGTGGAGATGAACTCACATACTCACATTCACACATACACAGACATCCTGTTATGCGAAAACTTAAGCCGGGGGTAACTAATACATTGACTTTTATTTCATTTACAAATTCTTTAATCCCACATGAGTTATTATTACAACTGAAATTTTCCTAAGTGGGTCCAGTTTTAAAGGTGTTTGCTTAATTCCTACCGTGTGCAAAACACTGTGCTTTTAGAGAGATGAACATAAAATTCAATATTATTGTAACAAATGTGAAAACATAAAACATTAAGATGACCAATATTTTAAAATGTGATTATAATGGCCAGGCAGGTTTTAATGTAAGAAAACAAAACAAAACAATACAAAAAAAAAGAAATAAGACAGATTTCTAGTAATTGTTAAAAATATTAAATATAAATGAGAATATCAACAACAATGCCAAGTTTATTTTCACTTTTCATATATGTCTTTTCTGTTATGGGTATCTGGCAAAGCTCAGAGGTACATTCATTGTTTTTCAGTTCCACCATAAAAATGATTGCTTTGAATGCACATTACAAATTATTTGAAACAGGAAAAGTACTTCATAAATTTAAAAAGTTTACAGTCAAGAAAAAGCAAAGACACTAAACTGTACTTAACCTTTTGAGTGTAGCATTTTCAACTCGCAATCACTATCTTTCTTCCACCCAAAACATGAGTGAAGAAGAAGACTGGGAAGAAATAAAAGTGTTAACATGGCTTTATTAATGGATAGCAGGCTGGTCATCGATGCCTTCCTAAATGTTTTTTCTTTCAGATTTTTGCATTTTCAGATTATTCTGTAATGAGCATTTATCATTTTAGTAAAAGGAAAATATAGATAATCTTTGGGGTTTTTCTGTGGAAGAAGCAGGAAAAGAGGGCTGCTCTAAAGTGAAGTCCTCTGGGACGAGGCGCCAGGCCTCGGGAAGGCAGCAGGTGCACTCCGAGGCGATGGAACAGCATGGTGCAAACACACCGTTGGACAGTTGGCTCTGATGATGAAGCCAGACCTAGAGAGCGCAACAAGCCACGTGCTCCTCGCCTCCCGAGCGGTCGGGAATGGTGGGAGGCTGGATCACAGGAGTGGTATTTAAAAGCCGGCCCGGCTCCCCCCTCTTCGAAGGATGTCCATGCAGACATCTGAGGTGCTCTGTTTGGCTGAGGTTTCAACCAACACAACCTCCCAGCCCTGCGGGTTGTCAAAATCACAGAATTTCACCTGGGACCCACCAGAATGAGACTGATGATCCAGGGTGACCAAAGGTAGGGCACTTCGAGGCGGGAGAAGAGGTGGTGGAATGGAGGCCACTCATGCTTGTGGGGTCAGGATGAGGGCCAGTGCTAGAGAGGCCCATATGTGGGGGATGGTGACTGTAGTCTTGATTCTGCCCACACTCACAGTGGCACTGTGATGGCTGCAGCTTGCCGAGCACCCACCAGGTGCCACATGCCACCCCAGAGCTTTCTTTATGGGACTGCACGTCCATGCAATACAACAGGAAAAAAAGAAGTGGAAGGGGATGGACTTGGGGGACCGCAGGGTCCAGTGCCCACCTGCCTGGAGAATTCCGTTTTCCTGGGGATTGCCGTTGTTTTTAAACATGCAGTTCAGCCTTGCTCTCTGTTTTGAGGTGGTGTTACTGTGAGGAATGTTGCCTTCCAGGTATCCTAGTTGGTCCTGCTAAAATATCCAGCCCTTTACCTTATGTAATTGTTTTGTTTTCTTTCCAAGTTAAGAATATCACTCGTCTTCCTCTCAATAGAACTCACTTAGTTCAAATAAATTCATGTTGTTGGTAATTTTTTTGTCCAGAAGAAATATGAAAGGTTTCTATTTATTTGTGAGAGCTAAGTTATGAGAGAGATGTTTAATCCCCTTGCAACAAAGAGAATTGCAATTTTTGTTCCTTTTCCTCGGTGTGATCCTTTAAGGCAGTAAGAGTTTCATTCTGCTAGTGGAGTCTGTGCTTCTCTAGGATGCGAGTCATTCTGTAATTGTCAAGGGTGTTGTTTTCAAATCCTTAAAGACAAATCACTGTGACCTAATTAATAGTTCATTATATTTGTATTTAATCAGATATTGTGTGTATGTAATAATTACTGGATTGATCTATCTCTTGCATATTAATAACAATACAATGTTTGCTCTGATGATTGTTAGCATGTTGTCTTCTGGGAGGGGAAAGGCTGCCATTTCCTCTTGAGACTCTGCAGCCCATCCTGTCCATGGCCACTGGGCCAAGAAGCCATCCCAGTCTTTCTCTTGGCAACAACCGGAACCCCAGGTTTTTGTGGATGCTACCATATACTCATCTTGTTTATTCAAGTATTTCCTTAGAGGTTCAGTAAAATGTGCCTCTTATTAACCCATCACCCTGTAATCTCAGTGTTATGCATTCCCCGTATTACAAAAGGGGAAGCTGGGTTTAGAGAAGTCCAGGCACCCAGTGGAGAACCAGGATTCAGACCCAGACCCTTCATCTATCGGGCGAGAAAGGGCAGTATTATAACTTTATCGCATCTTCTTATCATTCATATTTACATACTTAGAGGACGGCTAATAGGAAGTAAGAATTGCATTCCGACAGGTCTAGAAAATAAATCTGTGAACACCTGTGCCCTGCATGATTCCTGGGAGACATTAAGTAAGTATCTGTGAAATAATAGAGCCAGAGAATTTTGGGGAAAGTGGGAATTGTTCAGAATTACACAGAGGAATTAAATGCAACCAACTGGTGCTGGGAGAAATGTGATGCATGAAGAAAGTGAATTTGTTGGTGGAGGATGTGGTTCCAAAAGTCACAGAATTTCATATATGCTGAAATCCTTACTGTGACTGAATTTTTAGCTTAGAGTGCCCTCTGGGCTGAAAGTACATATATATCATTATCTGGTCAAAGTAAAACAGTTTCTGACACAGATTAAGAAAGATACTTATTGAATGGGTCTTGAAAAGTTAAATTGAATAGATTTAACAGTATTTGTAGCAATATTTTTATAGCAGATTTCCATAATTTGTCATCTGGCTGACTTTTTTTCTTAATCACTTGGAGAGCTGAAAAATTCACACATAAAACAATTACATTTTTGTGATTTTTCTCTCCTGAATACAGGAGCAAGGGACATTAATATGATTATTTTCCCTGGTTAGACTTTCAAATACTGTGTTTCTTATCAGTAGCTGCTATGTTTGAACTTTTTAGGGGCAAGGCAAGAATTTTACTTTTTATGAATTCATAGGGTGCTAAGTCTCAGCAGTTAACCTTATTTATCCATTAATCACAGATTTCCCCTCATGTTTGTTGAGAAGTACTTTAAGTGTCTGTTAGGTAATATTTAGTTGACAGTGTTCTCTGTCCAGGGACATTTAAACATCAGTCTTACTAAGAGAATTTCTGAGTACTTCAGTAAAACAGTGGAGATTTCTAAGGATTTCAGATACCTGATAGCATATATTTGTGTGACTTTTCTGAGGGTTGTTTTAGTTTTAGATTTAATGTTTTTCTTTAAGAATAACTTGTTTAATTGGTATCTATTTCCATCTGAATGGTGGAAGTCCTTAATTGTGCTCACGGAGAGTTTATGGGTCTTGCTGCTTGCAGAGAGGGATAACTCTTCAGAATGGCTGCCCTCTGGGAGAGGGAAAGCATAAACAGAGATTCTGAGTGATGGAGCGTTACTAAATCAACACATCAATCTTGGGAATAATTGTTGGATTTGCCAGTGAAAAACAATTATGCTACTTTAGGAAAGCCTTCAAGAGTCTCCTTGTTCTCCCACTACCAGATAGTTCTTTTGGATATGAAGGTACTATATTCAAAGGTAGAACTTTTACTTGTTCTATTTTTATTTTCATTTGTTTTTAAAATTTATTATGGGTGGTGGGAAAAGGGATTCTCAGAGCTAGGAAGCCATGACCCTCAAATTTCTTA